>NC_133649.1:189503712-190162860 GCF_009905375.1 Apium graveolens | reverse complement strand
CTGGGACTTCTCTATAAGCCATTTTGGACTAATCGATAAGTCATTCTGGAATACTTGAATGACTTCTCTATATAACTTGACATGTGACTTGTCGATATCTTGACTTATAATATTTTTCCTAGAACAGTTTTTATTCAACTCCAAGCTTCTACACTTTTCTCTGAGGCATGATCATGACTTGATCTTCTTCCAGAGTTTATTCCTTAGCTTGAATCTGTTCACAGAAAAATCCTCCAGTCTAATCTTCTAAACATTTTACAGACTCAAGTAATACAATACAGAATACAAAATTGATTATCAAATAACTAAGTCTTAGGGTTGTCAATGGGACTTAGTCTTTATACATGCATATCTTGCACAACAATCTCCCCCAATTTGTCAGAAGATTGTTTATCACAAATTTATGCCTGATGACAAGACTAACCCCAAGTTAAAATCAAATATATAAAATTGACAAATTAACAAATACAATTTTATACATTGAGTAGTTACATCAGTTCAAACTTTACAATACTAAGTGAATTTCTCATAGGCTGGTTCTTTCCAAATGAGGTCCTTAAGATTTACTAGCACTTGAAGTTCTTTAATAATTTATGTCCCTCTTAAGGCTTTAACCAGTCTGAGCCAATCATCCAGTTTGTAACTGTTGAGATAGTTTACTCTAAATCTTGAATATCTGCCAATTTTAATGTTCAAGAAATGTCCATCTTTTGAGATTCTACTCAGCCCCCTTTCCTTGAGTTCATTTGACCTATGTTCAAACATCTCTATTTCCTCGGCATACTTCCTATCCGTTTATTCCTTTTTAAGCCTTTAATCTTGCATGTCTTTCATTTTTTTCTCTCAACCTCTTAGACTTCACAGCCTTCCACATCCTTGTACTTGTATCCTTCTCCTTCATCAAGCTAATCACCCTCTTCAATTCTGTGGTTGAAAATATTTCCATTACTTCTCTGCTAAGCAAAATGAAGGAGCCATCCAAATAGTAGATTCTGACTTCTACTAAATAGACAACACAAACTTTGACAATTTCTTTATATAATTTTTGGAAATAGTCATCATCTGTTATGCTCATGTTTAGAGAAAGAAAATCATCTTGATTGAAACAATTCTAAATGACACCAACATCAGCTTTCATTTTCTTTCATTTTCTCTCAACAGTCTTAAAATGAGTTTTGGTTGGAGGCTTGAATGAAGGTAGGTTTGTGATTTTCTTTAATATGACTTGGTTGGATCTGATTGGTGTCTTGAGTAAAAAATTGGCAGTTTGTTTGTACAAGAATTTGGATTTTGAGATAGGATTGGTTGAGATTGTGTTTGGCTTGGATTGGAGGTTTGAGTAGGTTTGATTTGTAAAATTTTGGCTTCCTAGACATTCTGTTTCTTTGATTGACCTTCACCACCCCTTCTACTTTTCTTTTCAACTTCTTTCTTATCTTCTCTCCCCTTTTTCTTCTCATACACCTTGCTGCCTATTTCCTTAGAAGATTGATTTGGATTTGAGGCAGAAGATTTGTGTTCATCCTTCTTTTACTCATCATCATCCAAATCATCTTTGGTATTGAATTGTGTAGTTGGCAACATGGTTTCAGCATTTTGTAGATATCTTCTCAAAATCCTTATTACTTCCTCATCTTCAACTATCTTCATCTTTTTGGACTTTAGATCTGTTTCCAATGTCATGATTAGTCTGAGACTACCCCTAACATAGTTTTTGGGGATTGTGAAGTATTTGCATTTCCTGGTTTGAGAACAGTTGTAGGCCACCCCTTGCTTGGATAAATATAGGCTTTAGCAGCTATCTGAGCATTTTTAAGTTCTACAAGCAATTGAGTGTCCTCTGGGATTACTGGATTGATCCCGTCAATGATGACATCCAGCTCAGATGCTCTTTTGGATTTGAGATTTGAGAGAGACACCTGTAGACACCTATCTAAACCATAATTATTGACATTGGTAACTATTCTTTTCTCCATGAAGTTCCCACTCTTTACCAGTACCACTCTTAGAAAAATGATATTAGTAGACAAAGCTCTTTTGTAGGTGATGTAGTTATTATGATGAGAGACTCTCAGCACAATGAGTAGCTCATTAAACTCTTTATCTTGACAAGGTCCTTCTGTAGCTTTTTGGAGTCTGTCTTTACTAACATCTTGAGTAAGTTTAATTTGAGTGGAGCTTTGGCCAGAGTGTCATGTTGATTTTTGCAGTCTAGCTTCTTTTGATTGTTGTAGTCTAACTTCTAACTCCCCCTTAGTCTTGGTAGCAGGCAGGAGTAGAGGACTAGGAAATTCTAGCCTAACAGCTTTTGGCAAGGCAGGTAAGGGAATGTTCAAGGCACCCATAATAGGTCCCAAAGAGACAAAATTATGCATTTAGAGATTCTTGTAGGAGTATACTAGGGACTTGATATCATTTTGTTAATTCTGCACCAAAGCTGTCAGTTGGGAAACTTGAGTTGTCAAGGATGTATTTGAAGACTGTAAAGATGAGATTTTAGCTTCCAGGTTTTGGATTTGGAGATTTGTTAAAGTAGACAAGGGTTATTGTGAGTTTGATGCTGCCAAAAAACCAACAGAATTCTGCACAACATTCTTCACCTCTTCTATGACCAAGGCTGAAGGTTCAAATCTAGCCTTGTAAAGTTGATCCACTTTGACCTTGGTATCATTATGTTGACTAATTTGATTTTGGATCACTTCGTGCAGAGCTTTGAAAGATTCCATTAGCTTGGCCACATTTTCTTCTACAGGAGTGAGAGAGAGAGCTTAGAGTCTGTCTGAGAATCTGTTGAACTTGGACTTGATTTTCTGAAAGGTTGGCCTCAACTCATCAATCCTATCATTGACCAACTTCTTTACTTTATTTTGATGTTGGACCAAAGTGCTTTCCATGGCTCTTCCAACATGATAAAAGGCCTTTAATTGAGCTTTTACACCTCTGTCACAGCATCATACACCTCCGGAGGAGTGAGAACCTTAGCATTACTACTCAAAATTATGACATATTCCTCCCTGAATTTTGCTAAGGCCTCCTCCATGGTTGTTGTGAAGTCCTTTGAGAGCCATGCATCCACATTACCATCTGTTTCATCTGTAATCTTTTCCTACTGCTCCTCAACATCCTCCTTGTATGAGAGTAGTATTGCTTGATAGTCTTGGTTTGACATATCTATTGTAAGGAGTTGTTGGGTGATATTAGCTAGGCCTGCAAGATGTTCAACAAAAAGATCATTGACTGTTGTTGGTTGGGCTTGAGCATCTTACTACCATTGCGATATTAGGTAAGAAGGTTGTGGTGTAGTGTTAGAAGTGGAATGGATATCTATTTGGTTTGAGGTGGAGGGTATTGAGGTACTAGGTAACCCTGTGACTGGAGTCACAGTTGGAACTGTGGTTTTGAAAGTGTGCTGGTCACCAAGAATGCGAACCTCCATTTGAATTGGAGGAGATTTGACCAGGTTACCGTCATGTACCATGGCCTCAAACCCTTGTTCTTCTTGCAAAGAACTGGCACTTGAATGTGCTATACTTGCCTCCCTAATAGCTGGATCATTGGAAATTATACTTCCAGCTTCAATTGTTAATGCAATTTAAGCTAGGATTTTAATGGGATTTGTCCCCACATGAGGAACCTCTAATTAAATTGGAGAGGATTTAGATAGCTCCCCCTCAGGAGTACTATCCTCAAACTTGTCTATCTGTGAAGATTGATTAGCACATGAAGGTGCTTGTATAACATCCACAGGGTCTTCAGTAAAAATAGATGAAACTCACTGTGGTTTTGATGGTGTCATCAAGGTCTACCCCAGCTAGTAGCCTCTCACAATCTAAATGTGGTTCCTCGGTGGTGATCACAGTTTCATGAACTGTGTCACTTGATTTTGAAAACACTTGAGAAGTGGATTCACGTGTTTTATTATATAAAGAAGAAATTTGAGAGATGAGATTACTGATGTTAGCATTGAGTGGTGGAAGCTCCCCCTGAATGGGTGAGAGAGCTTCAATAGATGTTCTCTCAATATGTGTGCCATCCTTATTTCTTCTTGCATCAACTTGAGAGTGCTCAAGTTGGGTGCTGTAATACCCCAAAAATTTTGGACTTTTTGTAATCCTTATGAATAGTGATTTTGCTGATTATGCTGATTAAGGAAATTTTTCATGCCATACTATGTAGGAGTTTTTTTATTGATATTCTGAGATTTATTAGTACTCCATAAAGTATATGAGTGTATGTAAAGATCGTCAGAATCCAAATTCGAACGCTTTGATTTTTCCCAAAAATTCACCAGATACCGAAAGAATTGAGTATAAGGTAACATGATTAAAAGGATTTAAATTCAAGGATTATAAGAGAGGATCATAAAAGGAATATAAAATATTGAGAAAGGTTTAGGGGAAACCAAGTAATAAGATCCCGGGTATGATGCCTCAAACGATAAACGAGAATGAAAGTTAAGCGAACCGTATAACAGATAAGTGGTCATTAGCCAAGTAATTAAGGTTTAATCAAAGAGGTTAGTGGATGATGATGTCATCACACCACAAGGAGAAGACATGTGTTAAAAAGATGACATAAGCATGGGGACATAAGCATGACAAGGAGTTTTGATTTGTTGGTTGATTTATAGCCAAGTAAAACTTACCATGGTAAAAATCTAAAAGTAGCCAAGCCAAAAGAAAGAGAAGCAACCAACATAAATCATAAAACACAAAAATTAGAAGTTGACTTTGCTTCCAAGATAAAAGCTCTCGGCTTCTTTACTTTCAAGAAAGAAGAAAATCCAAAACTTAAGATCCAAGCTTTGTTAATTTGCAAGGTAATTATCCAAGGTCCCTTATGATTAATTATGGCTATCCTAGGAGTTTAAGCTCCCAATTCCTTCACAATCTTTTTCAATAAATCATTGAAGAAGAGAGTGAATAGTGTTTTCAAGAATTTTAAATTGTTTGATCTTGTGTTTTTGGTTAGATTTAGCTTTGGTAAGGACTTTCAAGGGCTATTTCAAGCTTCTTAGTTACTTCTACTCACCAAGGAAGATAAAACCTCATTCCCTAAGCTTTACTTTTAGTATTTAGGAGTGGTTTTGATTAATATAATTCATGAGAAGCATGATTCTTGTATGTTTAGAGTTTGGTAGGATTCTTGTATATTCTCGTGAATGATAACTCATATAGTGTAAACCCTAATCCGTGTTTATATACTATATAGTTACAAGATATCTCCTAATTGATATGATATGTTCTGTTTCCTAAAATACATCAATAAGAGATTATCTACTGTAGTCCTTTAGCTGTACAACTCTCCAAGCATATCTTCTTTTATTTAATCCAGATCCTCTCTTGTAAATCAATCGCTTTTCATCCCTGAAGTGTATCTGCACTTAAGTTCTGATGTAAGTCCTGATGGCTTAAGTTCTGATAACTTCCTCTCTTTAGTAAGTTCTGATTTCCAGTTAAGTTTCGATAGTAAGTTCTAAAACTAAACAAATCAGATTAGACATGACATCACAAATATATCTAACAATCTCCCCCAACTTGTAAATTATAAAAATATAAAAGTTTATAGATTTGATGATGTCAAAAATATTTAAGTACAAATACAATGAGAGTTTATATGTACAACTAAATACAACTTACAGTCCATGCAGCTTTTACCAAATTCACTGAATCAGCCTGAATTCGTAATGATTCCTTACAAAGTCTGATATTAGCTTGGTCTCTGCATTTCTTTTAAATCACCAATCTGATATATGGCTGCTCTGAGTGCAGAATTTGGATTTCTTTCAAGTCCATCTCCTAGTCTGATACCCTTGGATGTGTAGAATCTTCAATATAGCATAAGTTTCTTCCTTTCAGAATTAATTCTACCTTAGCAGAATTCTTCCTCATAGGAATTTCTCTTCCATCATCCTCAATCATCATTGGAGTATACTCTGTCATTCTTGCACCAGAAATTCTGAGTAAACCTCTTATTATCTTCAGAATATATTCTGACCATTTCCTGGTAACATCAGAATTTACCTCCAGTAGATAATGAATATATTGGAGCTCTTTGACAGATTTCTTCAGCACATCAGAGTCAGATAATCTATAAGTTCTGCCATCAATCAAATCAATTTCTCCTTTTCTTCATAATCATCATGAGTATCCATCACTACTTAAGCAGAAAGCACTTTATCAAGGTGCTTCTCTGTGATCTCTTCATATGGCTTGTCAGTCAATGTGAATGGATCTCTAATATTAACTTCTATTCCAGTATGGAATTTCTCTCTGTTAGAACCTAATCCAGAAGTGTCTTTAGCTTTCTTGGCTTTTACCCCAAATGCTGCAAGTTGATTCAACATCTGATTTGTCTTAGGCTGAACTGGAATAGACTTGTTCCATAGCAGCTTCTTTTTGCCTTCTAATGTTAAGCTATCTATGTTAACTTGAGCAGTGTCAGAGGTTGATGTCTTGATGAATTGGTCAGGATTTGTAGTTTCATCAGTAGCTTGATGTGTTGAAATATCTTTAGGATTTATTAAGTTTTGAACTTCTTCACTCTGAACAACTTGAGCTATGTCAGAGGTTGTCTTAGATTTTTCTGTCATCCTCTTTCTCTTCAGAGTTTCAACTGTTTCATCTTCAGCAGCAACATCATCAAAGACTTGACCATCTTGCACACATGATCCATCAGAATTTGAGGAATCTTCATCTTCTGTTTCTTGACTGTCTCCCCAACTTTTCCTTTTCCCTTGTCTTTGGGATCAGTAGTAGTTTGAGATCTAGTCCTTGATCTAGGAATCTCTGTGGCAGATCTTTCTCTTATCACAATCCCCTTTTCTTTTGGCCTTAGTGGATTTTTAGCATCAAAAGCATTTAACTTGGGTTTGCTCTTCTCAGCAGCAAATTTAGATTCTTCTTCCCTGAATTCATTTAAATACACTCCTGGATTATCTTTAAGGAATAGTCTCTTGGCCAATTCTTCATCAACAGATTGAATTTTGGGATCTTTGTAGAAGAATGTTGCTTTCTTTCCTTTGAATTTCAAAGTCTGTAAAAAGTTATGCGACTCTTGGCTTCCAACTTGGACTATCACATCAGAAGTAGTTGTCAGAACTTGATCATCAGTATTTGAAGTATCAGTATTTGTGATCAACAAAGGAACATCCTGATCTGTTGGCTTCTTTCCTTTCTTATTCTTCCCTTGTATAGCAGATTTATCAGAGTTCTTGCTACCAGACATTCTCTGATGAGAACTTGTCTGTTGAGTAGGAATTCTGCTCAGCTGCTTCCCTTGACTTTGACCTCTACTCTTTTCTGAGTTTTCCTGGTCATCTCCATGATCATCCTTTTTCTTCAGTGTTTGGCTTGGTGAGCATTTGGACTTAACTCCCTTCTCCCCCTTTTTGGCATCATCTGTTAGGAGTAGAGAAAGAAGGAGTTCCATTGAAGATTGGATCTCATTTAACTCAGTCTGTTGAGCAGCTTGATTTTGTAATACCTCATCTAGTTGGGCCTGCTGCTTGGCTTGAACAAGCTCAATAGCATCCACTTTTTCTTGAATTAGTCTGATAAACCTCTTATTGTCTAGATCTTACATCATGACTAACTTATAGGTTATCAATCTTTGCACGAGTCTTGAAGTGTTGACTTTGTAGAGTTCTTGTACTTAGAGCAGTGACCTTTAGTTGATGCTTGAAGTCAGAACTTGTCAGCAACTCATCAGCTTTTGAAACATGTTCTGTCAGAACATGTGGGCTGGGAATAAAATCAGTATCATTCCATTTATGCATCCACTCAGCCCCTCTAAAGGTTTCCTCCCATGGAACTGTAGCAACCTCTTCCTCAAACTAGAATAATGCCTCCTTTCCTGTAGGCATTGGAGTGTTTACTGGAGCTGACTCTCCAGAACTTGCTAGAATCTCATCATCATCAAATAACACCAAGGTGTGTGTGGCTGTAGGAGACTCTTAAGCAGTTGCATCTTTGTCTAAATTCTGATCTTCAGTTCCAAGATCAAGAATTTATGTTGTTGGTATCTCAGCCTGTAAAATTGGAGAAGTAACAAGAGTTGGATGTATTGTAGTTGGAGCTTCCAGATATAGAACAGTAGGTATATTCAAATTATAAATATCTATTTCAGGACTTGTCTCTTGTTCTTCAACATCATCTGTAGCTTTGATTGGAGAGTGAGGTGGAGAAATCACAGATTCTTGTACAGGTTCTGATCTGTGGACTTCAGGAATTTCAGATTCTTGAATCAGAACTTCTTCAGCTGCTGGGAGGGCATCAATCACAATAGGTTCTGATGAGATCAGAGATTCCTGATCCCCTTCCTCAGCATCTTCAGCATCCTCATATTGAGTTTGTGCGATATGCACACTCGCTCTCACCTTCCTCAATTTTGATTTTCTAGATGGAGGGGTGACATGATCTGTATCAGAATGTGAAGACCTCTTTCTTTTTTGAATGCCAGAAGCTTCAGCTGTTTTTTCCTTCTAAAGAGTTGACTCTTCAGCTTCTTCTGTCACAGGTGCTGATGCAGGAACCCAGACTTGTTCTTCCTTATCTGATTCATCTCTCAGAATCAGCCTTCTCTTTCTCCTTGGTTGAGATTGAGGAACAGATTTAGCTCTTGAGGTTTTGGGTCTGGAGGATGTGTCAGATTTTACAACTGGCACCTTCTGAGAAGTACTATAGGTTGGTTTGGTTTTGGATTTGGGTCTGGACTGTGAAGTGCTGACAACATGTGCTGATGTTGGTGGTTGTGAGGTAGACTGTGGTTGTTGAGTAGTGGATGGTTGTGATGGTGCTACATAAGGGAATATGGATGTGTAAGTGTCTGGGATAATGTTGACTAAGAACTGTTTGACAGATTGGGGTATTTGGAGAGGTCTTAATACTTCCTTCTTGTTATCAGCAAATACCAAGTCAGTAAATGCCCTTTTATGTAACTTAAAAGGTTCCAATAGGTCACTGAACACTTGTGGCTTATTAGGACAACAATAACTATAAATTAATTGACAAAACCTAGCAAAATATACTACATTTTCATCTTCCTTCATTCTGTCACCAATATAGCCTAATACAACAGATGCATAATCAAAATTAAGAAGTGCATACCCTATTTGTTGACTCATGATTGGAATGGCATCGAAATTGGAGCATTTGTTAGCAAAAGTCTTTTTGATGTAATCAAAGAAGAAGCTCCATTCCCTTTTGATGTAAGGCCTCTTCAACTGTCCTAGCTTGGACAAGCTTTTCTCATATCCCAAGTTTGCCATCATGTTCTGAAGAACAGATTCTCCAGGTGCTGAGTTGTAAGTACAGTTTTTAGGCAGATGAAGAGCCTGCCTCACTGTAGTAACAGTTACCATATACTCATCTTCTCCTGATGAGAAGATGATACTTGGAGATCCAGTTTCACCTCCATCATCATAGATTCCAGTCTTCCAGAACTCCAGCACTTGTTTATCAGAGATTGCTTGAGGTTGGGTCAGAGCATACCCAATCTCATTGTGAGCCAAGAAATCCTGAACAAAGTGAAGTTGTGAAGGAGCTTCATCCTTGTTCAAGATAGCAGAGTAGTTGTTGGGGACAAACTTAGCTCCATTAAAAATAACATCCTTTGGTGCCATTTCTGTTGAAAAATCAAGTGAAAATATTGTGCTTGCAAAATGTTTGATAAAATGCCTGTAAGATAACGTCAGAAAATAAGAGAGTAAGAAAATAAGAGAGAGAATAGAGAATAGAGTAAATGAGTGGGTAAAAGATTGTATAATCTTTTATCTTTGATATTTATACTCTGCACATGGTAACGTCTCTTTTGAATTAGAACCGGTAGTTTTTACACTTGGCAGCGTGTAATCAGTTAAAACATAAATAGTGGGCACGGTAAACATGTAGTAATTAGCACACATGCACATACCAAAACCAACATGCGACCCACTAACGAATGATTATGACAGTTTTTATCTCACCTAATTATTTTTCTGAGAAATATAACCGTTACAGTAAATACCAAAAATAAGTCAAGTAAATAAATAATGCCACACAAACATCAGGATTTGCATCAGAACTTGACTATTATCAGAATTTAACGGTCATCAGAACATAGCTTCTGTACTCAAAAAGTGAATGACTATTTCTGTGTTTCTTCACATAAATACTGACTGGTTTCTTCAGAGTTTAATCATCAGAACATAATCAGAACTTGTCCTCAGAATTTATGCAAATAATACTTAACTATTTATCAAAAACAACTTAATCACCACATTAATTTTCATCATTCATATGGAGTGATAGTGTGTGTATGTGCAAATGATCAGATAAAGATTAAAGTCTGATAAACTTCAGCATATCTTAGAAATAAGGCATAACTAAGAAAAATGCTTAAAATCTGTTTTGAATTGTGAAGTCTACTGTAGAATAAAGTTATGCAAGAATCCACCTCAACTGTTTGTGCTTATTTTATGCATCTTTTGAAATTCTTTTGACAAGGGCTTCTGAGTGTGAATGAGTTACAACTGCCATCAGAATTAATGCTAATATCATAATATTTCTCCAGTAATCAGAGAATATGAAAAGTCACCAAGAAAAAATAATTTCCTTTTATAATGCATATAACTTTATACCAACAATTCACTTGGATCTTCCCTTTCACATAAATTACTCTAGATCTCAAAGGAGTCCCTGATTTCAATTTTTTCTTTTCTTTTTATTTTCTTCAGATAAGTGAGGCTTATCAAGCATGTAGTTCATCCTTAAGATTTACTGACATCAGAATTTGACAGATAAGAAGCAATAATCTAGTTTGTGACTTAGTGATAAGATACAGGAAGTAAATTTGACTAAGATCAAAATCAGAATTTGCTTGTGTTATTGATTTCCACATAAATAACTAATTCAAATATTGGATACATAGTTTGTTAAAGACTACTAAGTCAGCATCTAACAAAATAATCCTCATTGGATTGAATAGTCATAGAACATTCAAAACACTTTCAGAGTTTATATAATCACATCAGATAATAAGCAGTATTTAATATGTTACAATTTAAGCACATATTACATTAAGATAAGAAAATCTGTAAACACTGATCATAAAGTTTGATGAATGAGAACAAAAACTAAACAGATTTTGAGAAAGAACCTGAAACCATTCCAAGTTCATTTACTAGTCTTGTAAAAGTAGCTTCACATAGTGGTTTTGTGAAGATATCTGCTAGTTGTTGGTCTATTGGAACAAAATGCAATTCCACTGTACCTTCCATCACAGGTTCCCTTATGAAATGGTACCTAATGCTGATGTGCTTTGTCATTGAGTGTTGAACTGGATTTCCTGTCATAGCAATAGCACTTTGATTATCACAGTAAATGGGTATTTTAGAAAATTCTAAACCATAGTCCAGTAACTGATTCTTCATCCACAGAATCTGTGCACAACAACTTCCTGCAACAATATATTCTGCTTCTGCAGTTGATGTGGAAATTGATTTCTATTACTTGCTAAACCAAGAAACCAATATCCCTCCAAGAAATTGGCAGCTTCCACTAGTGCTTTTCCTTTCTATTTTGCATCCTGCAAAATCTGCATCTGAGTAACCTATTAGCTTAAAATCTGATTCCCTAGGATACCACAATCCTAGATCAGCTGTACCCCTGAGGTACTTGAAAATACTTTTCACAACTATTAGATGAGTTTCTCTTGGATCAGCCTGAAATCTTGCACAAAGACAGATATCATACATGATATCTGTTCTACATGCAGTTAAATAGAGTAAAGAGCCAATCATACCTCTGTAGTTAGTAATATCTACTGATACTCCAGTATCTTTATCTAACTTGGTGGCAGTGGCCATGGGAGTTGATGAAGTAGAACTGTCTTGCATTCCAAATTTCTTGAGTAGATTTCTGGTGTACTTGGATTGACTGATAAACGTACATTCTTCAGTTTATTTGACTTGAAGTCCCAGAAAATAACTCAACTCTCCCATCATACTCATTTGATATCTTGACTGCATTAACTTGGAAAATCTTTCACAAAGTTTTGTATTTGTAGAGCCAAAGATGATATCATCAACATATATCTGTACTAAAAGTAAGTCCTATCCATGGTTGAGGTAGAATAAAGTCTTGTCAATTGTGCCTCTGTTAAATCCACTTTCCAGAAGGAATTGAGCCAGAGTCTCATACCATGCTTTAAGAACTTGTTTAAGGCCATAAAGTGCTTTGTCAAGCCTGTATACATGATTTGGAAATTTTAGATCTACAAAGCCTGTAGGTTGTTCAACATATACCTCTTCTTCCAATTCTCTATTGAGAAAAGCACTTTTCACATCCATTTGAAAGACTTTAAACTTCTTGTGAGCAGCATAAGCCAAAAAGATTCTTATGGTTTCCAATCTAGCAACTGAAGCAAATGTTTCATCATAGTCAATACCCTCCTGTTGAAAGTAACCTTTAGCAACCAGCCTTGCTTTTTTATTGTAATTATACCATCACTGTCAGTTTTATTTCTGAACACCCATTTTGTACCAACAATTGATCTGTCTTTTGGTCTTGGTACTAGGGTCCAAACTTTATTTCTTTCAAATTCATTTAACTCTTCCTGCATTGCTTACACCGAATCGACATCTTGAAGAGCTTCTTCAACTTTCTTTGGTTCAGTCTGAGATAGAAAAGAATGATAGAGACATTCATTTGTTGTTGCTATTCTAGTTTTGACACCTACTTCAGGATCTCCAATTATTAAGTCAGGTGTGTGTGATTTAGTCCACTTCCTTGCAGATGGAAGTTAATATCTAGAACTGGATCCTCCCCCATGATCCATGCTGTCTCCTTCAACATTTTCTGATGCTCCCCCTGAAGTTATGCTCTCTGAGATTCCAGAATTTGAGTTGGATCCTTCAGGAATTGAAGAATTAGAGTTTTCATAATTGTCAAAATTTGGCTCATCAGAACTTGATGAATTAAAACTTGAAGAGCCAGTGACTGGTTCTGATGCTTCTTGAGAGTCTTGAGATGTGGTATGTGAAAGGAATATGTCCTAAGTCCAATCATGTATGAGGATTTAGGAATAACTTTTATGTAATCTATTTTGATTTCATTGATATTAATAAAAGACTTGTTTTGTTTTTATTACGGGCTTTATCTATTTAAGTGTTTAAATAAGATATACCATAGTTTAGAGTAAAGCTTTTTATGGATTATGATGAGATCATAATAGTGAGACCTAAAAAGATGATAACTCTAAACTTAAATAGTTCCTGGTCATAGGATTACTAACTGGTAATTAATAATCCGCAAAGATCGGTACAAACTATGCTTGCTTCATTATGAAGGATGTCTGTTCTCATAGACATTTGTGTGGTGACACTATAGCTAGTATGTAGGTGCTTATTATAGAATAAGTTCACTGAACATGACTCGCACAGCTGAACAACTGATGGAGTTCACTCACGTGTCAGCAGTTGTTCACGTAGTGATAGTTGTACAAGTATCCTTAGACTTGAGGTCATCATAGTCATCTTGTGTACACTGAACTATGCTTTGGTTTAGTTCTTAGTCTCCATAGACAATTATTAGGGCTCTTCTGGGTATAGGAATTTGTACACGAAGATAGTGTATGATCAATAAAGGATCTACCCCTTCTAGTGTAGGAAGCGAATGTTCAAGGCTGATCCACTTATGCTAGTTCAGGAATCTCTGGCCAGAGTGAATGAAATTAGAAAGGAGTTTCTAATTTGCATAGAACTACGCATAGTAAATGGTAAGCAAGTGATTGAATTAGATAGGCTTGACACGAGATCCATGCCTTGTATTTAATCGGGACATTGTATGGTAGAAGGAGTTTATTGTACGGTAACTATTCACTGAATAGGTTCTTGGTATTCTAAGCAGTGAATTCATATTATCCGGATAGTCGCGATATGCTGAGAAGTATCCCTCACGATGTAGAATAAATATGATTAATTAATTAATCATATTTAATAAATTAGAGAATTTATATAAATAATGATAAAATAGTTTTATTATTATTTATTTCTACTACCGGCTTAATATTGAACCTACATGGTTACACCATAAAAAGAGAATGATTGAATGGTGGAGGAATTAATTAATAATGGCTAATAATTATTTATTTATTTATGAAATAAATAATTAATTGGCAAATTTAATAATTGATTAAATGAGATTTAATTGATTATAAATTAATTAAGAAAAGTTCTTAATATTATTAATTAAAGGATTTAATTTTTGGAAATTAAATCAAGAGAGAGAATTATTTCTAAAGTGTTTAGAAAAAGGATTAATGATTAAAAGGTATTTTCATTATTAATGAGAATAATAAATGGGATAATAATAATAATATTTATGGGAAAATTTCAGCTGAAAATTTTGCCTATAAATACACTATTATAGACCCTAATTTTATTCTAACACACACAAAACCCAAAAAGTTTGGAAAACCCAATTCTCTCCACCTCCTTCCTCCTCCTTAACATCATTTTCTTGGTGGATACCGGTGGAGTGCTTCACACTTGAGGAGCAACTGCTAAGGATCTCTGATCGTTGTCTCCGAATTATTTTAAAAGGTTAGATTCGATCCCTCGAATTTTTATTCACGATTTATATGCTTTTATTTGGATTTTGTATGTGTAAAAGTGTTTTGCCATGACCCCGCTGCGTTTAAAATCCAACATTGGTATCAGAGCATAGGTTGTATGCATATAGATCTGTGGTGAAAATTTCAGAATTTTATGTGCTTGTATGAATTAATTATGATTTTTACAAGTTATATCATGGATTAATTTTGTCTGATGAGAAATCATTTCTCAGAATAATTATGAATGTTGATCTGGGTTCTACAAGTGTTGTAGATCGTCTGGGTATTTTTTTCATAATTTTAGGATGTATAGATTTTTTATTATGAATTTTTGAAGTTCTTGTAATTAAAATTCGTAATTAAATAAGTATAAATATATGTATATATAGTATATATATATATGTTTTGTATTGTCTGTATACTGCTGTTGCTTCTGTGCTGCACGGGTAAAGTACAGAAAAAGGACAGAGAAGAATCAGAGTTGTCAAGTGCGCAAACCGAGGAAAAGCGGCGGCTGCTGAAAGAAAAGAAAAAAAAATAGGGGTGTAACGCATTCCGGGAATGCGTTACACACCTGTGGCACATTCACGGAATGCGTTACACCCTTTAATGGCTGAAAAGGGGTGTAACGCATCACCGGAATACGTTACAGGTCCTGTAACGCGTTCCTGTAATGCGTTACAGCCCTTCTGTTGATTTTAAAATTGATTTTCTGGGAGTTTCGTAACTCCGTTTTAGGCGTGCAATATACCGTTGGATTCATTTTTTCAAGACGGATCTAATGGAGTGATCAATTTTAGTTTATATAAAAGTTTTGAACTGTTTATATTTCCATGAAGTGTTTTAAAGCTATTTTTAACTGTTTTAGTTGCTTTTAAATGCTTCATGTGATACATAGAGATGTATAATGCTTAGACCTATATGCTAGATGATGTAACATGCCTACCTTGATGTTTATTCATGTTTATATATGTGATATATACTTAGTTTATCATGCGATGATAGATTTAGGTGAACTTAAATGAACATAAGGCGTTTGTTAGACAACCTAGTATAGTGAAATTGTTTCATAACCTTAAGAACAATATTATGAATACAATCATGAGATTCTTGTGTTTATGAAACACGTAATTGAATATGAATTTTCGATATGAGAGAAAGGATGATTCTGTCAACAACAGATTTCTATCTGTAAGAAAGGGTTATTAAGTGACGCCTCTTGACAATGCTCCACCCGATCTGGGAATCATCTGATTATTGATTATTGATTTGAAATATTTAATTTAAAAGGAAGAATTTATTTATAATATGATTATGATTGTAACGTAATATAATCCCTCTAAAATTAAATAATATCAAGTAGTAATTGTCCAATGACACAACGGGCTTGTGTCGGTCATAGCCTTCCAACATGATAGAAAGTAGCTCTTATTTTTGAATCATTGTCGTTTCGTGCCACAGCCGAGGGCTTTGATTTCGAAATAGGAAATACTTGTCTATTATATAGGATTGTGTACATTGAATAAGAATCTAAAGGTCGTTACGTGCCACAGCCGTGGGCTTTTGGGGACTGATTCAATTGTACGGAATGTTGGGTTAGACTTGACTTAGAATATTAAGTTTGTCGTGCCACAGCCGTGACTCAATTATTCAAGAGGCTAAAGTTTGATTAGGGAATAACATTAGATGTAATTGACAAGAGTTGTCTGCCTATTGAACATTACATGGCATTTTGTGCCACAGCCGAGGTTGTGTAATGGAATGTAGGATCCCTATTCCCACTAGCATTATAAATGCTTAATTTTTCACGTAGGGGGTTGAATAAATTAGGAAAACTAGTGGGAGCCACTTATGAATAAAGACCCGATTCATGTAGTGTTTTGAAATGAAATCGAATATTTGCTAAGTGTTGTTATGTGTTTATCATTTACAGATTTACTTTGTACGTTATGTCTTCTGCACTATCACTCAGGAGCATACTAGATGCTCACAAATTGACTGGTCCTAATTATGCTGACTAGCTTCGAAACTTGAGAATTGTTCTCAGGATTGAGAAGCTGGAATACGTGATTGACTCACCTAAGCCTACTGAACCTGCTAGTGATGCACATAATGATGAACATATTGTGTTTCATAAGTGGATAGATGATGCAAATGTTGCTCAATGCATCATGCTAGCTTTCATGAACATTGAGCTACAGAAGCAACATGAGCATATGGATGCTCACACTATCCTCATGCATCTACAAGAGTTGTATGATGTGGCAGGGAGGACAGCTCGATATGAGATATCGAAGGAGCTGTTCGGTTGTAGGATGTCTGAGGGATCATCTGTGAATGACCATGTACTTAAGATGATCAATTTGATTGAACGTCTTGGATAACTTGGTTTTGCCATGGATGGGGAGCTGAGCCAAGACTTGGTCTTGCAATCGCTTCCGAGTTCGTTCTCGCAGTTTGTTGTGAACTTTCACATGAATAAGTTGGATGTCAGCCTGCCTGAACTCCACAACATGTTGAAGACCGCGGAATCGAATTTTCCCCCTAAGAAGAGTTCTGTTCTTCTAATTGGTGAAGGTTTCAATCCTAAGAAAAGGAAGAGGAACCCTTCCAAGAAGAAGAAAGTAGGTGAGAAAACGCCGGTTCCACCAAAAGCTGAAGACCCCAAGAGCAAAGTTGTTTGCTTTCACTGTAACAAGGTGGGGCACTGGAAGAGGAACTGCAAGGTTTACCTTGCAGAATTGAAGAAGAAGTAGGGTAGTGAGACTACCGCTTCTAATTCAGGTATGTTCATGATAGAAGTGAATATGTCATTAAATCAAATTTCTACTTGGGTATTAGATACCGCCTATGGTTCTCAAATCTGCAATTGTTGCAGGGACCAAGGAGAAGTAGGACTCTTGGGGAAGAGGAGGTGATTCTACTGATGGAAATGGAGCAAGAGTTGCTGCTGAAGATGTAGAATCATTTCATTTACATAGGCCTACGGGCAAGACTATTGTTTGAAATAATTGTTATTTTGTTCCCTCGATTGTGAGGAATATTATTTCTATTCCCATGTTAGACTTGGATGGAATTTCATTTATTATTGAGAATAATGAATGTTCTATTCTTAGAGATAATATTCTTTATAGACGTGGTGCTTTAAATAATGGTCTGTATATATGTGACATAACTTACTTCAGATTGAACAAACTAATAAAAGAAAAGGGATGATGAAAATCTCACTTCGTTGTGGCACTGCAATCTCCATTTAGTAGACATGGAGAGAGGACTGCAAATTTGCTAGGAATGGTACACACAGATGTATGTGGACCAATGTCTACGCAAGCCATGGGTGGATTTTCATACTTCATTACTTTCATAGATGATAGATCTAGATTCGGATATGTGTTTGATGAAACACAAGTCTGAAGCCTTTGAAAAGTTCAAAGAGTATAAGTATGAAGTGGAGAAACAACCAAACATAGTATTATAATTCTTCGATTAGATCGAGATGGTGAACACTTGAATGGAGAGTTTCTGGATTATCTCAAAGTAAATGGTATAGTCTCCCAGTGGACTCCTCCAGATTGGTATCTGAAAGGAGAAATCGAACTTTGTTAGACATAGTTCGGTCCATGATGAGCTATGTAAATCTTCCAGTATTCCTATGGGGTTATGCATTGGAAACCTCAGCATATTTACTGAATAAGGTGCTTTCCAAATCTGTTCCTCAAACTTCGTATGAGATATGGAAAGAAAGGAAACCGAGTCTTAAACACATTAAGATTTGGGGATGTCCAGCTTATGTCAAGAAAGTTGACCCAGATAAGCTGGAATATCGATTCGGAAAATGTAGTTTTGTGGGATATCCTAAAGAGACTTTAGGGTATTACTTTTGCACCGATCATCGGGTGTTTGTCTCCAGACATGCTACCTTCTTGGAAAAGGAGTTTATCCTTGAAGAAAACAGTGGGAGCAAAATTGAACTTGATGAAGTTCAAGAAGCACAAACTACTACAGATCGAGTGGAAACACCTGTTCTGACTGAACAACCTTTTGTGGAACAGCCCATTCATAGATCAGGGAGAGTGTCTCGCCAACCTGAGAGGTATTATGGCCTTGTCATTGAGAATGACAATGAGTTGTCGATCATTGATGATGACGACCCTGTAACCTATAATGAGGCTATGAGTAGTGTTGACTCAGAGAAATGGCATAGTGCCATGAAATCCGGAATGGAATCTATGTATACGGTATACAAAAGATAGATTATAGCAGATGGCCAGGTGGTGACCTATAAGGCCAGGCTTTTGGGAAAAGGATTCAAACAAAGGTAATGGATTGACTTTGATGAAACCTTTTACCTGTAGCCCTGTTATAATCAGTTCGGATTTTGCTTGCGATTGCTGCTTACTACGACTATGTGATCTGGCAAATAACCAGATGGTTTTCTTTCCAAGGGAAATGAAAACCTAGTGTGTAAGCTGCTGCGAACCATATGTGGTTAAAGCAAACTTCTCGAAAGATGGAACATTCGTTTTGATGAGACAAACAAAGAGTTTGATTTTATCAAAAAATATAGATGAACCATGCGTCTACGAAAGGGTTAGTGGGAGCGCAGTAACATTTCTTGTATTGTATTGAATTAGAGTTGACACACATAACAACATAGCAGACCCACTCACAAAGCTACTTTATGAAAGTCACTTTGATCGTCATAAAAACAAGATGGGTATTAGATACCAGAGTGATTGGCTTTAGTATAAGTGGGAGATTGAAAGGAATATGTCCTAAGTCCAATCATGTATGAGGATTTAGGAATAACTTTTATGTAATCTGTTTTGATTTCATTGATATTAATAAAAGACTTGTTTTATTTTTATTACGGGATTTATCTATTTAAGTGTTTAAATAAGATATACCATAGTTTAGAGTAAAGCTTTTTATGGATTATGATGAGATCATAATAGTGAGACCTAAAAAGATGATAACTCTAAACTTAAATAGTTCCTGGTCATAGGATTACTAACTGGTAATAAATAATCCGCAAAGATCGGTACATACTATGCTTGCTTCATTATGAAGGATGTCTGTTCTCATAGACATTTGTGTAGTGACACTATAGCTAGTATGTAGGTGCTTATTATAGAATAAGTTCACTGAACATGACTCGCACAGCTGAACAACTGATGGAGTTCACTCACGTGTCAGCAGTTGTCCACATAGTGATAGTTGTACAAGTATCCTTAGACTTGAGGTCATCATAGTCATCTTGTGTACACTGAACTATGCTTTGGTTTAGTTCTTAGTCTCCAGGGACAATTATTAGGGCTCTTCTGGGTATAGGAATTTGTACACGAAGATAGTGTAGGATCAATAAAGGATCTACCCCTTCCAGTGTAGGAAGCGAATGTTCAAGGCTGATCCACTTATGCTAGTTCAGGAATCTCTGGCCAGAGTGAATGAAATTAGAAAGGAGTTTCTAATTTGCATAGAACTACGCATAATAAATGGTAAGCAAGTGATTGAATTAGATAGGCTTGACACGAGATCCATGCCTTGTATTTAATCGGGACATTGTAGGGTAGAAGGAGTTTATTGTACGGTAACTATTCACTGAATAGGTTCTTGGTATTCTAAGCAGTGAATTCATATTATCCGGATAGTCGCGATATGCTGAGAAGTATCCCTCACGATGTAGAATAAATGTGATTAATTAATTAATCATATTTAATAAATTAGAGAATTTATATAAATAATGATAAAATAGTTTTATTATTATTTATTTCTACTACCGGCTTAATATTGAACCTACAGGGTCACACCATAAAAAGAGAATGACTGAATGGTGGAGGAATTAATTAATAATGGCTAATAATTATTTATTTATTTATGAAATAAATAATTAATTGGCAAATTTAATAATTGATTAAATGAGATTTAATTGATTATAAATTAATTAAGAAAAGTTCTTAATATTATTAATTAAAGGATTTAATTTTTGGAAATTAAATCAAGAGAGAGAATTATTTCTAAAGTGTTTAGAAAAAGGATTAATGATTAAAAGGTGTTTTAATTATTAATGAGAATAATAAATGGGATAATAATAATAATATTTATGGAAAAATTTTAGCTGAAAATTTTGCCTATAAATACACTATTATAGACCCTAATTTTATTCTAACACACACAAAACCCAAAAAGTTTGGAAAACCCAATTCTCTCCACCTCCTTCCTCCTCCTTAACATCGTTTTCTTGGTGGATACCGGTGGAGTGCTTCACACTTGAGGAGCAACTGCTAAGGATCTCTGATCGTTGTCTCCGAATTATTTTAAAAGGTTAGATTCGATCCCTCGAATTTTTATTCACGATTTATATGCTTTTATTTGGATTTTGTATGTGTAAAAGTGTTATGCCATGACCCCGCTGCGTTTAAAATCCAACAGTATGACCATCAGCTTGCTCGCCCTGAACATGTGCATTTTCCTTTTGAGCAGTTACCAAAGTTTCAATGACATCAGAATTTAACTTGTCAGAACTTACAGGATCAGGATTTAGGTCATCAGAATTTACATCTTCATTTTTAAATCTCAGCTGATCATGATCATTGAAATCTTCAAGTCCAGTAATCTTTTTATCATCAAAAGATACATTGATATATTCCATGACAACCATTGTTCTTAAATTGTAGACTCCGAAGGTGTAACACCCCCAAATCCAAGGTTGTGAATTCGGGTCGTTACGATCACTTATTAATTAAATAATTCTCTTTTCACAATATTACTCGACCTTTTATTCAAACTCACATACACACAGGTTATACGCTTGGAAACAGTAGCAAATAAATCATCTCCACTTATCTACCTGACGGGGCTAGCGCACAAAAAGCCTACAGAACTCACGAGCTTTCCTTACCCGCCTACGGACAGCATTCCTGGTCTGATCCATGCTGGTAGTCTGTTGTGATATGATATATAAAAGCAAGGGTGAGAATTATAGCTCAGCAAGGTATAAATCCCCATAATTAAGTATGTAAGGATAAATAAAACCAATAATTATACTTTGTATCTCCAAAGCGTTCTGAAAGTTTATATGCTTGTCAAATTTATAATACTCTCAAAATCAACTACAATAATATATCCACTGAATACTTGTATCCATCTCTTTCTCAAAATCATTTTATACTCGTACTCATTTTATTTCAAAATCTTAAGATGTTACTCGAACCAAGATTCTCAAATGGGTGTGATATATATTCATCAACATCCCAATTTAAAACTCAGCCTTATGGGCAGATTTCTCAAATGGATTTGATATATATTCATCAATATCCTTGTTTTAAACTCAGCCTTATCGGCTCTTTGTTGTATATTTCACAACAGTTTTTCCAAAATGGAAGAAAGGGACTATACTGGAATAAACCACGTATCGGTGATCAGCCGAATATGAAATTTTCTCTACTAGTAGAAGGAATACAAACCTAGCCGCCTTTGGGCTCATCAAGACACTACACGGTGGTTGCCCATTGTCGTGCAAGTCCGAAAGTCAATGGTCACATAGACCATATAACCGTACAATGCGCCACTCCGCGCTTGCATAATGCGCCACTCCGCGCCTGGTCACTGCCCGATACCACTCCGTGCCGGGCAGGCCACATTCCAGTCCCAAAACAATTATATCTTTTGCTCAAAATCCTTTTTCGAAGGAATAGGTCGTTAAAAGTTGACCTGTAAATAAGATGATTTATTCATCACTTTTAACTCAATTGATCTTTGGGAGTTGTCGGAGTTTTGAATTTAAAATCATTTTCAAATCCCTATCTGTAGTAGGGTGACACATATATTACTCACTTGTTCTTTTTTGAACGAGGAAGTAAAACTCTTATGCTTCTAGACTAAGTTCCCTAAGGTTTTGATACGTTTCAAATGATTAATCTCTTTCAAGATTTTTGAATAATTTAGAAAGTACCTTTGGGAACTATATCTATTTTTAAATAAGTTTTTAGAAGTTCGAAGATATTAAATATCTAAGGTCTCATAATAATTTAAGAGGGATTCAATGAATTGATAAAATCTTATAAATAAAACATCTTTGTATAAGGTTCAATGAATTGATAAAATCTTAATTACAGAGTATTTCTAATTAAGGTTCAATGAATTAATAAAAAAACCTTAAATACAAAATATTTCTGAATAAGGTCCAACGAATGGAGACACCTTAATCAAATAATCATAACAGGATTTGGTATCCTATAATTGCTCTTTGAATAGTTAAATCTTTATTAAATAATGTGAAATGATTTATAAACTATTCAGTATATTTTTAAATACTTTCTTTATATTTAATAATCCCTTAAGTATCGCTTTATAAAATAATCAATCAAGTAAGGGTGTCCCTTAAATGAATAAACCAATATTTCTCGAAGTTTATGTCAAAATCTCAATCGTTCGCTTGATATATAAATTACACGAACGTACTTTGTTTATCGAAATAGAAATCTTTCGCGTTCGGCTCTCTCCGGAATTAAATCGTTATTAAAATATTTCCAACTCCCATTAACCTATATTATATTTGAAATACGTTTCAATTTCTCATACTCGTGTAAAACGAAATTTGTTTTCGTAAACAATCGCATAATTCGTATGCATTGATATCATAGACAAGCATATATATTTGAACTGTAAATCATGACATTAATATCACAACAGTATGTATATAGCATGGATAGTATGAGATAAGGTTTCGAAAACTTGCCTCGAGTAATCGAAGTGGTATGGTCTCTGGTGTTTGGTTGGCGATCTATAAACAAGAACCAACGGTCTAAGTTAGTACGCGATTAACGTCTCGCTCTTTTTAAACAACTTTTGCAACTACTCAAGTATAACGAATCTCCGATCGTCACATTCTCAACACTTATATTCTCACTTTATAACATGGTCGAGTTTGGAAATCGATCGTTCGCTTTAGAAAGTCCATTTCGACTTTTAAGCTCGAACGTGAGAAAATGCGCGTCAAAACTAGGTTTTTATGCGTTTCTCGCTTGCGCTCACTTTACCAAAATATTTTTATAAAATCGAAAAATTAATATTTTCTCAAAATTCGTTTTGGACAGTCTTCTCTACTGTCATATCCATTTTTCATAAGTTTTCCAGAATCTCGAAATTATTTTAAGTCCTTCAAAATCACCATGCAAGTGGACTTAAGTGCAGTTGGCTAATCGCAGAAATGTTTTACACTAAAATGACCATAACTCCTAAACCGTAAATCTCCTCATGATGATCTATACATGTATAGAAACTAAAAAACAATATCTATCTAGTAATGGCCAGTGGTTTTCAAATTTTAACCATTTTCATGGCCGAATGTCCTGCAGAAAACAGATCAAGTGCAAGAATGCCCAAACTCAATATCTACTACTTGATCTTAACACAATCACTACCTATAACCATCATAAACACAAGTACTTCTCAAGATCCACCCACATGAACATTATATGCTCTATCTAGTACCACATACATGGATTACAACTCAACATCTCAAGCCTTTAGCAAGAACATAATCAATACAAACTCAAACAAACACAATCCTTTGGATCTTAACACTACAACAAACATAACTCTTAAATCCAACCATAAAACCTTAAAGGGTTGAAATTTATACCTTCTTAGACACTAGGAAGGTTAGTGCTAGGATGATTGAGGCTTTGTTTTCTTAGAAAACACTTAGAAGGGCTAGATCCTTAAGAAACAAAACCAAGAAACAAGTTAAAATTTCGGAGTTACCTTTCAGCACCTCATTCAAACATTTTTATAAAATTGAAATTTTTTTTATGAGGCTGAAATTTGGTAAGAAGCTTACCCATGATATAGAGAAGCTATGGTAAAAATTTCATGATATTTGAATGAGTATATTTTGAGTTATGAATTTTTCTTTCTCCCTTGCTCAGAAAATCCGAACTGCTGGAATGAAAAATGGGAGAGCTTTAAGTGAGGGAAAATGGGTTGTTTTCTTTTGTGGCTAAAGTGTGGGAGTGTATAATGAATATATGGGATGTATGCAGCAGATTTGACAATAATTTGGCAAAGGTATGGGTTGGTTTGATTGTGTGGTGAAGTGAGAAAAGGGAGAAGTATGGCTTGTGTACTTGTTTGTCTCCCATCACTATTCAACACTATTCTACTAACTATTCTAGTTAGCTTCTAATCATCTAGTTACACTCCTAACTACTAGTTAGGACTTGGTTATGCATGGCCAACTTGCATGGGATTTAATTTCTCATTCGTTTATTTATCGTAAACGCAATCGTCGTTCCATTCCGATAGTTTCCACGTATAACGACTTGTTTCGTAGCGATTTCTTTTATCCCTTATAATACTATAACCAATTCCATTCCTTCTCTTGATCATAGAAACACCTTGATATATTATTTATTTCACGTAGTATTCCCGGTTCTACGCCATTCTTTGCGGATACGAAAACACGTAGTATAATTGTGAATCTTCGAATTCCGTCGGCTTTTACATTCACTTATTTTCCTCGATAAACAAGAATATGATCTCGGATTCTCAAAATTCCACTATTCATTTTATGATGATCCCCATACGTATTACTTAATTAGCTCAAGTTACTATTCACAGAAGTTTTAAAATATTACAAAAATCAGGGTTCTTACAGTCTCCCCCCCTTAAAAGGATTCCGTCCCGAAATCAACTCACAAATAGATGGGGGTACCTTTCTCGCAGGTGGCTCTCTAATTCCCAAGTTGACTCCTCGACCTTGGGATGTCTCAATAAGACTCTGAATAGCTTGACACTTTTGTCCCTGAGTACTTGCTCTTTTCAACCAATGATTTCAACTGGTTGCTCAATGTAGGACAGATCTAGTACTTACTCATGTTTCACTATATTCTTGGTATCCGTATTATACTTTCTCAACATTGGCACATGAAAAACACTATGAACCTGTTGAAGGTTTTGAGGTAAAGCCAATTCGTATGCCACGGTTCTATTTGTCACAAAATCTCAAAGGACCCATATATCGGGAACTCAACTTCCCTTTCTTTCCAAATCTCATCAGTCCTTCCCATGGTGACACTTTCAAAAATACCTGGTCACCCACTTCATACTCTCTGTCTTTTCGTGCTAAGTCGACATATTTACGTTGTCGGTCTTGGGCTGCCGCTAAGCATCCTCTGATCAACTCAACTATGTCCCTCGTTCTTTACACCAAGTCGGGACCTAGTAACTTTCTTTCACCAACTTCATCCCAGTACAAGGGTGAATGGCATCTCCGACCATACAGCGCCTCATGTGGGGGCATTTCTATACTCGCATGATAAGTATGATTGTAGGCAAACTCTATCAAAGATAGGTGTTCATCTCAATAACCTTAAAAATCAATTACAAAATTTCTCAACATATACTCCAATGTCTGAATGATTCACTCACTTTGTCCATCGGTTTGGGGATGGTATGCAGTACTCACATTCAGTTTGGTTCATAAGCATTCCTGAAAGCTCCTCAAAAAAATCTGGAGTTGAATCGGGGAACTCTGTTAGATACGATAGCTACAGAGACTCCATGTCTTATCACAATTTCCTTGATGTATAGCTCTACTAATCTATCCACCATGTAGGTTGTCTTGATTGGAAGAAAGTATGCTGACTTGGTCAGTCGATATATAATTACTCATATTGCATCACGATTAGCCTTAGCTCGGGGAAATCCTACCACCGAATCCATGGCTATTTGTTCCCACTTTCACATCGGAATTCCTAAGGGTTGTAGGAGTCCCCTCGGTCGCTGATGTTCCACCTTCACTCTTTAACAGGTCAAACACTTACTGACCCAATTGGCCACGTCTCTTTTCATGTTGGGTCATCAATAATATTCCTTTGGATCTCGGTACATCTTGGTACCTCCAGGATGAATTGAATATCTAGAATTATGTCCTTCGCGTAAAATTTCATCTTTTAATTCTCGAACATTCGGAATCCAAATCCGGTTCGCATACCTCATAATTCCCTTCTCATCTTTCTCACATTTGACTTCTTCTCAGTCAAAGATTCTCGCTCTTCATTCGTCTTCTCTTCCTGATAATGTCCCATCTTTTCTAACAATTCCAGTTCTAATTTGATCTCAAATAGTCCATCAGTCCATTTACCGGTGACTTCACCTCTATCTCCATCTCCTCGAGTTCTCTCACTAGTTCCTCCGGCGTTGTCATCTTGAGTCTCTCTTTACTACTAAGGGCATCGGCCACCATATTGGCCTTTCCTGGGTGATATAAAATCTCACCAACATATTCTTTCATTAACTCTAACCATCTCCTCTGTCTCCTGTTGAATTCTTTCTGAGTAAATATATACTTAAGGCTCTTATGGTTAGTGTAGATCTCACAATTTTCTCTGTATAGATATTGTCTCCAATTTTTCAAAGCAAAAATATTGCTGCTAATTCTAATACATGAGTAGGGTATCTTACTTCATATTCCTTCAGCTGCCGTGAGGCATAAGCAACCACTTTCCCATGCTGCATGAGCATGCATCCTAATCCTTTATGTGACGCATCACTATAGATCACAAATCACCCTTTCCATCGGGCAATGCCAGCACGAGGGCTATTACGAAACTTCTTTTCAATTCCTGAAAACTTTCCTCACATTTTTCATTCCACACAACCTTTTCCGTTTTGCAAGTAGACCTAGTCAAAGGTCCTGATATCTTAGCAAAATCCTGTACGAACCTCTCATAAAACCGGTTAATTCCCAAAAAGTTCCTACTTCCGTAGGTGTGGTTATTCTTTCTCATTGGAATACTGCCTCAACATTGGTAGGATCAACTAACACTCCTTCACTGCTCATCAATTGTCCTAAGATCTGAACTTCATTTTGCCAGAATTCGCACCTTGAGAATTTGGCAAACAACTTTTCTCTTCTCAATGCTTCTACCACTATCCTCAGATATTCCGCATGTTCTTCTTCCGTTTTAGAATAGACTAAAATATTATCAATAAAAAAATAATGACGCACACGTCCAAATACTTTTTAAACACTCGATTCACAAAGTCCATGAAAGCTACTGGGGCATTTTTTAGCCCGAACGACGTCACCAAGAACTCATAATGTCCATACCTCGTGCGAAATACGGTATTTATCCCCTGTTTTAATCTTTAGTTGGTGATATCCCATTCTTAGATCAATTTTCAAAAAGTGTACCACTCCTTCAAGTTGGTCAAATGAATCGTCAATTCTAGAGAGAGGGTATCTGTTCTTAATAGTCAGCTTATTCAGTTCCCTATACTCTGTGCACAATCGCATACTACCATCCTCCTTTTCGACAAACAACATTGGTGTGCCTCATGGTGACACATTAGGTCTCATCATTCCTTTATTCAACAGTTCTTGCAACTGTGAAGTCAATTTTTTCATTTCAACCGGGGCTAGCCTATATGGGGCTTTTTGAAACTGATGTCGTTCCTGATGCTAATTCGATAGCGAACTCTATCTCTCGGTCATGTGATAATCCTGAAAGGTCTTTGGAAAACACATCCTCAAACTCGTGAACAACTGGTATGTCACGTACATCGGGGCTTCTCTCTTAGTACCCGCCACGTATGCTAAATACGCTTTGCTATCTTTCCTTAATAATTGGTTTCCTTGAGCAATATTAAAAAAATTCTGGATCTGATGCTGACCCTTAATCACAATTTTCTTGCCGTTAGGCATTCAGATTTTAACTTTCTTTCCTTTATAATCAATCTGAGCACCATTGCTCGACAACCAATCCATTTTTAAGACCACACCAAATTCTCTCAGCCTGAAAGGAATTAAGTCCAACTTAAAGTCCTTCCCTCCTAGTTCCCACTTGCAGATTAGATGAATCTCATTAATTGGAACAACCTCTCGATTCACTATTTCTATTCGTAATAATTCTCGCATTGGAATCACATTAAGTTTTAACTTGGACAAAAATCTCGCGATATAAAATACTTAGTTACTTCAGAATTAAACAGAATATTTGCAGTAACCAAATTGAGTAAAAGGTTACCTGCTATCACGCCCTAGCTGGGTTGGGGCAGTTGCTAGAATAATGTCCTAGTTAGTTGCAATTAAAGCACCTCAGTAGCTCTTTTCCCAATTACATACCCCGGGATGTTTCTCCCCACATGACTTATGATCCGGTAGGGGTGACCGAAACTGGTTATGAAACGTAGTCTTATATTGACCACCTCCCTGGGTGATACTCTTGCTTACCGGTTCGCTAAACCCGGTACCCACTACGGGTTGGGACACCGCTCCCCTCTCAGTCCTAATCGGAAAGTTCTGTTTATCGCTCTGCCGCCTTGGCTTCCAAACTCCTCTTCTTGCTCTCTTCCTCTTTTTGACTTTGCTCACTCTCTGCCTCTACAATCGAGGCCTTTTTGCACATAGTCTGTTATCTCAAGTAATGACACTCGGTCCTGAATCCATTGTTTCGGCCCTTGCTGAAATCTCCTTGCCTTTTTTTCTTTCGTGTTCACAAACTCCGGCATGAATCTCGACAGTTCAATAAATTTGGCTTTGTACACATCCGCTGACATCTTATCTTACTTAATCTCTAGAAACTTCAACTCCATCTGAACCTCCATAAACCTAGGAAATACTTTTCCCCATGTGATAATCACATCAGTCTCCAGGGTTCCTTTAGGTTCCCACTAATACTTTGCTTCTCCTTTCAACATATAATTGGTGAACACAGTCTTTTGCGTCTCTTCTATGGGCACTATCTCAAAACTCTTTTCCATTTCTTTCAGCCAAGCTCTGGCCTTAACAGGTTAGCAGTCCCTTGAAATTTCTAGGGGTTTTAACAACTTAAAGGCCTTAAAGACATTAGTAACTGGAACATGATCAACATGGGTTGAGGGTGACAATTTAAATTCTCTCGAAGAAGATTCATAATTTGGTCCATGGGATTTCCGCTCAGGCCTTCCCCTCATTAGTATCCATAGTTTCTTCTTCATTATAATCCTCTAAGCCGAACTCATTATATTCGACTTCCTCGTGTTCTTGGTTATTTTGGTTTACCAATTCAGCAGGGTTTGCTCTAGTTTCCCAATATGTCGGGGTGGCATCGTTATGCTAATATAAAAGATCACCAATATAACATTATTCGCGTCTCTACTCATTATGTTAAAGTCGCTTAATAACTCTCTTTGTCACCAATACATTCTTCATTCCTCGTTAGTTACTCGCAACGTTGTGCCCACGCACCTGATTTGATGCGTTAACAAAAGACGACATCATGTCAATAATATACACGTAGCTCCTAGTGACATCCCACTCTTGGAATTCTGCGTTAGACTTATTGGTCTTCTCCTCCAGTAGTTCGAAGCTTGTTGCGTTGATTGCGGGAGCATGAAACTTTTCAGAAATTATTCTGTCGATTCTCGCTTTCCGTGCCGAACCATAATGGCTTAACGGACGAAATGAATTCGTATTATCGCATAGCTTTCTCATCTTGGGATACGCTAAAATCTTCCTTATATGACATAGATTCCTCAATGGTATAACGAATACCCTTCTTGGTAGAATCGCTATTCGTCATGTATTGAACCCTTATTATCGGAACAATACTTTCAACCAATTCAGGTAACGTAATAACCTTAATAGTAAAAGAATTAAGCATCTTGATTCTTGCCTAATATGTCTCATCAAGGACACTCTATAAAGAGCTATGAATGGCAAGACTCGGGTTTTCCAATCAACCCATGGTATTGGGGTATAGTCTTCATCCCGCTTTCTCCGGAGACTTAGATCCACTTCTATATCAACATTATAAAAAAATCATGTACAATTTTCTCATTTCCTCATTCTGTCGATTTTAAACGATTCCATCAATTTCCGTATAACACTTCACATAAACACTTCAACATAACTCCTGGTAGTCCATCAACAAACTCTATCGGCTCAACCAATGGACTCTCTTTTGCATATAACTCTTAGCACTCTTTTCTCTGAGTGCTACAACTCATTCTCTTCCCTTAATGCTGGCTTTTCAATCGACTGTTAATAACTCAACCAATGCCTCAACTCTTAAGGCTAAGGTCCCCTTGGGTACTACAGTCGCGACTACTCCATAGTAATCCGACTACGAACTCGATGAGAGTTCTTGTTAACTTTTAGATCCTCAGTCTACCCATTTTACTTTTACTGTTTCCAAGACTTATAACCTTTGGCTCTGATACCATTTCTGTGGCACCCCCAAATCCAAGGTTGTGAATTCGGGTCGTTACGATCACTTATTAATTAAATAATTCTCTTTTCACAATATTACTCGACCTTTTATTCAAACTCACATACACACAGGTTATACGCTTGGAAACAGTAGCAAATAAATCATCTCCACTTATCTACCTGACGGGGCTAGCGCACAAAAAGCCTACAGAACTCACGAGCTTTCCTTACCCGCTTACGGACAGCAGTCCTAGTCTGATCCATGCTGGTAGTCTGTTGTGATATGATATATAAAAGCAAGGGTGAGCATTATAGCTCAGCAAGGTATAAATCCCCATAATTAAGTATGTAAGGATAAATAAAACCAATAATTATACTTTGTATCTCCAAAGCGTTCTGAAAGTTTATATGCTTGTCAAATTTATAATATTCTCAAAATCAACTACAATAATATATCCACTGAATACTTGTATCCATCTCTTTCTCAAAATCATTTTATACTCGTACTCATTTTATTTCAAAATCTTAAGATGTTACTCGAACCAAGATTCTCAAATGGGTGTGATATATATTCATCAACATCCCAATTTAAAACTCAGCCTTATGGGCAGATTTCTCAAATGGATTTGATATATATTCATCAATATCCTTGTTTTAAACTCAGCCTTATCGGCTCTCTGTTGTATATTTCACAACAGTTTTTCCAAAATGGAAGAAAGGGACTATACTGGAATAAACCACGTATCGGTGATCAGCCGAATATGAAATTTTCTCTACTAGTAGAAGGAATACAAACCTAGCCGCCTTTGGGCTCATCAAGACACTACACGGTGGTTGCCCATTGTCGTGCAAGTCCGAAAGTCAATGGTCACATAGACCATATAACCGTATAATGCGCCACTCCGCGCTTGCATAATGCGCCACTCCGCGCCTGGTCACTGCCCGATACCACTCCGTGCCGGGCAGGCCACATTCCAGTCCCAAAACAATTATATCTTTTGCTCAAAATCCTTTTTCGAAGGAATAGGTCGTTAAAAGTTGACCTGTAAATAAGATGATTTATTCATCACTTTTAACTCAATTGATCTTTGGGAGTTGTCGGAGTTTTGAATTTAAAATCATTTTCAAATCCCTATCTGTAGTAGGGTGACACATATATTACTCACTTGTTCTTTATTGAACGAGGAAGCAAAACTCTTATGCTTCTAGACTAAGTTCCCTAAGGTTTTGATACGTTTCAAATGATTAATCTCTTTCAAGATTTTTGAATAATTTAGAAAGTACCTTTGGGAACTATATCTATTTTTAAATAAGTTTTTAGAAGTCCGAAGATATTAAATATCTAAGGTCTCATAATAATTTAAGAGGGATTCAATGAATTGATAAAATCTTATAAATAAAACATCTTTGTATAAGGTTTAATGAATTGATAAAATCTTAAGTACAGAGTATTTCTAATTAAGGTTCAATGAATTAATAAAAAAACCTTAAATACAAAATATTTCTGAATAAGGTCCAACGAATGGAGACACCTTAATCAAATAATCATAACAGGATTTGGTATCCTATAATTGCTCTTTGAATAGTTAAATCTTTATTAAATAACGTGAAATGATTTATAAACTATTCTGTATATTTTTAAATACTTTCTTTATATTTAATAATCCCTTAAGTATCGCTTTATAAAATAATCAATCAAGTAAGGGTGTCCCTTAAATGAATAAACCAATATTTCTCGAAGTTTAAGTCAAAATCTCAATCGTTCGCTTGATATATAAATTACACGAACGTACTTTGTTTATCGAAATAGAAATCTTTCGCGTTCGGCTCTCTCCGGAATTAAATCATTATTAAAATATTTCCAACTCCCATTAACCTATATTATATTTGAAATACGTTTCAATTTCTCATACTCGTGTAAAACGAAATTTGTTTTCGTAAACAATCGCATAATTCGTATGCATTGATATCATAGACAAGCATATATATTTGAACTGTAAATCATGACATCAATATCACAACAGTATGTTTATAGCATGGATAGTATGAGATAAGGTTTCGAAAACTTGCCTCGAGTAATCGAAGTTGTATGGTCTCTGGTGTTTGGTTGGCGATCTATAAACAAGAACCAACGGTCTAAGTTAGTACGCGATTAACGTCTCGCTCTTTTTAAACAACTTTTGTAACTACTCAAGTATAACGAATCTCCGATCGTCACATTCTCAACACTTATATTCTCACTTTATAACATGGTCGAGTTTGGAAATCGATCGTTCGCTTTAGAAAGTCCATTTTGACTTTTAAGCTCGAACGTGAGAAAATGCGCGTCAAAACTAGGTTTTTATGCGTTTCTCGCTTGCGCTCACTTTACCAAAACATTTTTATAAAATTGAAAAATTAATATTTTCTCAAAATTCGTTTTGGACAGTCTTCTCTACTGTCATATCCATTTTTTATAAGTTTTCCAGAATCTCGAAATTATTTTAAGTCCTTCAAAATCACCATGCAAGTGGACTTAAGTGCAGTTGGCTAATCGCAGAAATGTTTTACACTAAAACGACCATAACTCCTAAACCGTAAATCTCCTCATGATGATCTACACATGTATAGAAACTACAAAACAATATCTATCTAGTAATGGCCAGTGGTTTTCAAATTTTAACCATTTTCATGGCCGAATGTCCTGCAGAAAACAGATCAAGTGCAAGAATGCCCAAACTCAATTTCTACTACTTGATCTTAACACAATCACTACCTATAACCATCATAAACACAAGTACTTCTCAAGATCCACCCACATGAACATTATATGCTCTATCTAGTACCACATACATGGATTACAACTCAACATCTCAAGCCTTTAGCAAGAACATAATCAATATAAACTCAAACAAACACAATCATTTGGATCTTAACACTACAACAAACATAACTCTTAAATCCAACCATAAAACCTTAAAGGGTTGAAATTTATACCTTCTTAGACACTAGGAAGGTTAGTTCTAGGATGATTGAGGCTTGTTTTGCTTAGAAAACACTTAGAAGGGCTAGATCCTTAAGAAACAAAACCAAGAAACAAGTTAAAATTTCGGAGTTACCTTTCAGCACCTCATTCAAACATTTTTATAAAATTGAAAATTTTATTTTTGAGGCTGAAATTTGGTAAGAAGCTTACCCATGATATATAGAAGCTATGGTAAAAATTTCATGATATTTGAATGAGTATATTTTGAGTTATGAATTTTTCTTTCTCCCTTGCTCAGAAAATCCGAACTGCTGGAATGAAAAATGGGAGAGCTTTAAGTGAGGGAAAAGGGGTTGTTTTCTTTTGTGGCTAAAGTGTGGGAATGTATAATGAATATATGGGATGTATGCAGCAGATTTGACAATAATTTGGCAAAGGTATGGGTTGGTTTGATTGTGTGGTGAAGTGAGAAAAGGGAGAAGTATGGCTTGTGTACTTGTTTGTCTCCCATCACTATTCAACACTATTCTACTAACTATTCTAGTTAGCTTCTAATCATCTAGTTACACTCCTAACTACTAGTTAGGACTTGGTTATGCATGGCCAACTTGCATGGGATTTAATTTCTCATTCGTTTATTTATCGTAAACGCAATCGTCGTTCCATTCCGATAGTTTCCACATATAACGACTTGTTTCGTAGCGATTTCTTTTATCCCTTATAATCCTATAACCAATTCCATTCCTTCTCTTGATCATAGAAACACCTTGATATATTATTTATTTCACGTAGTATTCCCGGTTCTACGCCATTCTTTGCGGATACGAAAACACGTAGTATAATTGTGAATCTTCGAATTCCGTCGGCTTTTACATTCACTTATTTTCCTCGATAAACAAGAATATAATCTCGGATTCTCAAAATTCCACTATTCATTTTATGATGATCCCCATACGTATTACTTAATTAGCTCAAGTTACTATTCACAGAAGTTTTAAAATATTACAAAAATCAGGGTTCTTACAGAAGGCTTTTGTGAAAAGTGGATATCCAACAAAAATTCCTTCATCAGCTTTTAGGTCAAATTTTGACAGCTGTTCAGGATGAGTCTTAAAAACAAATCACTTGCATCCAAATACATGAAAGTATTTCAGATTTGGCTTCTTTTTCTTCACCATCTCAAATGGTGTTTTTCCATGCTTGTTTATAAGTGTAGCATTCTGTGTAAAAGAAGCAGTCTGCACAGCTTCAGCCCAAAAATAGGTTGGTAGCTTTGCTTCATCAAGCATAGTTCGTACAGCTTCAATATGAGTCCTGTTCTTTCTTTCTACAACTCCATTGTGCTATGGAGTTCCAGGTGCAGAAAATTCCTGCTTTATTCCTTGCTCTTTGCATAACTCTTCCATGATTGCATTCTTGAACTCAGTGCCATTATCACTTCTTGTTATTTTAACAAAATCTTTGACAAACTTATCCAGCTATCTGACATGGTCAGTGAGAGTAGATGCGGTTTCATTCTTCTTGTGCAAGAAATACACCCAAGTGTATCTTGTGAACTAATCCACTATAACCATAGCATATTTCTTCTTTGCAATAGACATGACATTGACTAGACCAAATAGATCAACATGCAGTAAGTGATAAGGCTCAAGAATTGAGGATTCAGTTTTGCTCTTGAATGAAGATTTTCTTTGTTTTGCCTTTTAACATGAGTCACAAAGACCATCAGGAGAAAATATTGATTTTGGCAGTCCTCTCATATGATCTTTCTTTACTAGCTCATTTATGTTGTTGAAATTTAAATGAGAGAGTCTCTTGTGCCAATTCCAGCTTTCTTCAATTGATGCTCTGCTTAACAGACAGATTGCAGAACCATCAGAATTTGTTGAAAGTCTGGCTTCATATATGTTACCATGTCTGTAACCTTTCAAAACCACTTTTCTTGTAAAATTACTTACAACTTCACAGTGTTCTTTAAAGAAATCCACATGATAACCTCTGTGACAAATTTGACTCACACTTAGCAGATTCTGTTTAAGTCCTGAGACAAGGGCTACTGTTTCAATTATGACATTCCCAAGATTGATATTGCCATATCCCAGAGTCTTTCCCATGTTTCCATCTCCATAAGAAACTCCTGGGGCAGATTTCTCCATAAAGTCTGATAGCAGGGCTTTATTTCCAGTCATATGTGCTGAATATCCACTGTCCAGAACCAGGATGTTTTTCCTATTGCCCTGCAATCACAAAGACAACTATTGATTAGTTTTAAGGACCCAGACTTGCTTGGATCCTTTGGCCTTGTTAAGTTTTTTAGCATTTGTAGCGGATTTAGTTTCAAAGTTTATGCTAACATGCTTTTTATCAGACTTTATATCAGACCTTGCATCAGAATTTACACTAGAAGGAATTACACTAATTTTCTTTAAAGAAGGTTTTATTTCATAATAATCATAGTACAAACTATGATTTTCCTTACAAGTTTAAATAGAATGCCATAAATTACCATAATGAAAACAAGGATTTTGTGGTTTAAACCTAACAGACTGACTCTTAACTCCTGATATTGGAGGTAAAAAGTTTATATCTTTATTTTTCCTGCAAAAAGAAGCAAGATGGTTAGAGTTTCTACAATTATAGCATTTCTTTCTAGAAGCATTAGGAACAGGCATATAATTATTACTTTTATTCACACCTTCCTTTCCATTCCTATTTTTCCTAGCTTCCTTTACCTTTTTCACATTTTTAATCTCTTTCAGCTTTTACTTAAGCTGCTTCTTTGTCATTAAACCAATGTTTACCAAAGCTGGTTTATCCTGTTTTATTATCAGAAGTTGACTTTTCTTTGACTTCTATTTTATAGTCTTTCATCTCTTCAGAATCAGACGCAATAGTTTTTGCAACAAATTTAACAGGATTTACCTTTGGCTTTTTAGCCTGTTTGATAGCAATTGGCTTAATTGGAAAAGTCCCTTTCTCACTTTTACCATCTTTATAACCTAACCCCTCTTTCCAGATTCCACTACTTAGAATATTCTGAGTTGTTCTGCCTGAGTTAGTACAAGTTCTGATGATTTCTCTTTCTTTTTCTAATTCAGTTTCTAGATAATCATTCTGTTTAAGCAATTCATTCTTAACATACTCAACATTATCTCTCTCTGTCTGAATAGTGTTCATCTTGACTAACTCTTCTTCAAGATAGCTATTTCTGTTTTTGTACTTTAGATTTTCAAATTTTAATCTTTCATTCTCTAAACCACAATCATTGACATTGGCAACTATTCTTTTCTCCATGAAGTTCCCACTCTTTACCAGTACCACTCTCAGAAAAATGATATTATTGGACAAATTTCTTTTGTAGGTGATGTAGTTATTATGATGAGAGACTCTCAGCACAATGAGTAGCTCATTAAACTCTTTATCTTGACAAGGTCCTTCTGTAGCTTTTTGGAGTCTGTCTTTACTAACATCTTGAGTAAGTTTAATTTGAGTGGAGCTTTGGCCAGAGTGTGATGTTGATTTTTGCAGTCCAGCTTCTTTTGATTGTTGCATTCTAACTTCTAACTCCCCCTTAGTCTTGATAGCAAGCAGGAGTAGAAGACTAGGAAATTCTAGCCTAACAGCTTTTGGCTAGGCAGGTAAGGGAATGTTCAAGGCACCCATAATAGGTCCCAAAGAGACAAAATTATGAATTTAGAGATTCTTATGGGAGTATACTAGGGACTTGATATCATTTTGTTAATTCTGCACCAAAGCTGTCAGTTGGGAAACTTGAGTTGTGAAGGATGTATTTGAAGACTGTAAATATGAGATTTTAGCTTGCAGGTTTTGGATTTGGAGATTTGTTAAAGTAGACGAGGGTTGTTATGAGTTTGATGCTGCCAAAGAACCAACAGAATTCTGCACAACATTCTTCACCTCCTCTATGACCAAGGCTGAAGGTTCAAATCTAGCCTTATAAAGTTGATCCACTTTGACCTTGGTTTCATTATGTTGACTAATTTGATTTTGGATCACTTCGTGCAGAGCTTTGAAAGATTCCATTAGCTTGGCCACGTTTTCTTCTACTGGAGTGAGAGAGAGAGCTTAGAGTATGTCTGAGAATCTGTTGAACTTGGACTTGATTTTCTGAAAGGTTGGCATCAACTCATCAATCCTATCATTGACCAACTTCTTTACATTATTTCGATGTTGGACCAGAGTGCTTTCCATGGCTCTTCCAACATGATGAAAGGCCTTTAATTGAGCTTTTACACCTCTGTCAAAGCATCATACACCTCCGGAGGAGTGAGAACCTTAGCATTACTACTCAAAATTATGACATATTCCTCCCTGAATTTTGCTAAGGCCTCCTCCATGGTTGTTGTGAAGTCCTTTGAGAACCATGCATCCACATTACCATCTATTTCATCTGCAATCTTTTCCTACTGCTCCTCAACATCCTCCTTGTATGAGAGTAGTATTGCTTGATAGTCTTAGTTTGACATATCTGTTGTAAGGAGTTGTTGGGTGATATTAGCTAGGCCTGCAAGCTGCTCAACCAAAAGATCATTGACTGTTGTTGGTTGGGCTTGAACATCTTACAACCATTGCGATATTAGGTGAGAAGGTTGTGGTGTAGTGTTAGAAGTGTAATGGATATCTATTTGGTTTGAGGTGGAGGGTATTGAGGTACCAGGTAACCCTGTGACTAGAGTCACAGTTGGAACTGTGGTTTTGAAAGTGTGTTGTTCACCAAGAATGGGAACCTCCATTTGAATTGGAGGGGATTTGACCAGGTTACTGTCATGTACCATGGCCTCAAACCCTTGTTCTTCTTGCAAAGAACTGGCACTTGAATGTGCTATACTTGCCTCCCCAATAGCTTGATCATTGGAAATTGTACTCCTAGCTTCAATTGTTAATGCAATTTAAGCTAGGATTTTAATGGGAGTTGTCCCTACATGAGGAACCTCCAATTGAATTGGAGAGGATTTAGATACCCCCCCTCAGGAGTACTATCCTCAAACCTGTCAATCTGTGAAGATTGATTAGCACATGAAGGTGCTTGTGTAACATCCACAGGGTCTTCAGTAATAACAGATGAAACTCCCTGTGGTATTGATGGTGTCGTCAAGGTCTACCCCAGCTAGTAGCCTCTCATTATCTAAATGTGGTTCCTCGGGGGTGATCACAGTTTCATGAACCGTGTCACTTGATTTTGACAACACTGGAGAAGTGGATTCACGTCTTTTATTATATAAAGAAGAAATTTGAGAGATGAGATTATTGATGTTAGCATTAAGTGGTGGAAGCTCCCCCTGAATGGGTGAGAGAGCTTCAATAGATGTGCTCTCAATGTGTGTGCCATCCTTATTTCATCTTGCATCAACTTGAGAGTGCTCAAGTTGGGTGCTGTAATACCCCAAAAATTTTGGACTTTTTGTAATCCTTATGAATAGTGATTTTGCTGATTATGCTGATTAAGGAAATTTTTCATGCCACACTATGTAGGAGTTCTTTTATTGATATTCTGAGATCTTATAAGTACTCCATAAAGTATATGAGTGTATGTAAAGATCGTCATAATCCAAATTCGAACACTTTGATTTTTCCCGAAAATTGACCACATACCGAAAGAATTGAGTATAAGGTAACATGATTAAAAGGATTTAAATTCAAGGATTATAAGGGAGGATCATAAAAGAAATATAAAATATTGAGAAAGGTTTAGGGGAACCCAAGTAATAAGATCCCGGGTATGATCCCTCAAACGAGAAACAAAAACGAAAATTAAGCGAACAGTATAACAGATAAGCGGTCATTAGCCAAATAATTAAGGGTTAATCAAAGAGGTTAGTATATGATTATATCATCACACCACAAGGAGAAGACATGTGTTAAAAAGATGACACAAACATTGTTACATAAGCATGACAAGGAGTTTTGATTTGTTGGTTGATTTATAGCCAAGTAAAACTTACCATGGTAAAAATCTAAATGTAGCCAAGCTAAAAGAAAGAGAAGCAACCGACATAAATCATAAAACACAAAAATTAGAAGTTGACTTTGCTTCCAATAGAGAAGCTCTCGGCTTCTTTACTTTCAAGAAAGAAGAAAATCCAAAATTCAAGATCTAAGCTTTGTTAATTAGCAAGGTAATTATCCAAGGTCCCTTATGATTAGTTATGGCTATCCTAGGAGTTTAAGCTCCCAATTCCTTCACAATCTTTTTCAATAAATCATTGAAGAAGAGAGTGAATAGTGTTTTCAAGAATTTTAAATTGTTTGATCTTGTGTTTTTGGTTAGATTTAGCTTTGGTAAGGACTTTCAAGGGCTATTTCAAGCTTATTAGTTATTTCTACTCACCAAGGAAGGTAAAACCTCATACCCTAAGCTTTACTTTCAGTATTTCGGAGTGATTTTGATTAATATAGTTCATGAGAAGCATGATTCTTGTATGTTTGGAGTTTGGTAGGATTTGTAATGATTTTGAGTTATAAATCTTGGTTATTGGTTAATGAACCTTAAGTATAGTTAGTAGCTCTTGTTTGTGATTGAATGAGTTGGAAAAATCATGAGGTTATGGACTGATGTATTAAGGTTTGGATGAAGTTTGGTTGTATTTGTGGCTATGAGTTGATTTGTGGTTGATTGGAGTAGTTTAAACTTTGGTAATCACGTAAACATAGCCGTCGTTGTGACGCCCCCAAATCCGGGGTCAGGATTGGGTATCACTACACAACTTTAAATAATAATAAAAACCTGTATATTAAAATAATATACAGATAACCCCTCATATTCAGGATCGTTTACAAGTTATAGTATGAAACAAGAATCTAACCTTCTAAAATTTACATTGTCTAAATACAATTTCATTACCTCACTACTAATTTCCTTGTATTGATCACTCCAACACCTCCATATTTCTTCAGCTGGAATCTCACCACTTTTGTTGTCTACTAAAAGCTATTCACCTTGCCCTCATTTGATACTAAAAGAAATAAGAGTTCACAAAGCAAGAGTGAGCCAAAAATGCCCATCAAGTATCATAAATGGTTTCCAGATATCAGATCCGAAAATTCCTAGAAACGATTGTTGTATGATTTTACAAAACGTCTTTATAAATTTAAATTATTGAGTGAACAAAACATCGGCCCTCATTGGCCTTTAATCATAAATCACATTTTTGCTGTAAAAGAACAGTGATCGTTTCAATATTTCATCCTTTTGAATTAAATCTCAGTTTGAGTTCGTAATTATGAACTATTCGGGAAGGAATGCCGTTAATGGCGATCAACAATTTATTAGACTGGACACTAGAGACCAGCTTATGCACTATAACCTGCTGATCAGTCAGGAGATAGTGCGGATCTATACCCAACTGCATAGACCCAACCAACATATGGGGTACCCAGGCAACTATGGCCTAAAGGTCCGGTTCATCCCTGACCCATAGGATCCAGTTTATCACTAGTCCTAATAGTAACCGTCCAGCCCGTAGAGTATTTTGATATCAAATCATTTTGATTTCAAAACATCCCAAATTAGGGTTCGCAAATAACCCGAACGAATGGGTATTTCCTCAAGAGAGCAATCGAATTATAGGAACAATAATGAAAAGAACTGGCATAATAAGAGTAATTGCAGCGAAATATAAAACAGTTAACTATTCTGAACTTAGAATAGGAGCGAATAAATATTTGCAGTATTTACGGAGAAAGGTTAGGAATACTTGCCTCAATTGATAATCCTCTGATCTTTAACTAGTTGCCATCTCACTCAGTCCTGTCGCATCTGTATTACCCTTGACGGGCTACTTGACCTTTCATATCATTTACCCTCTTAGGTTTATCTTTATTCTGAATCCCCTCGTTTCAGTACTACACGCAATCAGGCTTTACTTCTACAATCTCTATCTGCCTTTGAACGTCTCGCACTATGTGCATCTATCACAAATAATACTATTCAATGAGCTGATAATATATAATTGACTAGTCCTATACACTTATCCCTATCGTCTACCCGCCCGATAATCACAGATAAAGATCACATCTCAATCAGATAATGTTTAAAAGACACGCTGACTCATTATCCACATAACACGTACACATAGAGCATGTAATCATATATCGAATAATCACATAATTCATGTAGCACATAAGTTGAATCGTCAAAAGATAGGTCTCGATATGTTTAGAATTGAAATTGGGTCAAAAAAGGATATTTTATCGATCAATTATTCACTCGGAATGATCCATAAAACAAACGTCCTTTAGATATAAAGGAATTTAGGTCTTGAAAATATTTTTAATAAGAGCAAAATATTTTTCTGAGTCTAGGGGCGTTCGTTTCATATTAAACGGACAAACGGTAGATTTATTATGAATTTTTGAACATTTTTCAGAGTTAAACGATCTCCAAATCATTTAATAATTAAATAATAGGGTTCGAATACCTAAATATGACTTAAAAAAAATTATAATAAATATCGAGTCTTGAAAATAATTTAAAATAATATTTTAAAGCTCTAAACTATATTTCGGAATTTTTTTAAATTAATTTTAAATAATGAATCTAATTATTAAATCAATTAAAATTAATTAATAACTAATTAAATTAATTAATCAATTAATATTTAAATTAATTGATCAATTAAATAATTAATTATCAACTAAAATTTATTAATTAAACAATTTAGATTTATTTTATAATTAAAATAATTTTCAGAAATAAATAATGAATTTTTTTTTTGGATTTTAAAATGAATTTTTAAATAATTTTAGAAAAAGAAATCCCGATAACAGATTTTTAAAATTGGTCACAACATTAGGAGGATCAAGCGGTGGTTTACAAGGGCGGGGACTCGCCGGACCTGCGAAGAAGACGACCGGCAATTCGCTGATTTCTGGAATTCTCCAGATTCCGGTCGGTTGTCCGGCCGTTTTCCAGGTCTCCGGTGAGTCTAAAAGCGGCTCCAATCACGATGAAATCACCCCCTTTTGATCCCAAATCATCCCAGCAATACCCCTGTACACTTAGAAACATCAATCAACAATCCCCAGTGATTTTCAGGAAAAACCGAGCTTAAACCCGGCGAAGCTCCGGCCAAATGACGAGATTCTTCGTTTCTAAATGAAATTAATCATTCCAGGTCTCAAATCAAAGCTTGAGGGTATACCAATCTACTCATATCATTACAATCATCTAACAATCATCATATTGATCCGAAAATCAAAGATAAAATTGTATAAAAACTAAAACTCGACTTAGTACCCCCAGGGGTAATAATCATCAAGTATATACATCAATCGATTCTAAATTGAATCGTAAGGCTCATCCAAGATTCAAAATCACCAAACGATTCATAGATTAAAACCCCCCCAAATTTCGATATAAACCCTAATTTACGGAATTTATATTTTACCTATCGTTCGAATGATTTAATGGCGTACATAGAAAGAGCATAAAAATCTGAACATTTTGGTTACTCATACTTTGAATTCTGAAGTCTGCATCACCCTCAAATTTGGGTTTGATTCACAGAACTCTTCAAGAACACCAAGAACACATATTCAAAGATTTTTCAGAGAATCAAACCTTAATTTCTACATGATACTGAGCTCTATTTTTGAAGTATAATATACCAAATTGACTAGTAAAATATTATATACACGATGGAAGCTTCAAATCACATCAACAACATCAAGAACAAATTTTAATATTTTAATTATCAAATAATTTGAATATAATTAACTAAATAAGAAATTACCATGATTTCTGGGCAAAAACTGATGATTGATTCAAAAAGAAGATTTCGAGAGCTTCATTTTGATATGCTGCACGCCCGAATGGGAGTTCGATAATGCCTTCGTTCGTGCGTTTGATTCTCAGGAACATATCGGTGTCTAGGGTTTTTTTAATATAATTACTATATTTTTACTGGTTGTAAATGAATAAACGAATAAAATGAAATAAGAAATATGCTATTTATATTTACACAATATTGGTTCATTCTGGATCATTTTGGATCGATAAATTAGTTGCTTAGCCACTAAGTAACAACAATAACGATGAGATTTGATATCAGTTTTTGGATAATTATCCCAATCGGGCTTTTTCTAAAACACTTTATACGAAAATAATGTAATAATATCCTGTCTTTCGAGAATATGGGTTTTGTTGATTCACGGAAATGATTATCGTATCGAAAATTTTGCGCCGGGTCGCGCACGGGTCTAACCGTAATCCGGATCGAAAAAGTCAAAACACGGAAAATGTTCGGGATTACCAGATTAGGTTAGGAAGGAGTTTTTGGAAGAGTTTCGGGTTGTAAAAACGTAAAAACGGTTGAAGTTGGACGATTCCCGACTTATAAAATAATTTTATAATTATTCAGAAAATAATTAATAATTCATAATTCATTATAAAATCATCTAACACTTCAAAAATTACCAGAAAAATACCTTAATTATTTATATTTTATTCTGGACATATTAAAATTAACATACTCACATTTTATTATGTACAAACATCCAAATATTATTATCAATCATCAGATAATTCATCAAAAATTCATATAATATTCACATAATAATAATATATTGATACAAATAATTACACGATATTTGCCGGATGTTACATCATTCCCACCTTAAAAGGATTCTGTCCTCAGAATCACGCTAAGGAATAATATTGATACTTTTCAAGTATATCACTTTCATTTTCTTAGGTGTATCTTTCAACCTTATAATTTTTCATAACTTTAACGTATAATATCAATCTTTCCCTAATAGTCTCTCGCTAATAACATATTCTATTTATTGCTTATATGACTCAATTCAAATCTCCAGCTTCTATATATAATAGAGCTAACTTACTCTTTCTGGGTATACACATATAAACACCCTAAAAATTCGCTATACGGGTAGCGGTGAAGCCAACTCACTTCTATTTATCCGGCCTATTTTACTATCTAGGAGGGACCAGCATAACACATCTTAATTCTCTTTTCTTTCTAACTCTAGTAACTCATGCTTATGTGCATTTCCAATTGTTACTCGATGTTGAACCTCGTCCTCATATGTTTCTTCGTTCAAATAACCTAATTTGTAATCGCTTCCCATCGCATTCGAGGCTCTTTAACCGTTCCTGTAATCTTCTTCTTCATTTGTAAATGATGCACTGAGACCAGGGCGTATTTACTTTCTGTCGTTGACTATGAAATTTTTCAAGTATCTTTCCTATAATTCCTTGGGTCTCATCACTTTAATCACAACTCAACGGTTTCTCACCGACATTAAATCTGTCAGTTACTCACGTAACCTGAATCAACCTTCATTTTATGCATAGGGAGCTAAATTACCTTTCTTAGCCATATACCTTTGAACATCTTATGAACTCGTTATGCCTGTAACAATAGGGTCAACCCATTCGTAATCATTCTATCTATCTCATTGTCTCGATGGACCAACTTAATTTATACTAATCTGCTTCCCTTTGTAATTTTAATAATTTGTGTTTATGCACCTTCCATTTTCCTGACTGTTCTACTTCTCTTCTCGCGTCTCCTTCTGTTTGGTTAGTCTAGCCTATGATCGCTTTCAATCGTATTCGAGAATCTTTGGTTGGTCTCTTGTACTTTCAATCCATCTGCGCCGGATATACTGAGCTCATGGCGTCTGATGCTTCCAAAATGTTCTAAATTTATTCAAAACTAAAAATTAAAAGACAATCTCGACATTTGTATTTAACTCATCACTTTGTAGTATTTTTCAATTTCTTTTCAATCACTAACAAGTATATTTCATCGAGCGAAATCTTTTACTATCTGAAAGGAAATATTAATTTGGAATAGAATGAATTATAACTTTATTCAAAACCGAGCTCTTGGTACTAATACTAATTTTGTTATCATATCAAATTAGATATCAATATGAACTTTGATGCTCACAACATTCCATACTGAAGTCAACATCAATCATCTATATTAATACCACCTTTGATGTCTAACAACAAAATAAATATCAGTATAATCCAGAGGTCGGATCAAAACCTGTTCTAAATTTCTAACTTTTCCTATTCCTTTATCCACTCCCAGCAATCTTAGTAATATTCACTCTTTCTTTTCTACTCAAGACATCTATTTCTGAATGGATCTTGCTTGGTTGGTAATTAACCATACTTCCGTAGCTCATAATTAATTATAACCAGAGTTCACACCTTTGAAGCTTAGAACGCAGTTGCTAATATTTCACCCTTCGCTTGCATATCTTCAGGTGTTCAACTTGGTCTCCCTTAGTTCTTGAATGGGCGAGGATGTTACTAATAAATACAATCACACTATCCCATTATTCCTTATACATTACATTCATTTAATCTTCAGACTTGCAATTTCTGATAACCAATGCGTGACTTCATACCTCCCTTCTCTTTTCTCCATGATCACTTTTGTGTATAGCGCGAAGTACCCTTTATTTCATTATTCTTGCATTCCATATTTCTGAAGTTTTCCTTTACTCAATATCTCATTTCTACTGGGTTATACGATACAGTGCTTTTGACACTAGCTCGACTCGTACAGTAACTGATGAAAATTCTTACCTCATTTCCCGAGGTAACCTTGGTAAATCATTTGTTAGAATCGTCGGGACTTCAATTTAATTATGGGGAATTCCGATATGAGATTCATTGTATTGTTCTTCTCTAATAGTTTGCCACGAATACTGTTGTTTAACCTTCCTTGTTTACACGCATTCTTTGAATGAAATTCTTATCTTTAATTATCGATGCTTCAATTCATTCTCCTATCAATTCTGACACAGCTGACAATCACCACTTGCTCATATCCTGAACTATTTTATAGAATTTCTTTATCATCCTTTTGATTCCATTTTTTTTCCCGATTGATCATCATTTCTTTTTTTTCCTGAGTTCCCATGCGGACTTCGTTAATCTTTGTCTTACATCGGATACTTGAATTCGCGAGCTTTTGAAAACTTTTATTCAATCGTCCTTCGATATGGGTATACTTTCAATTTCTTCCTGGAACGCTATTACCGATGATAGAATCTCTTTGCTTTATCTTGAACCTTCAGTTCTTGAAAACATTCTTCTTACTAGCATGTGCCAATTACTTTCTGTTCCTCTTATTTACCAAAAAGAGCATATTTATCTAGATAAAATCTCGCACATAGTTTTGGTAACAACACGCTAATTCTACTAAACTTTTAATTCCTACTAATACCATCACTTCCTTCAACTTGCTAACCGCTTTGATTTTGGATCTGAAAATTATGTTAGAGCTTAACTCAATATAATTGGAATCGATCTCCATTTAGCTAACCATTAGTTGGTAAAGTTGATCAATTAACTCTTTTAACCGATCACTTAAACCAAGTAAATACTAGCTAACTAGAATCAAAAACCAATTAACCGAAATCACAACCGTTTGGAGTACAGCGGGGAGTGAGAAAATACTTCTTTATCCTTATATGTAGGGTAATTTCTGAAAATTTCGGCAGCACCTCCCCTATACCATCGACTACCAGTTGGACTCAAGCCGACACCATCAATCTACCAAATCATCTACAATCACATCTATCCATATCCATCAACCACATTCATCCATCCACCATAGCTCAGACTATATCATTCTGATTAGTATAGGTATGATTAACTGGCATAACATATATCTTTTGAAATGAGACTTAAGGTCTTAAATCAACAAGGATTAATATAATCACTCCCTTCCCAGTTCTTTCAGAATATTACCAAATTTTATTAGTGAACTTTAAAAATTTATCTCGTGTCTCAAAATTTCATTTCGCGAGTATTTTGACTTATTTATTGTCATTACCAATTGTGTATAGTTACTTTTAAAAATTATGCCACATCTCTCCATTGGTCACACCATTCATCTATTGTTGACGATACGTACTTAATTTCATTAACTAATCTGTCTATCTTTTAATAACTAAGCGTGGTTTTCATTATTATCGCCACAGTCTGGGGGAAACTCAATTGTCAAATCATTATTTCTTTAAAGGTTTCACAGTCGAGTCACCATTTATTCATCTCCACTTATGTTCCCGTATCAAACCATCGACTCTGGCTCGCTTATGGGTATTAAATTCACTATATCTTATTTACTCAAGGTAAAAAACTTCACAATTTCTGGAAAAACACGTTCAGAATTTGTTTGTAATTAAGATTTCTTCGATCTTGAATCTTCACGACAATTATCTTTCCGCGACGAAGGGATGCTTCACGTATTAATTTCCTGTCTGCTTCAGTGTTCAGAATTCCCTTGATCTCCGTTTGTTGTCCCGGCACTCATTCGCTTTGCATACAGCCTTACTGCTTTATTTTATAATTAATTTATTTGTTACGATTCACTAACCATTCATTTCACGTCAAAATCCTTTGATTTGAAACACATCATGTTAACGCAATCTATCGTACTGATGAGATCCTCGTAACACGAACAACTGTCTGACTTGATGTCTTCGCCGCGTCCATGTTATCGATAAATTCCTTCTTCCTTACCCGGAGATGTCCACCATTTATCGGTTTGTAGTCATATCTATGTTTGTTGTATGATTCCACGCGCCACACTATTTTTTTTTTTTGAAATCGTCAAAGAGCAGACTTTACGCAAAAGGAGAGTTTGCGAATATGATTTCGATTGAAAACTGAATAAGGAATAACAATACCACAAACGATTGGGAGGATTTGTAATTTAGTAAATTGAAGGAAGAAGAATGAGCGAAGATTTAGATGTGAATGAGACAACCATATTTGTACTTAAGATGGCCAGTCTTTCATACTATATGGTATACAACACATGATTAGGTGGTGTCCCACCCGACTCTTCGTCATTTCGACAAAGCGTCATATCACAACACTATTGTCTCAATCAAGAATCAATAATTTGAGAAGAGAAACAATTCAGAAGGAATACAACAATTTTCTTTCATCTTTACCTCATATGATTTATCCACGGAAGAGACTTATATGTATCCAAGAATCAAGAAGAACATATGATATTGTATTAAGAAAAGAATTTCGATGTTGATCACCTTCCACGCTTCACCTACGTATGCCTTCAGAAATCATTCGAATGAGAGATTCACCATTTAGGTCACATTATATCTTCAAAATATCGTCTGGAAATGCCTCCACATTAAATGCTTTAATGTTTTGATCGTAATCGCGTCTTTACGAAATTTATAATTATTACCTCCGACTTCCTTTATGCCACGTAGGGTAACAGTTGATCCCGTAACGTCTCAACTCCGTCCATAGGAATACTATTTTTCTTTAATTATCTAGAAGATTCTTCCATTTCCTTCAGTCACCCGCTGTCCGTTCAAATTACGAATCTCGTTAAATTTTAATAATTTCATGAATTGGGTAAATGATATTTTTAACATATTCATTCAATTGTTGGTATTATTTAAACAAAGAGTACTTTTGTCTTTCACAAGAACTTTAAACCTTCTCCCTACTGGGGGGTCCACTTAGTCCTGACAACATTGAGTCTATATCCATTCTTCTTTTTTAGGTCATTTTCTGTTTATGATAACAAGAACTTTAATAGTAATTCGACAACCAAATTGTAAAACTCACTTCATACAAAGATCTTCTGAAAGTTGATTAAGAAAACCTTCTCCGAATTCTCATTTTAAAATTTTGAAAATCAATTATTTGGTCGTCATTACTACATAAGTTACTTGCTATTCTCTTGATCCGCCAATGAAATATCTAATTAAAGGAATGCCCATATTAGGGTCTCTCCATTTTGATATATCATCTATTTTTCCTTGGGTTCCGTTCGCATTTATTAGCCGACGAACTTTTCCTCTTCTGTTGTATATCATTCTATTCGTAATTCCACCGCAATGTTGCCATCTGGCACTATCTCTGATATTCTTGCCATCATTTTTGACGCTATGCTTATAACCACGCAGACGATTCGATGTTCGGTTTATGGACAGGGTCGCTTCATCTTGCTAGTCTTACCTTTACCTAGTAAGGTAGATATCATTCCTTGCACAGCTCCCGATAAGTGATAAGAATCTTCTCGTAGCGGTGGTGCCTTCGAAACGTGCAACATTGATTCTTCATCAGCTTCCATCAACTTGTTGCCTCCAGCGTGAAGCTCGTCCTACTACCTAATTCTTAAGTGAAATCGTACCCAAAACTCACCTAGCCTCTCTTACGCGAAGTTCTTACAAGACTTAATCGCATCTTCTTCAAAACCGTATAAAACATAGGGTAACATATCCAGTCTCCGTCGATCTATCGATTCCTCATCACTGCATGATCGGATAACTCAATATACCTATCGCGTTGCGATATTCGCCTTACGCTTGCCTCAACAATCTTGGCTTACCAATTCCATATCGGACCTGCCAATCCTCATTCATACTCAATTCAAACTTAAAATGAGTATTCCTAGGGTCTTTCCTATCTCATATGACCTATCACTCCTATCTTACCCTCACCTATTCTTATTTCAATGACCAATAACCTGTAGCACTTATACCAACTGTGACGCCCCCAAATCCGGGGTCAGGATTGGGTGTCACTACACAACTTTAAATAATAATAAAGACCTGCATATTAAAATAATATACAGATAACCCCTCATATTCAGGATCGCTTACAGGTTATAGTATGAAACAAGAATCTAACCTTCTAAAATTTACATTGTCTAAATACAATTTCATTACCTCACTACTAATTTCCTTGTATGATCACTCCAACACCTCCATATTTTTTCAGCTGGAATCTCACCACTTTTGTTGTCTACTAAAAGCTATTCACCTTGCCCTCATTTGATACTGAAAGAAATAAGAGTTCACAAAGCAAGAGTGAGCTAAAAATGCCCAGCAAGTATCATAAATGGTTTCCAGATATCAGATCCAAAAATTCCTGGAAACGACTGTTGTATGATTTTACAAAACGTCTTTATAAATTTAAATTGTTGAGTGAACAAAACATCGGCCCTCATTGGCCTTTAATCATAAATCATATTTTGCTGTAAACAAACAGTGATCGTTTCAATATTTCATCCTTGTGAATTAAATCTCAGTTTGAGTTCGTAATTATGAACTATTCGGGAATGAATGCCGTTAATGACGATCAACAATAAATTAGGCTGGACACTAGAGACCAACATATGCACTATAACCTGCTGATCAGTCAGGAGATAGTGCGGATCTATACCCAACTGCATAGACCCAACCAACATATGGGGTACCCAGGCAACTATGGCCTAAGGGTCCGGTTCATCCCTGACCCATAGGATCCAGCTTATCACTGGTCCTAATAGTAACCGTCCAGCCCGTAGAGTATTTTGATATCAAATCATTTTGATTTCAAAACATCCCAATTTAGGGTTCGCAAATAACCCGAACGAATGGGTATTTGCTCAAGAGAGCAATCGAATTACAGGAACAATAATGAAAAGAACTGGCATAATAAGAGTAATTGCAGCGAAATATAAAACAATTAACTATTCTGAACTTAGAATAGGAGCGAATAAATATTTGCAATATTTACGGAGAAAGGTTAAGAATACTTGCCTCAATTGATAATCCTCTGATCTTTAACTAGTTGCCATCTCACTCAGTCCTGTCGCATCTGTATTACCCTTGATGGGCTACTTGACCTTTCATATCATTTACCCTCTTAGGTTTATCTTTATTCTGAATCCCCTCGTTTCAGTACTACACGCAATCAGGCTTTACTTCTACAATCTCTATCTGGCTTTGAACGTCTCGCACTATGTGCATCTATCACAAATAATACTATTCAATAAACTGACAATATATAATTGACTAGTCTTATACACTTATCCCTATCGTCTACCCGCCCGATAATAACAGATAAAGATCACATCTCAATCAGATAATGTTTAAAAGACACGCTGACTTATTATCCACATAACACGTACACATAGGGCATGTAATCATATATCACCTAATCACATAATTCATGTAGCACATAAGTTGAATCGCCAAAAGATAGGTCTCGATATGTTTAGAATTGAAATTGGGTCAAAAAAGGATATTTTATCGATCAATTATTGACTCGGAATGATCCATAAACAAACGTCCTTTAGATACAAAGGAATTTAGGTCTTGAAAATATTTTTAGTAAGAGCAAAATATTTTTCTGAGTCTAGGGGCGTTCATTTCATATTAAACGGACGAACGGTTGATATATTATGAATTTTTGAACAATTTTCGGAATTATACGGTCTCCAAATCATTTAATAATTAAATAATAGGGTTCGAATACCTAAATATGACTTTAAAATAATTTATAATAATTATCAAACCTTGAAAATAATTTAAAATAATATTTTAAAGCTCTAAACTATATTTCGGAATTTTTTTAAAATAATTTTAAATAATGAATCTAATTATTAAATCAATTAAAATTAATTAATAACTAATTAAATTTATTAATCAATTAATATTTAAATTAATTGATCAATTAAATAATTAATTATCAACTAAAATTAATTAATTAAATAATTTAGATTTATTTTGTAATTAAAATAATTTTCAGAAATAAATAATGATTTTTTTTTTTGGATCTTAAAATGAATTTTTAAATAATTTTAGAAAAAGAAAACTTGATAACAGATTTTTAAAATTGGTCACAGCTTTAGGAGGATCAAGCGGTGGTTTACAGGGGCGGGGACTCGCCGGACCTGCGAAGAAGACGACCAGCAATTCGCCGGTTTCTGGAATTCTCCAGATTCCGGTCGGTTGTCCGGCCGTTTTCCAGGTCTCCGGTGGGTCTAAAAGCGGCTCCAATCACGACGAAATCACCCCCTTTCAATCCCAAATCATCCCAGCAATACCCATGTACACTCAGAAACAACAATCAACAATCCCTAGTGATTTTTAGGCAAAACCGAGCTTAAACCCGGCGAAGCTCCGGCCAAATGACGAGATTCTTCGTTTTTAAACGAAATTCATCATTCCAGGTCTCAAATCAAAGCTTGAGGGTATACCAATCTACTCATATCATTACAATCATCATATTAATCCGAAAATCAAAGATAAAATTGTATAAAAACTAAAACTCGACTTAGTACTCCCAGGGGTTATAATCATCAAGTATATACATCAATCGATTCTAAATTCAATCATAAGGCTCATCCAAGATTCAAAATCACCAAACGATTCATAGATTAAAACCCCCCAAATTTCGATATAAACCCTAATTTACGGAATTTATATTTTACCTATCGTTCGAATGATTTAATGGCATAAATAGAAAGAGCATGAAAATCTAAACATTTTGGTTACTCATACTTTGAATTCTGAAGTCTACATCACCCTCAAATTTGGGTTTGATTCACAGAACTCTTCAAGAACACCAAAAACACACATTCAAAGAATTTTCAGAGAATCAAACCTTAATTTCTGTATGATACTGAGCTCTATTTTTGAAGTATAATATACCAAATTGACCAGAAAAATATTATCTACACGATGGAAGCATCAAATCACATCAACAACATTAAGAACAAATTTTCATATTTTAATTATCAAATAATTCGAATATAATTAAATAAATAAGAAAATTACCATGATTTCTGGGCAAAAACTGATGATTGATTCAGAAAGAAGATTTCGAGAGCTTCGTTTTGATATGCTGCACGCCCGAATGGGAGTTCGATAACGCCTTCGTTCGTGCGTTTGATTCTCAGGAACATATCGGTTTCTAGGGTTTTTCTCTGTAATTACTATATTTTTACTGGTTGTAAATGAATAAACGAATAAAATGAAATAAAAAATATGTTATTTATATTTACGGAATATTGGTTCGTTCTGGATCATTTTGGATCGATAAATTAGTTGCTTAGCCGCTAAGTAACTGCAATAACGATCCGATTTGATATCAGTTTTTGGATAATTATCCCAACCGGGCTTTTTATAAAATACTTTATACGGAAATAATGTAATAATATCCCGTCTTTCGAGAGTACGGGTTTTGTTGATTCACCGAAATGATTATCGTATCGAAAATTTTATGCCGGGTCGCGCACGGGTCCAACCGTAATCCGTATCGAAAAAGTCAAAACACGGAAAATGTCCGGAATTACCAGATTAGGTTAGGAAGGAGTTTTTGGAAGATTTTCGGGTTGTAAAAACGTAAAAACGGTTGAAGTCGGACGATTCCCGGCTTATAAAATAATTTTATAATTATTCAGAAAATAATTAATAATTCATAATTCATTATAAAATCATCTAACACTCCAAAAATTACCAGAAAAATACCTTAATTACTTATATTTTATTCTGGACATATTAAAATTAACATACTCACATTTTATTATGTACAAACATCCAAATATTATTATCAATCATCATATAATTCATCAAAAATTCATATAATATTCATATAATAATCATATATTGATACAAATAATTACACGATATTTCCCGGATGTTACAGTCGTAACGCCCGTCTTCATTCAACTGCTTGTTTTAGTGTTCGGGACATAAAGCTAACTGACTAATCTGTATCTTTGCCATGTTTAGTTAGATCGTGTCGTAAGCTTCGTTTTGATATGTGGTTCACTTTAATCCGATGTACGGTTTAGGAGAAAGGGCCGTTTTAAGTAACGGCGTTTCACGAACGAACCATTACCCCTCGCCTTACTTTGAAACCTTGATTAATGCCCTTAAATTACTGATTGGAGTACGAAACAATTATGTAAGATTAATTGGACAGTTATTAGAGTATTTGCAAAGGAGTCGCCTTAAAATTCATAACGGTTAATTTATTAAAAATGGTGGAGCCGAGGGTACACGAGCGACTTATGTGAATCGTTAAGCGCAAAAGCGAATATTAGGGTCCAATTGGTTAAAGTCTATATTCTTAAGTGATCGTGGTTTAATTCCAACTTATATCTTGTTTATAGATTACCAGACTCGCCCCAGGCCTTTTACCACCCCCAGTCGCTCATGCAAGTTTTCTACCCGTTATACTGTTGTTGTGATGTAATATATTGATTCATTATCTTGAGATAAGTGCATGGTTATTATTAGAAAAGTCTTGCGATATATTGGAGCATGTTGATATATATATATATATATATATATATATGCATGCCTGTTTCATAATCTTGATATTCTATTATCAATTCAAATGCTGATAAATTGCATAATACCTTTGCTAGAGATAAGCAGTAGTTGCCTATACCCTTAGTATAGGGGACCCAAAGGTGAATATTTTTCTAAACCGGGAGTCGATGTTCCCGAGTATAATATATATATATATATATAGTTTTTTATAACTATTAATCGGATAAGGTATATTCGATAGTTTTGAATAATAATCAAACTTATTTTCGATTATTCAAATAAAGATCGTACTTTCGTATAAGTATATCTTTGGTTCTTTATTATTCATTTCAAGTATGAGTTTTAAAACTTCTACTTCAATTATTTTTATAAATATTATCCTTATGGGAATATTATTTAAATAATAATATTCAGATATTTTCTAACATATAGGGAATGATTTATTTTATTAAATCATCATTACTCTAAACATTATTTAAAATGTTTTCGAGTCTTCAAAATGATTTTAAAAGCTAGAGCGGATCCCAAAACTCATTTTCAGATTTAAGATCTTCCTTCTGAAGGGGATTTAAATACTCGCTCAAAACCTAAGAGACGGATCCCAAAACTCATTTTCAGATTTAAGATCTTCCTTCCAAAAGGGATTTAAATACTCGCTCAAAACGTAAGGGATACGGCTCCGTGGTGTATTTTTTTGGAGCGACGAAGTTGCTAACTTGATAAAAAAGTTTGATTACTTGCCCAATATTCGGGAAGTAAGCCCAATCGAAAAGCGTCGGCATAAGCAATATGGGCTCAGTGGGGGTCCATGAAAGTGTAAGTGTGTTAGGCCTCAGTGATACTATTGAAGGGGGTTGAATATAGTATCTACAAATAATTCGATTATAAACACAAGTATGTAACAGAAAATAAGTTTATTCAATATATCAAACTCTGTTACAGTAGGTTTAATATACTCTCTCAGTGATGTATAATATCACTAAGAGCTTCTAGGATTACAATGAATAATATTCTCGTGAATGATAACACATATAGTATAAACCCTAATCTACGTTTATATACTACACAGTTACAAGATATCTCCTAATTGATATGATATGTTCTGCTTCCTAAAATACATCAATCGTAGATTATCTACTGTAGTCCTTTAGCTGTACAACTCTCCAAGCATATCTTCTTTTATTTAATCCAGATCCTCTCCTGTAAATCAGTCGCTTTTCGTCCCTGAAGTGTATCCGCACTTAAGTTCTGATGTAAGTCTTGATGGCTTAAGTTCTGATAACTTCATGTCTTCAGTAAGTTCTGATTTCCAGTTAAGTTTTGATAGTAAGTTCTGAAACTAAACAAATCAGATTAGACATGATATCACAAATATATCTAACAATCTCCCCAACTTATAAATTATAAAAATATACAAGTTTATAGATTTGATGATGTAAAAAACATTTAAGTACAAATGCAATGAGAGTTTATATGTACAACTAAATACAACTTACAGTCCATGCAGCTTTTACCAGATTCACTGAATCAGCCTGAATCCATAATGATTCCTTACAAAGTCTTATACCATCTTGGTCTCTGCATTTCTTTTAACTTCAAGTAATTGAGCTTTGACTTGCTGCAGTTCTTCATCTTCAGTATCACTAATCTGATATATGGCAGCTCTAAGTGCATAAATTGGATTTCATTCAAGTCCATCTCCCAGTCTGATTACCCTTGCAAGCATCATAAAGAATCTAGCATAATAGACACTTTTACTTCTCTTATTGATCTCTCCTAACTTAAAGCCTAAATAAAAAAAAATCAAATCTCTGAAATTGAAGTACTTATCAGTAACTAGCATGAAAAGCATGTTAAGCATAAAAATGTTTATAGAGTCAAAGTTACTAACTTTACCAGAAAACACCTTAGTTACTACATCACACAGATAACTCCATTCTTTTTTAAGACCCAACCTCCTAATTTCACTTTATTTAGAAGTAGTGAGTGCATAGCCCATGGAATTAAGCATATTAACAATGTCAGTGTATGTGTGTGGAGCAGTTACAGTGTTATCAGGAATCTTGAAGCATGCTTTCACAATATCACTATTTATGCAAAACCTGTCACTCATAAGAATTTCTCTTCCATCATCCTCAGTCATCATTGGAGTATACTCTGTCATTTTTGCACCAGAAATTCTGAGTAAATCTCTTATTATCTTCAGAATATTTTCTGACAATTTCCTGGTAACATCAGAATTTACCTCTAGTAGATAATGAATATATTGGAGCTCTTTGACAGATTTCTTCAGCACATCAGAGTCAGATAATCTATAAGTTCTGCCATCAATCAGAAATAAGATCAATTTCTCTTTTTCTTCATAATCATCATGAGTATCCATCACTACTTGAGCAGAAAGCACTTTGTCAAGGTGCTTCTGTGTGATCTCTTCATATGGCTTGTCAGTCAATGTAAATGGATCTCTAATATCAACTTCTATCCCAGTCTGGAATTTCTCCCTGTCAGAACCTAATCTAGAAGTGTCTCTAGCTTGCTTGGCTTTTACCCCAAATGCTGTAAGTTGATTCAACATCTGATTTATCTTAGGCTGAACTGGAATAGACTTGTTCCATAGCAGCTTCTTCTTGTCTTCTAATGTTAAACTGTCTATGTCAACTTGAGCAGTATCAGAGGTTGATGTCTTGATGAATTGGTCAGGATTTGCAGTTTCATCTGTAGCTTGTTGTGTTGAAATATCTTCAGGATTTAATAAGTTTTGAACTTCTTCACTCTGAACAACTTGAGCTATGTCAGAGGTTATCTTAGATTCTTCTGTCATCCTCTTTCTCTTCAGAGTTTCAACTATTTCATCTTCAGCAACAACATCATCAAAGACTTGAACTATCTTGCACACATGATCCATCAGAATTTAAGGAATCTTCATCTTCTGTTTCTTGATTGTCTCCCCAACTTTTCCTTTTCCCTTGTCTTTGGGATCAGTAGTAGTTTGAGATCTAGTCCTTGATCTAGGAATCTCTATGGCAGATCTTTCTCTTATCACAATCCCCTTTTCTTTTGGCCTTGATGGCTTTTTGGTATCAAATGCTTTTGACTTGAGTTTGCTCTTCTCAGCAGCAAATTTAGCTTCTTCTTCTCTTAATTCCTCTAAATCCACTACTGGATTATCCTTAAGGAATAGTCTCTTGGCCAATTCTTCATCAACATGTTGAATTTTAGGATCTTTGTAGAAGAATGTTGCTTTCTTTCCTTTGAATTACAAAGTCTGCAAAAACTTCTGTGACTCTTGGCTTCCAGCTTGGACTATCACATCAGAAGTAGTTGTCAGAACTTGATCATCAGTATTTGAAGTATCAACATTTGTGATCAACAAAGGAACATACTGATATATTGGCTTCTTTCCTTTCTTATTCCTCCCTTGCATAGCAGATCTATCAGAGTTCTTGCTACCAGACATTCTCTGATGAGAACTTGTCTGTTGAGTGGGAATTCTGCTCAGCTGCTTCCCTTGACTTTGACCTCTACTCTTTTTAGAGTTTCCCTGGTCATCTCCATGATCATCCTTTTTCTTCAGTGTTTGGATTGGTGAGTATTTGGACTTAACTACCTTCTCCCCCTTTTTGGCATCATCTATAAGGAGTAGAGAAAGAAAGAGTTCCACTAAAGATTGGATCTCATTTAACAGAGTCTGTTGAGCAACTTGATTTTGTAATACCTCATCCAGTTGGGCCTGCTGCTTGGCTTGAACAAGCTCAATAGCATCCACTTTTTTCTTGAATTGTTCTGATAAACCTCTTCTTGTCTAGATCTTACATCATGACTAGCTTATCAGCTGTTTCCTGAAGGTTATCAATCTTTGCATGAGTCTTGAAGTGTTGACCTTGTAGAGTTCTTATACTGAGAGCAGTGACCTTTAGTTGATGCTTGAAGTCAGAACTTGTCAGCAACTCATCAGCTTTTGAAACATGTTCTGTCAGAACATGTGGGCTGGGAATAAAATCAATATCATTCCATTTATGCATCCACCCAGCCCCTCTAAAGGTTTCGTCCCATGGAACTGGAGCAGCCTCTTTCTCAAACTGGAATAATGCCTCCTTTCCTGTAGGCACTGGAGTGTTTACTGAAGCTGACTCTCCAGAACTTGCTAGAATCTCCTCATCTTCAGATAACACCAAGGTGTGTATGGCTGTAGGAGACTCTAATGTAGTTGCAGCTTTTCTAAATTCTGATCTTCAGTTCCATGATCAAGAATTGGTGTTGTTGGTATCTCAGCCTGTAAAATTGGAGAAGTAACTGGAGTTGGCTGTTTTGTAGTTGGAGCTTCAAGATATAGTACAGTAGGTATATTCAAATTATGAATATCTATTTAAGGACTTGTCTCGTGTTCTTCATCATCATATGTAGCTTTGGTTGGAGAGTGAGGTGGAGAAATCATAGATTCTTGTACAGGTTCTGATCTGTGGACTTCAAGAACTTTATATTCCTGAATCAGAACTTCTTCAGCTGCCGGCAGGGCTTCAATCACAATAGGTTCTAATGAGATCAGAGATTCATGATCCCCTTCCTCAGCATCTTCAGCATCCTCAGATTGAGTTTGTGCGATATGCACACCTGCTCGCACATTCCTCAATTTTGATTTTCTAGATGGAGGGGTGACATGATCTATATAAGAATGTGAAGACCTCTTTCTTTTCCAGAATTCCAGAAGCTTTAGCTGCTTTCTCCTTCTAAAGAGTTGACTCTTCAGCTTCTTCTGTCACAGGTGCTGATGCAGGAACCTGGACCTGTTCTTCATTATCTGATTCATCTCTCAGAATCAACCTTCTATTTCTCTTGGTGGAGATTGAGGAACATATTTAGCTCTTGAGGTTTTGGGTCTGGAGGATGTGTCAGATTTTACAACTGGCACCTTTTGAGAAGTACCATAGGTTGGCTTGGTTTTGGATTTGGGTCTGGACTGTGAAGTGCTGACAACATGGTGCTGATGTTGGTGGTTGTGAGGTAGACTGTGGTTGTTGAGTAATGGATGGTTGTGATGGTGCAACATCAGGGAATATGGTTGTGTAAGTGTCTGGGATAGTATTGACTAAGAACTGTTTGACAGATTGGGGTATTTGGAGAGGTCTTAGTACTTCCTTCTTGTTATCAGCAAATAACAAGTCAGTAAATGCCCTTTTATGTAACTTAAAAGGTCCCATTAGGTCACTAAACACTTGTGGCTTACCAGGACAATAATAACTATAAATTAATTGACAAAACCTAGCAAAATATACTATATTTACATCTTCCTTCATTCTGTCACCACTATAGCCTAACATAGCAGATGCAAAATCAAAATGAGTCTGATTAAGAAGTGCATACCCTATTTGTTGACTCATGATTGGAATGGCATCTAAATTGGAGCATTTGTTAGCAAAAGTCTTTGTGATGCAATCAAAGAAGAAGCTCTATTCCCTCCTGATGTAAGGCCTCTTCAACTGTCCTAGCTTGGACAAGCTTTTCTCATATCCCAAGTTTGCCATTATGTTCTGAAGAACAGATTCTCCAGGTGCTGAGTCAGTTTTCAGGCAGATGAAGAGCCTACCTCACTGTAGTAACAGTTACCATATACTCATCTTCTCCTGATGAGAAGATGATGCGTGGAGATCCAGTTTCACCTCCATCATCATTGATTTCAGTCTTCAAGAACTCCAGCACTTGTTTATCAGAGATTGCTTGAGGTTGGGTCAGAGCATACCCAATCTCACTGCGAGCCAAGAAATCCTGAACAAAGTGAAGTTCTGAAGGAGCTTCATCCTTGTTCAAGATAGTAGAGTAGTTGCTGGGGACAAACTTAGCTCCATTAAAAATAACATCCTTTGGTGCCATTTCTGTTGAAAAATCAAGTGAAATTTTTGTGTTTGCAAAGTGTTTGATAAAATGCCTATAAGAGAATGTCAGAAAATAAGAGAGTAAGGAAATAAGGGAGAGGGAGAATAGAGTAAAAGAGTGGGTAAAAGATTGTATAATCTTTTATCTCTGATATTTATACTCTGCACATGGTAACGTCTCTTTTGAATTAGAACCGACAGTTTTTACACTTGGCAACATGTAATTAGTCAAAACATAAATAGTGGGCACGGTAAACATGCAATAATTATTGCACACATGCAAATACCAAAACCAACACGCAACCCACTAACAAATGATTATGACTGTTTTTATCTCACCTAATTATTTTTCTAGAGAAATATAACCGTTACAGTAAATACCAAAAATAAGTCAAGTAAATAAATAATGCCACGCAAGCATCATGATTTGCATCAGAACTTGACTATTATCAGAATTTAACGGTTATCAGAACATGGCTTCTGTACTCAAAAAGTGAATGACTGTTTCTGTGTTTCTTCACACAAATACTGACTGGTTTCTTCAGAGTTTAATCATCAGAACATAATCAGAACTTGTCCTCAGAATTTATGCAAATAATACTTAACTGTTTATCAAATACAACTTAATCACCACAGTAATTTTCATCATTCATATGGAGTGATAATGTGTGTATGTGCAAATGATCAGATAAAGCTTAAAGTCTGATAAACTTCAGTATATCTTAGGAATAAGGCATAACTAAGAAAAATGCTTAAAATCTATTTTGAATTGTGATGTCTACTGTAGAATAAAGTTATGCAATTCCACTGTACCTTCCATCACATGATCCCATATGAAATGGTACCTAATGCTGATGTGCTTTGTCGTTGAGTGTTGAACTGGATTTCCTGTCATAGCAATAACACTTTGATTATCACAGTAAATGGTTATTTTAGAAAATTCTAACCCATAGTCCAGTAACTGATTCTTCATCCAATGAATCTGTGCACAACAGCTTCCTACAGCAATATATTCTGCTTCTACAGTTGATGTGGAAATTGACTTATGTTTCTTGCTAAACCAAGAAACCAATCTACCTCCAAGAAATTGGCAGCTTCCACTAGTGTTTTTCCTGTCTATTTTGCATCCTGCAAAATCTGCATCTGAGTAACCTATTAGCTTAAAATCTAATTCCCTAGGATACCACAATCCTAGATCAGCTGTACCCTTGAGGCACTTGAAAATACTTTTCACAGCTATTAAATGAGGTTCTCTTGGATCAGCCTAAAATCTTGCACAAAGATAGGTAGCATACATGATATCTGTTCTACTTGCAGTTAAATATAGTAAAGAGCCAATTATACCTCTGTAATTAGTAATATCTACTGATACTCCAGTATCTTTATCTAACTTGGTGGCAGTGGCCATGGGAGTTGATGTAGTGGAACTGTCTTGCATTCCAAATTTCTTGAGTAGATTTCTGGTATACTTGGATTGACTGATAAAATTACATTCTTCAGTTTGTTGACTTGAAGTCCTAGAAAATAACTCAACTCTCCCATCATACTCATTTGATATGTTGACTGTATTAACTTTGAAAATCTTTCATAAAGTTTTTTATTTGTAGAGACAAAGATGATCTCATCAACATATATCTATACCAAAAGTAAGTCATTTCCATGGTTGAGGTAGAATAAAGTCTTGTCAATTGTGCCTCTGTGAAATCCACTTTCCAAAAGGAATTGAGTCAGAGTCTCATACCATGCTCTAGGAGCTTGCTTAAGGCCATAAAGTGCTTTGTCAAGCCTGTAGACATGATTTGGAAATTTTGGATCTACAAAGCCTGGAGGTTGTTCAACATATACCTCTTCTTCCAATTCTCCATTGAGAAAAGCACTTTTCACATCCATTTGAAAGAGTTTAAACTTCTTGTGAGTAGTATAAGACAAAAAGATTCTTATGGCTTTTAATCTAGCAACTAGAGCAAATGTTTAATCATAGTCAATACCCTCCTGTTGAGAGTAACCTTTAGCAACCAACCTTGCTTTATTTCTTGTAATTATGCTATCACTGTCAGTTTTATTTCTGATCACCCATTTTGTACCAACAATTGATCTGTCCTTTGGTCTTGGTACTAGGGTCTAGACTTATTTTCTTTCAAATTCATTTAACTCTTCGTGCATTGCTTGCACCCAATCAGCATCTTGAAGAGCTTTTTCCACTTTCTTTGGTTCAGTCTGAGATATAAAGGAATGATAGAGACATTCATTTGTTGTTGATGTTCTAGTTCTGACACCTACTTCAGGATCTCCAATTATTAAGTCAGGTGTGTGTGATTTAGTCCACTTCCTTGCAGATGGAAGTTGATCTCTAGAATTGGATCCTCCCCTATGATCCATGCTGTCTCCATCAGCATTTTATGATGCCCCCTGAAGTTATGCTCTCTGAGATTCCAGAATTTGAGTTGGATCCTTCAGGAATTGAAGAATTAGAGTTTCCAAAATTGTCAGAATTTGGCTCATCAGAACTTGATGAATTAGAACTTGAAGAGCTAGTGACTAGTTTTGATGCTTCTTGAGAGTCTTGAGATGTGGTATGATCATCAGCTTGCTCCCCCTGAACAGGTGCATTTTCCTTTGGAGCAGTTACCACAGTTTCAATGACATCATAATTTAACCTGTCAGAACTTACAGGATCAGGATTTAGGTCATCAGAATTTACATCTTTATTTTTAAATCTCAGCTGATCATGTTCATTGAAATCTTCAAGTCCAGTAATCTTTTTATCATCAAAAGATACATTGATAGATTCCATGACAACCATTGTTCTTAAATTGTAGATTTCATATTTGGCTTCTTTTTATTCACCAAAAGATACATTGATAGATTTCATATTTGGCTTCTTTTTATTCACCATCTCATATGATGTTTTTCCATGCTTGTTTATGAGTGTAACATTCTGTGTAAAACAAGCAGTCTGCACAGATTCAGCCCCATAAAAGGTTGGTAGCTTTGCTTCATCAAGCATAGTTCGTGCAACTTCAATAAGAGTCCTGTTCTTTCTTTCTACAACTCCATTATGTTGTGGAGTTCCAGGTGCAGAAAATTCCTGCTTTATTCCTTGCTCTTTTTGCAGAACTCTTCATTGATTGAATTCTTGAACTTAGGGCCATTATCAGTTTTTATTATTTTAACAGAATCTTTGACTAACTTATCCAGCTGTCTGACATGATCAGTTAGACTAGATGCAGTTTCATTCTTCTTGTGCAAGAAATACACCCAAGTGTATCTTGTGAACTCATCCACTATTATCATAGCATATTTCTTCTTTGCAATAGACATGACATTGACTAGACCAAATTCCTGCTTTATTCAGTTTTTCTCTTGAATGAAGATTTTCTTTGTTTTGCCTTTTAACATGAGTCACAAAGACCATCAGGAGCAAATATTGATTTTGGCAGTCCTCTCACAAGATCTTTCTTTACTAGCTCATTTATGTTGTTGAAATTTAATGAGAGAGTCTCTTGTGCCAATTCCGACTTTCTTCAATTGATGCTCTGCTTAACAGACAGATTGCAGAACCATCAGAATTTGTTGAATGTCTGGCTTCATATATGTTACCATGTGTGTAACCTTTCAGAACCTCTTTTCCTGTAGAATTACTTACAACTTCACAATGTTCTTCAAAGAAATCCACATGATAACCTTTATGACAGATTTGACTCACACTTAGCAGATTGTGTTTAAGTCCTGAGACAGGAGCTACTATTTTTGTTAGGTCACACACACTGTAGAGGGGGTGAATATAGTGTAAAGTACAATCAAATCGAACTTTAATATCTCAAGTAACAGAAAATAAACTTTATTGCAACAACAAACTCTGTTACAGTATGGAACTGTTACCTCTCAGTGATGAATAATTATCACGAGAGCTGCTAGGGTTACAATGAATAATCTTCTCGAATATGATAACACTTATAGTGTAAACCCTATGTCTGTGTTTATATACTACACAGTTACAAGATAATCGCTAATTGATATGGAATATAATTATGCTTCCTAAAATATATCAATCAGATATCTTTTCTTCCAAGTATTCTATCCTTCATAGAATTCCTTCTTCATACATATCTCTTCTTATGTTTATCTCGATCTTCTTTCCTTTAATCAGCTACTGTCCTTATCTGAACGTCCTTCAGCACTTAAGTTCTGATATCCATCTTCTGATGATTATCTCCTGATAATATAAGTACTGATATCCTTAAGTCCTGACTTCCAATAAGTACTGATTTATCCTGATTAAGTAAGATTTGAAAACTAAACATAAATCATATTAGCCATGACATTATCAAATATATCTAACAATCTCCCCCAACTTGTAAATTAGCATAATATACAAGTTTAATAGATATTTGATGATGTCAAAAACATTAAGTACAAATGCATGAAAATTAGACTAGATAACTACAACTTACAGTCCTTAAAGCTTTACCAATATTTAACTTCTGATAACAGCTTCAGTCTGTACAAATATCAGAATTTAAGCAGTTGTAGATCTTGACTTGGCTTCATTTTCTGATCTCTCTGATGTCAGGAGATGTTCTGAGATAGTTCTTCAACAAACATTTCTTAGCATATCTAAGTTCATCAATCATTCTCCTTTTAGCATCTTTAAGCTCTGCATTATCTTCACCAATTTGAAAGATTGCAGCCCTGAGATCATTAATCTTTGCTTTTCTTATATCCTGATCCAGTCTGATCAAATAAGCTTTTTCAGACTCAAGATTGAATTCCACAGCCTTGTAACCCAGAAAGGTAGTTATAATTTTAGCAATGTTGGGCTTCATTTCAACTATATCACCCTTGTGATCTCTGTACTTTGGAACATATGTGCTGTCAGACTTAACAGAATAAAGCCTTTTCTGTCTCAGAATCTGATCCTTCAAATAGTTTGCAGCACTTCCTGTCAATCTGTCATCCACTTGAAGTAAGAATAGTATATGCTCCAATTCTTCAAAATACTTTAAAGGAATGGCATTTTGCCTTATATGATAAACCCTACCATCTGTCATGAAGTACAACAAGATGTGTTCTTTCAAGTAGGTATGGTAAACCATTTGTATAGATTCCAGTTGATTCAATCTCTCAGAAGTTGCTCCAATACCTGGTTCACTCAAGGAAGTTGGATCATTGGTAGTGTTCTGTATTCTTCCTTCATCAGCACTTCCCAATCCAGTGTTATCTTTTGCTTCCTTTCCAGTAACTACTCTTGCTTCAAAACCACTTACAGCAGTCTTCAAAGGTTGAGTCTGTTTTGCTTTAGTGAATCCTGGTAGGAGTGTCTTTGGTCTATCTTCTGATATCAAGTTAACTTGAGCTATGTCAGAGGTTACCTGCTTCTTTGGAATATCAGAACTTACTGTCTCTTGACTCTGAACAACTTGAGCCATGTCAGAGGTTGTTTTAAGAACTTTTCTTGAAGTCAGAGCAAGATCATCCTTTTCATCAGTGATTTCTTCATTCTCAGGAGGCACATAAACCTTGATAGGTTCACCAACCTTTTCTTTACCCTTGGATCTTGGATCTATCTGCGGTTGTGATTTAGCCAATGTTGCTTCAGTATTTGTCCTTTCTTTTATCACAATGCCTTTGAGTTTTGGAAATGTCTTTTTACCAGAAGGTTCAGATTTAGATGTGACTTTCTCTGATTTAAGTCTGGCTTCTTCTTCCATTAAACTCTCCAAGTCCATTCCTGGATTTTCCTGAAGAAATAATTGTCTTGACATTTCTTCATCAAGATCTAAAAGTTCATCAGAACTTATCCTTTTACCAGTAGCAGAACTAATTCTTTTCCCAGTATTAGAACTTGTCCTGTGACCTGTGATTTCAGCTTTTCTTGATGAGAAACCTCTACCTTGACTATGACCTCTACCCATTCCTCAGTTTCCTTGATCATCCTTCTCATCATCCTTCCCTTTCAGTGTCTTATCAGTTTTGCATTTGGAATTAATTACTTTCTCCCCTTTTTTGGCATCAGCAGGTAATAGAAGAGAGACAAGCAATTCCACTGAGGCTTGGATTTCATTAAGTTGTGATTTCTGAGAAGTTTGATTTGTCAGAATATCATCAATCTGAGCTTGTTGTTTCTCTTGAGTCTTCTCAATATAAACAATCCTGTCAAAGGTAGGTTTGAAGAACTGTTTCTTATCAATCTTGTGAACTTGATCTTGTTTGATAAATTCTTCCCGAATCTTGTGTAGCTCTGCATGAGTAGTTGAATGAAGACCTTGTAGATGTTTAGTACTCAATGCAGTGACTCTAAGCTGTGTTTTGAAATCATCAGTAATTAACATCTCATCAGCTTTAGTCAAGTGCTCAGCAAGATGCTTTGCAGTTGGAACATAGGAAACTGAGTTCCATTCCTTAGTCCACTCCTGTCCTGCAGGAGTTTCACTCCACGGCACTGGTGCTTCTCCGGTAACAAACTTCTTAACAAGTTCAGATTTAAGAACAGTTTATTGAGGGGCATGTCCTGAAGGACCTGCTTCATCAGCATCTGCATTTGGAGCAGCATCACATGTATCTCCAGCATTTGCAGCATCAGAACTTACAGAATCAGTATCTTCTGATGGGTTCTAAGTTCTGATCAACAGCCATATCCTGATGCTCACCTATATTCTGATCATCAGCATCTAGATGCAGAGAAGGTGTAGTAGATAATTCTGGAGTTTGAGCAGCATCAGTAACAAGTGTTGTTGATGGATTAGTTGATGTTGGAGCTTCTAAGAGAATTACTTCAGGCACAACCAAGGTCTGGATATCAATATCAGTACTTGTGCCTGTATTAACAGGAGATACAGATTTTTGAACAGGAGTCACAGATTGTGTGTTGGCCTTTTCAGTAACAGCTTCCTGAGTTGGATTGGATGGAGAAGTAGTGATTGGAGCAGATTCCTTTTCTTGTGAGATCAGAGATTCCTGATCTCCTTCCTTAGCTGCTGCTTCTTCATCATCTGAAACTGGCCTTTTTGCCCTCTGTTTCTTGTATCTCTTTGTAGATATGGATTCCTTGGGAGTTTCAGGAACAGTCATTCTTCTAAGCCTCTTGAGAAGCCTAGATCCCCTAATTGCAGAATTCTTCTTAGAAGTCACTTTCTCAGTTTCTTGGACAACAGGTTCTGATGTAGAAACCTGTTCCTCACTATCAGATTCATCTCTCAAAGCAATCCTACTTCTCTTTTGAGGTGTTTGAGGAACAGTCTTTGTCCTCTTAGACTTGGAAGATGAAGGCTTCACAGGAGATTCCGAGGATGAGGGTTGAACTGTCTGTGAAGTGAAGAGATATGATTTGAGATATTTCCTGAGTGATGGTTGAGTAGTATGGGTGGTATGTGCTGATGGTTATTGTGGTGTTTGGGAGTTGGTTGTTGGTTGGACATCAGGATAAACAGATCTATAGGAATCAGGATCAGCATTTACTAAGATCTGTTTTACAGACTGGGGAATCTTTAAAGGTCTAACCACTTGTTTCTTAGTGTCAGCATTAACCAGGTCATTAAAGTAACGTTTTGCAACTTTGAAAGGTGGAGTTAAGGGACTGGCTAATTGAGGTTCATCAGTACAAAAAGTATATATAAGCTGACAGAATCTAGCAAAGTAAACAACATTCCTATCCTCTGTCATCCTATCCCCAATAAAACCTATTATAGCAGTTGCAAAATCAAAGTGAGATTGGTTAATGATGGCATACCCGATGTGCTGACTCATTATAGGGATGACATCAAAATTTGAACACTTGTTCCCAAAGGATTTAGTGATGCAGTCGAAGAAGAAGCTCCATTCCCTCCTGATATGAGCCCGTTTCAACTGCCCAAGCTTTGCCAAACTCTGTTCATACCCCAAACTGGCCATTAACTCCTGAAGAGCTGATTCCTCTGGAATTGAAATAGTACATCCTTCTGGGAGATGGAGAGCCTTGCGTATTGTACCAAGAGTGACTGCATATGGAGAATCACCCACTTCGAAAGTTTCCAGTCCTCCAAAGTGTCAGAACTTGTTGGCTTGAGAAGACTGAAGGTTGGGTCAATGCATACCCGATTTCACTGTGTGCAAGAAGATCTTGCACAAAATGCAATTCAGACGGAGCTTCAGCATTATCAAGAATTGCAGCATAGTTGTTTGGAACAAATTTAGCTCCATCAATGATTAAATCCTTAGGTGCCATGAAATTAATCGAGATTGATAAGTGCCTGTTAGGTGTTTGAGAAAATGTCTATATGAAAAACCAACGTAAGAAGAAGAAAGAGAGTAAGAGCAAATAGAGAGAAAAAATATAAAAGTGAATAAAAGATTAAAAAAAATCCTCTCTCTGTCTTACTTATACTTTTGAAAAAAAAATGTAACCGTTGGACACCTGTCAAACATGTAGTAATAACGGATAGATAATAGGCACGAGAAAACAGTAATCATTACTTACCCAGTTGCAGTTTTTCAAGGAAAAACCGTTCCATTTACCCAGTTATTCCATTAATCAAGGTGAATCAGTTTTAATTCAAAATTGAAACTGTTCCCACTTATTCAATTATTTTTCATTGCAACACTAATATTCTGAAAAAAAATTGAGTGAAAATGACCATAATGAATCAGATGAGCAAGTACTGATAAAGTAAAATTAGAACTTAAGTTAAAACAGAATTTATATGGTCATCAGAATATGAATATGTATCAGGATTTATCAATGCATTACAACATATCTCAGAGACAAGATCTTGAAACAAAAACAAATTTCATTAATATATCAAGAGAATACATTCATAAAATTTAAATTACATCAGAACTTTTTACAAGATTGCCCTAAGCTGCTAAACCTGACGTCAACAGCCTTTGTCCTAGCTCAAGAAGCAGGGCAAGGCTGATGATGAAGAAAAACAGGAAGAAGAAAATAAATCATTTCTTCTTCCTACTCTCGACAAACAGAATAGCGAGTCGTATGATTCGCTCTTGCTGGCATAGAGCTTCCATCCTTTCCTCCTCCAATCGCTCCAGATGGCGATGGTAGTCCATGTAGAAGAACAGGAGGTGGGTGAGTACCTCCTGGGGAACGGAGTCCCATATCTCATCAGGAATGGCAGTAACGTGCCATTCTTGCTGCCAATCGGCACAGCTCAGCTCCATGTTGAATGTTTCATAGTTCAAAAACATGTTGTAATTGACCATGGTGTTTTTGATAGCAAGAGTATGAAGGTGAGTTTGTGATAAAAGATTTGATGAGAAGGCTGATGTGAAGAGGTTGTTTATATAGGCAAGAGAATGCCAGGAGACGCAAAGTTATTGAATGCTGACAGGTAGAATTAATTCTACCTCGTCTCCCCAGACTTGGAAAAAGAAAAAACAAGTCATTGGAAAGGTAAAACATGGTTTAATGCGCACAGGTAGCAAGTAAAAATTGACTGTGCATGTACGAGTACCACTATCCCAAATTGTAGTGACTGTTAATCTTCCACTTCAACATATACAGGTTTAAACTGAGACTGTTTTTAAATTTTATCCACAAATAAGTCAAGTAAAGAATCAGACTTTAATATCAGAACTTAGACTTATATCATAACTTAACGGTCATCAGAACATAATTTCTTAACTTGAAAAATGAATGCCTATCTTAGTAAGTCCTCACACAAATTCTGATTTATATTCTTCAGAACTTAATCATCAGAACATGCAATCAGAACTTGTCCTTAGAATTTGTGCAATGTGACACAATGACTGTTCATCTAAAATAACATAGATCACCACAGTGATTTTCATCATTCATATGGAGTGTTTAGTGTGTACATTAAGCTAAATATCAGTCAAGAAGTAAAGTCTGATTCACTTCAGTACATCTTAGAAATAAGGTATAACTAAAACTTTGCTAAAAAGCTGTCATTATTCTGAAACCTACTGTTGAATGAGTTCATGCTTGAGTCCACCTCAACTATTTTGTGCTAATTTTGTGCATCTTTTTAAATTCCATTTTACAGTGGCTTCTCTGTGTAAGTGAGTCACGACTGCTTATCAGAATTTATGCTATTATCAGAGTATTTCTCCAGTAATCATAGAGTGTGAAAAGTCACCAAGAAAATATTTTGCTTTTCTAATGCATATTTACTTAATACCAGCCATGCACTTGGGTCGTCCCTTCCACATTTTTACTCTAGATCTCAAAGGAGTACCTGATTTTAATCCATGATTATTTTCTTTTTCTTTTGATAAGAGAGGTTTATCAGCACTTAGTACATTCAACAGATTTACTAGCATCAGAACTTAACAGATGAGAAGCAATATTCTAGTTTGTGACTTAGTAATAAGATAGACCAAGTAAACTCAACTAAGCTCAATTATCAGAATTTGCTTGTGTCAATAGATTTCCACAGAAATGATTACTTCTTACATGGGATCCCTTGTTTATTGAAGACTACCAGGTCAGCATCTAGCACAGTTATCCTCATAGGATTGAATAGTTACCTAAACAGACATATCACTATCAGAGTTTAGAAACATTTATCAGACAACAGTCAGTACTCAAGCACATTTTTCAACTAAGCACAGAATACACAAGGAGAGTAAATTCTGTAAATACTGATCATAAAGTCTGATGCATCAAAACATAACTAAGCAGATTTAGAGAAAGAACCTGAAACCATGCCAAGTTCATTTACCAATCTTGTAAAAGTAGCTTCACACAATGGTTTTGTGAAGATATCTGCTAGTTGTTGATCTGTTAGAACAAAGTGCAATTCCACTGTACCTTCATCCACATGTTCCCTGATGAAGTGGTACCTGATGCTGATGTGCTTTGTCATAGAGTGTTGAACTGGATTACCTGTCATAGCAATAGCACTTTGATTATCATAGTAAATAGGGATTTTGAAGTATGTTAACCCATAATCCAGTAACTGATTCTTCATCCAAAGAATCTGTGCACAACAGCTTCCTGCAACAATATATTCTGCTTCTGCAGTTGATGTGGAAATTGACTTTTGTTTCTTGCTAAACCAAGAAACCAATCTACCTCCAAGAAATTGGCAGCTTCCACTTGTGCTTTTCCTGTCAATTTTGTAACCTGCAAAATCTGCATCTGAGTAACCTATTAGTTTGAAATCGGATTCTCTGGGATACCACAATCTCAGATCAGTTGTTCCCTTAAGATACTTGAAAATTCTTTTCACAGCTGTTAAGTGAGGTTCTCTTGGATCTGTTTGAAATCTTGCACAAAGACAGGTAGCATACATGATATCAGGTCTACTAGCAGTTAGATAGAGTAGAGAGCCAATCATACCTCTGTAATCAGTAATATCTACTGATTTACTAGTATCCTTATCCAATTTTGTTGCAGTGGCCATGGGAGTGGATGCACTTGAACAATCTTGCATTCCAAATTTCTTCAGCAAGTTTTTGGTGTACTTAGTTTGACAAATAAGAGTGCCTTCTTCATTCTGCTTGACTTGAAGGCCCAGAAAATAGCTAAGTTCCCCCATCATACTCATCTGATACCTTGACTGCATCAGTTTGGCAAACTTCTTGCAAAGTCTGTCATTTGTAGACCCAAAAATGATATCATCAACATAAATCTGGACCAGAAGTAAGTCCTTTCCATGGTTGAGGAAGAACAGTGTTTTGTCTATAGTTCCTCTATTAAATCCACTTTCCAAAAGAAACTGAGCTAAAGTCTCATACCATGCTCTAGGAGCTTGCTTAAGTCAATAAAGTGCTTTATCAAGCCTGTAGACATAATCTGGATGTTTGGAATCTACAAAGCCTGGAGGTTGTTCAACATATACTTCCTCCTCCAATTCTCCATTGAAAAAAGCACTTTTCACATCCATTTGAAAGACAGTAAACTTTTTGTGAGCAGCATAAGCCAAAAATATCCATATGTCTTCTAACCTAGCTACTGGTGCAAATGTTTCATCATAATCAATTCCCTCCTGTTGAGAATATCCTTTTGCAACCAGCCTTGCCTTATTCCTTGTAATTATGCCATCACTGTTAGTTTTGTTTCTGAATACCCACTTTGTACCAACAACAGATCTATTCTTTGGTCTTGGCACTATGGTCCAGACTTTGTTTCTTTCAAATTCATTTAACTCTTCTTGCATTTCTTGCACCCAATCAGCATCTTGAAGAGCTTCTTCCACTTTCTTTGGTTCAGTTTGAGAAAGAAAAGAATTGTAAAGACATTCGTTTGAAGTACCTATTCTAGTTTTGACACCTGCATCATGATTTCCAATTATCAAATCAGGTTTATGTGATTTAGTCCACTTCCTTGCAGATGGAAGGTTTTCTCTAGAACTGGATGCTCCCCCATAATCCATGTTGTCTTCAACTTCATTTTCTGATGCTCCCCCTGAAACTATGCTCTCTGAGTTGGATTCTTCAGAATTTAGATTTTCAGAACTATCAGAACTTGGCTTATCAGAACTTGACGAATCAGAACTTGAAGAGCCAGATGTATGTTCTGATGCTTCTTGAGATGTGGTAAGATCTTGAGTATGCCCCCCCTGAATAGGTGCATCTCCCTTTGACGTAGTCACCACATTTTCAATAACATCAGAGTTTAATCCATCAGAGTTGGCATTATCAGGACTTAGATTGTCAGGATTTTCAGTATCAGAATTTGAGTCTTCATTTTCAAATCTCAGCTGATCAAGATCAATAAAATCTTCAAGTCCAGTAATCTTCTTGTCATCAAAGGAGACATTGATAGATTCCATGACCACTCTTGTTCTCAAATTATAGACTCTGAAGGCTTTTGTGGAAAGTGGATATCCAACAAAGATTCCTTCATCAGCTTTTAGATCAAATTTGGATAGCTGTTCAGGATGAGTCTTAAGAACAAAACACTTGCATCTAAATACATGAAAGTACTTCAGATTTGGCTTCTTTTTCTTCACCATCTCATATGGTGTTTTTTCTTGCTTATTAATGAGTGTTGCATTTTGAGTAAAACAAGCAGTCTGCACAGCTTCAGCCCAGAAATAGGTTGGAAGCTTTGCTTCTTCAAGCATTGTACGTGCAGCTTCAATGAGAGTTCTATTCTTCCTTTCAACAACTCCATTTTGCTATGGAGTTCCAGGAGCAGAAAATTCCTGCTTAATTCCATGGTTTTTACAGAAATCTTTTATTATCAAATTCTTGAACTCAGTGCCATTATCACTCCTTATGGTTTTCACAGAATCTTTGACCAATTTATCCAGATGTTTGACATGATCAATCAAGATAGATGTAGTTTCACTTTTTGTGTGCAAGAAATACACCCATGTGTATCTGGTGAACTCATCCACTATGACCAACGCATATTTCTTCTTTGCAATAGACATGACATTTACTGGACCAAATAGATCAACATGTAGTAGATGATAAGGCTCAAGAATTGATGATTCAGTCTTGCTCTTGAATGAAGATTTTCTTTGTTTGGCCTTCTGACAAGAATCACAAAGGCCATCAGGAGCAAATACTGACTTTGGCAGTCCTCTCACAAGATCTTTCTTGACCAGCTCATTTATATTGTTGAAATTTAAATGAGAGAGTTTCTTGTGCCAATTCCAGCTTTCTTCAATTGATGCTCTACTCATCAGACAGATTGCAGAACCATCAGTACTTGTTGAAAGCTTGGCTTCATAAATGTTACCACGCCTGTATCCTTTCAGAACAACTTTGCCTTTAGATTTACTCACAACTTCACAGTGTTCTTCAAAGAAATCAACATGATAACCTCTGTCACAGATTTGACTTATACTCAGCAGATTGTGTTTAAGTCCTGAGACCAGAGCTACTTCTTTAATGATGACATTCCCAAGATTGATATTGCCATATCCCAATGTTTTTCCAATGTTGCCATCTCCATAAGAAACACTTGGGCCAGCTTTCTCCACAAAGTCTAATAGCAGGGCCTTATTTCCAGTCATATGTCCTGAACATCCACTGTCCAGAACTAGGATATTTTTCCTGTTGCCCTGCAATCACAAAGACCACTAATGATTAGTTTTAAGGACCCAGACTTGCTTGGATCCTTTGGCCTTATCAAGTTTGTTAACATTTGCAGCGGATTTAGCATCAGAGTTTATGTTAATATTTTTCTTATCAGAACTTACACTATCAGACTTTGAATCAGAATTTACACTAGAAGGAACAATGGAAACTTTCTTCAAAGAAGGTTTTATTTGATAATAATCATAGTACAAACTATGATATTCCTTACAAGTATAAATGAAATGCCATAAACTACCACAATGAAAACAAGAATTTTGTGGTTTATATCTAACAGACTGACTCTTAACTCCTGACTTTGAAGGTAAGGAGTTTATGTTCTTATTCTTCCTGTAAAAAGAAGCCAGATGGTTAGAACTTCCACAGTTATGACACATTTTCCTAGGAGCTTCAGGAACAGGCTTATGATTATTGCTTTTATTCACACCTTCCTTTCCATTCCTATTTTTCCTAGGTGATTTTACCTTGTTTGCATTCTTAACATCTTTCAGCTTATGCTTAAGCTGCTTCTTAGTCATTAAGCCTATGTTTACTTCAGCTGTCTTTTCCTGTTTTAGTTTGTCAGAAGTTAATCCCTCTTTAACTTCTGATTTATCATTATCAGACTTTACAGTTACAAACTTAACAGGTTTTAACTTTGGTTTTTTCTTAACAACAACAGGCTTAATTTCTACAGTTCCTTTATCATTCTTATCCTCTCCATAACCTAAGCCCTCTTTCCAATTTTCACTACTTAGCAAATTTTGAGTTATTCTGCCAGAGTTAGTCCAAGTCCTGATAATCTCTCTTTCCTTTTCTAACTCAGTTTTTAGAGATTCATTCATTTTTAGCACTTCATCCCTAACATAAAAAGTATCATCTCTATCCTTCTGAGTTTGATGGAACATAACTAACTCTTTTTCTAACAAATTATTTCTTTTCTTAAAAGCAAGATTTTCAGAAGTTAATCTTTCACATGTTAAAGTTTGATCTCTATAACTAACAAATATGGTTTTAAGATATCTTCTCAACTCATTAATATCATCAGTATGAAAAGCATAAGTAGTCTGAGGTCCCTTTATTTCAGCAGCTTCAGAACTGCTCTCAGCACTTTCTTTATCAGCATTTGCCATCAAAGCGTAGTTCTCCTCACTTTCAGAGTCTGAGGTGTCTGTCCAGCTTTTCTTCTTTGTGACAAGAGCCTTGCCTTTGTCACCCTTCACTTTCTTGCAATCAGGAGATATGTGGCCTTTCTCACCACAGTTATAGCATTTAACATTGGTATAATCTCCTCTATCAGACTCTCCTCCTCTGCCCTCAGATCTTCTGAAATTCTTCTTATCAGAACTTGTGCCTTTCCTGGAAAACTTCTTTCCCTTCCTGAACTTCCTGTATGCAATCTTTGTGATCCCTTTCACCATAAGAGCATACAGCTTCATCATCTCCTCATCAACATCAGTCTCAGGCAAGCTTTCAGAATCTGAGTCATCATCACTTTCAGAACTTGATGGCTCAGTATCAGACTTTGTGAAAAGAGCTTTACCCTTGTCTTTCCTTGAGGTAGCTTCCTTGGGGGATTCTTCTTCAGCCTTAAGAGCAACTGTCCTTGACTTTCCTCCTTTCCTCTTGCTTCTTTGTTCCATCTCAAGTTCATGAGTTTTGAGCATTCCATAAATTTCATCAAGAGTTGTTTCATCAAGATTGTAGTTGTCTCTTATTGTTGTTGCCTTCAAATCCCAGCATTCAGGAAGAGCTAACAGGAATTTAAGGTTTGAATCTTCAAGATTATACTCCTTATCAACCAATGACAAATCATTCAAGAGTTTGACAAATCTATCATATAAATCAGTCAATGACTCATTCGCCTTTGAGTCAAAGTGTTCATACTCTTGAGTGAGTATTGTCTTCCTGTTTTTCTTAATTGTATCAGTTCCCTGACACATTGTTTCCAGAGTATCCCATATCTCCTTAGCAGTCTTGCAGTTAATTACCATGTTTGACATTACATTATTAATGGCACTATGCAGTAAGTGTCGTACCTTAGCATCCTTAGCAATTGATGCGATATCTTCAGCAGTATAATCACTCTTCTCCTTTGGTACGGTCTTTGCTGCTTCACCTGTAACTGCAACAATGAGCTTGGTTGGTTTGTGAGGCCCTTCCTTGATACTATCAAGATATTCTGGATCTGTTGCTTCCAGGAACATGGTCATCCTCACCTTCCATATGGGATATTCAGATGGTCTCAGTATGGGAACTCTGATGGTCTCATACCGACTTTGAATTTGTGTCTTTGGCGGTTCTTCAGTTTTGGTAGGCTTAGTTGGAGTTTCTGTGTCAGACATGATTGTGTTTGGATCTTAAACTGTATGTGCATTAACAGATCAGCTCTGATACCACTTATTAGGTCACACACACTGTAGAGGGGGTGAATACAGTATAAAGTACAATCAAATCGAACTTTAATATCTCAAGTAACAGAAAATAAACTTTATTGAAACAATAAACTCTGTTACAGTATGGAACTGTTACCTCTCAGTTATGAATAATTATCACGAGAGCTGCTAGGGTTACAATGAATCATCTTCTCGAATATGATAACACTTATAGTGTAAACCCTATGTCTGTGTTTATATACTACACAGTTACAAGATAATCGCTAATTGATATGGAATATAATTCTGCTTCCTAAAATATATCAATCAGATATCTTTTCTTCCAAGTATTCTATTCTTCATAGAATTACTTCTTCATGCATATCTCTTCTTATGTTTATCTCGATCTTCTTTCCTTTAATCAGCTACTGTCCTTATCTGAACGTCCTTCAGCACTTAAGTTCTGATATCCATCTTCTGATGATTATCTCCTGATAATATAAGTACTGATATCCTTAAGTCCTGACTTCCAGTAAGTACTGATTTATCCTGATAAGTAAAATCTGAAAACTAAACATAAATCATATTAGCCATGACATTATCAAATATATCTAACAGTTTTAATTATAACCTTCCCAAGATTGATATTGCCATATCCCAGAGTCTTTCCCATGTTGCTATCTCCATAAGAAACTCCTGGGCCAACTTTCTCCACAAAGTCTGATAGCAGGGCTTTATTTCCAGTCAGATGTCTTGAATATCCACTGTCCAGAACCAGGTTGTTTTTCCTGTTGCCCTGCAATCACAAAGACAACTATTGATTAGTTTTAAGGACCCAGACTTGCTTGGATCCTTTGGCCTTGTTAAGTTTGTTAGAATTTGCAGCAAATTTAGTTTCAGAGTTTATGCTAATATGCTTTTTATCAGACTTTATATCAGACTTTGTATCAGAGTTTACACAAGAAGGAATTACATTAATTTTCTTTAAAGAAGGTTTTCATAATAATCATAGTACAAATTATGATATTCCTTACAAGTATAAATAGAATGTCATAAACTACCATAATGAAAACAAGGATTTTGTGGTTTAAACCTAACATACCGACTCTTAACTCCTGATCTAGGAGATAAACAGTTTATATCTTTATTTTTTCTGCAAAAAGAAGCAAGATGGTTAGAGTTTCCACAATTATAGCATTTCTTTCTAAGAGCATTAGGAACAAGAATATATTTATTACTTTTATTCACACATTCCTTTCCATTCCTATTTTTCCTAGCTTCCTTTACCTTGTTCACATTTTTAATCTCTTTCAGCTTATACCTAAGCTACTTCTTTGTCATTAAGCCAATGTTACCAAAGCTGGTTTATCCTGTTTTAATTTGTCAGAAGTTGACTTTTATTTGACTTTTATTGTAGAGTCTTTCATCTCTTCAGAATCAGACACAAAAGTTTTTGCAACAAATTTAATAGGATTTACCTTTGGCTTTTCAGACTGTTTGATAGCAATTGGCTTAACTAGCAAAGTCCCTTTCTCACTTTTACCATCTTTATAACTTAACCCCTCTTTCCAGTTTCCACTACTTAGAATATTCTGAGTTGTTCTGCCTAAGTTAGTCCAAGTCCTGATGATTTCTCTTTCTTTTTCTAATTCAGTTTTTAGATAATCATTATGTTTAAGCAATTCATGCTTAACATACACAGTATTATCTCTCTCTGTCCGAATAGTGTTTATCTTGACTAACTCTTCTTCAAGATAGCTATTTCTGTTTTTGTACTTTAGATTTTCAGATTTTAATCTTTCATTCTCTAAAATCTGATCTCTATAGCTAATATAAATATTTTTCAGAAATAATCTCAACTCAGTAATATCTTCCGTATCAAAAGAAAGAGTTGATAGAGGTATCTTTAGTTCAGCAACATCAGAACTGCTATCAGCATTTGCCATTAAGGCATAGTTCACCTCTTCTTCAGATTCTGAAGTGTCTGCCCAGTTTTTCTTCTTTGTGATAAGTTCCTGGCCATTATCACCTTTTCCTTTCTTGCAATCAGGAGAGATGTGGCATCTTTCACCATAATTGTAGCATTAGACATTTGAGTTGTCTCCTCTGTCAGACTTTCCTCCTGTGCCTTCAGTCTTTCTAAACCCTTTCTTGTCAGAACTTCCACCTTTCCTGGAAAACTTCTTACCCTTTCTGAATTTTATGCAGGCTATCTTTGTGATACCCTTCACCATAAGAGCACACAGTTGCATCATCTCTGCATCAACATCCACTTCAGATAAATTTTCAGGTTCTGAATCATCATCATCAGAATCTGATGACTCTGAATCAAACTGTATGATGAGAGCCTTTCCTTTTGCCTTCCTAGAGACAATAGGCTTTTCTTCAGTCTTTAAAGCAACTGTCTTAGACTTCCCTCTATGCCTCTTCTTTCTTTGCTCCATCTCAAGTTCATGAGTCTTGAACATCCCATAGATTTCATCAAGAGACATATCAGCAAGTTTATAGTTGTCTCTTATTATAGTAGCTTTCAAATCTCACTTTTCAGGAAGAGCTAGTAGGAATTTCAGATTTGAATCTTCTGGATCATATTCCTTATCCACTAATGACAGATCATTCAACAGCTTTGTGAATCTGTCTTATGTATCAGTTAGTGACTCATCAGATTTTGAGTCAAAGTGCTCATACTCATGTGTAAGTATTGTCTTCCTGTTCTTTTTGATGGCATTGGTTCCTTGACATCTCACTTTCAATGCATTCCAGATTTCTTTTGCAGTCTTGCATCCAATCACCCTATTTGACATGACATTGTCAAGTGCACTATGAAGCAAGTGTCTTACTTTTGCATCCTTGCCTAGTGAAGAGATGTCTTCAGTGGTGAGTTCTCTCTTTTCTTTGGGAATCATCTTCTGTGGCTCATTCCCAACTGCAACAGAAAGATTTGTGGGCTTGTGTGGACCATCATAAATTCTGTCTAAATATTCTGGATTTGTAGCTTCCAGAAACATGGCCATCTTCACACTCTAGACAGGGTACTCAGACACCCTGAGCATAGGAACCCTGATGGTTTCATATCTACTGGTGTTCTGAATGGGTTGAACCTTGGCAGGTTCTTGAGGGTCTTGTGTTTTTGATTGATCAGACATGATTGATTATTTGTTTGGATCTTAACTATTTGTAAGCTTAACAGATTGGCTATGATACCACTTGTTAGGCCTCAATGATACTATAGAAGGGGGTTGAATATAGTATCTACAACCAATTCGATTATAAATTTCAAGTATGTAACAGAAAACAAGTTTATTCAATATATCAAACTCTGTTACAGTAGGTTTAATCTACTCTCTCAGTGATGTATGATATCACTAAGAGCTGCTAGGGTTATAATGAATAATATTCTCATGAATGATAACACATATAATGTAAACCCTAATATGTGGTTATATACTACACAGTTACAAGATATCTCCTAATTGATATGATATGTTCTGTTTCCTAAAATACATCAATCATAGATTATCTACTGTAGTCCTTTAGCTATACAACTCTCCAAGCATATCTTCTTTTGTTTAATCCAGATCCTCTCCTGTAAATTAGCCGCTTTTCATCCCTAAAGTGTATCCGCACTTAAGTCTGATATAAGTCCGGAAGGCTTAAGTTCTGATAACTTCCAGTCTTCAGTAAGTTCTGATTTCCAGTTAAGTTCTGATAGTAAGTTCTGAAACTAAACAAATCAGATTAGACATGCCATCACAAATATATCTAACAAAGTGGCTCAGTGGGAGTCCATTAATGCGTAAGTGGCTGAGTGGAAGTCCAGAATAAGCTCCTAATGCGGCCAGGGTGATGACCAGTGGGGAATTCATCCATCTACTAGTAGAAAAGGTGACTTAATTGGTATCTTTGCCTGATCAGCAAGATATTAGGTTTATGCCAAGGTTTCTTCTTTCCAAAATTCTTGGGAATGACAACTCTGCTTATAGTTTTCATAGCAGAAGAGTGTATGAGATGTTTATATATAGAGGTATATATATATATCGGGACTAGTAAAGTATCTCGTAACTTCATTATTTCAACTAATATCTCAAAGATTGAATATATTCAAGTCTTATCTTGTAGTCCCATATATGTGACGAACTTCGAAAACTTATTATACTTTGAACAGTGGTAGTTGAAGTAGTTTTTCTAAAATGATATAAGTATAGCGAAGTATTTGGTAACTTCATATCCCTTTAAGCTAATATCCACTAAGTAATTATCTTACACTTGATAAAGATTTCCAGTAAGTTATCCATTTAGATACTTGCATTATTGATTACACTATATATTATCTTGCGAGCTGTAATGCTCACTCTTGCTTCATTTCTTCATCACACAACAACAGTTAAGAAAGATGGCCAGACTCAAGCAGACCCAGTGCAAGAGCGTGGGAAGCGTCCCGCGTCTTCCCGTTGATATCATAGCTGCTATAGCTGCAGAGGTAGATCTATCTGTAGACCATGCATTCTACTTTTGGGAATCAATTATGTATAATTAGGGCTGAGCAAAACCGAACCGAAATTGAAAAACCGAACCGAACCGTGCTAATTTGGTTCGGTTCGGTTCGGATTTTTCAGAAATTTCGGTCTATTCGGTCCGGACCGAATAGACCGAAATAAAATTCGGTCCGGTTCGGTTCGGTCCGGTTCTTTTAAAAAAAAATTCGGTCCGAATCGAATAGACCGAAAAGGACCAAATTATAAATACTATAATTTTAATTTATATACATTTTACATATATCTTAAAATTATAATCATAATTTTTAATTTGTAATTATATTTCTATACTCATATTACTCTAAATATCACCTTACTTTAATTATATTTTAGATTTTATAATTTTTGGTTTAAAATTTTAATACAATTTTATTTTTGAATTATTTCGGTTCGGTTCGGTCCGGTCCGGTCCATATTATAATTTCGGTCCGGTCCAAGGAAAAATTCTAATTCGGTTTTTCGGTCTATTCGGTCCGGTTTTGGACCGAACCGACCGAATGCTCATCCCTATGTATAATTATAACTTATGACAGATAATGGAAATTAACTGTAAACTTATTAAGTAATCATTTTGGGTTGTAATAACTTTCAATTTATGGATTCAAGGACTTGTACTTATTTCAATTTCATTTCTGAGACTATAACGTGTTGTGGTGTGTGTTAGTGTGGGGTCACAGCATGAGGTTATTTATTTTTAATTAAGTTAAGTGATATTTATGGAAAGAAAAACCGTGACGACCTGGATCCCCGACCCCGAATCTGGGGGTGTTACAGAAATGGTATCAGAGCCAACGTTATAAACCTCAGAGATGATGCGATGATATAATAATAAACTCAAAAGATAATAAGAACTCTTGCCAAGTTCATAGTCGGACTACTTAAAGTAGCACTGACAGTTAAAACCCTTACGGGAATTCTTATAAGTATCATGATAGTAACTTAGCTCGTTCAATGTGTAGGCGCATGAGATAGAGGACCCAGAGATGTTCGAGCGTCAGCATGATGAGGCACTGCTAGATGTCGAGGATCAGGAGGAGCCTGAGGAGTATCCCTCTGAGGAGTCATAGACAGAGGTTATTGCTATTTCAGATGAGGAGGACCCGGATGAGGTCCTAGTAGCGAAGGAGCATGCCAGAGCTATCGTGGAGTATACTGGTACCCCCTACCCTCACTCCCCGTGGTCAGAGCTCCTACCCCTCCAGCACTATCTTGGAGCCCCTATGATGACAGGTTTGAGACCCACACTCCCGAGCCCAGGCAGACCGATGAGGCACCCCCAGCGGATCCGGATTCACCACTTCTCGACCCTGCCCATAGGCAGTCTTTGTTAGCTCACGGCTATGTTCAGGATGTTCTGAGGACTCGAGTGGCTATTTCTGAGGCCCGACTGGATGAGGCCAGGAGAGAGTTAGATGCAGAGAGAGTTGGTAGGCGTGCACGGGCTCATGAGGCTAGAACTACCATACCTCGATCTCTGAGGAGAGAGTTGACTGGGATAGAGCTTATGGCCCGTGCGATACTTCGACCACTTCATGGAGACAGACATGGTAGGATCTCCAGGAGGCAGGCTGATTACATTTTCCGTCGTGCGATGGAGATAGTGTGGGATTTGACCTGCTTTGGTGATTGATTCAGGACCAGTGATGTGGTAGTCTAGTCGTCTAGTTAGACGAGGCCATAGTAAGAGCCAGTTTTCCGGGATAGTTGACTTGTATATAGTATCCCTTTCTCTGACTAGATGTATAGACTCATGTATTTCACTTTTGGGCAAATGACTGTAGCACTGTTGTACTTTTGACCGGATCGAACTATGTATTTCTCGGATTATGTATATATTTGTTTCCTTTCAGTTCAGTTCCTGAGTGACGAGATCACAGTTTTTTTATCTTTATTATTCCTGCACTTCTTGTGATTAGAACTGTCATAATATAATAAGATTGCGAGATACATTCTCCCCATTACAGAAACTGTGCAAGGCACAATCTTATGTATGATTGTGACCTAACGTTGAATTTTCCAAAAATTTATCAGTATCATGCCGCCAAGAAGGATTGGAACTAGGGAGAATCCTGGATTTGAGGACCAGGGAAGCCATAACCAGGATGGTAGGAACCAAGAACACAGTGAAGGGGAAGATGAGGATTATGTTGAATAGGATGACTCCCAGTATGAAGAGGAGGAGGAAACATTTGATGTTGAAGGATTTGAAACATAGGTTGAAGAAGGAGAAACTGAGGTTGAACAACAGGAACCAAACCCATGCATGGATCTCATGGGGTGGTTCATGCAACTACTAAGGTAGAACGGTAGAACTTGGAATGTTAACCAAACCCACCCCCTCAAGGAAATAACAATGTTGTGGCAAACTCTTTCAGGGCTTTTAAGTCCCTTAAGCCCCCTGAGTTCCACGGATCAGCCGACGCAGTTGAGGCAAGGGCATGGCTAAAGGAAATGGAGAAATCATTTGAGATTCTGAGTACCGATGAGGCACAGAAGACTGTATTTGCTACCTACCTTCTGAAGGGAGAGGCCAACTACTGGTGGGAGGCCAAGAAAAACATGGAGACCGATGTTATCATAACCTGGGAGAGGTTCAGTCAATTATTTTTGGGAAAATATTTCCCGAGGTTTATTGAGAACCAAATGGAGCTTAAGTTCTTGGAGCTAAAGCAGAATAAATTATATGTAGCAGAGTATGAAGCAAAATTTACTGAGTTATCAAGGTTTGTGCCGGAGTTTGTGAACACCGAGGAAAAGAAAGCTAAGAGGTTTCAGCAGGGAATGAAACCGTGGATTCAGAATAGGGTGGCAATCCTTGAGCTTATAGACTATGCCACTCTGGTGCAAAAAGCAATAATTGCAGAAGCCGGAAGTGAACAGATGTAGAAGGAAAGAGAGAAGAAAGGAATAAAGAATAAAAGCTTAAGCATGGGCGGAGGTTCCACAGGAGGGAGCTTCCCAACTAGATTTAATCGAGGAGCAGTGTCCCTACCGGGAAAGAGTACCGGGTTTAAATGAACCGTGAGTATGAATGTGAGCCAGAGCGGACAGAAGTCAGGAATGTCCTATTCCAACCAGTCTCGACCCCCATTTCCATCCTGTAACTCTTGTGGAAGGATGCATTCTGGGGAGTGTAAAGGAAATCGAGTAACCTGCTTTAAGTATGGTCGAGAGGGTCACTATTCAACTAAGTGCCCTTCGTCAACCCCCGCCGTCATTCCAACCACCAATTGTCATCAGTGTGAACGCCCGGGTCATTGGAAGAGGGAATGCCCAATGAATAAACTAGCAGCTTCAGGAGCAAGCAAGGATACTTCTAATAAGCCACCTACTGCAAGGACTTTCAACATGACAGTTCAAGATGCTATGAATGACTCAGATGTGATAGCAGGTACCCTTTCTCTAAATTCGGTCAGTGCAAATGTTTTATTTGATTCGGGAGCAACTAAATCTTTTATATCGAGGGAATTTGTGCTTAAATTAAGACTTAAGGCTGAACCCTTGATAGAACCTTTAGAATTAGCCAACCATGAAGTTATGCCTGTTAACGAGATTCACCCCGCCTGTGAGTTAGGCATAGGGGAACAATCTTTTAGTGTTGATCTAATTCCTTTTAAATTAGGGGAATTTGATGTAATTTTGGGATTGGACTGGCTATCTAGCAATGACGCTCTGATAGACTATAAGGGGAAGAAAGTTAAGTTAAATATCCCAGGGAAGAAAGGAGTCATATTTAGAGGGAAGAGGCAGACACAAAATTTTTTGACCATGGCCCAGGCCAATAAGATGCTACGAAAAGGAAATGAGGCTTACCTAGCCTCTGTGGTGGACACGCAGAAGGAGGTGCCCAACTTGCAAGATATTCCGGTAGTCAACGGATTTGAAGATGTATTCCCACATGACCTTCCGGGACTACCACCCGATAGAGTGATTGAATTTGCTATTGAGTTGGTCTTAGGGACGGCGCCAGTTTCAAAGGAACCATACCGGTTAGCCCCATTAAAAATGAAGGAATTGGCTACCCAATTATAGGAACTTTTGGATAAGGGTATGATAAGACCCAGTGTGTCTCCGTGGGGAGCACCAATATTATATGTTAAGAAAAAAGATGGGAGCATGAGGTTGTGCATCGACTATCGAGAGTTGAACAAGCTAACCATAAAGAACAGGTACCCATTACCCAGAATAGACGATCTGTTCGACCAGCTAAAGGATGTTGTTTACTTTTCCAAGATTGACCTGAGAACTGGATATCACCAACTAAAGATTAAACCCGAAGAGATTCCAAAGACTATGTTCCGTACCAGGTATGGGCACTATGAGTTCTTGGTAATGTCCTTTGGATTAACCAATGCCCTAGCGGCTTTCATGGATTTAATGAATAGAGTATTTAAGAAGTACCTGGACAAGTGTGTGATAGTTTTTATCGATGATATTTTAATCAAGTCAAGGACCGAGGCAGAACATGAAGAGCATTTGAGGATAGCTCTATGAATACTCACAGAAGAACAGTTGTTTGCCAAATTCTAGAAGTGTGAATTCTAGCGGAATGAAGTATAGTTTTTAGGACATGTGATCAATAAGGAAGGAGTATTGGTCGACCCCTCCAAGATATAGGCGGTCTCAAATTGGGAAAGGCCAACCACACCCACAGAGGTAAGGAGTTTCATAGGATTGGCCGGCTACTATCGTAGATTTGTATAGGATTTTGCAAAGATCGCAGCCCCTTTGACACGAATTAAATGTAAGATAGAGAAGTTTGAATGGACAGAGAAATAGGAGAACAGTTTTCAAGAATTGAAGAAAAGATTGGTAACGGCCCCGGTGTTGGCGTTACCAAACGGAAAAGGAGATTTTATAATATATAGCGACGCGTCGCACAAAGGATTAGGGTGCGTGCTTATGCAGCATGGTAAAGTGATCGCGTATCCGTCGAGATATCTGAAGGAATACGAGATTAGATATCCTACTCATGACCTTGAGCTCGTGGCAATAGTTTTTGCCTTACAGATTTGGAGGCACTACTTGTATGGAGAGAAGTGCGAGATTTCATAGACCATAAGAGCCTCAAGTACATATTCACGCAGAAAGAGCTCAACATGCGTCAGAGAAGATGGTTAGAGCTAATCAAGGACTATGATTGTGAGATTCTCTATCATCCAGGGAAAGCCAATGTGGTGGCTGACGCCCTTAGTAGGAAGGAAAGACTCAAAATGATAATGTCTTCAGAGGATTTGATAAGGGATTTCGAGAAAATGGAAATAGAAGTAAAGGTAACCGGAGCCGGAGCCGGAACCAAAAAGTTGTTTGAGATCGCGATGCAGCCACAGTTACTGGAAAAGATTATATTGTGCCAAGAAAAAGTAATGAATGAAGGCAGAGAGTCAATGACTAGAGAAGAGATCGATACGAGAGAGATGATAAGGGGATAATGAGGTATTCCTACGAGATTTGGGTTCCGAATGATCAAGAGCTTAAAGATGAGATTTTGGATGAAAGCCATAGTTCAAGGTATTCCATTCACCCGGGGGCACCAAGATGTATAGGAATTTAAAGGAATATTACTAGTGGCCCAACATGAAGGGGGATGTAGCAGAATGGGTAAGCAAATGTTTTACTTGTCGAAGAGTAAAGGAGGAGCACCAGAGACCCAGTGGACTTTTACGACCCCTGGAGATTCCCGAATGGAAATGGGAACATATAGCTATGGATTTTGTTGTAGGCTTACCAAGGACGAAAGCCAATCACGATGCCATATGGGTAATTATAGATCGACTAACAAAGTCAGCTCACTTCATTCCTATCAATGAGAGATACACAGTCGATAGATTGGTGGACATTTACCTTAAGGAAATAGTGACGCGACATGGAGTCCCAGCGTCCATTGTCTTAGACCGAGACCCCAGATTCAACTCCAGATTTTGGAAGAGCTTTCAAGAATGTGCGGGAACCAAATTAAACCTGAGTACCTGTAATAACCCCAAAATTTTCAACTTTTTGTAACCCTTGTGAATAGTGTTTTAGCTGAATGAAGAAACTTTTCACGCTACACTATGTAGGGGTTCTGTTATGGATATTCTGGGATATTATTAGTACTCTATGAAGTATATAAGTGTATGTAAAGATCGTCAGAATCCAATTCCGAACACTTTGGTTTTTCCCGGAAATCCACAAGATACGGAGAGAATTGAGTATAAGGCAACAGGATAAAAAGGATTTAAATTAAAGGATTATAATAGAGGATCATAAAAAGGAATATAATGTATTGAGAAAGGTTAAGGGAACCTAAGTAATAAGATCACGGGTATGATCCTTCAAACGATAAACGAGAACGAAAGTTAAGCGAACCGTATAACAGATCAGCGGTCATTAGGCAAACGATTAGGAAGTTAATCAAAGGGATTAGTGGGAATGATGTCATCCAACCAATAGAAAGAGGACAAGGAAGGGAGGATGACATCATGAGGATGACATAAGCATGACATGGGAAGGAAGGAGGTGTGGTGGCTTTGTAACCACACAAATTCAAGGGCAAGAAGGTAATTGACTAAATCAAATACAAAAACCAAGCAACCAAGCCAAGTAAATTCATTCTTCATCAAAAATCAAAAAGAACCAAGGCTTGTTCTTGAGAAGCTCTCGGCTTTTTACTATTCATTAGGCAAGAAATTTCAAAAATTCAAGATCCAAGCTTCCTAAATTGGTGAGTAAATTCCCTAATCATCTTCATGCTTAGTTAGGGCTATATCATGAGTTTAATCCATTAATTCCTTCTCAATCTTCTTCATTTAATCAAAGAAGAAGACTATGAATAGTGTTTTCAAGTTTCTTAACTTGAAGTTTTCTTGTTTTTCTTGAAGATCCAAGCTTTCCTAAGACTTCTCAAAGCTTCTTAAGGCTTCCTAGCTCCTCCCACCACTTCAAGGAAGGTATACCATCTCCAAACCCTAGATTCCTATATATTATAAGATGATTTTGATTAGTAGGATGATATTGTAGCTTGTTGTTGTGATTAGAGTTTGGGATTTGAAATGGTAGCGAAATGAAATGGTAAATATTGTGGTTTTGATTAAAAGAACTTAAGTATGATTAAAGTTAAGCTTAGGCATAATTATGAATGATTAAATTGAATTGGTTGGGATTGTTATGATGTGATAAGGATGGATGTTGGTTGTATGTTGGATTTGAGGTTGGTTTGTGGTTGGTTTTGAATGGTTTAAAATTGGGAAATCGCGTAAACATAGCCGTCGTAACGTCCGATTTTCTTTGGACTGTTTTTGTGCATAGCATTAAGACCCGAGAACCCCTGATAGATTATGACCACTGCCATGATTAGATAGCTCATGTTACGAGCTTCGTTTTGATATGTAGTTCGTTCGATTCCGATGCACGGTTTAGGAGAAACGACCGTTTCAAGTAACGGCGTTTCGCGAACAAAACTTTTTCCCTCGCCTTACTTTGAAACATAGGTTAAAGACCAAAAAGGGTTAATTAATGTATGAAACATTTATGGTAAGTGTGGTAGGCAGTTGGTAAGACACTCGCGAAGGAATCGCTTTAAAACTCGTAAAGGTTAAATTATTAAAAATGGTGGAGCCGAGGGTACCCGAGTGACTTAAGCAAATCAGTGAGCGCAAAACAAGCGTTAGAGTCTAAGTTAGTTAAAGTATAGAATTACAAGTGATTTTGGTTTAATTCCAACTTACTTGTTGTTTATAGGTTACCAGACTCGTCCCGAGCCTTTTATCACCCCAAGTCGCTCAGGCAAGTATTCTATCCGTTATACTGTTGTTGTGATGTATACATTTGTATATGCATGATCTTGCGATAAATGCATATTGGTTATTTAGCAAATTCTTGCGATATATTGTAGCATGTGATATGGTATATATGCATGCCTGTTTCATATTCTTGAAATATATATCTGTTGGTTCAGTTGATAATACCTATGCTAGAGAATAGCGGTAACTTGCATATACCCTTAGTATAGGGACCCAAAGGTGAAAATATTTTCTAAAACCGGGAGTCGAGGATCCCGAGTAGATTTTGTATATATGGATATGGATATATATATATATATATTTATATATATATATATATGGTTATAGTTTTCCAAACTATTAATCGAATAAGGTTTATTCGATAACTTTAACTTTATTTTATTATTGAATATTATTTCGAATATTATTCGAGGGCTTATGACTCTTTTATATTATTTATTGAATATTATTTGAATATTCATTCGAGGGCTTATGACTCTTTTATATTATTTATTGAATATTATTTGAATATTCATTCGAAGGCTTATGACTCTTTTATATTATTTATTGAATATTATTTGAATATTCATTCGAAGGCTTATGACTCAGTTTATATTATTTAATGAATATTATTTGAATATTCATTTGAGGATCTATGACTCCGATTATTTGCTGAGGTATATTCTTTATTTTATTAAAGAATAAGGTGTCAATAATCAAACTTATTTTCGATTATTCAAATAAAGATAATACTTTCATATAAGTATATCTTTGGTTATTTAATACTCGTTTCAAGTATAAGTTTTAATACTTCTACTTCAATTATTTTTATAAAGATTATTCTTTATGGGAATATTATTTAAATAATAATATTCAGTCATTTTCTAAATATTCTGGGGACTGATTTACTTCATTAAATCAGCTTTACTCCAAACACTCTATAAAGTGTTTTCGAGTCTTCAAAATGATTTTTAAAGTCAGAGCGGATCCCAAAACTCATTTTTATATTTAAGATCTTCCTTTTTTAAGGGGATTTAAATACTCGCTCAAAACCTGGGGAATCCGGCTCTGTGGTGTATTTTATATTCGCAACGAGGTTGCAGTTTTGGTAAATGAATTGATTACTTGCCCAATGTTCGGGAAGTAAGCCCATCTAATTGAGTCGGCATAAGCGACAGGCCGGGGTACGGTCTATGAAAGTGTAAGTGGCTGGGTGGCAGTCCATCAACGCGTAAGAGGCCGGGTGGCGGTCCAGCACAAGGTCCTTATGTGGCCAGGGTGATGACCGGTGGGGGATTCATCCATCTACTAGTAGAAAAGGTTACTTATTGGTATCTTTGCCTGATCAGCAAGATATCTGGTTTATGCCAAAATTCTTTTCCTTTCCAAAATTCATTGGATATTTCAAACTCTGTTCATACTTTACATAACAGAGGTTCCAGGAAATGTTTAAAGAAATATATATGTGGATATATATATATCGGGACTAAATAAAGTATCTCGTAATTTTTTTTCATTCAATAATATTTCAAAGATTGAATCCATTCAAGTCTTAACTTGTGGTCTCATCTATGGGATGTTTTTTTTAAAACTTATAATACTTTGAATGGTGGTAGTTCAAGTAGCTTTATAAATGATATAAGTGTAGTGAAGTATTGGTAACTTCATTCCTTGTTTTTACTTATATCTAGTAAGTAATTATCTTACACCCGATAAAGATTCTAGTAAGTATCCATTTAGATACTTATATTATTGTTATCACTATGTATTATCTTGCGAGCTGTAAGGCTCACTCTTGCTTTATTTCTTCATCACACAACAACAGTTAGGAGAGATGGCCAGACTCCAGCAGACCCAGCGCAAGCGCGTGGGAAGCATCCCGCGTCTTCCCGATGATGTTGTAGCTGCTATAGCTGCAGAGGTAGATCCATTGTAGTTCAGACCATCTACTTTTGAGAATCAAATTATGTATAATTATAACTTGTGGCAGATAATGGAAATTAACTGTAAATTTATCAAGTAATCATTTTGGGTTGTAATAACTTTTAAACGGTGGATTCAAAGACTTGTACTTATTTCAATTTCATCCCTGAGACTATAACGGGTTGTGGTGTGTGTTAGTATGGGGTCACAGCATGAGGTTATTTATTATTAATTAAGTGAAGTGATATTGTGGAAAGAAAGACCGTGACAACTCGGATCCCCGACCCCGGATCTGGGGGTGTTACAGAAATGGTATCAGAGACAAGCGTTATAAACCTCAGAGATGATGTGTCGATATAATAACAAACTCACAAAGATAATAAGAACTCTTGCCAAGTTCATGGTCGGACTACTTAAAGTAGTGCTGACAGTTAAAACCCTTACGGGAACCCTTATAAGTATCATGATAGTAACTTAGCTCGTTTAATGTGTAGGCGCCTGAGATAGAGGACCCTGAGATGTTCGAGCGTGAGCATGATGAGGCATTGCTAGATGTTGAGGATCAGGAGGAGCCTGAGATGGAGGAGGATGAGGAGGACCCCTCAGAGGAGCCTGAGACGGAGGTCATTGCTATTCCAGATGAGGAGGACCCGGATGAGGTCCCAGTAGCTGAGGAGCGTGTTGGACCTATGGTAGTGTATGCTGGTATCCCATTACCCACACTTCCGGTGGTCAGAGCCCCTACCCCTCCACCACTATCTTGGATTCCTGATGATGACAGCTCAGAGACCCATACTTCCGAGCCTAGGCAGACCGAGGAGGCACCCTCAGCGGCTCCGGATTCACCACCTCTTGACCCTGCCCACAGGCAGTCTTCGTTAGCTCATGGATATGTTCAGGATGTATTGAGGACCCGAGTGGCTGTTGCCGAGGGCCGACTTGATGAGGCCAGGAGGGAGTTGGATGCAGAGAGGGTGGGTAGGCGTACCCGAGCTTATGAGACTAGGGCTTCTATACCCCGATCCTTGAGGAGGGAGCTTACGGGGATAGAGCTCACATCCCGAGCGAGGCTCAGATCGCTCCAGGGGGACAGGCATGGTAGGATCTCCAGGCGGCAGGCCGACTATATCTTCCGTCGTGCGATGGAAAGGGTTTGGGAGCTGACCCGCTCCGGTGTGTGATTCAGGATTGATGATGGAATAGTCTAGTTGTCTAGTTAGCCGAGGCCTTAGTAAGAGCCAATTTTCCGGGATAGTTGACTTGTATATAGCATCCCTTTTTCTGACTAGACAGATAGACTCTTGTGTATCACTTTTGGGACAGATGACTGTAGCACTGTTGTACTTTTGACCAGATCAAACTATGTATTTTTTGCATTATGTATATATTTGTTTCCTTTCGGTTCAGTTCCATAGTGACGGGATCACTGTTTTTATCATTATTATTACTGCACTTCGTATTAGAACTTTCTTAAAATAATAGAATTGCGATATACGTTCTCCCCATTATAAGAGCTGTGCAAGGCACAATGTTGTATATGATTGTGACCTAACGTTGAATTTTCCCAATAATTGTTTTTATTATTATCAAAATCATGCCGCCAAGAAAGATTGGAACTAGGGCGAACCCTGGATCTGAGGACCAGGGAAGCCATAATCAGGACAATAGAAACCAAGAACACAGTGAAGAGGAAGATGAGGATTATGTGGAACAGGATGACTCCCTGTATGAAGAGGAAGAGGAAACATATGATGTTGAGGGATTTGAGATAGAGGCTGAAGAAGGAGAAACTGAGGTTGAGCAACCAGTACCAAACCCAGGCATGGATCCCATGAGCCAGTTCATGCAACTCCTAAGGCAGAATTTGGAACGTCAACCCAACCCACCCCCTCAAGGAAGTAACAATGCAGTGGCAAACTCTTTCAGGGCTTTTAAATCCCTTAAGCCCCCTGAGTTCCACGGATCAGCCGACCCAGTTGAGGCAAGGGCATGGTTAAAGGAAATGGAGAAATCTTTTGAGATTTTGAGTACCGAGGAGGCACAGAAGACTGTATTTGCTACCTACCTTCTGAAAGGAGAAGCTAACTACTGGTGGGAGGCCAAGAAAAATATGGAGACAGACGCTATTATAACCTGGGAGAGATTTAGTCAGTTGTTTCTGGGGAAGTATTTCCCGAGGTTTATGGAAAACCAGATGGAGCTCAAGTTCTTGGAGCTAAAGCAGAATAACTTGTCTGTAGCAGAGTACGAAGCGAAATTTACTGAGTTATCAAGGTTTGTGCCGGAGTTTGTGAGCACCGAGGAAAAGAAAGCTAGGAGGTTTCAGCAGGGACTGAAACCGTGGATTCAGAATAGGGTGGCAATCCTTGAGCTTACGGACTATGCCACTCTGGTGCAAAAGGCAACGATTGTAGAAGTCGGAAGTGAACAGATGCAGAAGGAAAGAGAGAAGAAAGGAATAAAGAGGAAAAGTATGAGCATGGGTGGAGGTTCCGCAGGAAGGAGCTTCCCAACTAGATTTAATCGAGGAGCAGTGTCCCCACCAGGAAGGAACACTGGGTTTAAGCGGCCAATGAGTGTGAGTGTGAGCCAGGGCGGCCAGAAGTCAAGAATGTCCTATTCCAACCAGTCTCGACCCCCATTGCCAGCCTGTAACATATGTGGAAGGAATCACACTAGGGAGTATAAAGGAAAGCCAGTAACCTGTTTTAAGTGCGGTCGGGAAGGCCACTACTCAAATAAGTGCCCATCATCAACCCCTGCCGTCATTCCAACCGCCACTTGTCATCAGTGCGGACGCCCAGGTCATTGGAAGAGGGAATGCCCAATGAACAAACCAGCAGCTTCGGGAGCAAGCAGGGCTGCTTCCAATAAGCCACCTACTGCGAGGACTTTCAACATGACAGTCCAGGATGCTATGAAAGATTCAGATGTGATAGCAGGTACCCTTTCTCTAAATTCAGTCAGTGCAAATGTTTTATTTGATTCGGGAGCAACTAAATCTTTTATATCAAAGGACCTTGCGCGTAAGTTAAGACTTAAGGCTGAACCCTTGATAGAACCCTTACAAGTAGAAATAACCAATCATGAAATTATTCCTGTTAACCAGATTCACCCCACCTGTGAGATAGGCATAGGGGAGCAATCTTTCAGTGTTGATCTGATTCCTTTTAAATTAGGGGAGTTTGATGTGATTTTGGGAATGGACTGGCTATCTAGCAACGATGCTCAGATAGACTGTAAAGGGAAGAAAGTTAAGTTAAATATCCCCGGGAAGAAAGAAGTTATATTTAGAGGAAAGAGGCAGACGCAGAAATTTTTGACTATGGCTCAGGCCAAAAGGATGCTACGAAAAGGAAGTGAGGCCTACCTAGCCTATGTGGTGGACACGCAGAAGGAGGTGCCCAACTTACAAGATATTCCAGTAGTCAACGAATTTGAAGATGTATTCCCACAAGACCTTCCGGGATTACCACCCGATAGAGTGATTGAATTTGCTATTGAGTTGGCCCCAGGGACGGTGCCAGTTTCAAAAGCACCTTACCGGTTAGCCCCGTTAGAAATGAAGGAATTAGCTATCCAATTACAGGAACTCTTGGATAAGGGTATGATAAGACCCAGTGTGTCTCCGTGGGGAGCACCAGTTTTATTTGTTAAGAAGAAAGATGGGAGCATGAGGTTGTGCATAGACTATCGAGAGTTGAACAAGCTAACCATAAAGAACAGGTACCCATTTCCTAGAATAGACGATCTGTTTGACCAGCTAAAGGATGCTGTTTATTTTTCCAAGATCGACCTGAGAACTGGATATCACCAACTAAAGATTAAACCCGAAGATATTTCCAAGACAGCGTTCCGTACCAGGTATGGGCATTATGAGTTCTTGGTAATGTCCTTTGGATTAACCAACGCCCCAGCGGCTTTCATGGATTTAATGAATAGAGTATTTAAGAAGTACTTGGACAAGTGTGTGATAGTTTTTATCGATGATATTTTGATCTACTCAAGGACTGAGGCAGAACATGCAGAGCATCTGAGGATAGCTCTAGGAATACTCAGAGAGGAGCAGTTATATGCCAAATTCTCGAAGTGTGAATTATGGCGGAATGAAGTACAGTTTTTAGGACATGTGATCAATAGAGAGGGAGTATTGGTCGACCCCTCCAAGATAGAGGCGGTCTCAAATTGGGAAAGGCCAACCACACCCACAGAGGTAAGGAGTTTCATAGGATTGGTCGGCTACTATCGAAGATTTGTACAGGACTTTGCGAAGATCGCAGCCCCTTTGACATGACTTACTCGTAAGACAGAGAAGTTTGAATGGACGGAGAAATGCGAGAACAGTTTTCAGGAATTAAAGAAAAGGTTGATAACGGCTCCGGTATTGGAATTACCGGACGGAAAAGGAGATTTTGTGATATATAGTGACGCGTCGCACAAAGGATTAGGATGTGTGCTTATGCAGCACGGTAAAGTTATTGCGTATGCGTCGAGACAACTGAAGGAATACGAGGTTAGATATCCTACTCATGACCTTGAGCTCGCGGCAATAGTATTTGCTTTAAAAATTTGGAGGCACTACTTGTATGGAGAGAAGTGCGAGATTTTCACAGACCATAAGAGCCTCAAGTACATATTTACGCAGAAAGAGCTCAACATGCGCCAGAGGAGATGGTTAGAACTAATCAAAGACTATGATTGTGAGATTCTCTATCATCCAGGGAAAGCCAATGTGGTGGCTGATGCCCTTAGTAGAAAGGAAAGACTCAGAATGATAACGACTTCGGAAGAGTTGATAAGGGATTTTGAGAGAATGGAAATAGAAGTAAAGGTAACTGGAACCGGAACTGAAAAGCTTTTTGAGATCTCAATGCAGCCAGAGTTATTGGAAAAGATCAGATTGTGCCAGGAGAAAATAATGAATGAAGGCAGAGAGTCAATGACTGGAGAGGAGATCCATACTGAGAAAGATGATAAAGGGATAATGAGGTACTCCTACCGAATTTGGGTTCCGAATGTTCAAGAACTTAAAGATGAGATTTTGGATGAAAGCCATAGTTCAAGGTATTCCATTCACCCGGGAAGTACCAAGATGTATAGGGATTTGAAGGAATATTACTGGTGGCCCAACATGAAGAGGGACGTAGCAGAATGGGTAAACAAGTGTTTGACTTGCCAAAGAGTAAAGGCAGAGCACCAGAGACCCAGTGGACTTTTGCGACCCCTGGAGATTCCCGAATGGAAATGAGAACAGATAGCGATGGATTTTGTTGTAGGCTTGCCAAGGACGAAAGCCAATCACGACACCATTTGGGTAATTATAGACCGACTGACAAAGTCAGCTCATTTCATTCCTATTAATGAAAGATACACAGTCGATAGATTGGTGGACATTTACCTTAAGGAAATAGTGACACGACATGGAGTCCCAGCGTCCATTGTCTCAGACCGAGACCCCAGGTTCAACTCCAGATTTTGGAGGAGCTTTCAGGAATGTGCGGGGACCAAGTTAAATATGAGTACCGCGTACCATCCCCAGACGGATGGACAGAGTGAAAGGACCATCCATACACTAGAGGATATGTTGAGAGTCTGTGCAATAGACCTTAAAGGAAGTTGGGATGATCACTTGCCGTTGATCGAGTTTTCTTATAACAATAGCTTTCATGCTAGCATCGGAAGGCCGCCGTATGAGGCCCTGTACGGAAGAAGGTGTCGATCTCCCTTGTACTGGGATGAAGTAGGAGAGCGGAAGATGCTCGGACCCGAAGTGGTCCAAAGGACCAAATATATAGTGGATCTTATCAGAGGGCGACTTGTAGCAGCCCAAGACAGACAAAAGAAATATGCAGACCTAGCCCGAAAGGACAAGGAATATGAAGTAGGGGACTTAGTACTGTTGAAAGTATCCCCTTGGAAGGGATTAATGAGGTTCGGAAAGAAAGGAAAACTAAGCCCAAGATATATTGGACCTTTTGAGATATTAATACGGATTGGAAAGTTATCTTACGAGCTAGCCCTACCCCCTAATTTGCAACAAGTTCATAATGTGTTCCATGTGTCAATGCTAAGGAGGTATCATCGGGATGCCAGGCACATAGTGGAGTACGAGCAGGTGGATATGCAGCCAGATCTAACTTACGTGGAGAAGCCAGTAAGGATTATGGATAAGAAGGAGCAGGTGCTTCGGAACAAAGTGATCAAGCTAGTCAGAGTACTATGGCAGAATCATAATGTGGAAGAATCAACTTGGGAACTAGAGAGCACAATGCTAGAAAAGTACCCCCATTTGTTTTCTGTTTGATTCCGGGACGGAATCCTTTTAAGGAGGGGAGACTGTAATAACCCCAAAATTTTCAACTTTTTGTAACTCTTGTGAATAGTGTTTTAGCTGAATGAAGAAACTTTTCACGCCACACTATGTAGGGGTTCTGTTATGGATATTCTGGGATATTATTAGTACTCTATAAAGTATATAAGTGTATGTAAAGATCGTCAGAATCCAATTCCGAACACTTTGGTTTTTCCCGGAAATCCACAAGATACAGAGAGAATTGAGTATAAGGCAACAGGATAAAAAGGATTTAAATTAAAGGATTATAATAGAGGATCATAAAAAGGAATATAATGTATTGAGAAAGGTTAAGGGAACCTAAGTAATAAGATCCCGGGTATGATCCTTCAAACGATAAATGAGAACGAAAGTTAAGCGAACCGTATAACAGATCAGCGGTCATTAGGCAAACGATTAGGAAGTTAATCAAAGGGATTAGTGGGAATGATGTCATCCAACCAATAGAAAGAGGACAAGGAAGGGAGGATGACATCATGAGGATGACATAAGCATGACATGGGAATGAATGAGGTGTGGTGGCTTTGTAACCACACAAATTCAAGGGCAAGAAGGTAATTGACTAAATCAAATATAAAAACCAAGCAACCAAGCCAAGTAAATTCATTCTTCATCAAAAATCAAAAAGAACCAAGGCTTGTTCTTGAGAAGCTCTCGGCTTTTTACTATTTATTAGGCAAGAAATTTCAAAAATTCAAGATCCAAGCTTCCTAAATTGGTGAGTAAATTCCCTAATCATCTTCATGCTTAGTTAGGGCTATATCATGAGTTTAAGCCATTAATTCCTTCTCAATCTTCTTCATTTAATCAAAGAAGAAGACTATGAATAGTGTTTTCAAGTTTCTTAACTTGAAGTTTTCTTGTTTTTCTTGAAGATCCAAGCTTTCCTAAGACTTCTCAAAGCTTCTTAAGGCTTCCTAGCTCCTCCCACCACTTCAAGGAAGGTATACCATCTCCAAACCCTAGATTCCTATATATTATAAGATGATTTTGATTAGTAGGATGATATTGTAGCTTGTTGTTGTGATTAGAGTTTGGGATTTGAAATGGTAGCGAAATGAAATGGTAAATGTTGTGGTTTTGATTAAAAGAACTTAAGTATGATTAAAGTTAAGCTTAGGCATAAGTATGAATGATTAAATTGAATTGGTTGGGGTTGTTATGATGTGATAAGGATGGATGTTGGTTGTATGTTGGATTTGAGGTTGGTTTGTGGTTGGTTTTGAATGGTTTAAAATTGGGAAATCGCGTAAACATAGCCGTCGTAACGTCCGATTTTCTTTGGACTGTTTTTGTGCATATCACTAAGACCCGAGAACCCCTGCTAGATTATGAACACTGCCATGATTAGATAGCTCATGTTACGAGCTTCGTTTTGATATGTAGTTCGTTCGATTCCGATGCACGGTTTAGGAGAAACGACCGTTTCAAGTAACGGCGTTTCGCGAAAGAAACGTTTTCCCTCGCCTTACTTTGAAACATAGTTTAAAGACCAAAAAGGGTTAATTAATGTATGAAACATTTATGGTAAGTGTGTTAGGCAATTGGTAAGACACTCGCGAAGGAATCGCTTTAAAACTCGTAAAGGTTAAATTATTAAAAATGGTGGAGCCGAGGGTACCCGAGTGACTTAAGCAAATCAGTGAGCGCAAAACAAGCGTTAGAGTCTAAGTTAGTTAAAGTATAGAATTACAAGTGATTTTGGTTTAATTCCAACTTACTTGTTGTTTATAGGTTACCAGACTCGTCCCGAGCCTTTTATCACCCCAAGTCGCTCAGGCAAGTATTCTATCCGTTATACTGTTGTTGTGATGTATACATTTGTATATGCATGATCTTGCGATAAATGCATATTGGTTATTTAGCAAATTCTTGCGATATATTGTAGCATGTGATATGGTATATATGCATGCCTGTTTCATATTCTTGAAATATATATCTGTTGGTTCAGTTGATAATACCTATGCTAGAGAATAGCGGTAACTTGCATATACCCTTAGTATAGGGACCCAAAGGTGAAAATATTTTCTAAAACCGGGAGTCGAGGATCCCGAGTAGATTTTGTATATATGGATATGGATATATATATATATATATTTATATATATATATATGGTTATAGTTTTCCAAACTATTAATCGAATAAGGTTTATTCGATAACTTTAACTTTATTTTATTATTGAATATTATTTCGAATATTATTCGAGGGCTTATGACTCTTTTATATTATTTATTGAATATTATTTGAATATTCATTCGAGGGCTTATGACTCTTTTATATTATTTATTGAATATTATTTGAATATTCATTCGAAGGCTTATGACTCTTTTATATTATTTATTGAATATTATTTGAATATTCATTCGAAGGCTTATGACTCAGTTTATATTATTTAATGAATATTATTTGAATATTCATTTGAGGATCTATGACTCCGATTATTTGCTGAGGTATATTCTTTATTTTATTAAAGAATAAGGTGTCAATAATCAAACTTATTTTCGATTATTCAAATAAAGATAATACTTTCATATAAGTATATCTTTGGTTATTTAATACTCGTTTCAAGTATAAGTTTTAATACTTCTACTTCAATTATTTTTATAAAGATTATTCTTTATGGGAATATTATTTAAATAATAATATTCAGTCATTTTCTAAATATTCTGGGGACTGATTTACTTCATTAAATCAGCTTTACTCCAAACACTCTATAAAGTGTTTTCGAGTCTTCAAAATGATTTTTAAAGTCAGAGCGGATCCCAAAACTCATTTTTATATTTAAGATCTTCCTTTTTTAGGGGATTTAAATACTCGCTTAAAACCTGGGGAATCCGGCTCTGTGGTGTATTTTATATTCGCAACGAGGTTGCAGTTTTGGTAAATGAATTGATTACTTGCCCAATGTTCGGGAAGTAAGCCCATCTAATTGAGTCGGCATAAGCGACAGACCGGGGTACGGTCTATGAAAGTGTAAGTGGCTGGGTGGCAGTCCATCAAAGCGTAAGAGGCCGGGTGGCGGTCCAGCACAAGGTCCTTATGTGGCCATGGTGATGACCGGTGGGGGATTCATCCATCTACTAGTAGAAAAGGTTACTTATTGGTATCTTTGCCTGATCAGCAAGATATCTGGTTTATTCCAAAATTCTTTTCCTTTCCAAAATTCATTGGATGTTTCAAACTCTGTTCATACTTTACATAACAGAGGTTCCAGGAAATGTTTAAAGAGATATATATGTGGACATATATATATCGGGACTAAATAAAGTATCTCGTAATTTTTTTTCATTCAATAATATTTCAAAGATTGAATCCATTCAAGTCTTAACTTGTGGTCTCATCTATGGGATGTTTTTTTTAAAAACTTATAATACTTTGAACGGTGGTAGTTCAAGTAGCTTTATAAATGATATAAGTGTAGTGAAGTATTGGTAACTTCATTCCTTGTTTTTACTTATATCTAGTAAGTAATTATCTTACACCCGATAAAGATTCTAGTAAGTATCCATTTAGATACTTATATTATTGTTATCACTATGTATTATCTTGCGAGCTGTAAGGCTCACTCTTGCTTTATTTCTTCATCACACAACAACAGTTAGGAGAGATGGCCAGACTTCAGCAGACCCAGCGCAAGCGCGTGGGAAGCGTCCCGCGTCTTCCCGATGATGTTGTAGCTGCTATAGCTGCAGAGGTAGATCCATTATAGTTCAGACCATCTACTTTTGAGAATCAAATTATGTATAATTATAACTTGTGGCAGATAATGGCAATTAACTGTAAATTTATCAAGTAATCATTTTGGGTTGTAATAACTTTTAAATGGTGGATTCAAAGACTTGTACTTATTTCAATTTCATCTCTGAGACTATAACGGGTTGTGGTGTGTGTTAGTATGGGGTCACAGCATGAGGTTATTTATTATTAATTAAGTGAAGTGATATTGTGGAAAGAAAGACCGTGACAACCCGGATCCCCGACCCCGGATCTGGGGGTGTTACAGTACCGTTTACCATCTCCGAACGGATGGGCAAAGTGAAAGGACCATCCAGACACTAGAGGATATGTTGAAAGTCTGTGTAATTGACTTTAAAGGAAGTTGGGATGATCACTTGCCGTTGATCGGGTTTTCTTATAACAATAGCTTGCATGCCTGCATCGGAATGCCGCCTTACGAGGCCCTGTACGGAAGAAGGTGTCGATCTCCCCTATACTGGGATGCGGTGGGAGAGCGAAAGACATAAGAGGTATGCAGACTTACCTCGAAAGGACAAGGAGTATGAAGTAGGGGACTTAGTACTGCTAAAAGTATCCCCTTGGAAAGGATTGATGAGGTTCGGAAAGAAAGGGAAACTAAGCCCAAGATACATTGGACCTTTTGAGATACTAAGACGGATTGGGAAGTTAGCTTACGAGCTAGCCCTACCCCCGAACCTACAACAAGTTCATAATGTGTTCCATGTGTCAATGCTAAGGAAGTATCATAGGGATGCCAGACACATAGTGAAATACGAGCATGTGGACATGCAACCAGACCTGACATACATGGAGCAACCAGTGAATATTATGGATAAAAAAGAGCAAGTGCTTCGGAACAAGGTGATCAAGCTAGTCAGAGTGCTATGGCAGAATCATAATGTGGAGGAGTCAACTTGGGAACTAGAGAGCGTAATGCTAGAAAAGTTACCCCATTTGTTTTCTATCTGATTCCGGGACGGAATTCTTTTAAGGAGGGGAGACTGTAATACCCCACAAATTTTGGACTTTTTGTAATCCTTATGAATAGTGATTTTGCCGATTAAGGAAATTTTTCATGACACACTATGTAGGAGTTCTTTTATTGATATTCTGATATCTTAATAGTACTCCATAAAGTATATGAGTGAATGTAAAGATCGTCAGAATCCAAATTTGAACACTTTGATTTTTCCCGAAAATTCACCAGATACCGAAAGAATTGAGTATAAGGTAACATGATTAAAAGGATTTAAATTCAAGGATTATAAGAGAGGATCATAAAAGTAATATAAAATATTGAGAAAAGGTTTAGGGGAACCCAAGTAATAAGATCCCGGGTATGATCCTTCAAACGATAAACGAGAACGAAAGTTAAGCGAACCGTATAACAGATAAGCAGTCATTAGCTAAGTAATTAAGGGTTAATCGAAGAGGTTAGTGGATGATGATGTCATCACACCACAAGGAGAATACATGTGTTAAAAATATGACACAAGCATGGTGACATAAGCATGACAAGGAGTTTTGATTTGTTGGTTGATTTATAGCCAAGTAAAACTTACCATGGTAAAATCAAAAAGTAGCCAAGCCAAAAGAAAGAGAAGCAACCAACATAAATCATAAAACATAAAAATTAGAAGTTGACTTTGCTTCCAAGAGAGAAGCTCTCGGCTTCTTCACTTTCAAGAAAGAAGAAAATCCAAAACTCAAGATCCAAGCTTTGTTAATTTGCAAGGTAATAATCCAAGGTCCTTTATGATTAGTTATGGCTATCCTAGGAGTTTAAGCTCCCAATTCCTTCACAATATTTTTCAATAAATCATTGAAGAACAGAGTGAATATTGTTTTCAAGAATTATAAATTGTTTTATCTTGTGTTTTTGGTTAGATTTAGCTTTGGTAAGCACTTTCAAGGGCTATTTCAAGCTTCTTAGTTACTTCTACTCACCAAGGAAGGTAAAACCTCATACCTTAAGCTTTACTTTAAATATTTAGAAGTGGTTTTGATTAATATAGTTCATGAGAAGCATGATTCTTGCATGTTTAGAGTTTGGTAGGATTTGTAATGATTTTGAGTCATAAATCTTGGCTATTGGTTAATAAACCTTAAGTATAGTTAGTAGCTCTTGTTTTTGATTGAATGAGTTGGAAAAATCATGAGGTTATGGGCTGATGTATTAAGGTTTGGATGAAGTTTGGTTGTACTGGTGGTTATGAGTTGATTTGTGGTTGATTGGAGTAGTTTAAACTTTGGTAATCGCGTAAACATAGCCGTCATAATGCCCATTTTCATTCAACTGCTTGTTTCAGTGTTTGGGACAGAAATCTAACTGAATAATCTGTAACTTTTCCATGTTTAGTTAGATCGTATCGTAAGATTCATTTTGATATGTGGTTCGCTTGAATCCGATGTACGGTTTAGGAGCAACGATCATTTTAAGTAACGGCGTTTCGCGAACGAACCATTACCCATCGCCTTACTTTGAAACCTTGATTAAAACCCTTAAATGACTAATTGGGGTACGAAACAATTATATAAGATTAATTGGTCAGTTGATAGAGTATTTGAGAAGGAGTCTCCTTAAAATTCGTAACAGTTAATTTATTAAAAATGGTGGAGCCGAGGGTACTCGAGCGACTTATGTGAATCGTTAAGCGCAAAAGCGAATGTTAGGGTCCAATTGGTTAAAGTCTAGTTTCTTAAGCGAACGTGGTTTAATTCCAACTTATATGTTGTTTATAGGTTACCAGACTCGCCCCAGGCCTTTTACCACCCCCAGTCGCTCAGGCAAGTTTTCTACCCGTTATACTGTTGTTGTGATGTAATATATTGATGCATTATCTTGAGATAAGTGCATGGTTATTATTAGCAAAGTCTTGCGATATATTGGAGCATGTTGATATGATATATATATATATATATGCATGCCTATTTCATAATCTTGATATTCTACTATCAATTCAAATGCTGATAAACTGCATAATACATATGCTAGAGATAAGCAGTAGTTGCCTATCCCCTTAGTATAGGGGACCAAAAGGTGAACATTTTTCTAAACCGGGAGTCGATGTTCCCGAGAATAGTATATATATATATATACATTTTTTTTCTATAACTATTAATCGGATAAGGTATATTCGATAGTTTTGAATAATAATCAAACTTATTTTCGATTATTCAAATAAAGATCGTGATTTCGTATAAGTATATCTTTGGTTATTTATTATTCATTTCAAGTATGAGTTTTAAAACTTCTATTTCAATTATTTTTATAAAGATTATCCTTATGGGAATATTATTTAAATTATAATATTTAGATATTTTCTAACATATCGGGAATGATTTATTTTATTAAATCATCATTACTCTAAACATTATTTAAAATGTTTTCGAGTCTTCAAAATGATTTTAAAAGTTAGAGCGGATCCCAAAACTCATTTTCAGATTTAAGATCTTCCTTTCAAAGGGAATTTAAATACTCGCTCAAAATCTAAGGGATCTGGCTCCGTGGTGTATATTTTTGGAGCGATGAAGTTGCTAACTTGACAAAAGAGTTTGATTACTTGCCCACTATTCGGGAAGTAAGCCCAATCGAAATGCGTCGGCATAAGCAACATGAGCCTAGTGGGGGTCCATGAAAGTGTAAGTGGATCAGTGGGAGTCCATCAATGCGTAAGTGACTGAGTGGCAGTCCAACATAAGGTCCTAATGTGGCCAGGGTGATGACCAGTGGGGGATTCATCCATCTACTAGTAGAAAAGGTGACTTAATTTGTATCTTTGCCTGATCAGCAAGATATCAGGTTTATGCCAAGGTTTCTTCTTTCCAAAATTCTTGGGAATGACAACTCTGCTTATACTTTTCATAGCAGAAGAGTGTATGGGATATATATAGAGGTGTATATATATATATATATATATATATATATATATATATATATATATATCGGGACTAGTGAAGTATCTCGTAACTTCATTCTTTCAACTGATATTTCAAAGATTGAATCTATTCAAGTCTTATCTTGTAGTCCCATCTATGTGACGAACTTCGAAAACTTATTATACTTTGAACAATGGTAGTTCAAGTAGTTTTTCTAAAATGATATAAGGATAGTGAAGTATTTGGTAACTTCATCTCCCTTTAAGCTTATATCCAGTAAGTAATTATCTTACACTTGATAAAGATTTCCAGTAAGTTATCCATTTAGATACTTGCATTATTGATTACACTATATATTATCTTGCGAGTTGTAATGCTCACTCTTGCTTCATTTCTTCATCACACAACAACAGTTAGGAAATATGGCCAGACTCAAGCAGACCCAGCGTAAGAGCGTGGGAAGCGTCCCGCGTCTTCCCGTTGATATCATAGCTGCTATAGCTGCAGAGGTAGATCTATCTGTAGACCAGGCATTCTACTTTTGGGAATCAATTATGTATAATTATAACTTGTGAAAGATAATGGAAATTAACTGTAAACTTATTAAGTAATCATTTTGGGTTGTAATAACTTTCAATTTATGGATTCAAGGACTTGTACTTATTTCAATTTCATCTCTGAGACTATAACGTGTTGTGGTATGTGTTAGTGTGGGGTCACAGCATGAGGTTATTTATTTTTAATTAAGTTAAATGATATTTATGGAAAGAAAGACCGTGATGACCTGGATCCCCGACCCCGGATCTGGGGGTGTTACAGGTGCGGACTCTTTACAAATTGCAGTAGGGAGAGTACTTTGTTCAATAGAAACATCCTGTTGAGAAGATACCTCTAGAGTCTATTTGATACCCTCTTTTACAACCGCATCCTGTTGGGAAGATGCAGAGGTGGCTAATTGAGTGGTCAACTCAGCTTTCTTAGTCTTCTTTGTTTTCTTAACCAGGCTAGACTCTATTGGGATTTGATACTCACCACTCTCATTTACAATAGTTAAGGGTGCTTGCTTTCTCTACTTTTTACTCACTCCCCCTGTTGAGTGGATGAAGTGGTTGGTTTCCTAGCTTCTAATGGTAATGAAGGAAGGGTCTCGGTTGTGGAAGGCCCCTGTTGGTGTTCCTGTATTTGTACTTCCATCGGAACAAGAGCCATAACTGTACTAGATGTGACATTAGACCTCATGTTAGGTATAGGGTAAGGGTAAGTCCCGAATCTTTCCAACATAAAGTTAGTGATTCTCAGATTTATAAGTACCTTATTCTTTTTAATTAGTGAACCAAATAATATTTTGTACACTTGTTTACAATTAACTATTTTGGTTCTATAAATACCATTAAGTAAAGGTATGTGTGTAACTTTATAATTTAAAGTAGACATAATAAACCTAGAAAAGAAAATTTCCTTACCTCTTGTAGTTAAAGGCATTGTGAGCCTTGTGATGAGTTCTTCCAGGATCAATAGCCCCACATTAATGTGCCTACTATGCGCCATGGAGAACACCATCTTTTGAACCACACTAGATATATTGTCATGCCCAGTTTTCCTGCAGGTGAAGGCTCTCACTATTGAGTCAAACAGGAATGACCATTCCCTCCTAAGATGCTTCTTGTTCAGGCTGGCAAGGTTGATCCTTTCACTATAGTTTATAAAGACTATAAATTCAGTTAGCTCCCGTTGAGTTGATACCTCCACCATGCCATCAGTAGGAATTACCAGTGCCTTGTTGACATCATTCTCATCAAATTCCACTTGGTGGCCTTAGATTGAGCAATTCACCACCAAATATACTACCCGAGTCTCATGCACAACTGTCCTAACCACAGCTGAATTCTAGAAGTCATTGAGAACATTCAGGTACAGAACAGGATTAGTAGTCAAAGCACCTGCAAAGTATATCTCAGATAAAAACTTGACAAAGCTCTTGAAACTATCAGGAGCTTGGTTAGCATCTTTGAAAGCTAGGTAGTTGGTACCATCCTTAGGGGTAACAACTCTAATAGTGTTTGAAGCCATTGAATGTGTTTGAATTTGAGTGGGTAAGAAATTTGAAAGAGAAAGGGCTCGAAATGAGAGAGAACGGTTAAAGTTTGCAAAAACTAGACCAATTGAGATCTCGAATGCGTAAAGAGGGGTTATGTCGAGATGCCTGGGTATTTATAGAAAAAGGTAAGTGACTAGTCGAGAAGTAGAAATAAATGTTTAGCATTTGCTTATCGAGAAGTCACGTGAAAGAATAGATATATATTGATATGTCACCATCCTGACTCTTATCGAGAACTAGATAGTGACTTATCGAGATGTCAAATAAATACCCAGTTTGTCCTGAATGGACTGAGTTTTTCAAATTTTTATTTGAATAAATCAGAATAAAATTAGAATGTTTTTATATCAAAAGTATTTTACTAAAATAATTTATTAAATTAAATTATTTTAGTTCTAAGTTATCAAGAAGTCTAAATGTATACTTATAAAGAACTCTATGAATCAACATATATCGAGATCTCTATAAGACTTATCGAGAAGTCATAATGAGGCTTGTCGAGAAGTCCTTCGAGAAGTCAGGAAAAAGACTTATCGAGAACTCTATCGAGAAGTCTCAAAATGACTTGTGGAGAAGTCACTTAGACTTATCGAGAACTTAGTTCTCTATATACTTTTGTTCTTATTAGATCTATCATATGTTAATTTCACATATTGAGAATGTAACTTAACATTTAGACAGTTTTTCTCAGAATTTGAAAAATTCCAAGTTTAGTTCTAAATATTTATAAATCATATTCCAGGTAATTTCTAATTAAATCAAATTAATTTTGATTCGTTAGAAATTAATCTGCTGCAATATATTAGCTGAGTTCTTGCCATTAGGATGAAGAATTTAAGATTCTAATTTCACCAACAAGTCTAGTGAAAGTTGCTTCATCCAAAGGTTTAGTGAAAATTTCAGCTAATTATTTTTCAGTTGGAATAATACTGAGCTCAATGGTACCATTTGCAGCATGCTCTCTAATGAAATGGTACCTTACATCAATGCGCTTATTTCTAGAATGATTAACTGGATTAGAAACAATAGATATAACACTAGTATTGTCACACATAATTGGAATTTTGTGTAACACTTGACCATAATCCATTAGTTGATTTCTAATCCAAAGCACTTGAGCACAACAACTTGAAGTAGCAATGTATTCATCCTCAGTTGTGGAAGTTGATACAAATTATTATTTCTTACTGTACCAATATACAAGTCTTTGACCAAGAATTTGACATCTTTCACTAGTACTCTTTCTGTCAACCCTGCATCCAGCAAAATCTGCATCTGTGTATCCAACAGCTTCAAATCTAGTTCCCATAGGATACCACAATCCCAAGTTTGGTGTTCCCTTTAAGTATCTAAAAATTATCTTCACATCCATAAAATATGTTCCTTTGGATTATCTTGAAACCTTGCACACAAATATGTTTCAAACATAATATCTGGTCTACTAGCAATTAAATACAACAAAGATCCGATCATTCCTCTATAACCTGAAATGTCTACATTTTTTCCTTTCTAAGCTTCATCCAACTTTATAGCTATAGACATAAGTGTTGATGCAGGTGAACAATCAACCATTCCAAATTTCTTCAATAAATCTTTAACATACTTGGTTTGGATGATGAAGATTTCATTACTTTTTTGACTGCCTTGAAGTCCAAGAAAGTAACTTAGCTCTCCCATTATGCTAATCTCATATTCACTCTGTATGAGTCTTGAGAATCTTTGACATAACTTTTCATTTGTATAGCCAAAAATGACATCGTCCACATAGATTTGAACTAGGATCATAGCACCACCATGCTGCTTGTAGAATAGTGTCTTGTCAATTGTTCCTCTAGTGAATCCATGTTTGAGCAGAAATTCTGACAGTGTGTCATACCAAGCTCTAGGTGTTTGATTCAATCCATAGAGAGCATTTAGCAATTGATAAACAAAATCTGGAAATTTTGGATTTTCAAAGCCAGGTGGTTATTGCACATAAACTTTTTCTTTCAACTCACCATTAAGGAATGCACTCTTTACATCCATTTGATACACCTCAAAATTTGAGTGTGCAACAAATGCAAGAAAGATCCTTATTACTTCAAGTTTTGCAACTGGAGCAAAAGTTTCATCATAATCAATTCATTCTTCCTGTGAATAGCCTTTTGCAACCAACCTTGTTTTGTTCCTTGTTACAATTCCATTCTCATCAATTTTGTTCATGTATACCAATTTTGTTCCAATTATGCTTCTGTTTTCTGGGGCAGGAACTAACTTCCAAACTTTGTTTCTCTCAAATTGATTTAGCTCTTGTTGCATGGCAGATATCCAATTAGGATCAAGTAGAGCTTCCTCAGTTTTCTTAGGTTCAATTTATGAAAGAAAACATGTATGTAGACATTCATTTGCAATTGCACTTCTAGTCCTCACTCCAACATTTGGATCACTAATAATTTCATCTCTTGTGTGACTTCTATCCCATTTTCTGGTGTGATTTTGTTGACTTGAATTTTTTGCATTTTCTTCATCATTGGCATGACTTGCAGAACTTTCTCTTTCTCCCCTGAGTTTGTGCCATCAAATTCAGGTGTATGAGATGATTTTTGATTCTCATGATTCACTTGCTGAGTTGACTCTTGATTAATTATGTTGCTTTTTTTGATCTCAGCTTCATCTTCAGAATCACTGTTAATGTGTAGATTTTTAAACTTAAGGGCTTCAGCTTCATTCTCATCAAGGCATTCCAAGCATGAACACTTGTCATCATCAAAAGTCACATCTCTGCTTTTCATAATTTTCTTCTGTTCAAGCACATAAACTTTGTATGCAGTTCTTTCATCACTTAATGAAAGCTTTTCATCACTTTCATATTGCAAGAAATGCAATCAAATATATCACAAAATGAGTAGGGATCTTTAGCCTTTGTTTCATTGTATTTGCATGCACCCACTTTAAACTCACTAACTGCCTTTTTATAAAGGTGAGTTAGGTGATGGGTTGAGCCACAGTTTTGACATTTTTCTGGGAGCATCCGCAATAAATGTAAAGTTATTGCTGTTGTTTACTCTAATTTTCCCATTTATATTCTTTTTCTTCTTTTCTGCATTCTCGGTTTTGATTCCTTGATTAGTTTCTTAGAACCTTGATTGATCATGGGCTTCTTCTCAATTTCAGTAGTGTGAGTAGCTTCTTTATTTTTCTTTTCATTGTATTCATCTGCAAGTTCTTGCTTGATGACCAACTCAACCTCACTAAAATTAACTTCACATGTCTTGAACACATGTGCATCAAATTTCCTCAGTGATATTGGGACATCTTGGTCAGCAATTTCTTTACCTTTGTCACCTTCACTTTTCTTGTTGTTGTTCAATGCATCATAGTCCAAACCAATAGCTATATTAGCACATGGTTTGTTCTTCTTATGGTATTGTCCAACCAACTGAGATGCATTTCTGAAAGACTTCAATTTTATCTCATTCTTCTCCACTTTTCCATTAACACAACTTCAATTTCATTTGCATACTTAGGCTTGTTTTTCAGATATTCATTTTCTTGCTTGACTGTTTCAAGCTCAACAAGTTGTAGTTCCAATTCTTTCTTTTCAGTCTCAAGCTTCTCATTTATTTTTGACAATCTACTAACTTCCTCGGTAGCTGCCACCATGCTTGTGTGGTTATGAAACATCTCTACACTCATCTTTTCAACGATTTCTTTATATTAACTTTCATCTAAATCAATAGTGGTTAGAGTTGGTACCTTTAATTCTGAAGAGGATGATTCTCCATGCTCAAGAGCCATGAGAGCATAATTTCCAAATTCTTCCTTGTCATCATCTTCAGCAGTGTCATCCCAACTCTTTCCTTTAGCTATGTAAGCCTTTCCCTGTTGTTTCTTCAAGAGAGCTTCATACTTTACTTCTAATTTCAGATATGCTTGATCTTTTTTTACTTTCTTTGGCTTCTTGCACTCAGTTATAAAGTGGCCCAATTCTTCACAGTTAAAACACCTTATTTTTAATTGTTAAGTGGTATTTATGACACTTATTTATGCTCTAATAAGCTTTGAGTTGGTGTACTTGTACTCAAGTTATTTGTCTTTTAACATGTTATCAAGTGTTTTTGCATTTCAGGATTAATTTCGTGAATCAGGTGAATTAGCATTGTTTTAATGCTAATATGGTGTTTAGGATGTGATGGAATAAAAGCTTGAAAGATTGGCTCGAAGCTACAAGGAATAAAGAAGAAGAAAAAATGAAGTTTTGGCATAAGGCAGGCGCGCCCGCGCTGGTGTTGCGGGCGGCTGTGCCGGGAATACAAAAAGGCAGCGCGCCCGCGCTGGTGAAGCGCGCGGCCGCGCTGGGTCGGGATATAAAATCCTGATTTTTTTTATAATTCAAATTACTGGACTCCTGGGATGCGTGGACTGCTATATAAATATAACTTAGGTCATTTTTCAGAAAATATTCAGAGATATCAAGACATCAAGGAGGGAGAAGACGGCAAGAAACCTTTTGGCATAATTCAACAAAGGCGAAGATGAACTAGTTTATTCTTGTGAATTTTTGTTTTGAGTTGTAATTTGGATGCTTGTTTCTTGTTTTGCTGAACCTATATTCTTGATTGTACTTTGGTTTATTTATTCGTATAAAGACTACGTTTGCTATATCATGTTTTCATTGGAACCTACATTGGCGATGAGTTCGATTATGGGCTAATCGTTATCCAAGGGTTCTAGCAGATTAATTTATGGATTTCTTTAGTTAAATTGTTTGATGCCTTAGTGTGTGGTGATTGTATGATATCCTAGTATTGGTTGTGCGTATTCATCTTGTGAGTGTCGTGAACTTATAAGATAGTGTGTTAATTCTTAATGAAGCAAAAGTGAATTTAAGGATTTAGAACTTGCCATGCTAGCATAGGTTCATGTATTGTGATGCATGATTCGTAGGTAATTTTAACCATCTTACTTGCCCTATATAATCAAGATAGATAACTTGTGCTTAAACAGTTATGTTGTCAAATTCTATTGACATATAGGGTCTCAATATAATTGGTGTCTATTCAGGTTCTATCTCTTTTATGGATGTCTGGTAGAATGATACTCGTGCAATGAAAGTTGGCGTTTATCAGTTTCGTGTTGTCTGATTAGTGTCATCACCATTGCATGCTAAGGTTGAGAATAATAAGGCTATTGAATGAAGTATTTTGTAACACCCCCAAATCCGGGGTCGGGGATCCGGGTTGTCACGAGTTCCATTTCCCTTAATAACACCCAATCTTAATAATTACTCAACTACTCTGTACTGTGACCCCACAATAAACACACACACCACACGTTATAGTCTCAGAGATGAACATCCAAAAAAAAATAATCACAAGTCATTTTATTCCACAATTATCTGCCAATACACCTTAGAAGGTTTTCTGAAAAAAATTTACATTTCTTTGCCATTATTACAATTCATAAATATACATAAATCTGGTACATTAGATTTTGAAAGCCTAGCCTATTGGTAGCTCCTACCTCAGCTACGGCGGCATCAATGCTTCTAGAAAACTGCGGAACGTCTCCTAATCGCTTGCGAATCGGGAGCTTGGTCCTGTTCATCCTTTCTATCTGTTGTTGTGTGAAGAAAGAAGAAAGCAAGGGTGAACAGCAAGCCCACCAAAATAATATGTATAATGATTAATAGTATATGAGCCTTCTCTTAGTACTCATGAAAGTCTTGGTCAAAAGAAATGAACCAAGTTGATATCTTAATGCGATGAAGTCGCAAAATATTCAGTATATATATATATACATATATACTTTTCAAAATATTGGAAGTCCTCTTCCATGCATAATATACACAAAGTCCCAGTGTATAACTGTATATAAAAAAAATATCGTTGCAAGGTGATCTCATATATCTAACCTTGTCTCAACGTTTTTCTGAAAATCTTTGTCATTCATAAGACAATTATTAATTAGATATAAGTTTAAAAGATGAAGTTGCAAGATACCCCAATATACTTATATCTTTCCCAAATACTACTTGAACTACCACCGTTCAAGTTATAATTAGCTTCAAAAGTTCATCACATAGATGAGACTATAAGACAAGATTTGAATAGATTAAATCTTTAAAATATTATCAAAATAAAATGAAGTTACGAGATACTTCATTTGATGTAAACATCATTTTGAAAACTTGACCCTGCCAACACTCAACAATCGCCCAACCGTAGCCTTTCTATCGAAGTGCTCTGGGTAGTGTTGCAGAAATTATCCAATTGGATGATGAACTCATTACGGGAGTTTGCCGCGCCAGGAAGACCACTTACGATGATCAGTCGTAGTAGTACAACCCCACCATTTTCTACATGTAGAGGAGAACCTGTCGGATTTACTTGTCAACCGAACACTGAACTCCTAAGGAATGGACCACCTTAGCGGAACTTCCAGGCCATTTGGGCCAATATAATAAGGCTGGGCCGGCGCTACTCGGCCACTTACGCCACTCCTAGTTCAGATGAAATCCATGACTCTGAAACGTAAAGCTCGTCCCCCACTTTCCCCAAGTAGAAACTTGTTGATACGGCTCCACCAAGAAGTCGTATCTATTTGGAAAGGAGAACTCACCGATATTTCCCAGGCGATGCCTGTTAATGGATTAACTTGTTCCAAGAATTTTACTTCCCGAGTGTTGGGTAAGTAATCAATTCATTTATCAAAACAGCAACCTTGTTGCGAATATAAAACACACCACAGAGCCGGATCCCTCAGGTTTTGAGCGAGTATTTAAATCCCCTTCGAAAGGAGGATCTTAAATATATAAAAAAATGAGTTTTGGGATCTGCTCTAACTTTTAAAAATCATTTTGAAGACTCGCAAAACATTTTTAAGAATGTTTGGAGTGAAGCTGATTTAATGAAGTAAATCAGTCCCCAGAATATTTAGAAAATGTCTGAATATTATTATTTAAATAATATTCCCATAAAGAATAATCTTTATAAAATAATTGAAGTAGAAGTATTAAAACTTATATACTTGAAATGAGTATTAAATAACCAAAGATATACTTATATGAAAGTACTATCTTTATTTGAATAATCGAAAATAAGTTTGATTATTGACACCTTATTCTTTAATAAAATAAAGAATATATCTCAGCAAATAATCGGAGTCATAGATCCTCAAATGAATATTCAAAAATATTCATTAAATAATATAAACTGAGTCATAATCCCTCGAATGAATATTCAAATAATATTCAGATAATAAAATAAAAGGAGTCATAAGTCCTCGAATGAATATTCAAAATAATATTCATTTAATATAAAGGAGTCATACGCCTTCGAATAATATTCGAAATAATATTCAATAATAAAATAAAGCTAAAGTTATCGAATAAACCTTATTCGATTAATAGTTTTGAAAACTATGACCATATATATATATAAGTATATATATATATATATTTATATCCACATATACAAAACCTACTCGGGATCCTCGACTCCCGGTTTTAGAAAATATTTTCACCTTTGGGTCCCTATACTAAGGGTATATGCAAATTACCGCTATCCTCTAGCATAGGTATTATCAACTGAATCAATTGAATCAACAGATATATATCAAGATTACGAAACAGACATGCATATATACCATATCAGCATGCTCCAATATATCGCAAAATTTGCTAATAACAATCATGCACTTATCACAAGATAATGCATATACATATATTTACATCACAACAACAGTATAACGGGTAGAAAACTTGCCTGAGCGACTTGGGGTGAAAAAAAAAGCTCGGAACGAGTCTGGTAACCTATAAACAACAAGTAAGTTGGAATTAAACCAAAGTCACTTGTAAATCTATACTTTAACTAACTTAGACTCTAACGCTTGTTTTGCGCTTACTGATTTTCTTAAGTCACTCGGGTACCCTTGGCTCCACCATTTTTAATAATTTAACCTTTATGAGTTTTAAGGCGATTCCTTCGCGAGTGTCTTACTAACTGCCTAGCAGACTTACCATAAATGTTTCATACAATAATTAACCCTTTTTGGTCTTTAACCTATGTTTCAAAGTAAGGCGAGGGGAAAAGTTTTGTTCGCGAAACGTCGTTACTTGAAACGGTCGTTTCTCCTAAACAGTGCATCGGAATCGAACGAACTAATATCAAAACGAAGCTCGTAACATGAGCTATCTAGACATGGCAATGGTCATAATCTAGCAGGGGGTTCTCGGGTCCTAATGTTATGCACAAAAACAGTCTAAAGAAAATCGGACGTTACGACGGCTATGTTTACGCGATTTCCAATATTTTAAACCATTCAAAACCCTCCCAATTCAACCTCAAATCCAACATACAACCAACATCCATCCTTATCACATCATAACAACCCCAACCAATTCAATTTTAACATTCATACTTATGCCTAAGCTTAACTTTAACCATTCTTAAGTTCTTTTAATCAAAACAACAACATTTACCATTCCAATTCAATACCATTTCAAATCCCAAACTCTAAATCACAACATCAAGCTACAATATCATCCTACTAATCAAAATAATCTTATAATACATAGGAATCTAGGGTTTGGAGATGGTATACCTTCCTTGAAGTGGTGGGAGGAGCTAGGAAGCCTTAAGAAGCTTTGAGAAGTCTTAGGAATGCTTGGATCTTCAAGGAAAACAAGAAAAACTTCAAGTTAAAAACTTGAAAACACTATTCATAGTCTTCTTCTTTGATTAAATGAAGAAGATGGAGAAGGAATTGATGGCTTAAACTCGTGATATAGCCCTAACTAAGCATGAAGATGATTAGGGAATTAACTCACCAATTTAGGAAGCTTGGATCTTTGATTTTGAATTTCTTGCTCTTTTGAATAGTAAAAATCCGAGAGCAAAGATGAACCATGCCTTGGTTGCTTTTTGATTTTGATGAAAAATGATTTTGCTTGGCTTGGTTGGCTTGTTTTTGTGTTTGATTTAGTTAATTACCTTGTTGCCCTTGAATTTGTGTGGTTACAAAGCCACCACACCTCCTTCCTTTTTTGTCATGCCTATGTCACCTTGCACATGTCATAATGCTCCCACTTGTCCACACCCTGTGGTTTGATGATGTCACAACCCCTGGCTTCTTGTACAAGCTTGTCTCTTGGTCACTTATTTGTTTTACGGTTCGCTTATCTTTCGTTCTCGTTTATCGTTTGAGGGATCATACCCGGGATCTTATTACTTAGGTTCCCTTAACCTTTCTCAATATATTATATTCCTTTTATGATCCTCTCCTATAATCCTTTAATTTAAATCCTTTTTATCCTGTTACCTTTTTCTCAATTCTTTCCGTATCTAGTGGATTTCCGGGAAAAATCCAAGTGTTCGGGAATTGGATTATGACGATTTTTACATACACTTATATCCCATATAAAGTACTAATAAAATCTCAGAATATCCATATCAGAACCCCTACATAGTGTGGCATGAAAAGTTTTCTCATTCAGCAAAAACACTATTCATAAGGGTTTCAAAATTTCCCAAAAATTGGGGCTATTACAGTCTCCCCTCCTTAAAAGGATTCCGTCCCGGAATCGAATAGAAAACAAATGGGGATACTTTCTTAGCATTGATACGTGAAACGCGTTATGACTCGCTACATGTTCTGGGGTAAGGCTAGCTCATATGCTAACTTCCCAATACTCCTTAATATATCCAAGGGTCCAACAATTAGTGGACTTAGCTTTCCTTTCTTTCCGAATCTCATTAATTCTTTTCAAGGGAATACTTTTAACAATACAAGGTTGCCTCCTTCCTATTCTTTGTCCTTTCGGGTCAAATCGACATACTTCTTATGTCCTTCCTGGCTACTACCAGTCGTCCTCTGATTAGATCTATTATATCCTTGGTCCTTTGGACTACTGCGGGTCCGAGCATCTTGCGCTCTACAACTTCATCCTAACATAAGGGAGATCGATATTGTCTTCCCTCAAGGATCTCATAAGGCGATACCTCAATACTGACATATGATCTATTATCGTAAGATAACTTAATCCGCGTTAAGTGATCATTCCAAATTCTTTCAAGTCTATTGCACAGACTCTCATTATAGCTTCTAGCATTATAGCTTTTGCTTCTTAATACCCATTCTTTTCCAGTTCGTAATCGCTACTACCTTCCGTTCCTAATATTATACTGGTTATACTTTTGCTCGTTAGTGTTCTATAACCTTTTAATAACCACGTCAACCTTAGTATCACGAATGTGTTCCCATTCCGTATACTACCACCACTTTATTACTCCTTTTTCAGTTGTTTCTATTTTCCAAAATTTGATCAATCAAATAGAAGTAAAGGAATTTGTTGAGAGATCACTATGATCATGAACACTTGTTATATCGCATAGTTAGTACAGAAGGTGGCCAGCCTTTAGTACTTGACAAGCAATTAAACAACATGTGGTATCCTACTAGGCTTCTATCACAAAGATAGATAGTCATTCGGCAATACCTCCCCTTCTGGAAGGGTTGTTCTTCTCAGCTTACATGAAATAAAAAGAAGAGAAAAAAGCGAACTGAAGAGAATTATATATATATGTAAAAATATTGCCATAAAATATCTGGCTTGGAATCTACCTCTGAACTATAGAGGTTTGTCATAGGAGAATAAAACATATATATATTTATATCAACATCGAGTATTATCGCATCGCATTTCACATGCTTAAATATTTGCCATGCACTTCCTCTAGCTTATACACAATTACCTTCGAAACTCCCTCGATATCGAAAATCGAACCTGGGATCTCATTCTAGACATCATCGTTACTAGAATTCTATGCTTGCATCGCAACCTTCCTCGTATAATAATACGACTCTCTATTGATAAGAAAGAATAATTATTCACTAGGTAGATACTCTACTTAATTAGTCTATCAATGATAACTTATACACTACCACGACCCGATTAGTGGTACTCAATCTCAACACCCATTCCAATACAACTCTCATGGCTGTAATCAGCTCACTACTCGCAGAATCATTGCTGCCTTACTATGGTCCACCACTGACCTACTGTCGTCATTCACTTTTCCATAAAATCTTAATATCTAACCATACGGAGTCCATACATGTCGTATCAAATCATTCTAAGGAGGTAACCTAATCACCATTCCTGATTCATGAAGAACACTCCTGATCCTGACATACATACATGACATGAAGCAGATAAAATTGCAGAAGAGTTTCAATCAAAGCAACGATAGCAGGTTAATACCATTCTAAATCATATGCCTTAAATAGAAGACTCACTCAAAGGTTCGTCTAGTCCTTTTTGAAATATGGTCCTGGCTTATCTCAAGATAGGACCTTCTAAGATAGATACCCCGTTCATGGCGATTACACGAATTAAACCTTTACCAACTACTATTACGGTTGGGTATTGCACAGTCATCAGAAGGAATGTCAATCTTCCAAACCATAATACAACCTTCACATTTTTAACCATCATCACTGTATTCTTTTGGCACACGCGCCTATAATTATCCACTTACCTTTAAAGTGTCGGCCACCTCTTTGGCCTTTCCTGATAGTAAAATTTCCTTACAGTCAATGTCATTTTAACCACCTCCAAATAAATTTTCTACCTTATTTCCGATCACTGCTTGAGTGAAGATGTTTTCCTTAAAATCAGATGGGAAAAAAAATATCACCATTTTTCCATAAGTTATTGCCTCATTCTTTAGAGGCTAATCACTGTCAAGACTGACTCTCAATCATACTTAGAACATCTTTTATCTTAAGTCCTAATTGCCCTGAATAATTTCGACCATTACTGGTTCGATCCATACTTTCTCGTGGTTTAACACGTGCCCCACTTGGCAACATATAATTACGTCATATTTCCTTTATCAACATTTCTATTCTTGAAAATTTTGAATATTACCTTTCTCCTTGTAAAACCTCTAAGGTTATCCTTCAGTCGTTCCTCCTGTATTCCCTAGATACAGGGCATATTAAAATACCATTTACTATTACTAGAACCATTGTGTATATACTTCTGAAAAATTTCTCCACTGATTCTTAAAGGTTGTTGTTACATTAACCCTTTCCCAATCATATTGTCAAAACTCATACTGTCCCTATTAAGGGTGAAATGCCAACCTTTATGCATTCCCCTAGGATTCATTTTAAGTTATCGAAGTTATATCCTTAATCCCATCTTTAAAAGGTACTTGCATCCTTCCTTGGACAAATCAAGTCATATATCCTTGATAGATTATCTTATTCATCATTCCCACCTCAATAGTCTATACCTAACTTCATAATAGCATCCTTATTCAAATTGAGGTCAATCCATATGGCCTCCAAAAGATAACAAGGGTCATCCGCTTTTCTTTCCTGATTTGGTAATGATAACATGGATGTTCTGGAAGATATTGGTCGTGTTCAACGTGAACTTCTTCTTAATAATTCCTTATTTACTTTTGTTGTTTATCTCAACAGTCACCTCAATGTTGGGATATCTCTCATACCTGGCGTCTCCCTTTCTGAGTATCGAGCCACCGGTCTTATATTTCACATTATTGAAGGTCACTTCCTTCATCCAATTTTCCTACTTTCTTACTTTCTTGTCTCCTTAGTCTATCCGCGTCTTATTATTTGTCCTTCGAACTATCTAAAGGTTTCCTTGAATCCTCCCAACTTAAAGGGGATAAAATATATGTATCTCTTATGCCTTCAACCATCAATTTTAACTCATGGTAAATCACCCTCATCCTGACGATTACATACTTTTCTATTTCTATTGCTACGAGTCTTTAGGGTTTCCTCATACCCATCTTCCTTATCATTCCTCCAACTCTATCGCCTTTATATTCCTTTCCACTTCAGTTTCTTTTTATTTTCATTTCCATTACAACCATTACCTGAACCAACACTACATAAGCATTGATTTCAACCATCCCGTCATTCTGGATTCGTGTCCTCAGAACGAATCTTGACAACTTTTACATCTTAGATTCTTAATTCATCATACCCATCTGCTTTTGTTCTGGCTCTAAAGCTTTTACACTATCTTCTTACCTTTGGGAATTACTTTCCCGAAAACAATTGACTGAACTTAAATCAGTTTATTCTAACCTCTGGCTCCGTGCCTTTCTTGGTCTTTCACCAGCGGGTGGTCTCTCTCTTAGGAGGGTAAGTGACAAAAACGGTCTTTTGTGGTTCATCAATCATTTTGAATCTCAAATGATTCCTATATTTCCTTTAGCCAGGCTCTTGCCTCGGCTGGGTCAGCCTGTTCCTTGGAACTCTGAGAGCTTAGCGATTTAAAGGTCATAAAAGAATTTCACATCACATTGTTTCCTCAAGGTGGTGGTTGGGAATAAAATATAAGTTCTGTTTAGACAGGTTCATGAATTTCCGTATAGGAGTACTGTCTCGGGTCTCCTTATCTCGCTCGACTTTTGCTTTCTTAGTCTAAATATTTCTTCCTACTCCCCATAATTGGAGTCATCTTTTAATTTAAAATCTTCATTTTCCACTTTATTATATTCCGGGTTCTTTATATCTTAATTGCGACCTCCCTGATTATCACGTTCAAGGTTTTCCCTTCATCTTATTCCTTGTGGGGGCATATTACTTGGAAAATTTTGAGAATCTCTGGATATTTGTCTTACTTACTTTGCTTAAGTCTTCCCCTCGTTTAGTCCTTGCACGATTGCAAATTATGAATTCTTAAGTTCGATAATCTTCATGACACTCTCTTAAGTGTTAATAGAGCAATTAACAATGTGATTTATCACAAACAAACTGATCTGAACTGAAATTAACGAATATATACATAACCATTTGTTCGAGGGTACAACAACTGAACATATTAAAGAGGATTACATCATATGAACTTATCGCTCCTATCCCAAAAGTACTACCATAGATAGTCATCTCGTCATTAAAACTAATCATTCATAACTTAGGCTAATCCTCCAAAAGCGGTGCTACATAAAACCCTTGCTTGATTGCTCTGGCTCTGCACACTACCATGGATTAAGAGATGCGAGCACGCACGACATCCCTAACCTGCTCCATCACAGAGGTGATGAGGTCTAAGATAGTCGCAAGTAGAGCTGGATCAACTTGACCCTCAAGATGGCCTCTAGCTGTAACACGGGTGGTAGCCTCAATCCTTTCCATGCTATATGCTAATCCTGCCGGAAGTATCCCACCCTCAATCCTTGGTGCAGTAAGTCGATCCAACAGATCACTCCTAACATTCCGGGCCTCTGATAGGCCACCCAAAGTCATATGATAATCAGCGATAAGAGAAGCCTGAGTGGTAGCATCTAGCAGTCCAGGGGGTGCAGGTGGTGCAGACCCAGGAGATCCAAATGGATAACCAAGCACGGTATCAGGTGACAATGGTTCCGGGGATAAAGGTGGCATTTCCTCAGTATGTGCTGGGCTCTGTACAGGGGAGGGAACAGGAATTGGTGGAACCTCATGGGTGTCTACAGGAGCCTCTGGAAGAGGGTCTGATACTGGTATAATTGGGGTCGTGGAAGGCCCCACTCCTTCTGCCCTCATTAACCTTTGTGCCCTTGGTAACTCTTCATCCTCTAGTGCCACCCTCGCGGCCATTCTTGCTCTGGTAGTCACCCTGACTACGGTCATCTGTTCCTCAACGGTCCTTTTTTCATTCTCATCAGGATCCTCCATGAGATCCTCCTCAGCCATAATCCTTTCCGAAATAACATCCTCAACCGCAACATTCTCTATCTGAACCTCATCCGGTCCCTCATTAGGGTACTCCATCGGATTCACAATTTGATCTCCAACTTGTAATAAAACATCCTCATGCTGATGCTCCTGAACCTCAAGGTTTGGTGCCCCGGTGCCCTATACGAGAACAAACTATGTTACTATCACGATACTTATAAGGGTTCCCGTAAGGGTTTTAACTGTCAGTGCTACGTTAGGTAGCCCGACTATGAACTTGACAAGAGTTCTTATTATCTTAGTGAACTTATTATCTTAACGTCCCATCATCTCTGAGGTTTATAACGCTTCGCTCTGATACCACTTCTGTAACACCCCCAAATCCGGGGTCGGGGATCCGGGTTGTCACGAGTTCCATTTCCCTTAATAACACCCAATCTTAATAATTACTCAACTACTCTGTACTGTGACCCCACAATAAACATACACACCACACGTTATAGTCTCAGAGATGAACATCCAAAAAAAAATAATCACAAGTCATTTTATTCCACAATTATCTGCCAATACACCTCAGAAGGTTTTCTGAAAAAAATTTACATTTCTTTGCCATTATTACAATTCATAAATATACATAAATCTGGTACATTAGATTTTGAAAGCCTAGCCTATTGGTAGCTCCTACCTCAGCTACGGCGGCATCAATGCTTCTAGAAAACTGTGGAACGTCTCCTAATCGCTTGCGAATCGGGAGCTTGGTCCTGTTCATCCTTTCTATCTGTTGTTGTGTGAAGAAAGAAGAAAGCAAGGGTGAACAGCAAGCCCACCAAAATAATATGTATAATGATTAATAGTATATGAGCCTTCTCTTAGTACTCATGAAAGTCTTGGTCAAAAGAAATGAACCAAGTTGATATCTTAATGCGATGAAGTCACAAAATATTCAGTATATATATATATACGTATATACTTTTCAAAATATTGGAAGTCCTCTTCCATGCATAATATACACAAAGTCCCAGTGTATAACTGTATATAAAAAAAATATCATTGCAAGGTGATCTCATATATCTAACCTTGTCTCAATGTTTTTCTGAAAATCTTTGTCATTCATAAGACAATTATTAATTAGATATAAATTTAAAAGATTAAGTTACAAGATACCCCAATATACTTATATCTTTCCCAAATACTACTTGAACTACCACCGTTCAAGTTATAATTAGCTTCAAAAGTTCATCACATAGATGAGACTATAAGACAAGATTTGAATAGATTAAATCTTTAAAATATTATCAAAATAAAATGAAGTTACGAGATACTTCATTTGATGTAAACATCATTTTGAAAACTTGACCCTGCCAACACTCAACAATCGCCCAACCGTAGCCTTTCTATCGAAGTGCTCTGGGTAGTGTTGCAGAAATTATCCAATTGGATGATGAACTCATTACGGGAGTTTGCCGCGCCAGGAAGACCACTTACGATGATCAGTCGTAGTAGTACAACCCCACCATTTTCTAAATGTAGAGGAGAACCTGTCGGATTTACTTGTCAACCGAACACTGAACTCCTAAGGAATGGACCGCCTTAGCGGAACTTCCAGGCCATTTGGGCCAATATAATAAGGCTGGGCCGGCGCTACTCGGCCACTTACGCCACTCCTAGTTCAGATGAAATCCATGACTCTGAAACGTAAAGCTCGTCCCCCACTTTCCCCAAGTAGAAACTTGTTGATACGGCTCCACCAAGAAGTCGTATCTATTTGGAAAGGAGAACTCACCGATATTTCCCAGGCGATGCCTGTTAATGGATTAACTTGTTCCAAGAATTTTACTTCCCGAGTGTTGGGTAAGTAATCAATTCATTTATCAAAACAGCAACCTTGTTGCGAATATAAAACACACCACAGAGCCGGATCCCTCAGGTTTTGAGCGAGTATTTAAATCCCCTTCGAAAGGAGGATCTTAAATATATAAAAAAATGAGTTTTGGGATCTGCTCTAACTTTTAAAAATCATTTTGAAGACTCGCAAAACATTTTTAAGAATGTTTGGAGTGAAGCTGATTTAATGAAGTAAATCAGTCCCCAGAATATTTAGAAAATGTCTGAATATTATTATTTAAATAATATTCCCATAAAGAATAATCTTTATAAAATAATTGAAGTAGAAGTATTAAAACTTATACTTGAAATGAGTATTAAATAACCAAAGATATACTTATATGAAAGTACTATCTTTATTTGAATAATCGAAAATAAGTTTGATTATTGACACCTTATTCTTTAATAAAATAAAGAATATATCTCAGCAAATAATCGGAGTCATAGATCCTCAAATGAATATTCAAAAATATTCATTAAATAATATAAACTGAGTCATAATCCCTCGAATGAATATTCTAATAATATTCAGATAATAAAATAAAAGGAGTCATAAGTCCTCGAATAAATATTCAAAATAATATTCATTTAATATAAATGAGTCATACGCCTTCGAATAATATTCGAAATAATATTCAATAATAAAATAAAGCTAAAGTTATCGAATAAACCTTATTCGATTAATAGTTTTGAAAACTATGACCATATATATATATATAAGTATATATATATATATATATTTATATCCACATATACAAAACCTACTCGGGATCCTCGACTCCCGGTTTTAGAAAATATTTTCACCTTTGGGTCCCTATACTAAGGGTATATGCAAATTACCGCTATCCTCTAGCATAGGTATTATCAACTGAATCAATTGAATCAACAGATGTATATCAAGATTACGAAACAGACATGCATATATACCATATCAGCATGCTCCAATATATCGCAAAATTTGCTAATAACAATCATGCACTTATCACAAGATAATGCATATACATATATTTACATCACAACAACAGTATAATGGGTAGAAAACTTGCCTGAGCGACTTGGGGTGAAAAAAAAAGCTCGGAACGAGTCTGGTAACCTATAAACAACAAGTAAGTTGGAATTAAACCAAAGTCACTTGTAAATCTATACTTTAACTAACTTAGACTCTAACGCTTGTTTTGCGCTTACTGATTTTCTTAAGTCACTCGGGTACCCTTGGCTCCACCATTTTTAATAATTTAACCTTTACAAGTTTTAAGGCGATTCCTTCGCGAGTGTCTTACTAACTGCCTAGCACACTTACCATAAATGTTTCATACAATAATTAACCCTTTTTGGTCTTTAACCTATGTTTCAAAGTAAGGCGAGGGGAAAAGTTTCGTTCGCGAAACGCCGTTACTTGAAACGGTCGTTTCTCCTAAACCGTGCATCGGAATCGAACGAACTACATATCAAAACGAAGCTCGTAACATGAGCTATCTAGAAGTGGCAATGGTCATAATCTAGCAGGGGGTTCTCGGGTCCTAATGTTATGCACAAAAACAGTCTAAAGAAAATCGGACGTTACGACGGCTATGTTTACGCGTTTTCCAATATTTTAAACCATTCGAAACCCTCCCAATTCAACCTCAAATCCAACATACAACCAACATCCATCCTTATCACATCATAACAACCCCAACCAATTCAATTTTAACATTCATACTTATGCCTAAGCTTAACTTTAACCATTCTTAAGTTCTTTTAATCAAAACAACAACATTTACCATTCCAATTCAATACCATTTCAAATCCCAAACTCTAAATCACAACATCAAGCTACAATATCATCCTACTAATCAAAATCATCTTATAATACATAGGAATCTAGGGTTTGGAGATGGTATACCTTCCTTGAAGTGGTGGGAGGAGCTAGGAAGCCTTAAGAAGCTTTGAGAAGTCTTAGGAATGCTTGGATCTTCAAGGAAAACAAGAAAAACTTCAAGTTAAAAACTTGAAAACACTATTCATAGTCTTCTTCTTTGATTAAATGAAGAAGATGGAGAAGGAATTGATGGCTTAAACTCATGATATAGCCCTAACTAAGCATGAAGATGATTAGGGAATTAACTCACCAATTTAGGAAGCTTGGATCTTTGATTTTGAATTTCTTGCTCTTTTGAATAGTAAAAAGCCGAGAGCAAAGATGAACCATGCCTTGGTTGCTTTTTGATTTTGATGAAAAATGATTTTGCTTGGCTTGGTTGGCTTGTTTTTGTGTTTGATTTAGTTAATTACCTTGTTGCCCTTGAATTTGTGTGGTTACAAAGCCACCACACCTCCTTCCTTTTTTGTCATGCCTATGTCACCTTGCACATGTCATAATGCTCCCACTTGTCCACACCCTGTGGTTTGATGATGTCACAACCCCTGGCTTCTTGTACAAGCTTGTCTCTTGGTCACTTATTTGTTTTACGGTTCGCTTATCTTTCGTTCTCGTTTATCGTTTGAGGGATCATACCCGGGATCTTATTACTTAGGTTCCCTTAACCTTTCTCAATATATTATATTCCTTTTATGATCCTCTCCTATAATCCTTTAATTTAAATCCTTTTTATCCTGTTACCTTTTTCTCAATTCTTTCCGTATCTAGTGGATTTCCGGGAAAAATCCAAGTGTTCGGGAATTGGATTCTGACGATCTTTACATACACTTATATCCCATATAAAGTACTAATAAAATCTCAGAATATCCATATCAGAACCCCTACATAGTGTGGCATGAAAAGTTTTCTCATTCAGCAAAAACACTATTCATAAGGGTTTCAAAATTTCCCAAAAATTGGGGCTATTACATATTTAATGAAATTAGAATCCCATGTCTGTCATATATATTAACTCAGTCAAGCTTATTCTCGTAGTTATAATAGTTAGCGTAATTCTTAGTTATAAACATTCTCAATTTGTTATCGTCTTAGCATTGAATAATAACCATAAATTGTTGCTTAGGTGCGTAATTTAGATAGTTAATCAATACAGTCTCTGTGAGATCGAATCTGATTTATATCTTATGCTACTTGCGAACTCGTATACTTGCGTGTATTATTAGCGCGTGTTTAGCGACTAACATTAATCTGTCAACAGATCCAGTTTTGTTGCCATCTTTCCTAAATGAGTCAAACTGAGTTTTTAATTTCCAGTTGTTGCTGTTTGAAGACTGTCCCTTATTCATGAATTTTTTGGGATTTTTAACCCTGATGTTAGAGAATTTTCTAGCTAGGTAAGCCATATATTGATCCATATCATCTATCTCATCAAGGGTGTAGTATTCATCTTCCTCCAGCTCCAAAATAACTTGTTTCTGAGGTCCTTTGTTCTTTTGCTCCACAGTATGAATGACTGGAGCCTGAGCATCTTGTTCGTCTTTATTTGCTTCACTGTCATTGACAACTAAGGCACTGGATCCATCAACTACATCTCCTTGGTTTTCCCTTAATGACTTCCTTTGCAACATCTCAAGTTCATATGTCTTCAAGATCCCATACAATACTTCCAGTGTCATTTTTCTCAAGTCTCCTCCTTATCTTATGGCTGATATTTTCTGTTCAAGGTGGTCAGGAATAGTTAGCAAAAACTTTAGGTTAACCTCCTTAGCTTCATAATATTTATCATGAAGTTGCAAGTCATTTATTAGTTTGCAGAACCTTTCAAAAACTTCAGTAATTCCTTCTTTAGGCTTGGCCATGAAACCCCCATACTGAGACACCAGTATTCTCCTTTGATTAGAACCTACTTCCTCTGTACCTTCACACAATAATCTTCTCCCGAATCTGTTTGTCTGTCACAGTTGATAATATTATTGTACATAAAATTTTTAAGTGATTCTATCAGAATTAGTTGCAGGCCACTATCCAGAGAGACTTTTTTTTTCAGGTTCAGTGTATTTTGAGGGGTCTCTAGGAGCAAAGTGAGCTGGAATGACCAAATATCCATCTATAAGTTCATCAACCTTTTCCATGGGAATAAAAGGGCCATTCTTGAGAATCTGGATATATATGGGATTTGCCATCCTTATAAATAACATCATCTTCTTTTTTCACAGTGTGTAGTTAGCTTTGTCAAAGGCTGGTATCTTGATGCTACTTAATTTTTGTGAACTCATTCTTCCAAGATCTTTATCTGTTTACTTTCAGATTTATGCTCTGATACCACTTATTAGATATTGAGTGCAACACAGGGGGGGGTGAATCTGTTTCTTGGATTTTTAGCCTTTTTAAAACTTGTTTGGATTGTTGGTGAGTAAAGCAGTTCATATTTGTAGAGATAATGTGTTTAAAGAAATAAATAAAGCACAGTATTTCAAAACTCACTTAATTTGTATTAATTAAGTTTGTCTTGCTACAAATTCTGCGTTCTTAAGAATATTAGAACTCGGCTTCTTCCTTGAGAGAATACAAGAAAATTTGATCTGTTTTGTTACATGTGAACTAAGGACCAGTGCATGCTTTATAGACTAGAAGCACGACTTTACAAGACTGGCATTAAAATGCAATAAATTTGTTTCTAAAGCAACCTTTTTCTATTTCCACTTCTAGCTTAGCAAACCTGTGCACTATCTTACAGGTCTCTGACCATCCTTTATCTAGTTAATCTTGTCCCTTGATCTTGTATTCTTCTAGCTTCTTTGTAGACTTCTTAATCTAGTTGATAGATTGTTTATTGACTGATAATCTGGAATCTTAAACTTATCTGCATTCTGTACTTTAGAGGTATGTCGAGATCTCCAGTTTGTTCAATAGAGAAGTGACATCTCGATAAGTATAATGACTTATCGAGATCTCTGAGTTCTCTATATGTATACTTGACTTGACGAGGTCTTTGAGTTCTCTACATGTGGAAATGACTTGTCGATATGTTTGGGATCTCTACATATAGAATTGACTTATCGATATCTATGAGATCTCTACATACACATTTTTACTTATCGATATCTCTGAGATCTCTATACGAGAAATTGACTTGTCAATATCTCCAATCCTTCACATCTTCATTTGACTTGTAGATATCGCTGAGTTATCTACATGCAAAAATGACTTGTCGATTTCTCCAGTTCTCTACATCTTCATTTGACTTGTCGATATATCCGGGACTTCACTGTAAGCCATTTTGGACTTTTTGATAAGTCATTCTGAAATTCTTGAATAACTTCTCTATATAACTTGATCTGTGACTTGTCGATATCTTGACTTAGAACATTTTTCCTAGAACAGTTTTTATTCAACTCCAAGTTTCTACACTTTTCTCTGAGGAATGATCATGACTTGATCTTCTTCCAGAGTTTATTCTTTAGCTTGAATCTGTTCACAGAATAATCCTTCAGTCTAATCTTCTAATCATTTAACAGACTCAAGTAATACAATACATAATACAAAATTGATTATCAAATAACTAAGTCTTAGGGTTGTCAATGTGACTTAGTCTTTTTATTATACATGCATGTCTTGCACAACAGAGCGCCAAATGATAACTCCGGTGTGCGGGGCTGCTCCTTCCGACGCTGGACCTGGACCCTTCTCGTGATGTTGTGGTGTAACTATTGTGGGGTGTCTGCAAAATAACACCGGAGGGGGGTTTGAGCCCAGCGGCGCCTCCGGTGTGAGAGTAAGAACTAGCTTGGGGGAAGATGAAGATATATAGGAATGTAAGGTGACTGTGTATATATATTTGTGTGTAAGAGAGCGTAACCGCTAAACCCTTTCCCCTTAGGGTATTTATAGCCCAAAGGTTGGGTTTGGGGGTTGGTGATAAGTGGCATTTTATACCACTTAGAACGTCTTAAAATGGCTTAAATTGGTGTCTTGAAATCAAGTATTTTGTGTATTTGATGCGTTTTTCTAGTGTTTATGCATTTCAGGGTATTAGTTGCATTTCGGAGGAGGAATCATCAAGAATAAGCCTTGGCATGTGTTCACCATTGAGAGAGGAAAAGAACGGGCAGATTACGGCGAAGAAACGGAGCAAACCTGGAATTTTTCCAGTAGGGTCCTGCGCGCCCGCGCAGCAATGCTGAGCGGCCGCGCAGCAGCCTTGCGCGCCCGCGCAGAAATGCTGAGCGGCCGCGCAGGGTCGGGGAAAAAGCTGAATTATTTTAGACTTCTACTTCTGTTTGGCTTCCAACTTCTATGTAATCTGAGTTTTATGGGACTATTATATAAGTAGATTTGAGACGTTTTCATAGATATATAAGGAGGAAATTGTGTTTTAGATTATTTTGCACAAGAAGCGAAGGAGATAAGGAAGAAGACCGATTTAGCACACCGCAACGAAGGAGGAAGCATATATTCTTGTGATTCTTGTTTCGTTGTAACGTTGGATGCTAGTTTTCTTGCTTTGACTTATTTACTCTTGTGACGTACTCTGTTTTAATATAATTAATGTAGTTATTATTTTCTTGTGTTGTTTATCATGATTTCATATGAACCCATGATGGCGATAAGTTCTATTATGGGCTAATCATGATCATGGGGTTGTAACGGATTTATTATGGAATTCTTTAGTTAATTGTTTAATACTTTAGTGTGTGATGATTGCATGATATCTAGTATTGGTTGTGCGTATTCGTCTTATGTGCGTCGCGAACATATAAGATAGGGTGTTAATCTCTTGTGAAGCGACGGTGGATCTTGAGATTTAGAACTTGCCATGCTAGCATAGGTTCATGTACGTTGTGCATGAGTAGTGGGTAATTCTAACAGTTTTATTTGCCCTATATAATCAAAAGGAATAACTTGTGCTTAAATCGTTGTGTTGTCAATTTCTGTAGACATATAGGAACTCAACATAATTGATGACTATTCAACTTCTATCTTAATTGTGGATGCTTGGTAGAATGGTATTAGTACAATGAAAGTTGGCTTTTATCAGTTTCGTGTTATTCGATTAATATCATCACTGTCACATGCTAAAGGTAATAACAATGGCTATAGAAGGAAGTAATAATGAAGTTGTGATCTCATGAGTGTTTTATTATTGATAAATTGAAGTGTTAATTAAGTAGTTAATTATAGTTAATATTTAATCAACAATTTTAAGTATTGTTATCTTAACATTGAGAAGTAATCATACATTGGTGAGTGAGTTTAATTAGACAATAACTTAGTCTGAGTCTCTGAGGGAACGAACTAGAAAGTATTCTATATTACTTGCGAACGCGTATACTTGCGTGAATATTAGTGCATGATTTCGCCCTAACAAGTTTTTGGCGCCGCTGCCGGGGACTCGGCATATTTGTTTAGTTTATGTACTTACCATCATTGGTCATTAGGACTCAGTGATTAGGACGTAGTAGTTAATTACTCTTTTCGGTTGTGTTTCAGGTACTTTAGCAAGCGTTTATGCAAACTCGTTCTCGTGCTCGCAAAAGGACCTTAGATACAGCTGAAGAGAAAGACGAAGTTCTTGATACTCCGGAGAAGTTAGATTTTGAGGATTCGGATTTAGGAACTGAGCAGAAAGAACTAGTAAACATGGGAGATCGTATTGTTCAAGCTGATCCAGCTCTTATGGATTTTTCTCGGCCTAAAATTGATGACATTCAGTCCAGCATCCTTCATCCGGCTATTCAAGCTAACACCTTTGAAATCAAGCCGGGCACTATTCAGATGGTGCAAAATTCTATTTCTTTTGGAGGAGCGGCAACTGAAGACCCCAACATGCATATAAGGAATTTTGTCGAGATCTGCAGCACTTTTAAGTATAATGGCGTGACTGATGAGGCTATCAAGTTGAGGCTTTTCCCATTCTCACTGAGGGATAAGGCAAAAGATTGGTTACATTCTGAACCAGCTGGGTCCATCACTACGTGGCAAGATCTTGCGCAAAAGTTTCTGGTGAAGTTTTATCCAATGGTAAAGACTGCTGCTATGAGGAGTGCTCTTACTCAGTTTGCGCAGCAACCTACATAATCTATGTGCGAGGCTTGGGAACGCTACAAGGAAATGTTGAGAAAATGTCCACATCATGGAATGCCGGATTGGATGGTAATCACTGGTTTTTATAATGGTTTGGGGGCCCAATCTCGGCCCATGCTCGATGCAGCAGCTGGAGGCGCCTTATGGGCTAAAAGCTATACTGAGGCGTATAATCTTATCGAGACGATGGCTGCAAATGAGCATCAAAACCCAACTCAGAGGATGACGTCAGGTAAGGTAGCAGGTATTCTGGAAGTTGATGCAGCCACCGCTATTGCAGCCCAGCTCCAAGCGCTATCAATGAAGGTTGATTCTTTGGCTACATATGGAGTTAATCAAATAGCTATGGTTTGTGAGCTTTGTGCAGGTTCTCATGCTACAGATCAGTGTTCTCTTGTCAACGAATCTGTTCAGTATGTGAATAATTATCAGCGACAACAGCAGCCTGTGCCAGCAACCTATCATCCTAACAACAGAAATCATCCAAATTTCAGCTGGGGAAATAATCAGAATGCTATTCAGCCACCATATCAGCAAGGAGTGAGTAAACAGTTTAACCCACCTGGATTCCAGCAACCACAGCAGTATGCTACAAGGCAATCATATCCTCAACAGGGAAGTGCAGCTGCACCTACTAGTGCTGATTTTGAGGAACTTAAGCTGTTGTGCAAGAGTTAGGCGGTTTATATCAAGACCTTGGAAAATCAAATCGGTCAATTAGCCAATGCAGTGCTCAATCGTCAACCTGGCACTCTTCCCAGTGACACGGAAGTACCAGGCAGGAAGGAAGCTAAAGAGCAAGTCAAGGCTATTACCTTAAGGTCTGGAAAAGTAGCTGATGCTGAAAAGGCAAAAGAAGTCGAAGCTGAAGTTAGAGATGAAGAATCTAAGCAAAAGGAGAAAGTGGCGGAACCAAAGAAGACTACTGTTGAACACACTCTGCCTGAGGGTAATACAGGGGAGAAACAGCTCTATCCTCCACCACCTTTTCCTAAGAGATTGCAGCAACAAAAGCTGGATAGACAGTTCGGGAAGTTTCTGGAGGTGTTCAAGAAACTTCACATCAATATACCTTTCGCTGAGGCGCTGGAACAAATGCCTAGTTATGCGAAGTTTATGAAGACTATTCTTTCAAGGAAGGTGAAACTGGATGACCTTGAAACCGTTGCTCTCACGGAAGAATGCAGCGCGATTCTGCAACAAAAGTTACCACCAAAACTGAAAGATCCAGGAAGCTTCACCATTCCTTGCACCATTGGCAATCTAACTTTTGACAAGTGCCTTTGCGATTTGGGAGCAAGCATTAATCTGATGCCGTTGTCGATCTTTAAAAAGATGGATCTGCCTGATCCAAAACCCACATACATGTCGCTACAATTGGCTGACCGTTCCATTACTTACCCAAGGGGCATAGTTGAGGATGTGCTCGTCAAGGTGGATAAGCTCTTCTTTCCTGCTGATTTTGTTATTCTGGATTTTGAGGAAGATAAGAAGATTCCCATAATCTTGGGGAGGCCTTTCTTGGCTACTGGCCGTACCTTGATAGATGTGCAAAAAGGGGAACTTACTATGCGGGTCCAAGATCAGGATGTGACCTTCAACGTATTCAAGGCAATGAAATTCCCTACAGAAGATGAGGAGTGTTTAAAAGTGGATGTGATTGATTCCGCAGTTACTTCGGAACTCGATCACATGCTAATGTCTGATGCATTGGAAAAGGCCTTAGTGGGGGATTTTGACAGCGATGATGAAGATAGCAACGAGCAATTACAATATCTGAACGCTTCTCCATGGAAGCGAAAGCTCGACATACCATTTGAATCTCTTGGTACTTCTGACCTTAAGAATGATGAAGGGAAGCTCAAACCATCAATAGAGGAAGCACCTACCTTGGAGCTCAAACCATTACCTGAACACTTGAGGTATGCTTTTTTAGGTGATTCATCTACGTTACCTGTTATTATTTCAGCTGACCTTTCAGGTAGTGAGGAAGACAAGCTCTTAAGGATTTTAAGAGAATTCAAATCGGCTATAGGATGGACCATAGCAGACATCAAGGGGATAAGTCCTTCATATTGTATGTATAAAATTCTGTTAGAGGAAGGTAGTAAGCCAACTGTGGAACAGCAGCGAAGACTGAACCCGATCATGAAGGAGGTGGTGAAGAAAGAAATTCTGAAATGGCTAGTTGCAGGCATCATTTATCCTATTTCTGACAGCTCGTGGGTGAGCCCCGTGCAATGTGTACCTAAGAAAGGAGGTATCACTGTGGTCGCAAATGAAAAGAATGAGCTCATCCCTACTCGAACAGTTACAGGATGGAGAGTATGCATGGATTATAGAAAATTGAACAAAGCCACAAGGAAGGATCACTTCCCTCTCCCATTCATTGATCAAATGCTTGACAGATTGGCGGGACATGAGTATTTTTGTCTTCTGGATGGTTATTCCGGGTATAATCAGATTTGTATTGCACCAGAGGATCAGGAAAAGACTACCTTCACTTGTCCATTTGGCACATTTGCTTTTCGAAGAGTTTCGTTTGGGTTATGTGGCGCCCCGGCCACCTTTCAGAGATGTATGATGGCTATATTCTCTGACATGATTGGAAATAACGTCGAAGTGTTCATGGATGACTTCTCCATCTTTGGACACTCATATGATGAATGTTTGAATAATCTGCGCGCCGTACTCAAAAGATGCGTGGAAACTAATTTGGTGCTTAATTGGGAGAAATGTCATTTTATGGTGCGTGAAGGCATTATCCTTGGGCATAAGGTCTCTAGCAAAGGTCTGGAGGTGGACAAGGCCAAGGTGGGAGTCATTGAAAATCTTCCCCCACCTAATTTGGTGAAAGGAATCCGTAGTTTTCTCGGTCATGCGGGTTTTTATCGGCGATTCATCAAGGACTTTTCAAAGATATCTAAGCCGTTGTGCAATTTACTTGAGAAAGATGTGCCTTTTAAATTTGATGATGAATGTTTGGCAGCATTCTAGACTCTCAAGGAGAGTTTGATCACAACACCAGTTATTACAGCACCAGATTGGACAGAACCGTTTGAGATGATGTGTGATGCGAGTGACTATACGGTAGGTGCAGTTCTGGGACAGCGCAAGAAAAATCTCTTCCATGTGGTCTACTATACGAGTAAGACTTTAAATGGGGCCCAATTGAACTATACCACTACTGAGAAGGAGCTTTTGGCTATAGTCTTTGGCTTTGAGAAATTTCGATCTTATCTGCTTGGTACGAAAGTAACAGTATTCACTGATCATGCAGCTATTCGCTATCTGGTTTCTAAGAAGGATTCGAAGCCGAGACTCATTCGTTGGGTGCTTTTACTTTAGGAATTTGAGTTAGAGATCAAAGATAGAAAAGGTACTGAGAATCAAGTAGCTGACCATCTCTCTAGGTTGGAGAATCCCGATTCTACTTCACAAGATAGGACGTTAATCAATGAATCTTTTCCGGATGAGCAGTTGTTTGCAATTCAGGAGGAAGAACCATGGTTTGCAGATATTGTAAACTATCTTGTTAGCAATATAATGCCGCCTAATTTGACATCCGCTCAAAAGAAGAAGTTTCTGCATGAGGTGAAGTGGTATATATGGGATGAACCATATTTGTTTAGACAGGGAGCTGACCAGATCATCAGGAGATGTATCCCGTTCTGTGAGACGGAGGGGATATTACGAGACTGCCATTCCACGGTTTATGGTGGACACTATGGAGGTGAGAAGACGGCAGCTCGTATTCTGCAAGCAGGTTTTTTCTGGCCTACTTTGTTCAAAGATGCTCATCAGTTTGTTTTAAGGTATGATCGTTGCCAAAGAGTGGGAAATTTGTCAAGGAAGGATGAGATGCCATTAAATGTGATGCTTGAAGTTGAGGTCTTTGATGTATGGGGAATCAATTTCATGGGGCCTTTTATCTCGTCTTGCAATAATCAGTACATCTTGCTGGCAGTCGATTATGTCTCAAAATAGGTAGAAGTTAAAGCTTTACCGACAAATGATGCAAAGGCAGTGCTAAATTTTCTTCATAAGCAAATTTTCACAAGGTTTGGAACGCCTCGGGTAATCATAAGTGATGAAGGATCGCATTTTTACAACCGTAAGTTCACTTCTATGATGCAGCATTATAATATGAATCATCGAGTAGCTACTGCCTATCATCCGCAAACAAATGGTCAAGCGGAAGTGTCTAACAGAGAGATAAAGCGCATTCTAGAGAAGGTTGTTTGTCCGTCAAGGAAGGATTGGTCTTTAAAGCTCGATGAAGCTGTTTGGGCTTACAGAACAGCATACAAAACTCCACTTGGGATGTCACCGTTTCAGTTGGTGTACGGTAAGGGATGTCATCTACCGGCGGAGCTTGAGCATAAGGCCTACTGGGCATTGAAGAAATTGAACCTGGATTTAGATGCAGCTGGTAAGAAAAGAATGCTTCAGCTTAATGAACTTGATGAATTTCGACTTCAAGCGTACGAGAATAACAAAATGTATAAGGAAAAGGTGAAGAGGTGGCACGATAGGAAGCTACATCCTAAGTTATTTGTGCCAGGGCAACAAGTTCTGTTATTCAACTCTCGGCTCCGACTTTTTCCTGGGAAGTTGAAATCAAGGTGGTCTGGACCTTTTATTGTCAAAACTGTGTTTCCACATGGAGCGGTGGAAATTTTTGAGAATGATTCGGACCAAGCATTCAAGGTTAACGGTCAGCGGTTGAAGCACTACTATGGGGACATGGCAAACCGAGAGGTGGTTAGTGCCATTTTGTTGACTACTTGAGAAAGGTACGGAACGTCAAGCTAATGATGAAAAAGAAGCGCTGCGTGGGAGGCAACCCATGAATTGTTGTTACAGGAACCCTTAGAAGTTAATAACCTATCCAAAAAACACAAAAAAATCAGAAAAAAAGGGCTGAATTTTTTTTTTTTCCAGAGACCCTCTGCGCGCCCGCGCAGCTATGCTGAGCGGCCGCGCAGCTTGCTGCGCGCCCGCGCAGAAATGCTGAGCGGCCGCGCAGGGGTCGAGTTCCAGAAAATTTTTACAGTTCAGAAAAAAAAAAAAACACAAAAACCCAGCACAGCCCATAAACCCACGAATTCTTTTCCCATTACCCCATGATTTTATCCCTCAACCCCACTCCTAATCTAATTTAACCTACTCCAAACCCTATATATACATACACCTATCCCACATATCTCCCACAAACTTCCTACACTTAAACCCTCTCATAAACATCAAAAATCAGTTCTTACACACTTTTATTCACAAATCAATGGCACCCAAGAGAGCACGCACTATTGACAGCAGCAGCACAGTTCTTACTGCTGATTCATCAAGGGGTAATGCTGCAAGGCCTCGGTTAACTGACAGAGCTGCGGAGGAGGAGTACACTAGGCTGTTGGGGAAGCCGATTCTGAAGGAGAGGGGGTTTTTACCATCAGGGAGGGATGGTGAGTTGTTACTCATGATTGCAGAGAAGGGGTGGATAGCTTTTTGTGAGTCACCCGAAGCAGTACCGATGAGTGTGGTTCGCGAGTTCTACGCGAACGCGAAGGCTGAAAAGAATGGGTTTTCTGTAGTTCGTGGGCTTACGGTTGATTATCATCCTGAGGCGATTCGCCGTGTGATTGGACAGCGAGAGAGGAAGCCCGAGGAGTTGAACTGAAATGAAAAGACTGCTGAGGATTTTGACTTGGATTTGATTTGTGCGACTCTCTGTCGACCGGGCACAGTTTGGAACCGTAGTCCAGCCAATAATGAGTATCGTCACTTTTCGGCGATCGCCATGAACAGGTATGCCCGTGCATGGAATGCATTTATATGTGCTAATATTTTGCCTTCTTCACATGCACACGAGGTCACAGTTGAGAGAGCACAGTTGTTGTGGGTAATTCAGAATGAGGAATACTATGTGGACCTTGGTGAGTTTATTTACCAAGGAATTCTGAAGTTTTTGAGGGGAGCAAAGCATATGAACATCCCTTATGCATCCACGGTTACGAAGCTATGCCGAGCAGTAGGAGTGAACTGGCCGGCTCATGAGCAGTTACAGTTGGCAGCAGCTCCGATAGATTCTGGCACTCTGAATGGGATGCAGGAGTGGACCGGTGGTGAGCCTGAGGAGCATGGGCTGGGTTATCGTCTTCCAGGAGGGCGTCCTGCTCGAGGTGCTACTATGGCTAGGCCAGGGCGTGGTGAGGCTGGTTCTTCGAGAGCTCAGGAGGGTGCTGGGATGGGTGATGCCCAGTATAGGAGGCTTTCACGGCGGATGGATGCCATGTATGAGACGCAGAGCAGGTTTGCTCAGGAGCTCACCCTCGCGTTAGGGACTGCTTTTCGAGGCCTTGGAGCTGATATCCAGTGGCCAGTTTTTGGTGAGGACTCTGCATACCCGCCGCCTGATACTCCACCCACTGAGGGTGATGATGATGATGACTCCGAGTAGGTATACCCTGTGTTCCTTTCTACTACCTTCACTGGGGACAGTGAAGATTTTAAGTTTGGGGGTGGTAGTTAAGGAATATTTTGTGTGTGTCATATAGCTGCATATTCATGATAGTTAGTTCATATAGTTGCATAATTTTTGCCATATAGTTTTTTTTATAGCTTTATTTGTTTGTCATATCATATAGCTCATGCATATACCATGATCCCTTTTGCAATGATTTATCGACTGAATTGTGATATTGATGCGAGTGTAGTGATAGCATTAAAGTGATATTAAGTTGTGTAGGTTGATATGCATGCTAGAAGCACTTGTATTTTCACTAAGTCTTAGAGAATGCTTAAGGGCTAGATTATTGTTATGATCTGATTATTTTCGAGGATAATCTATTTATTATGCTTAGAATTTGATAATAGGTTCTTAGTGGTAAAGGCATGAAAAAAAAGAAAAAAAAATGGAGTAAAAATGGAATTTGTTGCTAGTTGTGGCTAGGCGTCAATTGGCTAGTAGCCGGCTCGCATGTTATGCGAGTAGTCTAGGGTTGAGCAAGATGGAGCGAAACGCACTTGCTCAGAGAAAAAAAAATAAATTGTTTTTGCATAATTGATCAAGAGTGGGCTCTTTGGTATTCGAGTTATTAAGTTCTTAGGGGACTTTGTGCCTAGTGACCTAAGGCTTTTAGAGTCTGGGATCCGCTAACCTAACACTCGTTATATGGATACCATTGTATAAGTCTTTTGTGGACCTCACTCATTGCACGGTCAAATAAGCATTTGAGTTATAAATAAAAAGCACAATTCCGTAGTAAGCTCCAGAGTTCTTGTAGTGTTGTATATCACTTTGTGGCTAGAATTTTTATTCTTTGTATAATCGTAGGATTGCCTTGAGGATAGTCTAGTCATAGTAATTGGTCTAGTTCCGAAGCATATCTGTTAAGCAGTTGCACACACCACATTTCTGGCTGTATGTCCGTTTGCATGAGTTTATTGATCTTTAGTGTCTAACTGCATTCGTTGAGACGTGACAATTTGGTTGGTTAATTGTAGTAAGGGGGATCGTTGCATTTTCATATAGATTGCATTCATGCATATTTTTATTTGTTTTGAGTCTGTGACGCTTGAGGACAAGCATCGATTTAAGTTTGGGGGTGTGATAAGTGGCATTTTATACCACTTAGAACGTCTTAAAATGGCTTAAAGTGGTGTCTTGAAATCAAGTATTTTGTGTATTTGATGCGTTTTTCTAGTGTTTATGCATTTCAGGGTATTAGTTGCATTTCGGAGGAGGAATCATCAAGAATAAGCCTTGGCATGTGTTCACCATTGAGAGAGGAAAAGAACGGGCAGATTACGGCGAAGAAACGGAGCAAACCTGGAATTTTTCCAGTAGGGTCCTGCGCGCCCGCGCAGCAATGCTGAGCGGCCGCGCAGCAGCCTTGCGCGCCCGCGCAGAAATGCTGAGCGGCCGCGCAGCAGCCTTGCGCGCCCGCGCAGAAATGCTGAGCGGCCGCGCAGGGTCGGGGAAAAAGCTGAATTATTTTAGACTTCTACTTCTGTTTGGCTTCCAACTACTATGTAATCTGAGTTTTATGGGACTATTATATAAGTAGATTTGAGACGTTTTCATAGATATATAAGGAGGAAATTGTGTTTTAGATTGTTTTGCACAAGAAGCGAAGGAGATAAGGAAGAAGACCGATTTAGCACACCGCAACGAAGGAGGAAGCATATATTCTTGTGATTCTTGTTTCGTTGTAACGTTGGATGCTAGTTTTCTTGCTTTGACTTATTTACTCTTGTGACGTACTCTGTTTTAATATAATTAGTGTAGTTATTATTTTCTTGTGTTGTTTATCATGATTTCATATGAACCCATGATGGCGATAAGTTCTATTATGGGCTAATCGTGATCATGGGGTTGTAACGGATTTATTATGGAATTCTTTAGTTAATTGTTTAATACTTTAGTGTGTGATGATTGCATGATATCTAGTATTGGTTGTGCGTATTCGTCTTATGTGCGTCGCGAACATATAAGATAGGGTGTTAATCTCTTGTGAAGCGACGGTGGATCTTGAGATTTAGAACTTGCCATGCTAGCATAGGTTCATGTACGTTGTGCATGAGTAGTGGGTAATTCTAACAGTTTTATTTGCCCTATATAATCAAAAGGAATAACTTGTGCTTAAATCGTTGAGTTGTCAATTTCTGTAGACATATAGGAACTCAACATAATTGATGACTATTCAACTTCTATCTTAATTGTGGATGCTTGGTAGAATGTTATTAGTACAATGAAAGTTGGCTTTTATCAGTTTCGTGTTATTCGATTAATATCATCACTGTCACATGCTAAAGGTAATAACAATGGCTATAGAAGGAAGTAATAATGAAGTTGTGATCTCATGAGTGTTTTATTATTGATAAATTGAAGTGTTAATTAAGTAGTTAATTATAGTTAATATTTAATCAATAATTTTAAGTGTTGTTATCTTAACATTGAGAAGTAATCATACATTGGTGAGTGAGTTTAATTAGACAATAACTTAGTCTGAGTCTCTGAGGGAACGAACTAGAAAGTATTCTATATTACTTGCGAACGCGTATACTTGCGTGAATATTAGTGCGTGATTTCGCCCTAACAGTTGGTACCTTTAGATCAGGGTCGTTGGTTTTTAGAAGTGGAGGACGCCTGGCTCAGATGGATTGTATACATGTGTCTAGGTAAGGATCACCTTTAGGATACAACAAAGGTGTGCTCACGCGTGTCATGCTTGTCTCAATTATTGGTTATTGATAGCTGTCATTGTCACGTGCCCACGTGCCCTTTCTTGGTGGGCTGTAGGGAATGCCTGTGATTGGGGAACCCCTCGAGCCTGCTCTAGCTGGGTTGAACTCTAGCAGGGAGGTGATTCTACTTCTAGGTTGAGCCTGGGCCCGGCTACTATCCTGAGCCTTGCTATCTTCATTTGCTTGTTTCGGATTAGGAGGACTTGGCTCTCCAACTGAGCTTGTCTGACCTTAGAGCTGGGTTGGGTTCTAGCCGGGCTGTTTATACCCTATCAATAAGTTACATTTTTTAAGAAACTAAGTGGCACTAAATTGTGTAAATTAGTTGAAGCTTTATCCTTTCGTGGAAGGAATTCATGGAAGTGGACTACGTTTGGATCAAGTTCTAAAGTAAATAATACATTATATTATTATATCCTTCATATATAACTAACTTAAAATCTGTGCGACGCATGATTTTTTTAATATTATATAATTTTAAAAAAAATTAATTAGACTTAAATTCTTAAATTTGGTCATATAAATTTTTTAAATGATATGGTTTCATGGTAAATATATTAAAACATGTATATATTCATGATTTTTTTAATAATGAATATTTGAAAAAGACAGTAATACTTATTGAAGGATATAATTTTTTTAATATTTCTACGTGTTTTTACAATAAATGATTATATTTTAATTAAAAGTTAAGTTTTAGTTTGGATCAATATATACTATTATAATAAGGACGAAACAACGAAAGTTTGGTTGGTAGTCGGTCTAGTCACCGTAATTATAAAAATATTTAAAATAGTACACTTTAGATAAATAAATATTCACAACAGAATTATAATATGTCTAATGGTTTTGGCTGAAATTAAAAATATAAAATTCACCTGGGTGGGTCTAAAATAAAATTATACTATTGATCCAATCTTAAAAAAAACTACATAAAGTTAGCTAGATCTACAGACTCAGGCTAAAAATATTGATCCCGCTAAAAATATTATATTATTGGACCGAGCTAAAATAAAATAAAAATGAAATAGTGGGGTTGATATAATGTCATTAAGTTAAAATAAAAGTAACATATATTCTCCATTCGGTATAAAACATAATAATATTTACCTCGGGCTAAAATAAAATCAAATAAAAAACTAAGTATTATTAGCTAGATTTGGATGATATAACAGTTGTGAAACGAAAATAAAGATTTGATGTTTCATGCTAAAACAAAATAATAAATACTACCGATTAAACAAATATTATTGAACCGGGCTAAAATAAAATTAAAATTTAAAAGGTATTTCGTTGATGGATATAATTTATTATGCCAAAATAAAATAAAAGTATAATTTATTTAATTTAAAACAAAATAATATTTACATGAAGCTAAAATAAAATAAAAACAAACTAAATGTAATTAGATAGATGGGTCCAAAAAAATAACGTATATTATTAATCTACGCTAAAATTAAAATTAAATTTAAACTAAATATAATTATTATATTATTGATTTGGGTTAAAATAAAATCAAAGTCTAGTAATTCGTTGGTATGTATAATCTATACTTAGAAAAGTGGGGTAACTAATAACCTTATAGCCCAAAGTTTGATGATTGATTTGTGTGTACAATGTTCAGGTTTATATAATTACGGGTTTTCTTTAAATTTTTATAATATACATAATATTTTAATAAAATGAAAATAGAGATAGCATTTATAATAGCGTCGGACTAAAATAAATTAATATATACTATTTATTTGAGATAAAAAAATATTATACAATTGATTCATTATAAAGCAAAATTAAAATTAAAAATAATTAGACCAACTAAAATAAAATAATATATACTTATATTTTTATCTGGGTTAACATAATTTTTTTACCATTGATATATAAATTTTACGATTAAACTAACATAAATTTGAATATACATAAATCTGAAAACAGTTAGTTGGAAAGACAATTTGTATACTAATCTGAGGTAAAATTTACCTTTTAATTAAAACATAATTATCTTTTGTATACACACCTATATATCAATAAAACTATAAATTTTAATTATTCCATTATTTTTTTGAAAGTGAAGTATCACTAACTTATACACCTATGTGTATATTAATAACTATTATCAAATCATATTATTAAAATTTCAAATAAATAAATTTCATATCTTAAAATTTTCACTGAAAATTAAATTCAAAAAATTATTTAAAATTATATGTTAACTTCATTTTATCCTAAACTAATATTTCATTTTATCCTAAACCAATAGTTTACTGTATTTTAACCAGTACTAATTACACCAACAAACTAATCATTTTTAGTTTGATTTTAATTTTTTAAGCCCGATTGAATATGATAATTTTATTTTAGCACGAACAAATAGCATATATATTTTTATTTTAGCTAGTCGAATTATATTTTGAAAAATTAACTTTTGATAGGTATAGATATAGATATCTATATATTAATTAAATTATTTGTTATCATAATTTAATTAAATAAAAATTAAATTAGCAGTATTTATCTGAATAATATAGATATTAATATAAATTATAATTTATATTTGCAGAAGACTTGATATTAATATCAAATATAATAATTGAGAGTTTAATATGAATTAAAGTTTTAATTGGAAGAAAAAGAGGACTTCAATATCAATTAGAATTAGAATGACCGGCCGACCGACCAACCAATTTTTTTATGTTTCGTTGATAAGTGGCATTTTATACCACTTAGAACATCTTATAATGGCTTGAATTGATGTCTTGAAATCAAGTATTTTTTGTATTTGATGCGTTTTTCTAGTGTCTTTGCATTTCAGGGTATAACTTGCGTAATTAGGGAGATTTTAGCATAATAAGTCTAGGGAAGTACTTGGGATCAGTTGCGGGGAGTTGTGCGAAGAATTCAGCAAAATCAGAAGCAGAAAGTGGGATTTTCCAGAAGCTGTGCAGGCGCCCGCCTGGGATATGCAGGCGACCGCCTGGAGATGCAGGCAACCGCCTGGAGATGCAGGCGCCCGCGTGGGAACAGAGGCGGCCGCCTGGGGTCGTAAATTTAGAATCTGGATTTTCTAATTCAACTTCTATTGGGCTTCTGAGACTGCTCTTTCTTGTGCACTCTTATATAAACCTACTTGAGAGACGTTTCACAATAACAAGCAACAAGCAAGGGGCAAGGAGAGAAGAATAAGAAGACCGTTTTAGCACACCACAACGAATAAGAGGAAGCATATGTTATCTTGTGATTCTTTTATTCGTTGTAAAAGTGGATGCTAGTTTTCTTTACTTTGAACCTTAATACTCTTGTGACGTACTCTGTTTTTATTAAGTATTTTTATTAGTTTATATCGTTGTGTTATTATCATATTTTCATATGAACCCAAGATGATAATGAGTTCTATCATGGGCTAATCGTGATCATGGGGTCGTAGCGGATTTACTATGAATTTATTTAGTTAATTGTTTAATCCCTTGGTATGTGATGATTATATGATATCTAGCATAGGTTGTGCTTATTCGTCTTATGTGCGTCGCGAACATATAAGATAGTCTGTTAATCTCTTGTGAAGCGACAATGAATCTTGAGATTTAAAACTTGCCATGCTAGCATAGGTTAATGTATTGTATGCATGATTAGTGGGTAACTCTAACCGTTTTACTTGCCCTGTATAATCATAATGAATAACTTGCGCTTAAATCGTTATGTTGTCAAATTCTGTAGACATATAGGGTCTCAACATAATTGATGCATATTCAACTTCTATCTTAATTGTGGATGCTTGGTAGAATAGTACTTGTGCAACGACAATTGGCTTTTATCAGTTTCGTGTTGTTCGATTAATATCATCATCGTTACATGCTAAGGGTAATAACAATAACTATTGAATGAAGTAGTAATGAAGTTATGATCTCACGTGTGTTTAATATTGTTAATTCAAGTGTTAATTTAAGTGTTTAATTTTCGTAGTTAATAGTAGTTAATAATTAGTTAATCAACCTTAAGTGTTATTGTCTTGGCATTGAGAAGTAATCATACATTGGTGAGTAAGTGTTAATTGAACATAATTAGTCAGAGTCTCTGTGTGAACGAACTAGAAATTATTTTGTACTACTTGCGAACGCGTATACTTGCGTGAATTATTAGCACATGCTTTGTGTCAAACAAGTTTTTGGCGCCGCTGCCGGGGACTCGGTGTTAATTTGTTTAGTTTATGTACTTTCCATCAGTGGTCATTAGGACTCATTTATTAAGACTTGTTACTTATTATTTACAGTTGTGTTTCAGGTACTCTAGCGAGCGTTTATGCAAACATGTTCTCTCACTCACAATAGGACTCTAGATACGACTGAGGAGACATATTCACTTCTTGACATTCCGGAGAAGTTAGATTTTGAAGATTCGGATAAAGAAAGTGAAAAAAAAGAATCGGTAATCACGGGTGATCGTAGTTCCAGCATATCCAGCTCTTATGGACTTTTCTCGGCCTAAAATTGATAACATTCAGTTAAGCATCATTCATCCGGCTATTCAGGCCAATACTTTTGAAATCAAGCCGGGCACTATTTAGATGGTGCATAATTTTGTTTCTTTCGGAGGTGCTGCGACTGAAGATCCCAACATGCATATCAGGTATTTTGTCGAGATCTGCAGTACTTTCAAATATAATGGTGTTACTGATGAGGCTATCAAGTTGAGGCTTTTCCCATTCTCTCTGAGGGATAAAGCTAAGGACTGGTTACATTCTCTACCAGCTGGGTCCATCACTACTTGGGAAGATCTTGCGCAAAAGTTTCTGGTAAAGTTCTATCCAATGGCCAAGACTGGAGCTATGAGGAGTGCTCTTACTCAGTTTATGCAGTAACCAACAGAATCTATGTGCGAAGCTTTTGAGCGCTATAAGGAGATGTTGAGAAAGTGTCAACATCATGGTATGCATGACTGGATGGTGATCACTGGGTTCTACAATGGTTTGGGGGCCAAATCTCGGCCAATGCTCGATGCAGCTACTGGAGGCGCCTTGTGGGCCAAAAGCTATACTGAGACCTATAATCTCATTGAAACTATGGCTGCAAATGAGCATCGAAACCCAACTTAAAGGATGATTCCTGGGAAGGTAGCAGGTATTTTGGAAGTTGATGCAACTACAACTATTGTAGCGCAGCTCCAAGCGCTGTATATGAAGGTCGATTCTTTAGCCAACTATGGAGTCAATCAAATAGCTATTGTCTGTGAGCTTTGTGCAGGTTCTTATGCTACAGATCAGTATTCTCTTGTTAATGAATATGTTCAGTATGTGAACAATTATCAGCGACCGCAACAGCCTGTGCCAGCTACTTTATCATCCTAATAACAGATATCATCCCAATTTCAGTTGGAGCAACAATCAGAATGCTGTTCAGCAACCATATCAGCAAGCTGTAAGTAAACAGTTTAATCCACCTGGATTCCAGCAACCTCAGTATAATGCTCAAAGGCAATCATATCCTCAACAAGGAGGTGCTACTCCACCTTCTAGTGCTAATTTTGAGGAGCTAAAGCTGTTGTGCAAAAGTCAGGCTATTTCTATCAAGACATTGGAGAATTAAATCGGTCAAATAGCCAATGCCGTGCTTAATTGTCAACCTGGAATACTTCCCAGCGATACTGAAGTGCCAGGCAGGAAGGAAGCTAAAGAGCAAGTCAAAACTGTTACCTCAAGGTCTGGAAAGGTTGTTGATGCTGAAAAAGCAAAAGAATGAGAAGTTGAAGTTGTAGATGAAGAAGAGAAGCAAAAGGAGAAAGATGGGGAATCAAGGAAGACTACTGTTCAACACACTCTGCCTGAGGATAATACAGGGGAGAAACAGCTCTATCCTCCACCACCTTTTCCTAAGAGATTGGAAAAACAAAAGCTGGATAAGCAATTCGGTAAGTTTCTGGAGGTGTTCAAGAAACTTCACATCAACATACCTTTCGCTGAGGCTCTGGAGCAAATGCCTAGTTATGCGAAATTCATGAAAAATATTCTTTCAAGGAAGGTGAAACTGGATGATCTTGATACCATTGCTCTAACGGAAGAGTGTAGAACTGTGCTGTAATAAAAATTACCTCCAAAGCTTAAGGATCCAGGTAGCTTCACCATTCCTTGCACCAATGGAAAGTTATCATTCGACAAGTGCCTTTGCGATTTGAGAGCAAACATCAATCTGATGTCGTTGTCTATCTTCAAAAAGCTAAATTTTCCTGATCCAAAGCCCACCCACATGTCTCTACAATTGGCTGATCGTTCTATTACATACCCATGAGGCATCGTTGAGGAAGTGTTAGTAAAGGTGGATAAGCTCATCTTTCCTGCAGACTTTGTCATTTTGGATTTCGAGGAAGATAAGAAGATTCCCATAATCTTGGGAAGACCTTTTTTGGCTACAGGCCATACCTTGATAGATGTGCAAAAAGGTGAACTTACCATGCGGGTGTAAGATCAGGATGTGACATTCAATGTATTCAATGCGATGAAATTCCCTATAGAAGATGAGGAGTGCTTCAAGGTGGATTTAATTGATTCTGCAGTAACTTCAAAACTTGATCATGTGCTAAGGTCTGATGCCTTAAAAAAGCCTTATTGGGGGAATTTGACAGTGAAAATGAGGAAGGCAATGAGCAACTACAATATCTAAATGATCCTCCTTAGAAGCGAAAGCTCGACATGCCATTTGAATCTCTTGGTAATACTGATCTCAAGAATGCTGAGGGAAAGCTCAAACCATCTATTGAGGAAGCACCTACTTTGGAGCTTAAACCATTACCTGAACACTTGAGGTATGCTTTTTTAGGTGATGCATCTACTTTGCCTGTTATTATTACATCTGACCTTTTAGGTAGTGATGAGGACAATCTTTTGAGGATCTTGAGAGAATTCAAATCGGCAATCAGATTGACTATAGCAGATATAAAAGGGATCAGCCCTTCGTACTGCATGCATAAAATTTTGCTAGAGGAAGGTAGCAAGCCGACTGTTGAGCAACAACGAAGACTTAATCCTATCATGAAAGAAGTGGTGAAGAAAGAAATTCTAAAGTGGCTAGATGCTGGAATCATATATCCTATTTTTGACAGTTCTTGGGTAAGCCGTACAATGTGTACCTAAGAAAAGAGGTATTACTGTGGTAGCAAATGAGAAGAACGAGCTCATCCCCACTCGAACAATTACAGGATGAAGGGTATGCATGGACTACAGAAAGTTGAATAAAGCCACGAGGAAGGATCACTTCCCTGATCCATTTATTGATCTGATGCTTGACAGGTTGGCTGGTCATGAGTATTATTTTCTTCTGGATGGCTATTCGGGCTACAATCAGATTTGCATTGCACCAGAAGATCAAGAAAAGACTATTTTCACTTGTCCATTTGGCACGTTTGCTTTTCGCAGAGTTTCTTTTGGCTTATATGGTGCACCTGCCACTTTTCAGAGATGCATGATGGCCATATTCTCTGATATGATTGGAAATAATGTCGAAGTGTTCATGGACGACTTCTCCGTCTTTGGACATTCGTTTGATGAATGTTTGAATAATCTCCGTTTGGTGTTCAAAAGGTGTGTGGAAACTAATTTGGTGCTTAATTGGGAAAAATGTCACTTCATGGTGCAACAAGGCATCATTTTTGGGCATAAAGTCTCTAGAAAAGGCCTTGAGGTGGATAAAGCCAAGGTGGGGGTCATTGAAAATCTTCTGCCACCTATTTATATTAAAGGAATCCGTAGTTTTCTTGGTCATGCGGGTTTTTATCGGTGTTTCATCAAGGACTTCTCTAAGTTATCTAAGCCGTTGTGCAACTTGCTCGAGAAAGATGTGCCTTTCAAATTTGATGATGAATGCTTGGCAGCATTCGAGACTCTCAAGAAAAGTTTAATAACTGTACCATTTATTACGACACCTGATTGGACAGAACCTTTTGAGATGATGTGCGATGCAAGTGATTATGCAGTGGGAGCAGTTCTTGGGCAGCGCAAGAATAATATCTTTCATGTGGTCTGCTATGCTAGTAAGACGCTAAATGGAGCTCAAATGAACTACACCACTACTGAGAAGGAGCTCTTGGCTATAGTTTTTGGTTTCAAAAAATTTTGATCTTATCTACTTGGGACAAAGGTGACAATATTCATTGATCACGCTGCTATTCTCTATCTGGTCTCAAAGAAGGATTCGAAGCCTAGACTTATTCGTTGGGTGCTCTTGCTATAGGAATTTGAGTTAGAGATCAAGGATCGAAAAGGTAATGAAAATCAAGTAGCTAACCATTTCTCCAGATTGGAGAATCCCGATTCTACTTCATATGATAAGACATTGATCAACGAATCTTTTCCGGATGAGCAGTTGTTCACAGTTCAAGAGGAAGAGCCATGGTTCGCAGACATTGTGAACTATCTTGTCAGCAATATAATGCCTCCTAATATGAATGCGGCCCAAAAGAAGAAGTTTCTGCATGAGGTGAAGTGGTACATGTGGGATGAACCATATTTGTTTAGATAAGGAGTTGACCAGATCATCAGGAGATGTATCCCATTCTGTGAGACGGAGGGATATTACGAGACTGTCATTCTACAGTTTATGGTGGACATTATGGTGGTGAAAAGAGAGCAGTTCATATTCTTCAAGCAGGTTTTTCTGGCCTACGTTGTTTAAGGATGCACATCAGTTCATTTTAAGGTGTGATCATTGCGAAAGAGTTGGGAATCTTACTAGAAAGGATGAAATGTCGTTAAATGTGATGCTTGAAGTTGAGGTCTTCGATGTTTGGGGAATCAATTTCATGGGACCATTTATCTCGTCCTGCAATAATCAGTACATCTTGCTAGCAGTCGATTATGTCTCGAAACGGGTAGAAGTCAAGGCTCTACCGACGAATGATGCAAAGCTAGTGTTGAGTTTTCTTCATAAGCAGATATTCACAAGATATGAGACCATTATGAACCTTTAGAATTTAGTACTCTATCCAAAAACCTAAAAAAATCAGAAAAAACTGGCTGAATTTTTTTTTCCAGGACCCTTCCAGGCGCCTGTCTGCAGGTTCCAGGAGGCCGCTTGCTGGCAGGCGCCCTCCTGCTGGTTCCAGGTGACCGCCTGCAGACTTGAATTTTGAAAATTCGGTATTCAGCCTTATAAAAAAAATAGAAAAAATACAAAAACACAACACCACAGCATTACAAACCCCATTATCCACGAAAACTTCCTACAAATTAGCCACAACCCCACTCCTAATCTAATTTTAACCTAAATTCTACCCTATATATACACAACCTCTCCATATACACTCCCATATACTTTCAACTTACAAACTCTTTCCTACACACAAAACACAACTCTCAACTCTTATTCTCAGTTTCAATGGCCCCAAAGAGATCTCGAACTGTCGATAGCAGCAGCACAATTACTACTGCTGATTCTTCAAGGGGTACTGTTGTAAGGCCCTGATTGGTGGATAGGGTTGCTGAGGAGGAGTATGCTAGGCTTCTGACTAAGCCGATTCTGAAGGAGAGGGGATTTTTGCCATCGGGGAGGGATGGTGAGTTATTGCCGATGATTGCAGAGAAGGGTTGGATTACTTTTTATGAGTCACCTGGGGCGGTCCCGATGAGTGTGGTTCGCGAGTTCTATGCGAACGCCAAGGCCGACAAGAATGGGTATTCTGTTGTTCGTGGGCTTACGGTTGATTATCAGCCCGAGGCGATTCGCCGTGTTATTGGGCAGCGACAAAGGAAACCCCAGGAGAAGAATTGGAATGAGAAGACCCCCGAGGAGTTTGACTCAGATTTGATTATTGCTACTCTCTGTCAGCCGGGCACGGTGTGGAAGGTTAAGACGGGATCTAACGAGTATCATTCTTTTTCGGCTGTTGCGATGAACAGGTATGCCCGTGCATGGAATGCCTTTATTTGTGCTAATATTTTGCCTTCTTCGCATGCACATGAGGTTACAGTTGAGAAAGCCAGGTTGTTGTGGGGGATTTTAAATGAGGAGTATTATATGGACCTTTGTGAGTTCATCTACCAAGGGATTTTGAAGTTTTTGAGGGGGAGGACGCATTACAACATCCCTTATGCCTCTGTTATCACGAAGCTGTGCAAGGCAGTTGGAGTCCGCTGGCCTTCTTATGAGCAGCTACAGATGTCGGCCACTCCTATTGATTCATCGACGCTTAATGCGATGCAAGAGTGGACGGGTGGAGAGCCCGAGGAGCATGGTTTGGGATATCGTCTTCCAGGAGGACATTCAGCAGCTGGTGCTACGATAGCTAGGCCCAGTCAGGCTCAGGGCGAGGCAGGTTCTTCTAGAGCCCAGGGAGGTGATGGTTCAGAAATGGCTGATGTCCAGTACAGGAGGCTTTCTAGGAGGATGGATGCGATGTTCGAGTCGCAGAGCAGGTTTGCACATGAGCTCACCCTAGCACTTGGGACTGCTTTTAGAGGCCTTGGAGCTGACATCCAGTGGCCCGTTTTTGGTGAGGACTCTACTTATCCGCCTCCTAACACTCCACCCTCTGAGGGTGATGATGATGATGTACTCTCTGAGTAGGTATACCCTTTGTTCCTTTCTATTACCTTCACCGGGGACAGTGAAGATATTTGTGTGTATGTCATGTAGTTGCATATTGATGTTAGTTTAGTTCATATAGTTGCATATTTTTTTTTGCCATATAGTTTATTTTATTATTTTATAGCTTTATTTATCATGTCATATAGATCATGCATATACCATGATGCCTTTGTGTTGCTTTACCAATTGATATGTGATATTGATGCGAGTGTAGTGATAGCGTTAGAGTGATGTTGAATCTTGTTAGGTTGGCATGCATGCTAGAAACACTTGTAATTTCACTAAGTCTTAGAGTATGCTTAAGGACTAGATTGTTGCCATGGTTTGATGATTTTTAAGGTTAATCTATTGCTTATGCTTAGAATATATGATAGGCTCTTAATGATAAAGGCATGAAAAGATAAAATTGGAGTAAAAATTGGAATTCATTGCTAGTCGTGGCTAGGCATTAAATGGCTAGTAGCCGGCTCATATTTTATGCGAGTAGTCTAGGGTTGAGCAAGATGGAGCGAAACGCACTTGCTCAGAAATTGAAAAAAAAAGAAAAAAAAAGAAAAAAAATATGGTTTAATGCATAATTGATCACGAGTGAGCTCTTTGGTATTCAAGTTATTAAGTTCTTAGGGGACTTTGTGCCTAGTGACCTAAGGCTTTTATAGTCTCATATCCGCTAACCTAACGCTCGCTAAATGAATGCCATTGCATAAGTATTTTTTGGACCTCACTCATTGCACGATCAAATAAGCATTTGTTTATTGTGTTGAATAAACGCATGATTCCGTAATAAGATCCAGTGATCTTGAAATGCTATAAGTCATTTTATGTCTAGAATATATTCCTCGTATAATCTCGTGATTGCCTTGAGAATAATTGAGTTATGATAATTGATCTAGTTTCGAAGCATATATGTTAAGCATTCGCACACACCACATTTCTAGTTGTATGTTAGCTTGTGTGATTTGATTGATCTTTAGTCGCCTAATTGCATTTGTTGAGATGTTATGTGTTGGTTGGTTTAGTCATTGCGATGGGGATCACTGCATTTCATGTAGTTTTTGAGTCTGTGACGCTTGAGGACAAGCATCGATTTATGTTTGGGGGTGTGATAAGTGGCATTTTATACTACTTAGAAAATCTTATAATGGCTTGAATTGATGTCTTGAAATCAAGTATTTTGTGTATTTGATGCGTTTTTCTAGTGTCTTTGCATTTCAGGGTATAATTTGCGTAATTAGGGAGATTTCAGCATAATAAGCCTAGGGAAGTACTTGGGATCAGTTGCGGGGAGTTCTGCGAAGAATTCAGCAAAATCTAAAGCAGAAAGTGGGATTTTCCAGAAGCTGTGTAGGCGCCCGCCTGGGATATGCAGGCGACCGCCTGGAGATGCAAGCGCCCGCGTGGGAACTGAGGCGGCCGCCTAGGGTCGTAAATTTAGAATCTGGATTTTCTAATTCAACTTCTATTGGGCTTCTGAGACTACTGTTTCTTGTGGACTCTTATATAAACCTACTTGAGAGAAGTTTCACAATAACAAGCAACAAGCAATGAGCAAGGAGAGAAGATTAAGAAGACCGTTTTAGCACACCACAACGAAGAAGAGGAAGCATACATTAACTTGTGATTCTTTTATTCGTTGTAACAGTGGATGCTAGTTTTCTCTACTTTGAACCTTAATACTCTTGTAATGTACTCTGTTTTTATTAAGTATTTTTATTAGTTTATATCGTTGTGTTATTATCATGTTTTTATATGAACCCATGGTGACGATGAGTTCTATGATGGGCTAATTGTGATTATGGGGTTGTAGAGGATTTACTATGGATTTTTTTAGTTATTTGTTTAATACCTTGGTATGTGATGATTATATGATATCTAGCATAGGTTGTGCTTATTCGTTTTATGTGCGTCGCGAACATATAAGATAGTCTTTTAATCTCTTATGAAGCGACAGTGAATCTTGAGAATTAGAACCTGCCATGCTAGCATAGGTTCATGTATTGTATGCATGATTAATGGGTAACTCTAACCATTTTACTTTCCCTGTGTAATCATAATAAATAACTTGCGCTTAAATCGTTATGTTGTCAAATTCTGTAGACATATAGGGTCTCAACATAATTGATGCCTATTCAACTTCTATCTTAATTGTGGATGCTTGGTAGAATGGTACTTGTGCAATGAAAGTTGGCTTTTATCAGTTTCGTGTTGTTCGATTAATATCATCACCGTTACATGCTAAGGGTAATAACAATAACTATTGAATGAAGTAGTAATGAAGTTATGATCTCATGTGTGTTTAATATTGTTAATTCAAGTGTTAATTTAAGTGTTTAATTCTCGTAGTTAATATCAGTTAATAATTAGTTAATCAACCTTAAGTGTTATTGTCTTGACATTGAGAAGTAATCATACATTGGTGAGTAAGTGTTAATTGAACATAATTAGTCAGAGTCTCTGTGGGAACGAACTAGAAGTCATTCTGTACTACTTGCGAACGCGTATACTTGCGTGAATTATTAGCGCATGCTTTGTGCCTAACATTCGTCTATTATAATATTGTATAGATAAGCGTCGGTGACTTTTTATCAACAACTTTAGTATTGTATGTTAGATATATTTGTGATGTCATGTCTAATCTGATTTGTTTAGTTTCAGAACTTAATATCAGGATTTATCATGACTTACTGGAAATCAGAACTTACTGAAGTCAGAGCTTATATTAGAACTTAAGGCCGTCAGGATTTATATCAGGACTTAAGTGCGGTTACTTCAGATAAGGAATGTAGCTGATTTACAGGAGAGGATCTGGACTAAAACAAAAGAAGATATGCATGAAGAGTTGAATAGCTAGAAGACTTGTAAAAAGATAATATCTGATTGATATATTTTAGGAGACATAATTATATTCCATATCAATTAGAAGATATCTTGTAACTGTGTACTATATAAACACAGCTTAGGGTTTACACTATAAGTGTTATCATTCACGAGAACATTATTCATTGTAACCTAGAAGCTCTTAGTGATATTGTTCATCACTGAGAGAACAGTTTAACCTACTTTGTAATAGAGCTTATTATATTGAATAAACTTAATTACTGTTACATACTTGTGTTCTAAATCAATTTGATTGTATAAACACTATATTCAACCCCCTTCTATAGTGTTGTGTGACCTAACAAGTGGTATCAGAGCATTACCAATTTCACTTCGAGCAATAAAATCTTGAATGAAGTGAAGTTCAGAAGGAGCCTCGTCCTTGTTGAGAAAGCCATGTAGTTGTTGGAAACAAACTTGGCTCCATCATAGATAAGATCTTTTGGTGCCATTTCTGTGAGAAACTAAGTGAAAAGTTGTGTGTTTGCAAGGTGTTTGATAGAATGCCTGTAAGAAAGTTCGTCAGAAAATAGAGAGAAAAAGAGAGAGAGAGTAAAATAAGAGATATTAGAAAAGGGTAAAAGTAGGTAAAAGATTGTTGAAATCTTTTAACTCTAGTATTTATACTCTCCACGTGATAACGGCTCTTTTTGGAAGTAGAACAAACATTTTACACCTGGCAGCATGTAAACAGTCAAAACATTATTAGTGGGCACGGTAAACGTGCAGTAATTATTGCTCACATGAGGTTACCAAAACAAACACGCAACCCATTAACCAAATGATTAGCAATGTTTTTATCTCACTTAAATATTTTCTGATAATATGACTGTTACAGTAAAAACTACAAATAAGTCAAATAATTAAATAATTCCATGTAAGCATCAGAGTTTCCATCAGGATTTACATCAGAACTTGACTATATAAACCTACCAAGCTCTCTGTTGCAGTTGTTGATCAACCAGCAAAGATGATACCAAAGGAGAAAGGTGATTACACACCTGAAGACATCTCATCTATTGCCAAGGATGAAAGGGTAAGGCATCTGCTTCATAGTGCAATTGAAAATGTCATGTCAAACAGGGTAATTGGATGCAAGACCGCAAAGGAAATATGGGATGCTTTGGAGGCAAGATGCCAGGGAACTTAAGCCATCAAAAAGAACATGAAGACTATACTCACACAAGAGTATGAACACTTTGATTCAAAAGCCAATGAATCATTAACTAATTTATATGACAGGTTTACCAAACTCTTGAATGATCTTTCACTGGTGGACAAGGAATATGATCTTGAAGATTCAAATCTAAAATTCCTTTTAGCTCTTCCTGAAAATTGGGATTTGAAGTCTACTTCCATAAGAGACAACTATGACCTTGCTGAAACTACTCTTGATGAAATTTATGGTATGCTTAAGACTCATGAACTTGAGATGGATCAAAGGAGCAAAAGTCATGAAAGAAAGTCAAAGACAATTGCTCTTAAAGCTGAGGAGGAATCTCCTAAAGTGTTTGTCTCAAAGAGGGGCAAAGGAAAGGCTCTAATCAAACAGTCTGATTCAGAGTCATCATATTCTGATGATGATGATTTAGAATCTGAAAATTTATCTGAAGTGGATGTTGATGCAGAGATGATGCAACTGTGTGCTCTTATGGTTAAGGGTATCACAAAGATAGCCTACAAGAAATTCAGAAAGGGTAAGATGTTTTCCAGGAAAGGTGGAAGTTCTGAGAAGAAAGGGTTCAAAAAGTCTGAAGGCAAAGAAGGAAAGTCTGACAGAGGAGATAACTCAAATGTCAAATGCTACAATTGTGGTAAAAGAGGCCACATCTATCCTGACTGCAAGAAAGGAAAAAGTGATAAAGGCCAGGCACTTATCACAAAGAAGAAAAACTGAGAAGACACTTCAGATTTTGAAGAAGAGGTGAACTATGCCTTGATGGAAAATGCTGATAGCAGTTCTGAAACTGCTGAATTGAAGGTACCTCATTCAACTCTTGCTTTTCATACTGATGATATTTCTGAGCTAAGATTATATCTGAAAACCATGTTCATTAGTTTTAGAGATCAGACTTTAGAAAATGAAAGATTAAAATCTGAAAGTCTTGCTCTTAAAAACAGAAATGATTACTTAGAAAAAGAGTTAGTTATATTCCATCAAACTCAGAAAGAAAGAGTTGAGGCTTTGTATGTTAGAGATGAACTGCTAAAATTGAATAAATCTCTTAAATCTGAACTGGAAAAGGAAAAGGAGATAATCAAAACTTGGACTAACTCTGGAAGAATAACTTAGAAAATCTTAGAAAATGGAAATTGGAAAGAAGGACTAGGTTACCTAGATGATAAAGAAGAAAAGGAAACTGTGTCATCTAAACCAAACTTTACCAAGAAAGCTGAAAAGCCTAAAATTAATCCTGTCAAGTTTGTGTCAAATTCTAACAAGTCAAAACCTGAAAAGATGAAAGACTCTAAAACATAAGTCAAAGAAAAGTCAACTTCTGACAAATTAAAACAGGATAAACCAGCTATAGTAAACGCTGGCCTAATGACAAAGAGGCAGCTTAAGTATAAGCTGAAAGAGATTAAAAATGTGAACAAGGTAAAGGAAGCTAGAAAAAATAGGAATGGAATGGAAGGTGTGAATAAAAGCAATAATTACATGCCTGTTCCTAATGCTCCTAGAAAGAAATGCTATAATTGTGGAAACTCTAACCATCTTGCTTCTTTTTGCAGGAAAAATAAAGATATAAACTCTTTACCTCCTAGATCAGGAGTTAATAGTCAGTTTGTTAGGTATAAACCACAAAATCCTTGTTTTCATTGTGGTAGTTTATGGAATTCTATTTATACTTGTAAGGAATATCATAGTTTGTACTATGATTATTATCAAATAAAACCTTCTTTAAAGAAAGTTAGTGTAATTCCTTCTAGTGTAAATTCTGATGCAAAGTATGATATAAAGTCTGATAAAAAGCATGTTAGCATAAACTCTGAAACTAAATTTGCTGCAAATGCTAACAAACTTAATAAGGCCAAAGGATCCAAGCAAGTCTGGGTCCTTAAAACTAACCAATAGTGGTCTTTGTGATTGCAGGGCAACTGAAAAAACATCCTAGTTCAGGACAGTGGATGTTCAGGACATATGACTGGAAATAAAGCCCTGCTATCAGACTTTGTGGAGAAAGCTGGCCCAGGAGTTTCTTATGGAGATGGCAACATGGGAAAGACTCTGGGATATGGCAACATCAATCTTGGGAATGTCATAATTGAATCAGTAGCTCTTGTCTCAGGACTTAAACACAATCTGTTAAATGTGAGTCAAATATGTGACAGAGGTTATCATGTGGATTTCTTTGAAGAACACTGTAAAGTTGTAAGTAATTCTACAGGAAAAGTGGTTCTGAAAGGTTACAGACATGGTAACATATATGAAGCCAGACTTTCAACAAATTCTGATGGTTCTGCAATCTGTCTGTTAAGCAGAGCATCAATTGAAGAAAGCTGGAATTGGCACAAGCGACTCTCTCATTTAAATTTCAACAACATAAATGAGCTAGTAAAGAAAGATCTTGTGAGAGGACTGCCAAAATCACTATTTGCTCCTGATGGTCTTTGTGACTCAAGTCAAAAGGCAAAACAAAGAAAAACTTCATTCAAGAGCAAAACTGAATCCTCAATTCTTGAGCTTTATCACTTACTGTATGTTGATCTATTTGGTCCAGTCAATGTTATGTCCATTGCAAAGAAGAAATATGTTATGGTTATAGTGGATGTGTTCACAAGATACACTTGGGTGTATTTCTTGCACAAGAAGAATGAAACTGCATCTACTCTAACTGATCATGTCAGACATCTGGATAAGTTAGTCAAATATTCTGTTAAAATAATAAGAAGTGATAATGGCACTGAGTGTAATAACCCCAATTTTTGGAAATTTTTGAAACCCTTATGAATAGTGATTTTGCAGATTATGCTGAATGAGAAAACTTTTCATGCCACACTATATAGGGGTTCTGTTATGGATATTCTGAGATTTTATTAGTACTCTATATGGTATATAAGTGTATGTAAAGATCGTCAGAATCCAATTCCGAACAATTTGATTTTTCCCGTAAATCCACTAGATACGGAAAGAATTGAGTATAAGGTAACAGGATAAAAAGGATTTAAATTAAAGGATTATAAGAGAGGATCATAAAAGGAATATAATGTATTGAGAAAGGTTAAGGGAACCCAAGTAATAAGATCCCAGATATGATCTCTCAAACGATAAACGAGAACGAAAGATAGGCGAACCGTAAAACAAATAAGTGACCAAGAGACAAGCTTGTACAAGAAGCCAAGGATTGTGACATCATCAAATCACAAGGTGTGGACAAGTGGAAGCATTATGACATGTGCAAGGTGACATAAGCATGATAAAAGGGAAGGAATTGTTGGATGATTGTAAACCACACAAAGTTCAAGGTTAGAAAGGTAATTAACCAAAAACAAAACCAAAACAACCTAGCTAGCCAAAACAAATCAAAGCAAACACAAAATTTTTCATTTCTTCAACATTGCTCTCGGCTTTTTCTTCTTTTCAAAGGAAGAAAAATCAAAAATCAAGTTCCAAGCATTGTTAAATCACAAGGTAATTATCTAAGGTTCCTTGTACATAGATATGGATGTCCTATAAGTTTAAGCTTCTAATTCCTTCACAATCTCTTCCATTAATTCAAGGAAGAAGATGGTGAATAGTAACTTTCAAAAAATAACTTTAGTTTTCTTGAATTTTTATGAAAGTTTAAGGTTATACAAGCAAGGATCAAGGTTCTTTAGGCATTCAAAGCTCTTGTGTTGTGTTAAGAAGCTTCAAGGAAGGTATAATCTCTTAACCAAGCTTTGTTATTGAATGTTAAGAGCATAATATGAGTGTTATAGTTCATGAGAGGCTTGATGGTTGTGTATGTAGAGATTAGTTGGTTTTGGGATGTTTTTGGAGTTGTAAATCTTGGTTGTTGATTAATGAACTTAAGTGTAGTTTAAATTCATGATAAAGAATAGTATAAATTGTTAATGTTGAGTTGTTGGGGCTGTTATGATAAAGTATGGATGGAGTTTTGATTGGGTTGTGATTGTGGGTTGATTGGTGATGGTTTGGTGTTGAATTGGAATGGTATAAAATTGGGAAATCGCGTAAACATAGCCGTCGTAATGTCCGATTTACTTTAGACTGCGTTTGTTCATAACATTAGGACCCGAGAACTCCCTGCTAGGTTTTGACCATTGCCATGTTTAGATAGTTCATGTTACGAGCTTCGTTTTGATATGTGGTTCGTTTGATTCCGATGTACGGTTTAGGAGAAACGGCCGTTTTAAGTAACGACGTTTCGCGAACGAATCATTACCCCTCGCCTTACTTCGAAACATAGGTTAGAGACCATAAAAGACTAATTGAAGTATGAAACAATTATGTTAAGTGTGTTAGGCAGTTGGTAAGACACTCGCGAAAGAATCGCCTTAAAACCCTTAATGGTTAATTTATTAAAAATGGTGGAGCCGAGAGTACTCGAGCGACTTAAGTGAATCGTTAAGCACGAAAGCGAACGTTAGGACTCTAAATGGTTAAAGTCTAGTTTCTTAAGCGACCGGGGTTTAATTCCGACTTATGTTGTTGTTCATAGGTTATCGGACCCACTCTAAGCTTAAGTCTATCCGGGAGCACTCAGGCAAGTTTTCTACCCGTTATACTGTTGTTGTGATGTATATGTGTATATGCATGATCTTGCGATAAATGCATATTTGTTATTAGCAAATTCTTTCGATATATTGTAGCATGTGATATGGTATATATGCATGCCTGTTTCATATTCTTGGATTATATATTTGTTGGTCAAAATGCTTACAGTTGCATAATACCTATGCTAGAGATAAGCGGTATTGAGTTTACCCTTAGTATAGGGGATCAAAAGGTGAACATATTTCTAAACCGGGAGTCGATGTTCCCGAGTATAATATATATATTTTTATATATATATGGTTATAGTTTTCAAAACTATTAATCGAATAAGGTTTATTCGATAACTTTAACTTTATTTTATTATTGAATATTATTTCGAATATTCATCCGAGGACTTATGACTCCTTTATTTTATTATTGAATATTATTTCAAATATTCATTCGAGGGCTTATGACTCAGTTATATTATTAATGATTATTAATTGATTATTCATTTGAGGATATATGACTCCTTTATTTATTTAATGAATATTATTTATAATATTCATTCGAGGTATTATGACTCCGCTTATTATTTAATAATATTCTTTATTTTATTAAAGAATAATGTTCGATAATTAAACTTTTTTTTGATTATTCAAATAAAGATAATACCTTCGTATAAGTATATATTTGGTTATTTAATACTCATTTCAAGTATAAGTCTTACAACTTCTACTTCAATTATTTGTATAAAGATTATTCTTTATGGGAATATTATTTAAATAATAATATTCAGATATTTTCTAAATACATTGGGACTGATTTATCTTATTAAATCAGCATTACTCCAAACACTCTTCAAAGTGTTTTCGAGTCTTCAAAATGATTTTTAAAAGTTAGAGCGGATCCCAAAACTCATTTTTATATTTAAGATCTTCCTTTTAAAAAGGGGATTTAAATACTTGCTCAAAACCTGAGGGATCCGGCTCTATGGTGTATTTTATATTCGCAACAAAGTTGCAGTTTTGGTAAATGAATTGATTACTTACCCAACGTTCGGGAAGTAAGTCCATCTATCGAGTCGGCATAAGCAACATGGGCTCAGTGGGCGTCCATGATAGTGTAAGTGGCTCAGTGGGAGTCCATCAAATGCATAAGTGGCTGAGTGGCAGTCCAGCATAAGGTCCTATTGCGACCAGGGTGATGACCAGTGGGGAATTCGTCCATCTACTAGTAGAAAAGGTTACTTATTGGTATCTTTGCCTGATCAGCAAGATATCAGGTTTATGCCAAAATTCTTTCCTTTCCAAATTTATTGGATATTGCAATTCTGTTCATACTTTACATGACAGAGGTTTTCAGGAAACGTATGTATATATATAGGTGTATATATATATCGGGACTTAATGAAGTATATCGTAACTTCATTTCCTTCAAAATATTTCAAAGATTGAATCTATTCAAGTCTTATTTTGTGGTCTCATCAGTGTGATAAACTTTTGAAACTAATTATAACTTGAACGGTGGTAGTTCAAGTAGTATTCGGAAAAGATATAAGTATATTGAAGTATCTTGTAACTTCATCTTTTAAACTTATATCTGGTAAATAATTATCTTATGCATATCAAAGACTTTCAGAAAAACGTTGAGACAAGGTTAGATATATGAGATCACCTTGCAACGATATTTTTTTATACAGTTATAAACTGGAACTTTGTGTATATTATACATGGAAGAGGACTTCCAAGATTTTGAAAAGTATATATGTATATATACTGAATATTTTGCGACTTTATTGCATTAAGATATCAAACTTGGTTCATTTCTTTTGACTAAAACTTTCATGAGTACTATGAGAAGGCTCATATATTGTTAATCATTATACATATTATTTTGGTGGGCTTGTTGCTCACCCTTGCTTTTTTCTTTCATCACACAATAACAGATAGAAAAGATGAACATGACCAAGCTCCCAATTCGCGAGCGGATAGGAAACGTTCTGCAGTTTCCTATAGGCGTTGATGCCGCCGTAGCTGAGGTAGGAGCTACCAATAGGTTAGGCTTTCAACTTTTGATGTACCAGATTATGTATATTTATGAATTGTAATAATGGCAAAGAAATGTAAATCTATTCAGAAACCCTTTTAAGGTGTAATGGCATATAATTTTGGAATAAATTGATTCGTGTTACTTTTGGATATTCATCTCTGAGACTATAACTTGTGGTGTGTGTGTTTATTGTGGGGTCACAGTACAGAGTAGTTGATTGTTTATTAAGATTGGGTGTTATTAAGGGAAATGGAACTCGTGACAACCCGGATTCCCGACCCCGGATTTGGGGGTGTTACAGAAATGGTATCAGAGCTAAGCGTTATAAACCTCAGAGATGATGTGATGTTAAGATAATAAGTTCACTAAGATAATAAGAACTCTTGCCAAGTTCATAGTCGGGCTACCTAACGTAGTACTGACAGTTAAAACCCTTATGGGAACCCTTATAAATATCGTGATAGAAGCGTAGTTCGTTATCGTATATATTAGTGGGACTCCGAACCCTGAGGTTGAGGAGCAACAGCGCGATGATGTTTTATTACTGATTGGGGATCGGATTGTGGATCCAATGGAACACCCTAATGAGGGACCGGATGATATTAATATTGAGGATGTAGCGGTTAAGGATGTGGTCCTAGAAAGGATAGTTGCTGAGGAGGATCCCATGGAGGATCCTGACAAGAATGAATAAAGGACCACTGATGAATTGATGACCATGGTTAGGTCAACAACCAGAGGTAGGATTGGTCGGTCACTACCAGAGGTTCGTTCAAGTTCCTAAGGATAGTAGCCCCTTTAACGCGGCTTACTCGTAAGACTGAGAAGTTCGAATGGACAGAGAAATACGAGAACAACTTTCAAGAACTGAAGCAAAGATTGGTGATGGCCCCTATGTTGGCATTGTCGGATGGAAAAAGGAGATTTTGTGGTTTGTATTGACGCTTCGCATAAGGAATTAGGGTGCTCTTATACAGCACAACAAGGTACTCGCGTACGCGTCAAAAAAATTAAGGGAATATAAAATTCGATATCCCCACCTATGAGCTTGGGCTCATGGCAATAGTTTTGCCCTAAAGATTGGAGGCATTACTTGTATGGAGAGAAGTGCGAGAATTACCTAAGCCATAAGTGCTCTAGTACATTTTCACGCAGAAAAGAGCTCAAGATGCGCCAAATGAGGTGGTTAGAGCTAATCAAGGATTACGATTATGAGATTCTTTATCATTCGGGGAAAGCCAATGTGGTGGCTGATGCCCTTAGTAAAAAGGAGATACTCAAGATGATAATGTCTTTGAGAGAATTTACAAGAGATTTTGAGAAAATGGAAATAGAAGTGAAGGTAACCAGAGCCGGTACCGAAAAGATGTTTGAGATTGCAATACAGTCCGAATTATCAGAAAAGAACATATTGTGCCAGAAAAGTGATGAATGAAGGCAGAGAGCCAACAATTAGATAAAAGATTAATACCGAGAAAAATGATAAGGGAATAATGAGGTATTCCTATAGAATTTGAGTTCCAAACGTTCAAGAGCTTAAAGATGAAATCTTAGATGAAAGCTAGTTTGAGGAATAAGATTTAGAGCAAACCCTGAACGTGATAGTCAGAGAGGTCACCATCAAGATAAAAGGAACCCATAACATAATGAAGTGGAAAATGAGGATTTAAAATATGTAGGATGACCCCGATTATGGGGAGGATGAGAAAACATTTCATACTGAGAAAACAGAAGTCGAGCAAGATAGGGAGAACCAGGACGGTACTCCTATAGGGCAATTCATGGACCTGTCTAAAAAAGAACTTAGACTATTATCCCCAACCACCACCTTGAGGAGACAGTGCGGTGAGAAATTCTTTCAGGACCTTTAAGTCGCTAAGCTCTCAGAGTTCCAAGGAACAAGCTGGCCCAGCCGAGGCAAGGTCCTGGCTAAAGGAAATAGAGGAATCAATTGAGATTCTAAATGATTGACGAACCACAAAAGACTGTTTTTGTCACTTACCCTCTTAAGAGAGAGACCACCCGCTGGTGAAAGGCCAAGGAAGGCACGGAGCAAGAGATTATAATAAACTGATTTAAGTTCAGTCAATTGTTTTCAGGAAAGTACTTCCCAAGGTTATGGAGATAGTGTAAAAGCTTTAGAGCCAGAACAAAGGCAGACGAGTATGATGAATTATGAATCTAAGTTGTAAAAGTTGTCAAGATTCGTTCTGAGGACACGAATCCAGAATGACAGGATGTTTGAAATCAATGCTTATGTGGTGTTGGTTCGTGAAAAAATGATAAGAGAAAGGAAAATAAAAAGAAACTGAAGTGGAAATGAATATAAAGGCAATAGAGTTTGAGGTATGATAAGGGAGTTGGGTATGAGGAAACCCTAAAGACTCGTAGCAATAGAAATAGAAAAGTATGTAATCGTCAGGATGAGGGTGATTCACCATGAGTTAAAGTTGATGATCGAAGGAATAAGAGATACATATATTTTATCCCCTGTAAGTTGGGAGGATTCGAGGAAACCTTGAAATAGTTCGAAGGATAAATAATGAGACGCGGATAGACTGAGGAGACAAGGAAGTAAGAAATTAGGAAAATTGGATGAAGGAAGTGACCTTCAAGAATGTGAAGTGTAAGACCGGTGGCTTGATACCCAGAAAGGGAGACGCAAGGTATGAAAGATATCCCAACATTGAGGTGACTATTGAGGTAAACAACAAAAGTAAATAAGGAATTATTAAGAAGAGGTTCACGTTGAACACGACCAATATCTTCCAGAACATCCTTGTTATCGTTATCAAATTAGGCAAGACAAGCGGATAACCGTTGTTATCTTTTGGAGGCCATATTGATTGACCTCATTTGGAATACAGATGTTATTGTAAAATTAGGCATATACTATCGAGGTAGGAATGATCGAATAAGACACCCTCATCAGGGATATATGATTTGATTTATCCATGGAAGGATGCATGTACTTTTTCTAAAGGTGAAATTAAGGATAGAACATCGGTAACTTAAAATGAATCCCAGGGGAATGCATAAAGGTTGGTATTTCACCCTTAATAGGGATAATATGAGTTTGACAGTATGAATTGGAAAGGATTAAGGTAATAACAACCTTTAAGAATCAGTGGAGAAATTTTTCAGAAGTATATAGACAATGATTCTGGTATTAATAAATGGTATCTTGATATGCCCTGTATCTAGGGAATACAGGAGGGACGATTCAAGGATAACCTAAGAGGTTTTACAAGAAAGAAAGGTAATATTCAAAATTCTCAAGAATAGAAATGTTGATAAATGAAATATGACGTAATTACAATGATGCCAAGTGGGGCACGTGTTAAACCACGAGAAATTATGGATCGAACCAATAAAGGTCGAAATTGTTCAGGGAAATTAGGACCTAAGATTAAAGATGTTCTAAGTATGATTGGGAGTCAGTCGTGACAGTGATTAACCTCTAATGACTGAGGCAATAACTTATGGAAAAATGGTGATTTTTTTTTACTCATCAGATTTTAAGGAAGACATCTTCACATAAGCAGTGATTGAAATGAGGTAGAAAATTTATTTGGAGGTGGTTAAAATGACATTGATTGTAAGGAAGTTTTACTATCAGGAAAGGCCAAAGAGGTGGCCGACACTTTAAAGGTAAGAGGATAATTATAGGAGCTTGTGCCAGAGGAATACAGTAATAAGGATTAAAGCCGTGAAGGTTGTATTATGGTTTGGAAGATTGACATTCCTTCTGATGACTGTGCAATACCCAACCGTAATAGTAGTTGGTAGAGGTTTAATTCGTGTAATCGCTATGAGCGGGCTATCTATCTCAGAAGATACTATCTTGAGATAAGCCAGGACCATGTTTCAAAAAGGACTAGACGAAACCTTGAGTTAAGTCTTCTATTTAAGGCATACGATTAAGAATGGTATTAACCTGCTATCGTTGTTTTGATTGAAACTCTTCTGCAATTTTATCTGCTTCATGTCATGTATGTATGTCAGGATCAGGAGTGTTCTTCATGAATCATGATTGGTGATTATGTTAACTCCTTAGAAGTATTCTATACGACATGTATGGACTCCGTATGGTTAGATATTAAGATTTCATGGAAAGTGAATGACGACAGTAGGTCAGTGGTGGACCATAGTAATGCAGCAATGATTCTGCGAGTAATGAGTTGATTACAACCGTGAGAGTTGTATTGGAATGGATGTTGAGATTGAGTACCACTAATCTGGTCGTGGTAGTGTATAAGTTATCATTGATAGACTAATTAAGTAGAGTATCTACCTATTGAATATTTATTCCCTCTTATGAAAAGAGAGTCGTATTAATATATGAGGAAGGTTGCGGTGCAAGCATAGAATTCTAGTAACAATGATGTCTAGAATGAGATCCCAGATTCGATTTTCGATATCGAGGGAGTTTCAAAGGTGATTGTGTATAAGCTCGAGGAAGAGCATGGGTCCATAGAACGATGGACGGAATAGCAAAAATATTTAGGCATGTGAAATGCGATGCGATAATACTCGATATATATACACATATGTTTTATTCTCCTATGACAAACCTCTATAGTTCAGAGGTAGGTTCCAAGCCAGATATTTTGTGGCAGTATATTTTTTTTCATATATACAATTCTTTTTAATTCATTCTTTTCTCTTCTTTTCATTTCATAGAAACTGAGAAGAACAACCCTTCCAGAAGGGGAGGTATTTCCGAATGACTATCTATCTGTGTGATAGAAGCTGAGTAGGATACCAGCTATTGTTTAATTGCTTGTCAAGTACTAAAGGCTGGCCACCTTCTGTACTAACTATGCAATGTAACAAGTGTTCATGATCATAGTGATCTCTCAATGAATTCTTTTACTTCTATATGATGGATCAAGCTTTCGAAGATGGAGGTAGCTAGAAAGGAAGTGGTACCAAGTATGGTGGTATTCCGATTCTAACGCGTTAGTGATACTAAGGTTGACATGGTTATTAAAAGGTTATAGAATGCTAACGAGGAAAAGTATAACCAGTATAATATTAGGAACGGAAGGTAGTAGCGATTACGAACTGGAAAAGAATGGGTATTGAGAAGCAAAAGCTCTAATGTTAAAAGCTATAATAAGAGTCTGTGCAATAGACTTGAAAGAATTTGGAATGATCACTTAACACGGATTGAGTTTTCTTACGATAATAGATCATATGTCAGTATTGAGATATCGCCTTATGAGATCCTTGAGGGAAGACAATGTCGATCTCCCTTATGTTAGGATGAAGTTGTAGAGCGTAAGATGCTCGAACCCGCAGTAGTCCAAAGGATCAAGAATATAATAGATTTTAATCAGAAGACGGCTGGTAGTAGCCCAAGATGGGAACACGAAGTATGTTGATTTGACACGAAAGGACAAGGAATAGGAAGTAGGGGACCTAGTGTTGTTATAGGTATTCCCTTGGAAAGGAAGGATGAGGTTCGGAAAGAAAGGGAAGCTAAGTCCATGAATTGTTGGACCCTTGGATATATTAAGACGTATTGGGAAGATAGCATATGAGCTAGCCCTACCCCCGAATATGTAGCAAGTTCATAACGTGTTCCACGTATCAATGTTAAGAAAGTGTAATTCAGATGCCAGATAAATAGGGGCATATGAGCGCATAGACATGCAACCCGACGTAACCTATATGGAGCAACCAGGAAGGGTTATAGAGTAAAAAGGAACAAGTGCTTAGGAGAAGGGTTATCAAACTAGGCAGATTTTGGTGATAGGACCACAATGTGGGAAAATTTACTCAAGAATTAGAAAGTGCAATGCTAAGAGAGTATCCCTATTCATTTTATATCTGATTCCGGGACGGAATCCTTTTAAGGAGGGGAGACTGTAATAACCCCAATTTTTGGAAATTTTTGAAACCCTTATGAATAGTGATTTTGCAGATTATGCTGAATGAGAAAACTTTTCATGCCACACTATATAGGGGTTCTGTTATGGATATTATGAGATTTTATTAGTACTCTATATGGTATATAAGTGTATGTAAAGATCGTCAGAATCCAATTCCGAACACTTTGATTTTTCCCGGAAATCCACTAGATACGGAAAGAATTGAGTATAAGGTAACAGGATAAAAAGGATTTAAATTAAAGGATTATAAGAGAGGATCATAAAAGGAATATAATGTATTGAGAAAGGTTAAGGGAACCCAAGTAATAAGATCCCGGATATGATCTCTCAAATGATAAACGAGAACGAAAGATAAGCGAACCGTAAAACAAATAAGTGACCAAGAGACAAGCTTGTACAAGAAGCCAAGGATTGTGACATCATCAAATCACAAGGTGTGGACAAGTGGAAGCATTATGACATGTGCAAGGTGACATAAGCATGACAAAAAGGAAGGAATTGTTGGATGATTGTAAACCACACAAAGTTCAAGGTTAGAAAGGTAATTAACCAAAAACAAAACCAAAACAACCTAGCTAGCCAAAACAAATCAAATCAAACACAAAATTTTTCATTTCTTCAACATTGCACTCGACTTTTTCTTCTTTTCAAAGGAAGAAAAATAAAAAATCAAGTTCCAAGCATTGGTAAATCACAAGGTAATTATCTAAGGTTCCTTGTACATAGATATGGATGTCCTATAAGTTTAAGCTTCTAATTCCTTCACAATCTCTTCCATTAATTCAAGGAAGAAGATGGTGAATAGTAACTTTCAAAAAATAACTTTAGTTTTCTTGAATTTTTATGAAAGTTTAAGGTTATACGAGCAAGGATCAAGGTTCTTTAGGCATTCAAAGCTCTTGTGTTGTGTTAAGAAGCTTCAAGGAAGGTATAATCTCTTAACCAAGCTTTGTTATTGAATGTTAAGAGCATAATATGAGTGTTATAGTTCATGAGAGGCTTGATGGTTGTGTATGTAGAGATTAGTTGGTTTTGGGATGTTTTTGGAGTTGTAAATCTTGGTTGTTGATTAATGAACTTAAGTGTAGTTTAAATTCATGATAAAGAATAGTATAAATTGTTAATGTTGAGTTGTTGGGGCTGTTATAATAAAGTATGGATGGATTTTTGATTGGTTTGCGATTGTGGGTTGATTGGTGATGGTTTGGTGTTGAATTGGAATGGTATAAAATTGGGAAATCGCGTAAACATAGCCGTCGTAATGTCCGATTTACTTTAGACTGCGTTTGTTCATAACATTAGGACCCGAGAACTCCCTGCTAGGTTTTGACCATTGCCATGTTTAGATAGTTCATGTTACGAGCTTCGTTTTGATATGTGGTTCGTTTGATTCCGATGTACGGTTTAGGAGAAACGGCCGTTTTAAGTAACGACATTTCGCGAACGAATCATTACCCCTCGCCTTACTTCGAAACATAGGTTAGAGACCTTAAAGGACTAATTGAAGTATGAAACAATTATTTTAAGTGTGTTAGGCAGTTGGTAAGACACTCGTGAAAGAATCACCTTAAAACCCTTAATGGTTAATTTATTAAAAATGGTGGAGCCGAGAGTACTCGAGCGACTTAAGTGAATCCTTAAGCGTGAAAGCGAACGTTAGGACTCTAAATGGTTAAAGTCTAGTTTCTTAAGCGACCGGGGTTTAATTCCGACTGATGTTGTTGTTCATAGGTTATCGGACCCACTCTAAGCTTAAGTCTATCCGGGAGCACTCAGGCAAGTTTTCTACCCGTTATACTGTTGTTGTGATGTATATGTGTATATGCATGATCTTGCGATAAATGCATATTTGTTATTAGCAAATTCTTGCGATATATTGTAGCATGTGATATGGTATATATGCATGCCTATTTCATATTCTTGGATTATATATCTGTTGGTTAAAATGCTTACAGTTGCATAATACCTATGCTAGAGATAAGCGGTATTGAGTTTACCCTTAGTATAGGGGATCAAAAGGTGAACATATTTCTAAACCGGGAGTCGATGTTCCCGAGTATAATATATATATTTTTATATATATATGGTTATAGTTTTCAAAACTATTAATCGAATAAGGTTTATTCGATAACTTTAACTTTATTTTAGTATTGAATATTATTTCGAATATTCATCCGAGGACTTATGACTCCTTTATTTTATTATTGAATATTATTTCAAATATTCATTCGAGGGCTTATGACTCAGTTATATTATTAATGATTATTAATTGAATATTCATTTGAGGATATATGACTCCTTTATTTATTTAATGAATATTATTTATAATATTCATTCGAGGTATTATGACTCTGCTTATTATTTAATAATATTCTTTATTTTATTAAAGAATAATGTTCGATAATCAAACTTACTTTTGATTATTCAAATAAAGATAGTACCTTCGTATAAGTATATATTTGGTTATTTAATACTCATTTCAAGTATAAGTCTTACAACTTCTACTTCAATTATTTGTATAAAGATTATTCTTTATGGGAATATTATTTAAATAATAATATTCAGATATTTTCTAAATACATTGGGACTGATTTATCTTATTAAATCAGCATTACTCCAAACACTCTTTAAAGTGTTTTCGAGTCTTCAAAATGATTTTTAAAAGTTAGAGCGGATCCCAAAACTCATTTTTATATTTAAGATCTTCCTTTTAAAAAGGGGATTTAAATACTTGCTCAAAACCTGAGGGATCCGGCTCTATGGTGTATTTTATATTCGCAACAAAGTTGCAGTTTTGGTAAATGAATTGATTACTTACCCAACGTTCGGGAAGTAAGTCCATCTATCGAGTCGGCATAAGCAACATGGGCTCAGTGGGCGTCCATGATAGTGTAAGTGGCTCAGTGGGAGTCCATCAAATGCATAAATGGCTGAGTGGCAGTCCAGCATACGGTCCTATTGCGACCAGGGTGATGACCAGTGGGGAATTCGTCCATCTACTAGTAGAAAAGGTTACTTATTGGTATCTTTGCCTGATCAGCAAGATATCAGGTTTATGCCAAAATTCTTTCCTTACCAAATTTATTGGATATTGCAATTCTGTTCATACTTTACATGACAGAGGTTTTCAGGAAACGTATGTATATATATAGGTGTATATATATATCGGGACTTAATGAAGTATATCATAACTTTATTTCCTTCAAAATATTTCAAAGATTGAATCTATTCAAGTCTTATTTTGTGGTCTCATCAGTGTGATGAACTTTTGAAACTAATTATAACTTGAACGGTGGTAGTTCAAGTAGTATTCGGAAAAGATATAAGTATATTGGAGTATCTTGTAACTTCATCTTTTAAACTTATATCTAGTAAATGATTATCTTATGCATATCAAAGACTTTCAGAAAAACGTTGAGACAAGGTTAGATATATGAGATCACCTTGCAATGATATTTTTTTATACAGTTATAAACTGGAACTTTGTGTATATTATACATGGAAGAGGACTTCCAAGATTTTGAAAAGTATATATGTATATATACTGAATATTTTGCGACTTTATCGCATTAAGATATCAAACTTGGTTCATTTCTTTTGACCAAGACTTTCATGAGTACTATGAAAAGGCTCATATATTGTTAATCATTATACATATTATTTTGGTGGGCTTGCTGCTCACCCTTGCTTTCTTCTTTCATCACACAACAACAGATAGAAAAGATGAACAGGACCAAGCTCCCGATTCGCGAGCGGATAGGAAACGTTCTGCAGTTTCCTATTGGCGTTGATGCCGCCGTAGCTGAGGTAGGAGCTACCAATAGGCTAGGCTTTCAACTTTTGATGTACCAGATTATGTATATTTATGAATTGTAATAATGGCAAAGAAATGTAAATCTATTCAGAAACCCTTTTAAGGTGTAATGGCATATAATTTTGGAATAAAATGATTCGTGTTACTTTTGGATATTCATCTCTGAGACTATAACTTGTGGTGTGTGTGTTTATTGTGGGGTCACAGTACAGAGTAGTTGATTGTTTATTAAGATTGGGTGTTATTAAGGGAAATGGAACTCGTGACAACCCGGATTCCCGACCCCGGATTTGGGGGTGTTACACTGAGTTCAAGAATTTAATCATGGAAGAGTTCTGCAAAGAGCATGGAATAAAGCAGGAATTTTCCGCACCTAGAACTCCACAACAAAGTGGAGTTGTAGAAAGAAAGAACAGGACTCTTATTGAAGCTGCACAAACTATGCTTGATGAAGCAAAGCTACCAACCTATTTTTGGGCTGATGTTGTGCAGTCTGCTTGTTTTACACAGAATGTTACACTCATAAACAAGCATGGAAAAACACCATATGAGATGGTGAAGATGTAATAACTGGGAAAATTATGTGAATATTATGTGTTAAATAAATAAATATTATGTGTTTTATAAATTTAAAGTGATCATTGCCATGATATTAGATGTTACAGTTGTTACGTGTGTTTCTGTGCGGGCCAGAAAATTTTTCGATTGATTAATTTATGTTTAAACTGCAATTATATGAACCTATAATATTAAAATACTCATTTTATTTCAATTTATATGCGTTTGAATGCATTTTAGGTGTTTTCGGGTTTTTCTGGTAATTTAGGGGTCGTTTTTGTTTTTCAAAAATCAACGGACCGGGACCCCATCGAGACGACAAACCCCACAAAATCCGTGTTTTCATTTTTATAAAATTATTCGTACTTCAAATACCCTTTATTTTTGTATTTTTGAATTATTCGCAATTTTCGGGGAATTTTGACATTAATTTTGTATTTTATCGTTTTTAAAATTATTCCCAGTAATTATTATTTTAGGACCCTAATTAATATAATTAGGGGATAAAAACACCCTTAATTTATTTTGGGGTATAATTTTTGTATATATATAAATAGGCCATTACTTCTTTTAGTTTATTTTAATTTCATTAAAACCAAAAATTAAGAATATAATTTTGGGGGTAAAATCTTGTCAAGAACACAAATCCAGTGATATTGGGAGTTCTAGGAATCCTCTGTTGATGCTCTTGTAACAACAGCCCCAACATCTCAAGATTTCCAATTAATTAATTTTATTCTAAGGTTTTAAAAATTATATTTTGGTATTTAAAAATCAATTAATATTATTATTAATTGATTTATTCCCATTTATTTCTTATTTTATTCATAATAATTAAACCGTTCGTCCGTTTAATACGAAACGAACGCGTATAGACTCAGAAAAATATTGCGCTTTCGATAAAAATACTTTTGAGTCCTAATTCCTTTTCTATTGCAATGTCATTTGATTTGTGTGTCAGTTTGAGTCGGTATTTGATCGGTAAATAGTAATATTGACCTGATTTTAGTTCTAAACGCCTTGAGACGTATCTTTTAATGATCTGACTTATGTATTACATGAATTATGTGATTGCGTGTTATAAGAATACCATGATTATGTGCTATATGATATGCATGCTATCTGTTTATAGTTTTAAAATGCCATGCTAGTTATAGAATGATCGGGTAGATGTCAAGACGTATAGTACGTCGATTGAGTTTGATTCTGTCAATTAAGATAGTCTTTTTGTTTATAGAATCGAGTAGCAAGGAGTGTAGTCAAGTGTTAGACGGAGATAGTAGCCAGCAGTTATAAGTAGAGTTATAGTAAGAGGTTATCGAGCATACCAGGCAAGTACCCCTAACTTCACTTATCGTTCAAGTGATGTTTAATTCGAATCATATTATGCAAATATTATATCTTCATTTATCGTGCAATTGATATTGACTCTGAACTATATTCTTTCAATTTCCATACTATTCTAAGTTCAGAATAGTTATATTTCGCTAAAAATTACTCTATACAGTGGAACATTGAATTGAGATTAGCGAATAACTAATTGTTCTAGTTATTTCGCCATCGATTGTTGAGATAGCTCTGGACCATGAGAAATGGGGAGTTATATGGTTAAGGATGTCCTTTGATTCGGCTCCTTTGATCAAAATGTTTTATGGATTGGATGAATGCGTAAGTGACCGGGACGGACGGTCCAGCGGAGGGCTATTTCTATGTGTTATATGAAATATTATGACATTATTTTTCCACAGGAAGGTATATTGCCTTTTTATTTGAGTACTCGTATTTTGGGGACATGTTTCTATGAATCATGACCTTGTGCTATCACACGGGCTGATCAACATGTGATAGTACGTCCGTCGGAGTTAGATTCCAATCTAAAATTTATCGTTTATTGTTGATAGCTTGTGAAGCTTTTATTATTGATCAAATATTACTGATTTTATCATATTGTTCAGTTATTATCAGAATGTGAATTATCATTTCAAGCACATTTTATACTGCTTGCTGAGCATTTCTTTCGCTCATACTTGTTTATCAATCTAATCTTTCAGCTAAGCCAGAGCAGGCTTGAGATCCAGCTTTGATCAGAAGTCGAGTGCTTGTAAATAGTTGGTGTGTATTCCAGGTAGACTGTTTTGGGACGCTTGGATAGTCTAGAGGTTTGTAATAAAATTTGAATAAGTTGTAAAACTAATTAGACTTATGGTTTGTAATCACAGTTGGTTTGTATTAGTGCCTGTTCCATACTATAACCTGTGATCGATCCAGTGCATGCAAGGGGTCATATTTATTATATCATTCCGCTGTGATTATTTTATTATAGTTTAGTAGCAAGTGACCCCCAAATATAGACCCCGGGTTTGGAGGGCGTCATAGGTTGGTATCAGAGCTACAAGTTATGGTCACTGAAACAGGCTTAGGATTGTCATAGGTAATTCATAGGAAGATCACATAAGATAGGTGCGTGTAATTTAGCTCTTATAGGGTTAATTTTAGGTTATTGGGCTGGGTTATAGTTAAGTTGTTTAGGTTTTCTGTTTTGTGTTAAGCCTTAGGCCTTTGTGTTATAGCCCTGCTATTGTGTTGGTTTTGAGAATGGTAAGAAGTGTTGGAAAAGGGGTTGGGAGGTTGTATTGCAACCCTATCCCCTGTTTGTTGGTTATTTGAGATTTCGAGCAAGGATTTAAAAGGTTTGGATAATTCTTCATCGATTTTTCTTTGTGTTGTTATTCTCAAGATAATAAGCAGGATTATGTGATAATCATGTCGCTTGTGTTAATATGGTAGCACATTTATGATATTTTGAGAAGGAATAATGTTTGAGAATTTTGATATGTTAAGGAATTGCTACATATTTGACACAATGCTTGACATATTATTATATATGTTGCTTATTTCTTACTAGAATAATGGCACCAAAGAGAAGGAATAATTCAGGAGAGGATCGTACCGAGGGTCGGACAGATCCAGCAATTGTCCAGATGTTGGGACTGATATAGCAGCAGATGTTACATCTTATGCAGCAGTAACAACAGCAGCAACAGCAACAAGCAGCAGCACCACCTGCAGTGACTTTTAAGCAGTTTCAAGCAGTGAAGCCACCTGAGTTCAAGGGAAGTGCTGATCCTGTGGAAGCCAATGCATGGCTCAAGGAGATGGAAAAGGCTTTTGAATTAGTCGGAGCAGGAATTGAGCAGAAGACCAAGTTAGTAAGGTACTTTCTGAAGGGTGAGGCGAACTATTGGTGGGAATCCACACGAGCGTTGGAAGGAGGTGAGTTTATAACTTGGGATAGATTCACAGAAGTGTTCCTGGAGAAGTATTTCCCAAGGTATATGAAGAATCAAATGGAGATTAAGTTCTTGAACCTGACCCAGGGTGATCTTACCGTGGCTGAGTACGAGGCTAAGTTCACTGAGTTAGCAAGGTTTGTGTCAGAGCAGGTTGATATAGATGAGAAGAAAGCAAGAAGGTTTGAACAGGGTTTGAAGTTTTGGATTCAGAACAGAGTGGCCATGTTTGAATTAACTTCATATGTGGCAGTGGTTCAGAAAGCAATGGTGATCGAAAGTAAGTGTGACATGTCTCAGAAAGGAAAGGATGGGAAGAAAAGGAAGATAGAAACCTCAGAAGGAGGTCAGCAGCAAGATAATTGTCAGGGCTGTTTCAACAAAAGGCCAGAGTTTCAGGGTAATAGGAATGTGGGATTTAAAAGACCACAATCAGGGAATGGAGGACAAGGCAACCGTTTTCAAAATTCAAATCAGCAGAGGCTCAATCGTCCAAAAGTACCAGATTGCCAATTTTATGGTAGAAAGCACTTTGGGAATTGTAATGCTAATGTGACGTGTTTCAAGTACGGCAGGAAGGGACACTTTGCTAATGTGTGTCAAAATCCGACTCAAGGTCAGAATTTGGGAACTGGGTGTTATGAGTGCGGAAAACCAGGGCATATTGCCAGGAATTGCCCAACATAAGGTACGACGAGCGACACCCCAAGGCTTACAGGTGCTCCATCTCAGAATGTGCCAAGTATTGAAGGACCACCAGCAAAGGACCAGCCCAAGGCCAGGACATTCAATATGACTATGAAGGATGCTGTTTAGAGTTCAGATGTGGTTGCGGGTATGCTTCCATTCAACTCCGTAGATGCTAAAGTTTTATATGATTCTGGAGCTACAAGGTCATTTATTTCTCAAAGTTTTGTCGATAAGCTGCATTGCGAAGTTAAATTGTTAGAACAAGCATTAATGATAGAGTTAGCCAATAAGAATCAAGTTTCTGTCGACCGAGTGTGCCCGAGGTGTGATATTGAGATAGGAGGACATCATTTTATGCCAACTTGATACTTTTTAAGTTGGGAGAATTTGATGTTATCTTAGGAATGGGTTGGTTGTCAGAAAATAATGCTCACATTGACTGTAAGAATAGGAAAGTAAGACTTTAGACCTTGGATAGTAAGAAGAAGATAATATTTCGAGGAAATAAGCAAGAGAAAAAGTTCTTAACGATCGCTCAAGTGAAGAAGTTATTGCGTCAGAATTGTGAAGCGTATTTGGCCCATGTGATAGACACTAGTAATGAAGTTCCAGCACTAGAAGCGATTCCAGTTGTCAACGAATTTCCAGATGTCTTTCCAGACGATCTACCAGGATTACCTCCCGACAGTAAAATTGAGTTTGCAATTGATCTAGCACCCGGAACAGAACCAGTTTCTAAAGCTCCATACCGGATGGCACCAGTGGAGATGAAAGAGTTGGCAACTTAGCTGCAAGATCTTTTGAAGAAAGGAGTTATAAGACCCAGTGTATCCCCATGGGGCTCACCAGTACTGTTTGTCAAGAAGAAGGACGGGAGTATGCGACTGTTTATTGATTATAGAGAACTGAATAAGCTAACCATTAAGAACAAGTACCCGTTGCCGAGGATCGATGATTTGTTTGACCAATTGAGAGGCGCTGTATGGTTTTCTAAAATAGATTTAAGATCTGGATATCATCAACTGAAGATCAAGCCAGAAGATATTCCGAAGACCGCATTCAGAACCAGATATGGGCATTATGAGTTTCTAGTAATGGCATTTGGATTAACTAACGCACCCGCAGCTTTCATGGATCTGATGAATCGAGTATTTAAGAAGTATTTGGATAAATTCGTGATCGTGTTCAAATACGACATCTTGATCTATTCTAAAACAGAAGAGGAGCACGCAGAGCCTTTGAGGATAGTTTTGGAGATACTGCGACAGGAGAAATTGTACGTAAAATTTTCCAAGTGTGAATTTTGGTTAAAAGAAGTACGATTTCTTGGGCACGTGATTAGTAATAAAGGAGTGGAAGTGGATCCAGCAAAGATTGAAGCCATAATCAACTGGGAGAGACCAAAAACACCAACTGAAGTGAGAAGTTTCATGGGATTAACAGGATACTACAGCAGATTTGTGCAAGATTTTGAAAAGAAAGCTACGCCGTTGACAAAGCTCACCAGGAATAACCAGAAATTTGAATGGGACGAGAAATGTGAGGAGAGTTTCCAAGAATTAAAGAATAGATTAGTATCTTCTCCAGTGCTAGTCTTGCCAGATGAACAAGGAAATTTTGTGATCTACAGTGACGCGTCGTACAAAGGATTGGGATGTGTTTTGATGCAGCATGACAAGGTGATAGCCTACGCTTCAAGACAGTTGAAACCACATGAAGAGAAGTATCCAACTCATGATCTGGAATTGGAAGCAATAGTGTTTGCATTGAAGATTTGGAGGTATTATCTTTATGGGGAAAAGTGTGAGATCTGTTAGGTCCCAATGTGTTTGTAGAAGGGGGGTTGAATACAAACAGTACCAAATAATCGAATAAATGCGGAATAAAAAACGTGAAACAAAATTCAAGTTAAATAAAAATATTATTAAACTTGAAAGGTGTTACAACAACTGTATCGATTACAAGGTATTAATCTCAAATCAATTATCACAAATCTAGAATAAATTCGACATGAACTTTTTCTATTTTTACAATAATTAGAATCAAATGCTAAACGCGATTTGAGATTAAGTTCTAGGGATTTTGATTCGCTAGATTGTTACACAAGAACAAGATAAAGATTTCTAGTTGATTGGATTTAACTTTGCAATCTAGAAATTGATCTTTGAATTTCAGCAGAGAACAATGAAATATTTCTTAGGCGGCTGCTGTGTTCTTGTATTTTTAAGTGAGTGAATGTCTTCTGCTTCTTTTTCTTTTTGTATGCAATCCAACAAAATTACTTGAACTACAATGACAATCGGTAGGACAATCTCTTTGGCTCAGCAAGACTTTCAGTAGGACTTTCAATTGTACTAGCAAGACAATCTGATTGAACTACAATGACTATCGGTATGACAATCAGTTGAACTAGCAAGACAATCTCCTTCCTAGTGTAACTTTCGGTATGACAATTGAAATGACTTGGCATGACAATCGGTATGACAATCTAGATTGTCATGCTAGTTCATTTTCAATTGTCTTGCTGATTTAAGACTGTTTTTAAACCAATTAAACTTCTGAAAATTCCTAAAATTAATTCTGAATTAATAAATCAATTAATTTAATTAATCAATAAATTAATCTTTGCAGATATAATTTATTTACTTAATTAAATTATATGACTTAATTAATTAATAGAGAATTAGTACTAACCCTGAGCAGCATCCATTCTTCTGAATATCTTCTGAAAATCACTGAGAATTATGAATCAATTCCACCACTTCAACGTTGACACTCGATGTACTGTCTGGTTCATGAGTGACTAACTTCCGTGACGTTTCTTCATGTCTTGACTTTGACGCTTTGATTTTCTTCAGATTAAATCCTTGTAATTAATTGATACCCTGACGAGATCTCTGTCACTTGATTAAATCCACGATCTTGATTTATATCACTGAGGCATGATCAACTTCTTGAACTTCTTCCAGTGAATTAACTCCTCAAGTCTGTAGATGAACCTTGTTTCTGAATCCTTTGACAGATATTACTTTGCGAGATCTCTCTGACGGTCGATCCACTATTTACTTATTACATTCTTATTTGAGTTGAGTTGAATCCTCGAATATACAAATAGGCCTATGACATATGACTTACAATCTCCCCCTATTTGTTTGTTAGATAATAACACACAAATACCTAGAGGATAACTCAACTAACAAATAAGAAAAAGATATAAACAGAAATGCAAAGTAAATAGTAGAAAAGTTCTGGACTAGATTTAACATTTTCCAGATTCCAAGTAGATGTTCCTCTAGACTGAACATATCTTCAAGTAGTTCCATCTTCACATGTACAACCACATTTCCTGTTGAGAAGCGGATATCTGTCTTGATCCTCCCCCTATGAGAATCAACTGATTAAAGAAGATCACCTTCGTTTTACCACCTCTCCCGTACAATAGGATCCGCAGATAAAAACCAATGGTACTCCCCTAACAGCTTCTTCCCTTATCAGAAAATCACCTTGTGTTTACCACCTCTCCCGTACAATAGGATCCGTAGTTACAAACAACAATGGTGTGGAGTAGTGTACATTTTTTAGGATCTTTTTCTTCCTCCCTACTATTTCTCCCCCTTAGTTGAGGAATCCTCCAAACTATTACTTAAGCTTTTATCTCCCCCTTAAAGAAGGAATGTATGCCGTCGTCTGAAGGAGTTCTCATATTTCACTTGGTTGGAAAAGAAATAACAAGTAGTTTCTCTTTCTTCCTCACTGTGAGTGTGTGATTGTGTTTAGTGTACCTCACATGAGTTTCACTCTTCTCTCCACTCGTGTTTACACTCATTCTCACAAGTGTATCACTCTTCTCTCATAGCTCCATAATCCAGCTGTACCTGCAAGGAAAATCACCTTAGCCATCCTTAAGGAGGTCACAGGTGGTGCAATGGGAGTTCACAAATCCCCATCCTTGTTAAACTCGTCAGATGAATCTGAGTCATAATTTACAAGTTACTAGTTTCCCTTTTAGGGTTCCAGATTTGAATTCTGGGAAGGTAAACAATGATCCAAAGAATTTAGCATAAAGATCAAAGTTCCCTTCTAATGTCTGTGAAGACATTTCCTTGTGACTCATCAGGTTATATCTGAATCATTGTCAACAAGTTGCCGATCTGCACCTATGTCAGATCCACTATCCGCAGATGCATCCAGGGGATTTAAGCCTGGGGAGGTAGACACTGACCACTGACATATGGCTTTTGGATCAGTATCCTCTCCTAACACCTGTAAAGGCAATTGGTCCACTAACGAACCTTGAACAATCGAATCTAACCTTAAAATGGTCAAAACTCTTGTTTTCGTCAACTCATCCTTTGTGTGTGTAACCTCTCCTTGTGCATCAAGAATTGTTTATGTTTGAAGTGGTGACACTACATCGGATACCTTGGCCGACAGGCAAAATTCAATAGACTCACCCTGTTGAGAGAATGAATCTAGTAACTGTTTTTGTGCCTTTTCAGCCATTACATCTTTTTGAGAAGATGTATGGGGGCTAGCAGTTGTCTCGGTTTAAATACTACTCATCTATGTAGGAGACAGAGCTACTGGGTTGACTACAGAACCTTCCTTATGTGGTGCACTAGGCACTATCTCCCTCACGCTCATTCATACTACTTTTAGTGGTAAAAGAGTGTTGGTTGGTTCTGTTTTTGTGTTTGTCTTTACAGTCTGGGATAGACGTTGTGGGTTTTCAACCTCATGACTGTTAATGAAAGAAAGTCATTGGAGACTGAACCTGTAACACAGAATATATGGTAAAAGAGAGAAAATGATTTACAATAGTGATTACAAAAGATTTTACATGAAATAAGAAATCACTAATGTAGAAAGAAGTTTAATTTTGTTTTTCAATATGAATGAGTTTTTGATAAAACATTGATCACTTAGGGTAAAGTCTAAGTAATTCTCATTCATATCAAAAGCTTACAAATATCTGCAACATAAAGTTAACAAGATATCATTGACCGATACTTGTCAAGTACTTTTAGATACTAATTGTTATGTTGCATAATCAATATACAACTGCACATATAAAACAATATGATTGTGCTTAGTAATAAGATAGTTACTAATATGATGACTCTACTTATTCATATAAAATTATAACTTCTGTTAGAGTGCCATACCATGTCCTTGACGATTGCTTGAGCAGTACACTAGTTCATACCAACCTGAAGTGAGATTGTGAAGAAGAGATTGCATAGTCCAATAGATCTGCAACTGCAAAGTCCATGAACTGTGGTGCACTGACTTCCTCTTTTGACTCACCAAACAGGAGTACACTTGTACACATCTTACTAGAGTACAATTCCAAGTGTAATGTGCAGCAGGTGCTTGATATGTCGTAATATTCTCAAGTCTCGTCACTGGTGCTATATGTTGGATACTGCTTCCTGATAATAACCTAGCACAATATACAAAATTACAATGATAACATTCCCAGCTAGGAAACAGCCATATCCCTCAGATAAACCTTTGCTGTTATCTCCAAAGGTAACCAGGGGGCCAGCTTTCTCAATCCACATTTGATAGCAGGGCTCTATCTCCGGTCATATGTCTTGATGATCCACTGTCAAGAATCCACACTACCGGTTATACCTGTATACTGCCCTGCACTTCAAATGGATTAGACCTTCTTCGGAACCCAAACTTGGTTGGGCCCGGCATACTTGTAGAATTGTCCTTTGTCAGGCAGAACAACATTTTTAATTTTAATTGTCTCAACTTTCTCAATGACTGAACATTTGACCTTGTAAACAGCCTTAACAAATTTCTGTTTAAGCTTAGGCACAAATGTCTCCTTTCTAGCCTTAGAAGGACTAGCAGTCTTAGACCTATCATGCTTCTTGTTATTCACATGCTGACGAGGAGTAGTCTTATCATTAGACACATGCTTACCATTAAAATAAGCATACATCATATTAAAAGCACAAGACATATAATTAGCAACACCACATGCTTTATGAGAGTGATTAACAACAGGCAATTTATGCATGGTAGATATGGTATTATTGTTATCCAACTCATGTGTGTCTGAGTTAGTCTCAGTTGCTTTCACAACTTTGACTGGAACTTTCGACTCACTTGACTTGGAAACAATCTTCTCATTAGCATGATCTTCAGCACGTATTTCTTCTTGAATAACAGAAGAGGTCGCATCAAATGGTTCAGCAATTGATGCTTTATAGAGGGGTTCATCAACACCCTTAAGCACATGTGGTACTTCCCTCCCTTTAGCACAGACCTGAGGAGGGGAGTTTATGCCTAATTCTCCAATAGCAGCATTGTAATCATAACCTATTCCAGATGTTTGATTAACAGCTTGCTTACTGTAGAACTCTTTAGCCTTCGAACAAGAATTGAAGTAGGCTCTAACCTTAGTCTCAAGACCGGTGATCTTGTCTTTGAGAATAGTTTCGAGTTTTCTATAACAGTCAACTCTATTCTCTAGAAAAGATACCTGTTCTTTTAATTTGTCTTGATTAATGTGCACAAGTCTTAATTCATTGACCTCTTTCTCAAGGTCTGTGATCTGTAAACTTAACAGTTCATTATCACGACGTGCACAATCTAAGTTACCTCTTAGATGATAAACCATTTCAGCATCAGAAAGTTTTACCTCTATTCTTGACGATGAAACTTTTCCATCAATAGCCATAAGAGCAAGATTTCCTCCTTCTTCATCTTCACTGTCAGTATCATCCCAGCTTCTTCCCTTTGCCAGATAAGCCCTTTCAGAGTTCTTTCTTACTTGCTTTGGCTTCCTACATTCTGTGGCAAAGTGTCCCAACTCATTGCAGTTATAGCATCTAATGGTGCTTCGATCAACCATCCCTGTTTTGTACCCACCACTGCTGGTGTTAGAGGATGAAGATCCACCTTTCTGGAATTTGTTGTAGTTGGACTTGTACTTAAGCTTGGGATTCCTCCTGAATCTGACATGGGAGAATCTCTTGACAATTTGGGCCATTGATTCATCTTCCAATTGCTCCAGCTCTTCCAAGGAATAAAAATCATCACTTGATTGATTTGTAGTAGGAGGATCATATTCTGCTACTAACTCATTTTCCTCACCCTTGGAAAACTGTACCATTCTTTCTAACTGTTGAGATTGTTGTTGTTGTTGACCTTCAGCTACAAGTGCAGTAGATGTGCTGACCATTCTATCCCTCCCGTAGACTTCCTTCTGTTGAATCTGCTCCAACTCATAGGTTTTTAACACTCCATAGAGCCTGTCCAAAGAAATCTCACTCAGATCTCTAGCTTCTCTAATGGCAGTGATTCTATGTTCAAGATGAGCTGGCAGTGTTAAAAGGAACTTTTTGTTGACCTCCCTGATTGAATAATACTTTCCATTGATGTTCAGGTTGTTGATCAACGCATTGTACCTCTCAAACACTTCAGTAATTCCTTCTCCTGGATTTGATTTGAAATGTTCATATTCAGAGGTTAGGATTTCCAACTTGTTCTCCCTAACTTCCTCTGTGCCTTCATTAATCACCTCAATAGTTTCCCACATGTGTTTGGAATTTTTACAGTTCATCATATGTCTGTTCATCAAGGGATCAAGGGAATCAATTAATATTAATTGAAGGCTGGCATCCAAGGAGGCTTCTTCCTTCTCAGCAGGAGTAAAATCTTCAGGCTCTTTTGGATAGGTTCTAGCTTCAGTAGTCACCACACCATCTATTATTACCTCCGGTTCAATAACCATCGGAGTTTTTATACCCTTCTTTAACAAGTTTGAATATTTGGGATTTGCAACTTGTAAAAATAATAGCATCTTCTTCTTCCACATGATATAATTCTCTTTATCAAATTGTGGAATTTTAACGGTTCCAACTTTATGTGAAGTCATTATGAATTTTTGAATAAATAAAAATTCAAGGAGTTGAAAAATCACAAAAGTCTAGGATCTTGATTTGTTCGTTAATCAGAAGGCTCTGATACCAATTGTTAGGTCCCAATGTGTTTGTAGAAGGGGGGGTTGAATACAAACAGTACCAAATAATCGAATAAATGCGGAATAAAAAATGTGAAACAAAATTCAAGTTAAATAAAAATATTATTAAACTTGAAAGGTGTTACAACAACTGTATCGATTACAAGGTATTAATCTCAAATCAATTATCACAAATCTAGAATAAATTTGACATGAACTTTTTCTATTTTTGCAATAATTAGAATCAAATGCTAAACGCGATTTGAGATTAAGTTCTAGGGATTTTGATCCGCTAGATTGTTACACAAGAACAAGATAAAGATTTCTAGTTGATTGGATTTAACTTTGCAATCTAGAAATTGATCTTTAAATTTCAGCAGAGAACAATGAAATATTTCTTAGGCGGCTGCTGTGTTCTTGTATTTTTCAGTGAGTGAATGTCTTCTGCTTCTTTTTCTTTTTGTATGCAATCCAACAAAATTACTTGAACTGCAATGACAATCGGTAGGACAATCTCTTTGGCTCAGCAAGACTTTCAGTAGGACTTTCAATTGTACTAGCAAGACAATCTGATTGAACTACAATGACTATCGGTATGACAATCAGTTGAACTAGCAAGACAATCTCCTTCCTAGTGTAACTTTTGGTATGACAATTGAAATGACTTGGCATGACAATCGGTATGACAATCCAGATTGTCATGCTAGTTCATTTTCAATTGTCTTGCTGATTTAAGACTGTTTTTAAACCAATTAAACTTCTGAAAATTCCTAAAATTAATTCTGAATTAATAAATCAATTAATTTAATTAATCAATAAATTAATCTTTGCAGATATAATTTATTTACTTAATTAAATTATATGACTTAATTAATTAATAGAGAATTAATACTAACCCTGAGCAGCATCCATTCTTCTGAATATCTTCTGAAAATCACTGAGAATTATGAATCAATTCCACCACTTCAACGTTGACACTCGATGTACTGTCTGGTTCATGAGTGACTAACTTCTGTGACGTTTCTTCATGTCTTGACTTTGACGCTTTGATTTTCTTCAGATTAAATCCTTGTAATTAATTGATACCCTGACGAGATCTCTGTCACTTGATTAAATCCACGATCTTGATTTATATCACTGAGGCATGATCAACTTCTTAAACTTCTTCCAGTGAATTAACTCCTCAAGTCTGTAGATGAACCTTGTTTCTGAATCCTTTGACAGATATTACTTTGCGAGATCTCTCTGACGGTCGATCCACTATTTACTTATTACATTCTTATTTGAGTTGAGTTGAATCCTCGAATATACAAATAGGCCTATGACATATGACTTACAAGATCTACACGGACCACAAGAGTTTGAAGTATATCTTCACCCAGAAGGAATTAAACATAAGGCAGAGAAGATGGCTAGAACTAATCAAGGACTATGACTGTACTATCAACTATCATCCAGGCAAAGCAAATGTGGTGGCCGACGCTCTGAGCAGAAAAAAAAGGTTAAATATGATAATTTCATCTGAGGAATTGATCAAGGAATTTGAGAAGCTTGAAATAGAGGTCAGTATCCCAAGTATGTCTACAGAAGTGTTGTATGCAATATCTTTTCAACCAGAACTATTAGAGAAGATAAGGAGATGTCAGGAAGAAGTTATGAACCATGAACGAGACAGTTTAACAGGAGAAAAGATAGGGAGTCAAAAGGATGATAAAGGAATATTAAGATTTTCTTCCAGAATATGGATACCCAACGTAGCCGAGCTGAAAGATGAAATCCTTCGAGACGCTCACAACTCCAGATATTCAATTCATCCCGGAAGTACGAAGATGTACAGAGACTTAAGAGAAAACTTTTGGTGGCCAAGCATGAAGAAGGAAATTGCAGAATGGGTAAGTGAATGTTATACTTGCCAGTGAGTCAAAGCAGGACATCAAAGACCCAGTGGACTGATACAACCATTGGACATTCCAGAATAGAAGTGGGAGCATATAGCGATGGATTTCGTAGTTGGATTACCGAGGACCAAGGCAAATCATGATGCTATTTGGATTATTATTGATAGATTGACGAAGTCAGCATATTTTCTTCCTATCAACGAGAGATTTTCAATGGATAAATTGGTTCGGTTATATATTAAGGAAATTGTGAAATGACATGGAGTTCCAGTATCCATAGTTTCAGACAGAGATCCTCGATTTAATTCAAGATTTTGGAGAAGTTTTCAAGATTGTCTCGGAACGAAGCTGAATATGAGTACCACGTATCATCCGCAGACAGATGGTCAAAGTGAAAGGACGATTCAGACTATCGAAGATATGTTAAGGGTATCTGCTCTAGATTTTGAAGGAAGTTGGGACGAACATTTGCCATTAGTTGAATTCTCCTACAAAAACAGTTATCATGCTAGTATTAGAATGCCGCCTTATGAAGCTTTGTATGGGAGAAGATGCAGATCTCCAATTTGTTGGGAAGAAGTTGGTGAGAGAAAGATTTTGGGTCCAGAATTGATCCAGCAGACGAAGGAGAAAATAGAACTCATTCGGAAAAGATTAACAGCAGCTCAAGATCGTCAATGCAAATATGCTGATCCTACGAGAAAAGATATGGAATTTGAAATTAGAGAAGCAGTGTTATTGAAGGTTTCACCTTGGAAAGGTTTATCGAGATTCGGAAAGAAAGGAAAGCTAAGTCCGCATTATGTTGGCCCTTTTGAGATTTTGAGGCGTGTGGGAAAGGTTGCTTACGAGTTAGCGTTACCTCCTCACATGCAGCATATTCATAATGTGTTCCACGTGTCAATGTTGAAGCGTTATTTGCCTGATTCGAACCATGTGATAGAATACGAGCCAATCGAGATTCGGCCAGATTTATCTCTTGTAGAGAAACCAGTGTAGATTTTAGATAGGAAAGAAAGAGTGCTTAGGAATAAGTCCGTGTCATTAGTACAAGTCTTGTGGAGGAATCCCAAGGTTGAAGAGTCGACCTGGGAGTTGGAAATCGAAATGCAATCCAAGTATCCTCATTTGTTTTCCTAGGCTGATTCTAAGGACAGAATCCTGTTAAGGGGGGAAGGATGTAATAACCGGGAAAATTATGTGAATATTATGTGTTAAATAAATAAATATTATGTGTTTTATAAATTTAAAGTGATCATTGCCATGATATTAAATGTTACAGTTGTTATGTGTGTTTTTGTGCGGGCCAAAAATTTTTTGGATTGATTAATTTATGTTTAAACTGCAATTATAAGAACCTATCTGCAATCAGGACGCGTATTTATTATTGTCTTTATTAAGATACTCATTTTATTTCAATTTATACGCGTTTGAATGCATTTTAGGTGTTTTCGGGTTTTTCTGGTAATTTAGGGGTCATTTTTGTTTTTCAAAAATCAACGGACCAGGACCCCACCGAGACAACAAACCCCAGAAAATCCGTGTTTTCATTTTTATAAAATTATTCGTATTTCAAATACCCTTTATTTTTGTATTTTTGAATTATTCGCATTTTTCGGGGAATTTTGACATTAATTTTGTATTTTATCGTTTTTAAAATTATTCCCCGTAATTATTATTTTGGGACCCTAATTAATATAATTAGGGGATAAAAACACCCTTAATTTATTTTTGGGTATAATTTTTGTATAAATATAAATAGGCCATTATTTCTTTTAGTTTATTTTAATTTCATTAAAACCAAAAATCAAGAATATAATTTTGGGGGTAAAATCTTGTCAAGAACATAAATCCAGTGATATTGGGAGTTCTAGGAATCCTCTGTTGATGCTCTTGTAACAACAGCCCCAATATCTCAAGATTTCCAATTTATACTACTCTCAATCATGAACTAAAAGCTATACTTAAGTTCATTAACCAATAATCAAGATTTACAACTTTAAACTTATTACAAATCCAAACACACTCTAAGTATACAAGAATCATGCTTCTCATGAACCATATCAATCATAAAAACTCTAAATATACAAAAGTAGGGCTAGGGTATGAGATTATACTTCCTTGGTGAGTAAAAGTAACTAAGGAGCTTGAAACAACCCTTGGAAATCCTTACTAAAGCTTTATCTAAACAAAAACACAAGATCAAAATTTCAAGTTCTTGAAAATACTATTCACTCTCTTCTTCCATAAATTATTGGAAGAGATTGTGAAGGAAATGGAAGCTTAGATTCATAGGATATCTATATCTATGTACAAGGAACCTTGGATAATTACCTCACTAATTATCAAAGCTTGGAACTTGAATTTGGATTTTCTTTTCTTTGAAAAAGAAGAAGGGCCGAGAGCTTCTTTGCTTGGAAATGAAAGTCAACTTGTGTGTTTTGTGTTATGAATTGTTTTTGGCTTGGTTGCTTCCTTTTTGTTTGTTTAATTAAATTGTTACCATGGTAAAAATTGTGTGGCTTATAATCAACCAACAAATCCTTCCCATTTGGTCATGCTTATGTCATCCACTTATGTCATCTTCCCACACTTGTCTTCTTCTTGTTGGTGTGATGACATCATCATACATTAACCTCTTTGATTAACTCCTAATTACTTGGCTAATGATCGCTGATCTGTTATACGGTTCGCTTAACTTTCGTTCTCGTTTATCGTTTGAGGGATCACACCCGAGATCTCATTACTTAGGTTTCCTTAAACCTTTCTTAATATTTTATATTCCTTTTATGATCCTCTCTTATAATCCTTGAATTAAAATCCTTTTAATCATGTTACCTCATACTTAATTCTTTCTGTATCTGGTGGGTTTTCGGGAAAAATCAAAGTGTTCGAATTTGGATTCTGACGATCTTTACATACACTTATATACCATATAGAGTACTAATAAGATCTCAGAATAACAATAAAAGAACCTTTACAAAGTGTGGCATGAAAAGTTTTCTTATTCAGCATAATCAGCAAAATCACTATTCATAAGGGTTACAAAAAGTCCAAAATTTTGGGATTATTACATTTGTGCTTGAGCACCACAGGCAAATGACACCCCTTACCATAAATCAACTGAAACGGTGACATACCTAACGGAGTTTTATATGCTGTTCGATATACCCAAACAGCTTTATCTAACTTCAAAGACTAATTCTTCCTTGATGGACACACAACTTTCTCTAGAATATGCTTGATCTCCCTGTTAGACACCTCAGGTTCACCATTAGTCTGAGGATGGTAGGCTGTAGCAATGCGATGATTCACATTATATCTCTGCATCATAGCAGTGAACTTGCGATTGCAGAAATGCGATCTCTCATCACTGATTATGACTCTTGGAGTCCCAAGCCTTGTGAATATGTGCTTATGAAGAAAATTTAGCACTACCTTTGCATCATTTGTTGGAAAAGCCTTGACTTTAACCCATTTCAAAACATAATCAACCGCCAACAAGATATACTGATTATTGCAAGATGAGACAAATGGCCCCATAAAGTCAATTCCCCAAACATCGAAGACTTCAACCTCGAGAAGCATATTAAGAGGCAACTCATCCCTCTTAGACATATAACCCACACCTGGCAGCGATCACACTTCAAAACAAATTAATGCACATCCTTAAACAATGTAGGCCAGAAAAATCCTGCTTAAAGGATACAAGCTGCTGTCTTTTCTCCACCATAGTGACCTCCATAAGCAGTCGACCTCAAGAAGCATATTAAGAGGCAACTCATCCCTCTTAGACATATAACCCACACCTGGCAGCGATCACACTTCAAAACAAATTAATGCACATCCTTAAACAATGTAGGCCAGAAAAATCCTGCTTAAAGGATACAAGCTGCTGTCTTTTCTCCACCATAGTGACCTCCATAAGCAGTCGAATGGCAATCTCGCAAGATTCCCCCCCGTTTCGCTGTACAGAATACATCTCTTGATGATTTGGGCAGCTCCTTCCCTAAACAGAAATAGCTCATCCCACATGTACCACTTGACCTCATGAAGAAACTTCTTCCTTTGAGCAGAAGACAAGTATGGAGGCATAATATTGCTCACAAGGTAGTTCACAATGTCTGCGAACCCCGGTTCTTCCTATTGTAGCCCAAACAACTACTCATCGGGAAAAGACTTATTTATCAATGTCTTATCCTGTGAAGTTACAGTTGGATCTTCTAAACGAGAGAGATGATCATCGACTTGATTCTCAGTACCCTTTCTGTCCTTGATCTCCAACTCAAATTCCTGAAGTAAAAGAACCCATCGAATAAGTCTAGGTTTCGAGTCCTTCTTCGAGACGAGATAGTGAATCGTAGTGTGATCAGTGAAAACTGTCACCTTCGTTGCAAGAAAATAAGATTGGAACTTCTCAAAACCATAGACAATAGCCAAGATCTTTCTCAGTAGTAGTATAGTTAAGTTGAGCACCATTGAGGGTCTTACTAGCATAGTAGACCACATGAAATATATTGTTCTTTCTCTGCCTAAGAACTGCTCCAACTGCATAATCACTTGCATCGCACATCATCTCAAAAGGTTTATCCCAATTAGGTGCAATTATGACCGATGTCGTGATCAAACTCTTCTATAATATCTCAAAAGCAGAAAGATGCTCGTCATCAAAATTGAAAGGGACATCTTTCTCTAGGAGATTACACAAGGGTTTAGAGATTTTTGAGAAGTCCTTGATGAATCGCCGATAAAAACCCGCATGACCAAGAAAGCTGCGAACTCCCTTAACAGAAATTGGCAGAGGAAGGTTTTCAATGACCCCCACCCTGGCTTTGTCTACCCCAAGACCTTTACTAGAGACCTTGTGCCCAAGAATAATGCCCCGTCGCACCATAAAATGATATTTCTCCCAATTGAGGACCAGATTTGTCTCAACACACCTTTTAAGAACTGCGCCAAGATTTTGCAAGCACTCATCACAAGAATCACCGAACACAGAAAAATCGTCCATGAACACCTCCACATTATGACCAGTCATGTCAGAGAAGATAGCCATCAAGCATCTCTGAAATGTGGCATGTGCACCACACAACCCAAAAGAAACTCTTTTGAAGGAAAAAGTACCAAACAGACAAGTGAAGGTAGTCTTTTCCGGATCTTCTAGAGCAATACAAATCTGATTATAACCCAAATAGCCATCCAAAAGATAGTAATACTCATGCTCAGCCAATCTGTCAAGCATCTGATCAATAAACGGAAGAGGGAAGTGATCCTTCCTTGTAGCCTTGTTCAGCTTCCTGTAATCCATGCAAACTCTCCACCCCATGACTGTTCGAGTAGGAATGAGCTCCTTCTTCTCATTAGCAACCACTATGATACCTCCTTTTTTCGGCACACACTGAACTGGACTCACCCAAGAACTGTCAGAATTGGGATAGATGATCCCTGCATCTAGCCATTTGAGGATTTCTTTCTTCACAACTTCTTTCATGATCGGATTAAGCCTTCTCTGTTTCTTAACAGTAGGCTTGCTAACTTCCTCCAACAGAATTTTATGCATACAATAAGAAGGGTTGATTCCCTTGATATCTACTATAGTCTATCAAATTTCCGAATTGAGCTCTCTCGGAATTCTTAAGAGCTTTTCCTCATCACTACCTGAAAGGTCAGATGCAATAATAACAAGCAGGAGTATATGCATCACCTAAAAAGCATACCGTAAGTGTTCATGCAATGGTTTAAGCTCAAGTATAGGAGCTTCCTCAATAGATGGCTTGAGGCGCTTTGGAGATTTGTTCAACTCCTCCAATCTAAGAGATTCAAAAGACATGTCTAGCCTTCGCTTCCAAGGAGAAGCATTTAAATACTGCAATTGTTCATCACCTTCATCATCTTCACTATCTGAATTCCCCAACAAGGCTTTCTCTAAGGCATCAGACCTTAGCATTTGATCAAGTTCTGAAGTAACCACAAAATCGACCAACTCCACTTTTAAGCACTCCTCATTTTCAGTCGGGAATTTCATGGCATTAAAAACATTGAACGTCATATCCTGATCAACACTCGTATGGTAAGCTCACCCTTCTGCACATCACTCAAGGTTCAGCCAGTAGCCAAGAATGGCCTTCCCAAGATTATGGGAATCTTCTTATCCTCCTCGAAATCAAGAATTATAAAATCAGCAGGAAAGATGAGTTTATCCACCTTGACCAATGCATCCTCCACAATTCCTCGTGGATATGTAACAGAACGATCGGCCAACTGCAAGGTCATATAAGTAGGTTTTGGATCATATAAGTCCAACTTCTTGAAGATTGACAAGGGAATTAGATTGATGCTAGCTCCCAAGTCATATAAGCATTTGTCAAATGACACTTTTACAATGGTACAAGGAATAGTAAAGCTTCCAAGATCTTTAAGCTTCGGAGGCAACTTCTGTTGCAGCACAGCACTGCACTACTCCGCAAGAGAAACCGTCTCTAAGTCATCAAGCTTCACTTTCCGAGAGAGAATACATTTCATAAACTTCGCATAACTGGGCATCTGTTCAAGAGATTCAGCGAAAGGTATATTAATATGAAGTTTCTTGAACACCTCCAGAAACTTCTCAAACTGCTTATCCAGCTTTTGTTTCTACAGCCTCTTAGAAAAAGGAGGTGGAGGATATATCTTTTTCTCCCCTTACTCTCAGCAGGAGTGTGTTCCACAGTCTTCGTTGGTTCCACTTCTGCTTCCTTTTGCACTTCTTCCTCAGCCACAGCTTCATCTTCCGAAACTTGAGATTTTTCGGGATTTGCAACCTTCCCAGACCTCAATGTAATTGCCTTAACCTGCTCCTTAACTTCCCTCTTTCCTGGCACTTCAGTGTCATTAGGGAGTGTACCAGGTTGACGATTTAGCAGAGCGTTGGCAATTTGCCCAATTTGATTCTCCAAGGTCTTGATTAAAACCGTTTGGCTCTTGCACATGAGCCTCAACTCCTCCAATTCAGATTTTTCATTAGACTGTTGTAGCTGGAGTTGTTGTCTTGGTGCATATTGCGGTTGTTGAAAACCAGAAGGGTTGTATTGCTTTGCTGCATACTACTGATAAGGCTGCTGAACCGCATTCTAAGTATTGCTCCAGCTGAAGTTAGGATGATTACGGTTGTTGGGATGATAGGTGGCTAGAACAGGCTGCTGCGACCTCTGAAAGTTGCTCACAAACTGAGCTGATTCACTAGAAATAGCACACTGCTCTGTCTTATGGGCACCAGCACAAAGCTCACAGAAACTAGTGATCTGACTAACTCCATAATTAGCTAAAGAATCCACCTTCATCGTCAAAGCCTTAAGTTGAGCAGCTTTAGCAGTAGCTGCATCTACCTCCAAAATTCCTGCCACCTTGCCTTGAGGTAGTCTCTGAATTGGGTTCTAGTATTCATTAGCAGCCATCAGTTTAGTCAATTCATAAGCTTCATCATAGCTTTTAGCCCATAAGGTTCCTCCTGATGCTGCATCAAGCATGGGTCTAGAAGTAGCACCCAATCCATTATAAAAGCAGTTAATGATCATCCAGTCAGGCATCCCATGGTGAGGACACTTTCTAAGCATCTCCTTGTAGCGATCCCAAGCCTCACATAAAGATTCTCCAGATTGCTGAGCAAATTGAGTAAGTGTATTTCTGATTGCAGCAGTCTTCACCATAGGAAAGAATTTAGTTAGGAACTTTTGAGCAAGATCCTCCCATTTAGTGATAGACCCTGGCGGTAGAGAATGTAACCAGCACTTAGCTTTATCCGAAAGAGAGAATGGAAAAAGCCTCAACTTAATAGCATCTTCTAAAACTCCATTGAACTTGAAAGTATCACAAATCTCGATGAAATCTCTGATGTGCATGTTAGGGTCTTCTGTCGGAGAACCCCCAAACTGAACTGAGTTCTGTATCATCTGAATCGTGCTCGACTTGATCTCAAAGGTGTTAGCCGAGATGGCTGGTCGGACAATGCTAGACTGAATATCATTAATTTTTGGTTGAGATTAATCCATCAAAGCCTTCGTATTCGCTTCTGGTTCTCCCATTGCAATAAGAGCTTCTTCTTCAACTTTCTCCTCGACAAGAAGTTCTTCAAAAACTTCCTTAGCTACTACAACTTCTTCCTCAGCTTGATCCAGTATACTCTTACGAGACCGAGAACGCGTATGCATGCACGCTCGCTAGAGTACGTGAAATACGATAAGGAAATAAGTAAGTAACACTGTCCGAGTCAATGAACTTTAACGACCACTGATGACAAACACATAAACTAAAAATTAACACCGAGTCCCCGACAGCGGCGCCAAAAACTTGTTAGGACAAAAACACACGCTAATATTCACCCAAGTATATGTGATCGCAAGTAATATAGAATTATTTCTAGTTTGTTCCCACAGAGACTAGTTTAGGTTAATTTCAATTAATACACTTATGCAACCATGGTATGGTTATTATTCAATGCTAAGACGATTAACAAATTAAGATTGTTTATAACTACGATTAATTAAGAGATTATACTAAAGAACATTAAATAAGAGATTAAGATGAATTGATTACTATATGACACAAATATGGGATTCCAACTTCATTACTACTTCATTCAATAGCCTTTTTGTTCTTAACCTTAGCATGCAATGGTGATGATACTAATCAGATAACACGAAACTAGTAAATGCCAACTTTCGTTGTACGAATACCCTACTACCAGACATCCATAGAAGAGATAGAAGCTAAGTAGACACCAATTATATTGAGACCCTATATATCTATAGAATTTTATAACATAATGGTCTAATGCACAAGTTATCTATCATGATTACATAGGGCAAGTAAGATGGTTAAAATTACCTACGAATCATGCATATCAATTACATGAACCTATGCCAGCATGGCAAGTTCTAAACCCCTAAATTCACTTTCGCTTCATTAGAGATTAACACGCTATCGTATAAGTTCGCGACGCTCATAAGACGAATAAGCACAACCAATACTAGGTTATCATAAAATCACCATACACTAATGTATCGAAACAAATTAACTGAAGAAATCCATAAGTAAATCCGCTAGAACCCCACGATAATGATTATCCCATAATCGGACTCATCATCGACGTGGGTTCCGATAAAAGCATGGTATAATAAACGTAGTCTTTATACTGAATAAATAATAAACTAAGTACGTAACAAGAGTATAGGTTCACAAAATAAGAAAACTAGCATCCAAGATTACAACTTAAAATAAAGAATCACAAGAATAAACTAGATACTCTTCTACTTGGTTGAATTGTGATATACGGACTTCTTACGCCTTCTCCTTAAAGCTCTGGTACGTCTTATTATAAAAAACGATCTTAAGTTATCATTATATAGCAGCCCTTGCAGATTAGAAGTCCAAAAAATCAGAATTGTAGTAGAAACAAGATTCCTGGAAATTGACCCGGCGCGGCCGCGCGCTTCACCAGCGCGGGCGCACTGTCTTCCTGTACTCTGGCGCGGGCACGCGCTACCACAGCGCGGGCGCGCTGACCTTCTGGAAAATCTTTATTTTCTTGTTTTCTTGGCTGGTTTGAGTTGGCAATCCTAGAGCAAACTTCCTAAGCACCATCCTAACACTAATTTAGCAACAAAATTATGCTAAATCTCCCGATTTCTTTATTTATGCCTAAAATACAAAAACACTACAAAAACACATCAAATACATAAATAACTCGAGTACAAAACATCACTTTAAGCCTTTATAGAGCATTCTAAGTGGACATAAATGCTATTTAACACACATCACCCTTAAACCCTTGTGCTTCTTACAAAGCACTGTCACATGAATCTGATATACTTGCCTCTCCCATAGCAGGGTCATTGGAAATTGTACTCATAGCTTCAATTGTGAGTGCAATTTCATCTAGGTTTTGAGGGGAGTTGTTCTTGGCACAGGACCTTTAATTGAATTGGAGAGGATTTAGATAGCTCCCCCTCAGGAGTACTACCCTCAAACCTTACAGTCTGTGAAGACTGATTTGCACATAAAGGTGCATTTTCAACCACCATGGGGTCTTCAGTGAAAATTGATGAATCCCCCATGTTTGTGATGGTGTCATCAAGGTCTACCCCAGCTAGTAGCCTCTCACCATCTAAATTTGGTATCTGGGTAGTGATCAAGGTTTCTTGAACCATGTTACTTGAGTGAGTTTGCACTTGAGGATTGGATTCAAGTGTAGTGTTTGCAAAATAAATTTGAGAGTTAAGAGTTGTTGTTCAGTAGTGAGTGTTGGCAGCTCCCCCCTGAATAGATGAGGGAGCTTCAATTGATGTGCTCTCATGGTGTGTTCCATCCTTTTTTCTCCTTTCATACACTTGAACTTTGTCAAGTGCAGGTGCAGACTCTGTACAAGCTGCATTTGGTAGAATGCTTTTTTCAATAGAGACACCCTATTGAGAGGATGCACCTAGAGTCTGTTCAAGTCTCTTGTTTACAACTACATCCTTTTGAGAGGATGCAGAGGTGCCTTGATTGGTCAACTCAATTTTCTTTTGCTTCTTTGTTCTTTTGACCAAAGGTAACTCAGGTTGTTTTTGTTCCTCACCGCTCTAATTTAATATAGTAAGGGTTACCTCCTTTCTCTTCTTTTTACTCACTTCACCCTTTTGAGAGGATGAAGTGGTTGGCTTCCTAGAAGCTATTGATTTTGAAGAAGTAGGCTCAATATAGGAAGGTCCCTATGGGTGTGCCTGTGTTTGTGCTTCCACAGGCTCAGGAACCATTGCTGCACTAGGTTGAACTTCATTAGTCCTCATGTCAGGCATAGGGTAAGAATACGTCTTAAATCTTTCAATCATGAAAGGTGTTAACCTAAGACCCACCTTTACCTTATTATTAGTAATAAGTGATCAAAATAAGATTTTGGACACTTGTTTACATTTTCCTATTAATGACCTATCTACACCTTCAAGCATATGTATGTCATTTACTTTATAATTTAAAGAAGACATAATGAATCTAGGAAGGGAAATTTCTTTACCTCTTGAAGTTAATGGCATGGTGAGCCAGGTGCTCAATTCCTCCAGAATGTAGTGTCCTATATTAATGTGTTTGTTGTGAGCCATTAAGTAGACCAGTTTCTGAATAACACTAGAAATGTTGTCAAATCCTAATTTCTGCATGTGAAAGCCCTCACCACAGAATTAAACAGAAAGGACCACTCCCTCCTTAGATTTTTCTTGTTCAAGATAGCTAAGTAGATCTTCTCAGAGTAGTTGATAAAGTCCAAAAATTCATACAGCTCCTCTTGGGTTGGAATCTATACTAGCTTGTCAGTTGGAATGTTCAAGGATAGGTTCATATCAGCTTCAGTTATCTCAACCTGTTATCCTTTGATTTGACAGTTAACCACTAAAGTTGAAGATTGGTCTTCATGCATAACTGTCCTAGCTACAGCTGTGTTCCAGAAGTCCCCCAATACATCCAGATAGAGAACTGGGTTAGCTATAAGAGCTCCAACAAAGTAAGTTTCAGATAAGAACTTGACAAAGCTTTTGAAAGCTTCAGGAGCTTGATTGGCATCTACGAATGCAAGGAAGTTGGTCTCCTTTGGGATAAAGGGTACAATAGAGTTTGATGCCATTGTTGTGTATGTGAAGATAAATGGGTAAAAGAAATTAGAGAGAAAGGATTTGAAATGAGAGAGAAATCGGTTTGGAATTGAAAAATTAGGTAACTTTGAGATCTCGAAGGCGTAAGGATATGTATGTCGAGATGTCTGGGTATTTATTGTAAAAGCAAATGACTTGTCGAGAACTCAAAAATAGACGTTTGAATTTGTCTATCGAGAAGTCATTTTGAAAAGTGAAAAATATATCGATAAGTCATTTTGTTTATTCTTGTAGAGAACTAAAAAGTAAACTTATCGAGATGTCAAATAAATACCAAGTTTGTCCAAAATGGACTGAATTATTTCCAATTTTAATTTGAATAAATCAAAATAAAATCGGAATAATTTTGCCAAAAGTATTTTACCAAAATAATTTATTTGATTAAATTATTTCAAGTCTGAGTTATTTATAAGTATAGCATTATACTTATAGAGAACTCTGTGAGTTAACACTTATAGATAACTCTACAATGACTTATCGATAAGTCATAATGAAGCTTATCGAGAAGTCCATCGAGAAGTCAGAAAATTGACTTATTGAGAACTCACTCGAGAATTCTCAAAATGACTTGTTGATAAGTCAGTTAGACTTATCGAGAACTCAGTTCTCTATATACTTTTGATCACTTTGATTTTCCTTGTGCTAATTTTACATATTGAAAATACAAATCAACATTTAGACTAGTTTACTTAGAATTGAAAATTTTCAAGCTAAAATTTTGAATATTTGAAAAGTAAATATGTAGAGATTTCTGAAATATTTATGATTCATATATCACTTAATTTCCAATTAATCAAATTAGTTTTGAATTATTAGAAATTAATCTGATGCAAAACGTGAAGGATTTTTAGCACATAAACGCAGCGAAAACGTAAATTTAAATCTTAAAAAAAACCCGAAACCCTCCGCAGGATCCATGCAAAAAATAATATTTAATTCGTAGTTCAGTATGTTTACCTTAAGAAGCTTTACGTTAATGAAAAGATGGAGTTCTTTAATGACGATCCAAAAATGATGAACGGAGATCCTTAGCACCTGCTCAAGTGTGAAGCACTCCACCGGTATCCACCAAGAAAACGATGTAATGAAGGAGGAGGAGGTGGAGAGAATTAGGCTTTTGTAAATCTTTGGGTTGAGGCAAAAATAGGGTTTATAATGGTATATTTATAGACAAAATTTTCAGCTGAAATTTCCTATAAAATATTATTATTATTAACCCTTTATTATTCTCACTAATAATTAAAACACCTTTTAATTATTAATTCTTTTTCTAAACACTTTAGAAATAATTCTCTCTCTTGATTTAATTTCCAAAAAAAAATTAAATTCTTAATTAATAATATTAAGAACTTTTCTTAATTAATTTATAATCAATTAAATCTCATTTAATCAATTATTAAATTTTCCAATTAATTATTTATTTCATAAATAAATAATTATCAGCCATTATTAATTAATTCCTCCACCATTAAATCATTCTCTTTTATGGTGTGACCCTGTAGGTTCAATATTAAGCCGGTAGTAGAAATAAATAATAATAAAACTATTTTATCATTATTTATATAAATTCTCTAATTCATTAAATATGATTAATTAATTAATCATATTTATTCTACATCGTGAGGGATACTTCTCAGCATATCGCGACTATCCGGATAATACGAATTCACTACTTAGAATACCAAGAACCTATTCAGTGAGTAGTTACCGTACAATTAATTCCTTCTACCCTGCAATGTCACGATTAATTCCTTCTACCCTGCAATTAGAATACCAAGAACCTATGATGATCTCAAGTCTAAGGATACTTGTACAACTATCACTATGTGAACAACTGCTGACACGTGAGTGAACTCCATCAGTTGTTCAGCTGTGTGAGTCATGTTCAGTGAACTTATTCTATAATAAGCACCTACATACTAGCTATAGTGTCACCACACAAATGTCTATGAGAACAGACATCCTTCATAATAAAGCAAGCATAGTATGTACCGATCTTTGCGGATTATTAATTACCAGTTAGTAATCCTACGACCAGGAACTATTTAAGTTTAGAGTTATCATCTTTTAGGTCTCATTATTATGATCTCATCACAATCCATAAAAGGCTTTACTCTAAACTGTGGTATATCTTATTTAAACATTTAAATAGATAGAGCCCACAATAAAAACAAAACAAGCCTTTTATTAATATCAATGAAATCAAAACAGATTACATAAAAGTTATTCCTAAATCCTCATACATGATTGGACTTAGGACATATCTCTTTCAATCTCCCACTTGTACTAAAACCAATCACTCTGGTATCTAATACCCATCTTGTCTTTATGACAATCAAAGTGACTCTGAGAAAGTGGATTTCTGAGTGGGTCTGCTACGTTGTTATGTGTGTCAACTCTCTGAATTGCACCACCATTTAGAGTAAACACGTACCCTGACATGGATTTGCTATCACTTTCTGATTTAAAACTAGAGTCAGTATAACCCTCTATTTTCAACTCAGATTCACCACCAAAAATAAGAAAAATGTCCTGAGTCCTTCGCAAGTACTTAAGGATGTTTTTCACTGCTTTCCAGTGGTCTTCACCTGGATTGGACTGATATCTTCTCATCACACTAATTGAATAAGCAACATCAGGCCTTTTACACAACATCGCGTACATGATAAATCCTATTGCTGAAGCATAAGGAATCTTACTCATATGCTCTCTTTCCTCAGGTGTCTTAGGAGACATTTTTTCGGAAAGGGACACTCCATGGCTCATCGGTATGAGACCTCTTTTGGAGTTTTCCATGCTAAACCTTTTAAACACTTTCTGGATGTATGTACCCTGGGTAAGGCCTATCATTCTTCTAGATCTATCTCTATAGATCTTCATACCGAGAATGTTGGATGCTTCTCCCAAGTCCTTCATGGTGAAGTTCTTTGATAGCCATACTTTGACTGATTGTAGCATCGGTATATCATTTCCTATAAGAAGTATGTCATCCACATACAATAAAAGAAATGTTACCGTGCTCCCACTAACCTTCTTGTAGACACATGGTTCATCTATGTTTTTGATAAAACCAAACTCTTTGATTGTCTCATCAAAACGGATGTTCCATCTACGAGAAGCTTGCCTTAAACCATATATGGTTCGCAGCAGCTTACAAACTAGGTGTTCATTTCCCTTGGAAAGAAAACCCTATGGCTGTGTCATATACACTTCCTCCTCAAGTTCCCCATTGAGAAAGGCCGTTTTCACGTCCATTTGCCAGATCTCATAGTCGTAGTAAGCAGCAATCGCAAGCAAAATCCGAATTGATTTTAACAGGGCTAGAGGTGAAAAAAGTTTCATCAAAGTCAATCCCTTGCCTTTGTTTGAATCCTTTTGCCATGAGCCTGGCCTTATAGGTCTCTACCTGGCCATCTGCTCCAATCTTTCTTTTGTATACCCACTTGCACACAATAGGCTTAACACCTTCATGCGCCTCAACCAGAGTCCATACTTGGTTGGTATACATAGATTCCATTTCGGATTTCATGGCACTATGCCATTTCTCTGAGTCAACAATACTCAGAGCCTCATTATAGGTCACAGGGTCGTCATCATCAATGATTGACAACTCATTGCCATTCTCAATGACAAGGCCGTAATACCTCTCAGGTTGGCGAGACACTCTCCCTGTCCAACGAATGGGCTGTTCCACAAAAGGTTGTTCAGTCTGAACAGGTGTTTCCACTTGATCCGTAGTAGTTTGTGCTTCTTGAACTTCATCAAGTTCAATTTTGCTCCCACTGTTTCCTTCAAGGATAAACTCCTTTTCCAAGAAGGTAGTATATCTGGAGACAAACACCCGATGATCAGTGTAAAAGTAATACCCCAAAGTCTCTTTAGGATATCCCACAAAATTACATTTTACGGTTCGAGATTCCAGCTTATCTGGGTCAACTTTATTGACATAAGCTGGACATCCCCAAATCTTAACGTGTTTAAGACTCGGTTTCCTTTCTTTCCATATCTCATTGGTGTTTGAGGAACAGATTTGGAAGGCACCTTATTCAGTAAATATGCTGAGGTTTTCAATGCATAACCCCATAGGAATACTGGAAGATTCACATAGCTCATCATGGACCGAACCATATCTAACAAAGTTCGATTTCTCCTTTCAGATTCTCCATTTAACTGTGGAGTATATGGAGGAGTCAACTGGGAGACTATACCATTTTCTTTGAGATAATCTAGAAACTCTCCATTCAAGTATTGACCACCTCGATCTTATCGAAGAGTTATAATACTGTGTTTGGTTTGTTTTTCCACTTCATGTTTATATTCTTTGAACTTTTCAAAGGCTTCAGACTTGTGTTTCATCAAATACACATATCCGAATCTAGATCTATCATCTATGAAAGTAATGAAGTACGAAAATCCACCAATGGCTTGCGTAGACATTGGTCCACATACATCTGTGTGTACCAATTCTAGCAAATCTGCAGCCCTCTCTCCATGTCCACTAAATGGAGATTTGGTCATTTTACCCAATAGACAAGACTCGCATGTAGGATATGATTCAAAATCAAAGGGGTCAAGTAACCCTTCCTTATGCAATGTCCGCGGTCTATTTTCACTAATATGACCTAGCCTACAGTGCCATAAATAGGTCATATTTTCATTATCTCGTTTTCTTTTATTAGTTTGTTCAATCTGAAGTAAATCATGCTCTATGTCACATACATACAGACCATTATTTAAAATGCCACGTCCTAAAAGAACATTATCTCTAAGGATAGAACATTCATTATTCTTAATAATAAATGAAAAACCATCCACATCCAACATAGGAATAGAAACAATATTCCTCACAGTAGAGGGAACGTAATAACAATTATTCAAAATAATAATCTTGCCCGTAGGCATAGGTAAACTGAATGATCCTACAGATATGACCGCAACCCTTGCTCCATTGCTTATACGTAGAATCACCTCATCTTTTTCAAGAGTCCTACTTCCCTTTAGTCCTTGCAACAAATTGTAAATATGAGAACCACAGGCGGTATCTAATACCCAAGTAGAAATTTGACCTAGTGACATATTAACTTCGATCATGAACATGCCTGAATCAGAAGCAGTAGTCTTACTACCCTTCTTCTTCTTCAATTCTGCAAGGTAAACCTTGCAGTTCCTCTTCCAGTGCCCCAACTTGTTACAGTGAAAACAAACAGCTAAATTAGGACCAGTCAACTTATGAGCATCTAGTATGCTTCGGAGTGATAGTGCAGAAGACATGACGAATATAGTAAATCTATAAATGATAAACTCATAACAACACTTAGTAAATATTCAATTTCATTTCAAAACACTCTATGAATCGCGTCTTTATTCATAAGTGTCTCCCACTAGTTTATCTAATTTTTTCAACCCCCTAAGTGAAAATTAAGCATTCATAATTCTAGTGGGAATATGGATCCTACATTCCATTACACAACCTCGGCTGTGGCACGAAACGTCATGTGATGTTCAATAGGCAGACAACTCTTGTCAATTACATATTATGTTATTCCCTAATATAACTTTAGCCTCTTGAATAATTGAGTCACGGCTGTGGCACGAAAAACTCAATATTCTAAGTCAAGTCTAACCCAACATTTCGTACAATTGAATCAGTTTCCAACGGCCCACGGCTGTAGCATGTACCGACCTTTAGATTCTAATTCAATGTACACATCTCTATGTAATAAACAAGTATTTCTTATTTTGAAATCAAAGCCCTCGGCTGTGGCACGAAATGATAATGATTTAAAAATAAGAACCACTTTCTATCATGTTGGAAGGCTATGACCGACACAAGCCCGTTGTGTCATTGGCCAATTACTACTTGATAGTATTTAATTTTAGAGGGATTATATTACGTTACAATCATAATCATATTATAAAGAGATTCTTCCTTTTAAATTAAATATTTCAAATCAATAATCGATAATCAGATGATCCCCAGATCGGGTGGAGCATTGTCAAGAGGCGTCACTTAATAACCCTTTCTTACAGATAGAAATCTGTTGTTGACAGAATCATCCTTTCTCTCAATATTGATAATTCATATTCAATTACGTGTTTCATAAACACAAGAATCTCATGATCGTATTCATAATATTTATTGTTAAGGCAAGAAACGATTCATATTCTAGATTTTCTAGAGCATGCCTTATATTGATTTAAGTTCACCTAAATCTATCATCGCATTGTAAACATAGGCATATATCTCATATATAAAATTAAATAAACAAGTAAATGTAAAGTGCAATAAAGTAAATGTGTTTGGTTATGGCCCCATCCTATGTGATCTTTATCAAGCTCATGATAAAGATCAAGGTCAATCTAATATGGTGATGGAAATAAATATAACTACTTATTACATAAGTCTTCTTCTTTGTTTAGACTTCTTATATGCCTCGTCTTCTTCTTTGTATCACCTCCATTGGATAGCCTTCTTGAGTCTTCAATTACATTACATGATTGAAAGTAAAACTAATCTAATGAACTTACAAGAATAACTCGAGTTACATTCGAGATTTATGATTACAAAGATTGACAACATGCAAGTCGTATTTAAAACCAAAACCAAAACCATTACACTAAGGTCAAAAGGCCATAACCATCCACCATGCTCATACAACACATAAAAGCATGTTAAAACACATAATATGATCTTAACATATCATATTATCCATGATCTAATCATAAAAAGAAAATATGACAAAAATCAGAAAAATCAGAATCAAATCAGAAAAACAAGAATCACTATTTACGGGCAGTAAACGACGTCAAACGCCTTACAGACGAGTCGTTGATAGCTTTTGCTATCAGTTTTGTTCAGACACTCGTTTGACTATGGAATAGGGTATTTGTTTGTGTAAATTGGACACCAGACCCAGATTTCAGCAAATCTGCAGCAGCCAATTCAGAATCCGTATCTAATATGATTCTCATAATTAGAACAAACATAAATCATGTATATATCAGTATATATAAATATTACATAATCATCTTATGACTATACAACTCACATGAATATCATATATTCAAAACCATACATATATAAGCATATTATATCAACATCAAATCATGGCGAATCACGTACATGCTCATATATCGAAAACAGTTAAACACATAAACGAATTAAAAACTTTTCGCAAGTAGCTCTGATGCTATTGAAGGGGGTTTAGCACATAAACGCAGCGAAAACGTAAATTTAAATCTTAAAAAAAAAATCGAAACCCTCTGCAGGATCCATGCAAAAAATAATATTTAATTCGTAGTTGAGTATGGAAAGATTGAGGTCTTTAATGGCGATCCAAAAACGATGTACGGAGATCCTTAGCAGCTGCTCCTCAAGTGTGAAGCACTCCACCGGTATCCACCAAGAAAACGATGTAATGAAGGAGGAGGAGGTGGAGAGAATTAGGCTTTTGTAAATCTTTGGGTTGAGGCAAAAATAGGGTTTATAATGGTATATTTATAGGCAAAATTTTCAGCTAAAAATTTCCTATAAAATATTATTATTAACCCTTTATTATTCTCACTAATAATTAAAACACCTTTTAATTATTAATTCTTCTTCTAAACACTTTAGAAATAATTCTCTCTCTTGATTTAATTTCCAAAAAAAAATTAAATTCTTAATTAATAATATTAAGAACTTTTCTTAATTAATTTATAATCAATTAAATCTCATTTAATCAATTATTAAATTTGCCAATTAATTATTTATTTCATAAATAAATAATTATCAGCCATTATTAATTAATTCCTCCAAAATTAAATCATTCTCTTTTATAGTGTGACCTTGTAGGTTCAATATTAAGCCGGTTGTAGAAATAAATAAAAATAAAACTATTTTATTATTATTTATATAAATTCTCTAATTCATTAAATATAATTAATTAATTAATCATATTTATTCTACATCGTGAGGGATACTTCTCAGCATATCACGAGTATCCGGATAATACGAATTCACTACTTAGAATACCAAGAACCTCCCAATTAATTCATTCTACCCTGCAATGTCACGATTAAATACAAGGCATGGAACTTGTGTTAAGCCTATCTTATTTAATCCCTTGCTTTCCCATTCACTATGCTTAGTTCTACTTAATGTAAATTAGAAACTCCTTTCTAATTTCATTCACTCTGGCCAGAGATTCCTGAACTAACATAAGTGGATCATCATTGAACATTATCTTCCAACACTGGAAGGGGTAGATCCTTTATTGATCATACACTATCTTCGTGTATAAATTCCTATACCCAGTAGAGCCCTTATAATTGTCCCTTGAGACTAAGAACTAAACCAAAGCATAGTTCAGTGTACACAAGATGACTATGATGATCTCAAGTCTAAGGATACTTGTACAACTATCACTATGTGAACAACTGCTGACACGTGAGTGAACTCCATCAGTTGTTCAGCTGTGTGAGTCATGTTCAGTGAACTTATTCTATAATAAGCACCTACATACTAGCTATAGTGTCACCACACAAATGTCTATGAGAAAAGACATCCTTCATAATGAAGCAAGCATAGTATGTACCGATCTTTACAGATTATTAATTACCAGTTAGTAATCCTACGACCAGGAACTATTTAAGTTTAGAGTTATCATCTTTTAGGTCTCATTATTATGATCTCATCACAATCCATAAAAAGCTTTACTCTAAACTGTGGTATATCTTATTTAAACATTTAAATAGATAGAGCCCGCAATAAAAACAAAATAAGCCTTTTATTAATATCAATGAAATCAAAACAGATTACATAAAAGTTATTCCTAAATCCTCATACATGATTGGACTTAGGACATATCTCTTTCAAAACGTTAGCTGAGTTCTTGCCTTAAAATGAAAAATTAAGCATTCCTATTTCACCTATAAGTCTATTGAAAGGTGCGTCATCCAAAGGTTTAGTAAAAATATCAGCTAACTGTTTTTCTGTTGGAACTAAAATGAGCTCAATGGTACCATTTTCAGCATATTCTCTAATAAAATGGTACCTTACATTAATGTGCTCTATTTTATAATTATTAACTGGATTATCCACAATAGATATTGCACTAGTATTGTCACACATAATTGGAATTTTGTGTAACACTAGGCCATAATCCATTAGTTGATTTCTAATCCAAAGCACTTGAGCACACCAACTTCTTTTAGCTATATATTTAGCCTCTACTGTAGAAGTTGATACAGATTGTTGTTTCTTGCTATATCAGGATACAAGTCTTTGTCCAAGAAACTGTCAGGTTCTACTAGTGCTCTTTCTGTCAACCATGCATCCAGCAAAATCTGCATCTGTGTATCCAACATCTTTAAAACCAGTTCCCTTAGGATACCATAATCCCAAGTTTGGAATCCCCTTCCAGTATCTGAAAATTCTCTTTACAACCATCAAATATGATTCTTTTTTATTGGGCTGAAATCTTACACACAGACATGTTGCAAACATGATGTCTGGTCTACTTGTAGTTAAATAAAGCAAAGATCCAATCATTCCTCTATAGCTTGAAATATCTACACTCTTGCCCTTTTTATCCTCATCCAACTTTGTTGTTGTAGACATAGGTGTAGATGCAGGTGAACAGTCAACCATGCCAAATTGTTTCAATAAATCTTTGACATACTTAGTTTGGCTGATGAAGATTCCATCACTTCTTTAACAGACTTGAAGTCCTAGAAAGTAACTTAATTCCCCCATCATACTCATTTCATATTCACTCTACATAAGCTTAGAGAACCTTTGACAAAGCTTTTCATTAGTAGAACCAAAAATAATATCATCCACATAATTCTGAACTAGGATCATATCATCACCATGCTTCTTGTAGAAGAGAGTCTTGTCAATAGTACCTCTAGTAAATCCATGCTTAATCAAAAATTTTGATAGTGTATCATACCAAGCTCTAAGTGCTTGTTTAAGTTTATAGAGAGCCTTGAGTAGCTTGTATACAAAATTTGGAAATTCTGGATCTTTAAAGCCAGGTGGCTATTGCACATAAACCTCTTATTCCAACGCACCATTAAGGAAAGCACTATTCACATCCATTTGATATACCTTGAAATTTGAGTGTGCAACAAATGCAAGGAAAATCCTTATTGCTTCAAGTCTTGCAACTGGAGCAAAAGTTTCATCATAATCATTTCTTTCCTCCTGTGAGTAGTCTTTTGCAACCAACCTTACTTTATTTCTGGTAACAATTCCTTTTTCATTCATCTTGTTCCTGAACACCCATTTTGTTCCAATAATACTTCTGTTCTTTGGTGCAGGGTCCAATTTCCATACTTTGTTTCTCTCAAACTGATTTAGCTATTCTTGCATAGCAGATATCCAATCTGGATCAAGAAGGGCTTCTTTAGTTTTCTTTGGCTTAACTTGTGACAGAAAACATGCATGAAGACATTCATTAGCAGTTGCACTCCTAGTCCTCACTCCAGCATTGGGATCACCAATAATTGCATCTGTATTGTGACTCCTATCCCATTTCCTTGTTTGAGTTGTTGACTTATGTTTTCTGATTCTTCTTCTTCATTATTGACATGACTTCCATAATTTTCTCCTCTTTATCCCCCTGAGTTTGTGCTATCAAATTCAGGTCCATGAGATGAACTTCCATTCTCATGATTCACTTGTTCAGTTGACTCTTCATCTATTCTGTGATTTGTGTTGACTTCAGCTTCATCATCAGACTCACTATCAATGTTAAGATTTTCAAACTTTAGGGCTTCTGCTTCATTTTCATCAAGTCATTCCAAGCCTGGATATTTATCATCATCAAAAGTAACATTTGTGCTTTCCATGATCTTCTTTTGTTCAATCACATAATCTTTGTATGCAGTTCTTTCCAGTAAATATCCCAGAAAAATTGCCTCAAAGACTTTGGAGTCAAATTTTCCCACATATTCAGAGTTGTCCTTCAATACATAGCACTTGCTTCCAAACACATGAAGATACTTTACATTAAGCTTTCTTTTAGACATGATTACGTAGGGTGATTTTCCAAGATTCTTATTAATGAGATATCTGTTTTGAGTATAACATGCAGTGTTAACCACTTCTTCCCAAAAACTAGTTGGCAACTTTACATCTTGCAACACTGTTCTAGCAGCCTCTACTAGTGTTCTATTCTTTCTCTCAACTACCCCATTTTATCAAGGTGTTCTAGCAGCTGAGAATTCTTGAACAATACCCTTGTCTTTTGAGAATTCAGTTAAGGTTGCATTCCTGAATTTTGTTCCATTAGCACTCCTCAATCTTTTCACATAATTCTGATCTTCAACCTGCTTCTCAATCTTCTTGATGTACTCAATTATGATGTGTGGAGTCTCATCGTTAGAGTGCATAAATTCTACCCATGTATATCTTGAGTAGTCATCAATCATCACCAGTACATATCTTTTTCTTGAAATTGACTGGACATTAACTGGTCCAAATAAGTTCATGTGAATAAGTTACAAAGGTGCACTTATAGAATTCACATTTTTACTTTCGTGACTAGATTTTTTCATTTTTCCTTTTTGACAAGCATCACAGACTTCATCTTGAGCAAATTCTAGATTAGGCATATTTCTCACCAACTCCTTTTTAACTAGAGTGTTGATTGCTTTGAAATTTAACTGAGACAACTTCTTATGACATAGTTTACTTTGCTCTATAGATGCCTTGGTGTAGAAGCAACAAATTCCATCCTCATTTGCTGAGTCCAAGTCTGCAACAAATAAGCTTCCTTTCCTTGCTCCTTTCAGAGCAACTTCACCAGTTTTCTTGCTGATAAAAGTGCATTCTTCTTTGTTAAATAAAACTTTGAAACCTTTGTCTTTGAATTGGCTGACACTAAGAAGATTCACTTCAAGGCCAGCTACCAGTGCTACATCATCAATGACAATATATCCAGAAATCAATTTGCCATATCCCATTGTGAAACTTTTGTTGTTGTCTCCAAAAGTTAGTAATGGGCCAGCCTTCTCCTCAAACTGTGATAGCAGGACCATATCAGCTATAATGTGTCTTGAGCATCCACTGTCTATGATCCATACGACTTTCTTCTTTTTGCCCTACACACAATAAGTTTAAGTGTTTTTAGCAACCCAAGCAGTGTTGGTTACTTTCTTCTTGTTAATAGAGTGAGCATAATCAGAATGAGTTATTTCAGATAAAATAGAGTTCATTGACTATTGTGCATTTTCCCTTTTTGATGTAGAGCCAGTTTTTACTTCTTTGAGGTATACTCTTAGCTTGTGGCAACTTTTCATCACTTTTAAGTTGCAAGGAATGCAATCAAACTTGTCACATAATGAGTGGGGATCATTTGCATTTGCATCATTGTATTTGCATGCTCCTTCTACTGGCTTGCTAACAACCTTTTTACAAAGGTGAGTTGGATGATTCACGGCATTGCTTCCTTGGAGCATCTGCAACATAAGCAAAACTGTTGCTCTTGTTTATCCCAATCTTTCCATTTTTATTTTTATTTTTCTTTCTTACATGTTTAGTTTTCATTTCCTTGACAGGTGTCTTGGAATCTTGGTTGACCATGGGCTTCTTTTCATCTTTGAAAGTTGGAGTTGTTTCTACATTTTTCTTCTCATTGTCTTCATCAATAATTTCTTGCTTAATGATCAACTCTTCTTCACTGAAATCTATCTCACATTTTTTAGCATAGCTAGAACATCTTCATTTTCTGTTACTTTTCCTTTACCACATATATCTTTCTTCTTGTTGTTCAAGGTATCATAGTCAAGACCAATAACTATGTTACCACATGGTTTGTTCTTCTCATGGTATTGTCCAACCAACTCATATGAAATCCTGAAAGATTTCAACTTAACTTCATTCTTTTCAATCTTCTCTCTTAACACAGCTTCAATCTCATCGGCATACTTCAGCTTATTTTTTAAATATTCATTTTCTTGCTTGACTGACTCAAGCTTCAGAAGCAGTAGATCTATCTTTTTCTTCTCACTCTCAAGCTTCTCATTAGCATTTGTTAGCATGCTTACTTCCTCAGTAGCAGCTACTAAGCTTGTGTGTATATGAAACATCTCTATACTCATCTTTTCCACAGTCTCCTTATATTGACTAACATTTAAATCAGTGGTGGTTAGAGTTGGTACCTTTGATTTTGAAGTGGACGCTTCTCCATGCTCAAAATCCATCAGTGCATAGTTTCCAACTTCTTCATCCTTATCATCAATATCAGTGTCATCCCAACTCTTTCCTTCTGCAATATAAGCTTTTCCAGACTACTTCTTCAAGAGAGCTTCATACTTTGCTTCCAGTTCAAGATATGCCTTGTCTTTCTTCACCTTTTTAGGGTTTCTGCATTCAGTAGCAAAGTGACCCAACTCATCACAGTTGAAGCACCTTATCTTTGATCTGTCCACAGATCCTGTTTTGTAGCCACCTTTGCTAACTGAATTGTACTGAGTCTTTGGTTTCCAATTGTTGTTATTGGAAGATTGTCCCTTGCTATTGAAGAACCTTGGTTTCTTGACTCTTATATTGGAGAATTTACTTGCCAAGTAGGCCATGGATTGGTCCATTTTATCAAGCTCATCCAAGGTGTAATATTCATCTTCCTCTAGCTCCAATATAACTTGCTTCTGAGGTCCTTTGTTCTTTTTTCCATAGATTGAACAACTGAGACTTGATCATCTTGCTTATCTTCACTTTCTTCTCTGTCATTTACAATTAAAGCACTTGAACCATCAACAACATGTCCATGATGTGCTTTCAATGACTTTCTTTGCAGCATCTCAAGTTCTAGGTTATTAAGATTTCATATAGAACTTCCAAAGTCATTCTGCTTAAATATCTTCCTTCTCTTATAACTGATATCTTTTGTTCAAGATGGTTAGGAAGGGCTAGCAAAAACTTTAGGTTAACATCCTCAGCTTCATAATACTCGTCATATAGCTGCAAGTCATTTATCGATTTGTTGTACCTTTCAAAAACTTTAATAATTCCTTCTTTTGGTTTAGCCATAAACCCTTCATACCGAGAAACCGGAATCCTCCTTTGGTTTGACCTAAATTCCTATGTTCCTTCACATAATATCTCAATTTTCTCCCAGATTTATTTGGTTGTGTCACAGTTGACAATGTTATTGTACATTACATTGTCAAGTGACTCTATCAAGATCAGCTGTAAGCCACTATCTAGAGAGACTTTTTCTTTCAAAGGCTCAGTGTATTCTGAAGGATCTTTAGGAGCATAATGTGTTGGAATGACCATGTCTCCATCTGTAAATTCCTCAATTCTTATCATGGGAGTGAAAGGCCCATTTTTGAGGATCTAAATGTATAGTGGATTGGCCATCCTGATAAACAACATCATTTTTTTCTTCCATAATGTATAATTAGATCTTTCAAAGATGCGGATCTTGATACTGCTTAGCTTCTGTATATTCATTCTTCCAAGATCTTTAATCTGTTTGCTTTCAGATTTGGCTCTGATACCACTTGTTAGGTAATGTATACAACACATGGGGTGAATGTGTTTTAGATAATTTTAATGACTTTTTGATTTTCTTAAGCTTGGTGAACAAAGAAGATAAGAAATGTAACTTGTAAAGATAATATGTTTTAACAAGAATAATTAAACATACTCAGGAACACACTATCTTTCAAAATTTACTTAATTTTATATTAAAATCAAGTATGTGTTTTGCTACAAATTTCATGGTTCTTGTTATGTTAAGAACTCAGCTTCTCTCTTGAGAGTTACAAGATTTTTCAGATCTATATTTGTTGCTCTCAAAAAACAAAGCATATCTGGTGTTTACTTTATAGACCAGTAAACACTGGTTTTACACAATATGCAAAAGCATATACTAAACCCTACTTTAAGTTAACTAAAACTTTCTATTTCTGGCTTAGCATATCTTTGCAAATCGTGCATGTCTGTGACTTTACTTTGTCAGTTAATCTTGGCCTTTGATATTGTACTCTTCAAGCTGATTTTGTAGACTTTTCAAATCAATTGTTGCCGGAGGAATCTGGTAACAACAAAGATTGAGGTTTCTCACTGGAATTAAGATCTATGATGGTGGTTCTTCACCGGAAAATCAAGCGTTGTGAGGTGGTTTGTGGCTGTTTTAGGCTGAGATTGATCAGAGTAAGTGGTGGCTCCCTTATCAGCTCTCAACTTCTTACCCCTCTCAATTTGTCTACGTACCCTTTATATAGGGATCAAGCCTGACGGGTTCTTGGGGAACAAGAAATCTAATATGCTTAGACTTCTTATCCCTAGGCCCGGTAGAAGCCCATCTAAAATCCATCTTCCGCTAGCTTTAGGAATGTCCAACTATAAGGCCCAACCGCAAAGGCCCAAGGCTCGTCCGTAATCACAGGACTTCACGGATAATGCATCTCCCTGCGCAAGGATAACACTCCGCTATATCTATCTCCCTTGATTTACGGATGCAAGTATAGCCACAGTTCACCCCAAATGTCGGACGCATCCCTGTCCCCCGAATGAGGATAACCCACCAGATAACAGGATAGGTGATCTCAAGCCCTTGGGTGAAAAGTACAGGATGACTTCAAAGTTCTCCAATGAGGACACTCATTGAATACAAGAACAAAGTTCCCAAATCACACACCAAAGTTAACCCCGCATCCCCAATGAGGACACCCGTTGAATACAGGAGGAAGACTTCAATCATCAGGCATACCCCTGGAGGCCTTCAAGCTTTTCACGGACATCCCCCTCCTTGACCGTCTCAAGGAAATAATTCTTCAAAGAGTACCTGCACCAAATACGTTAGTAAAAACAATCCTCCATTACTCCTTTCCATGCATGCTTTGTCTCGAGGTCACCACTGAGAGTACATTTATCACACATAGGACGCGTCCTACGATATTGGGCGCGTCTTTATTCTTCTTAAAACCTGTATTATTTTTCCAGTAGTTACCTCACATAATATTCCATAAAGAGAGGACGCATCATTGGTTAGAGAACACAATTGCTAGTTACCTCCACCATGGTGGACGCGTCCACAATGCCTGGGCACATTCGGTCCTAATCATTTACCTTCAATCTTTCTTATCATAAAACCATCCTTCACAAAACACATCCTCAAAGTTGGGCGCATCCTGGTTGTCTTGACGCGTCCTCACCTTCTACAACGCAATACCGAATTTGACCTTAATTAATCCACGTTTGACCTGCATCGATCCAGTACCAAATTTTGGGTATAACAACTATCCCCCAAATTTCATTTGCAGTTGAAAACAAAATTGGAATTTTAATTAGAGATCTCAAGCAAAATTTGGATTGCCCTTTTGTTTAACATCATGACGCGTCATGAACATTAGACGCGTCCAGAATTCGTTTTCCCAAAATTGACTGTTGCATGACAGCTGTTGTACACGTCAGCCATTCCCTTTTCTATAAATACCACTCACCAACCCACAATCATACTTTGAATATTCGAATAAATATTCAAATAATATTCAGATAAATAAATAAAAGGAGTCATAAGTCCCCGAATGAATATTCAAAATAATATTCATTTAATATAAAGGAGTCATACGCCTTCGAATAATATTCGAAATAATATTCAATAATAAAATAAAGTTAAAGTTATCGAATAAACCTTATTCGATTAATAGTTTTGAAAACTATGACCATATATATATAAGTATATATATATATATATTTATATCCATATATACAAAATCTACTCGGGATCCTCGACTCCCGGTTTTAGAAAATATTTTCACCTTTGGGTCCCTGTACTAAGGGTATATGCAAATTACCGCTATCCTCTAGCATAGGTATTATCAACTGAATCAACAGATATATATGGAAAGAATGCAAAACAGGCATGCATATATATATACCATAGCAGCATGCTTCAATATATTGCATCATTTGCTAATTAACCAACATGCATCTATCGCAAGATAATGCAAATACATATATTCATCACAACAACAGTTATAACGGGTAGAAAACTTGCCTGAGCGACTTGGGGTGATAAAAGGCTCGGGACGAGTCTGGTAACCTATAAACAATAAGTAAGTTGGAATTAAACCAAAGTCACTTGTAAATCTATACTTTAACTAACTTAGACTTTAACGCTTGTTTTGCGCTTATTGATTCTCTTAAGTCACTCGAGTACCCTCGGCTCCACCATTTTTAATAAATTAACCATTACGAGTTTTAAAGCGATTCCTTCGCGAGTGTCTTACCAACTGCCTAACACTCTTACCATAATTGTTTCATACATTAATTAACCCTTTTTGGTCTTTAACCTATGTTTCAAAGTAAGGCGAGGGGAAATGATTCGTTCGCGAAATGCCGTTACTTGAAACGGTCGTTTCTCCTAAACCGTACATCGGAATCAAACGAACTACATATCAAAACGAAGCTCGTAATATGAACTATCTAAGCATGGCAATGGTCATAATCTAGCAGGGAGTTCTCGGGTCCAAATGTTATGAACAAAAGCAGTCTAAAGTAAATTGGACATTACGACGGCTATGTTTACGCGATTACCAATGTTTAAACTACTCCAATTAACCACCAACCAACTCATAACCATCAATACAACAAAACTTCACCGAAACCATACCACATCAGTCCATAATCTCCAAGGTTTTCAACTCAAACAACCACAATCAAGACCTATGAACTATAATCAAGCTTCAATTACCAAAACACTTCCAAATCAAACCAAACTACTAATAATCACAATCCATGCTTCTCATTTCACAAAACCAACCATTAAACTTACTAACAAATAAATTAAAGGCTAGGGTTTGAAGTTTATACCTTCCTTGGGAGGTGTTAAGTTGCTAGGAAGCCTTAGGGAGCCTCCTACAAGCTTGATCTTTCCAAAGAAATCAAGAACACAAAGTTAGGCTTTGAAGTTTCTAAAAGTCCGATTTAAAGAACTGTAAAAATGAGGGTCTTACCATGATTATTTGGACGAGACTTGTGAACAAGAGTTGTAGGTCATCTCAATACCTTTCCAATGAGCTATAGAACACAATATTTGAGTGAGAAATGAAGTAGATACAGTAGTTTTAGTGTGCTGGTTCTGTTTTGGCCGAGAGCATGAAGAACAATGCCTTGGTTTCTTTTTGATTTTGATGAAAAATGATTTGCTTGGCTTGGTTGGTTTGATTTTTGTGTTTGTTTTAGTAAATTACCTAGTTGCCCTTGATTTTGTGTGGTTCTCATTCAACCACACCTCCTTCCTTCCCATGTCATGCTTGTGTCATCCTCATGATGTCATCCTCCCCTCCTTGTCCCCTTCTCATTGGTTGGGTGACATCATCCTCTCTAATCCCTTTGATTAACTTCCTAATTGTTTGCCTAATGACCGCTGATCTGTTATACGGTTCGCTTAACTTTCGTTTTCGTTTATCGTTTGAGGGATCATACTCGGGATCTTATTACTTAGGTTCCCTTAACCTTTCTCAATACATTATATTCCTTTTTATGATCCTCTATTATAATCCTTTAATTTAAATCCTTTTTATCCTGTTACCTTATACTCAACTCTCTCCGTATCTAGTATATTTCCGGGAAAAATCAAAGTGTTCGGATTTGGATTCTGACGATCTTTACATACACTTATATCCCATATAAAGTACTAATAAAATCTCAGAATATCCATATCAGAACCCCTACATAGTGTGGCATGAAAAGTTTTCTCATTCAGCAAAAACACTATTCATAAGGGTTTCAAAAATTTCCCAAAAATTGGGGTTATTACAATTACTTTACTAAATGGGAAGAAGCAATGTCGTTGGCGACTATCACCGCAAAGAAAATCAGAGACTTTGTTTTCAACTCCATCGTGTGCAGGTTTGGAAACCCTTACAAGCTTGTGTTTGACAACGAAAAGCAGTTTGACAGTAAGGAATTTTGACAATTGTGTGAAGATCTGAAAATTAAGAAGAAGTTTGCAGCGGTCTATCATCCTCAAAGCAATGGGCAGACAAAAGCCGTGAATAAAATAGTAAAGCATACCCTCAAGACCAAACTGGAAGAGCGCAAAAGGAATTGGCCAGAAGAACTCCCAAAAGTGATGTGGTCTTACAACACCACTCCACGATCTACTACGGGAGAAACTCCGTTTATGCTGACTTACGGCTATGAAGCTATGGTCCCTGTGGAAGTTGGTTCAGGATAGCTTCGCAGAGATCGTTACATGGAGGAAGATGTAGAGGTTAATCAGAGGCTTCATTTGGATCTTTTGGAGGAAACAAGGGAAAATTCTCAGCTGAGGCTTGCAGCATATCAACAAAGTGCTGCAAGGTATTATAACAAGAAGGTAAAGGGGCAGCTGCTGAATGTAGGGGATTTGGTGCTCAGGAAGGTGATACCAAACACAAAAAATCCCCAACATGGAGTGTTTTGGAGCTAATTAGGAAGGACCATACAAGATAAAAGCAATCTTGTGGAAAGGGACTTATCACCTTGAGGTTATGGAAGGAAAGCTGGTTCCGCGAGCGTGGAAAGCGAAACATCTCCGAAAGTATTATCAGTAAGGCATGGCTTTGGCCCCTTACGTATTTTTTTATTATATACTTAGGGTTGTGCCCAAATTATAGACTAGAAGCAATAAAATTCCTCCTAGCCTACGGGGGTGATACATGTACTACTTACCTTAGAACTTGTTGAAGGATCATTTTTTTGAATAAATTCCCCACAGAGTATAGTAGCTGTGGGACTGGTGCATTTTTTGACACCAGAGCGCAGTATTAATAAAAACTTTGAAATTTTCAAAGGCTATTTACTTATTTATTTGCTTGGCCGTATAACGCGTCGCACCCTGAGGAGTAGTTCTGTACATATATTCGTGGAAGCAATGATTGGTAAAGAAATTTTTTTAAGAAAACCCAAGTAAAAATGGAAAATAGGACGTGTCTTGGGTCTAAGGACGCGCCCAAGTAACCTAAATTGATGCTCCTTTAATTTTATGCTCCAATTTTGGCACTCCATAACTGAAAACAAGAACGCGTCTTCAAGAAGGACGCGTCCAGCCTTAGAGAAAAGAATATATATATATATATATATATATATATATATATATTATCTTCAAAAGTAAAGGGTAGACGCGTCAAGACACTAGGACGCACCCCTCATATTTTGTGCCTTACCTAAATACAAAAGTACAGCATGATATCATGCTTGGGGAGAATATACTATCAAGACTATTCAAAAAACAAACTAAGTAAATAGAGACGTGTCCAAATAATGAGGACGTGTCCTTTAAGGACATCTGCTTAGCTTATGATAGTAAAGGGAATCACACCAAGATTTCAAAGGCGACGCGTCCTAAGCATATGACGCGCCCATATTTATGACAAAACAACATTAAGAAAGTAAAAGGATGAACATGGAGGTAATTAAGAAAGGGAAAGCCTTATGAAAAATACAAGCAGATAAATCCATAAAATAATAATCAAAGTTTACAACTTGCAAGGCTTAAAAGGGCCCTCACCCTTGAAGTAGTTTTGATAAAAACTGCATGAATAAACATAAGACACGCCCTAAGCAGGAGGCACGTCCTGAGGCTTGTCCTGGTTGTCTGGCGGAGGAGGCTGGGTATTAAGTGGAGAAGGCACAAGGGACGCGTCATCCTCTTCCAGGCCAAGGATGATCCTCTTATTTTTAATGGAATCTGCAGCCCTGATTCTGAAATCATTTACCCATTTCTGGGTGTCTTCATCGAACTTGGAAAAAGTGTATTATGGGTCATTGGTTATGAACCCAGAACACCACTCTTCAAACCCGACTGCAAAACCATTTTGATACACTAATTTCTTCTCTTCTTTCCAGCCATGTAGTCTGTCATCATTCAGAGTGTCAAGCTCCAGCTGTATGGTGGAATTCAGAGTGATTACATCCTCCATAGCCTTCTCCATAGAGGTGACATTACCTTCCAGCACCACATTCTCACCCTCAAGACGCGTCTTGTCCTCCTGCAGCTGCTTGATCTCAGCATCTTTCTCCTGGATGAGCAAAGCAGTGTTCCTTTCCAGAAGTTTGATCTTGTCTTCAGCCTGGATTTTAGCACTATCAATGACAGCAAGATGTGCCCTAAGCCGCTCGACCACGGCTCTCACCATGGCTTGCTCTGTTTGCTCCTCTGTCTTGAAGTCCAGCTTCGAACTTCATCTTCAGTAAAGTCGCGAGCCGAGGACGCGCCCAGATATCTGTGAATAAAGGATTGCTCATCTGGCATTGTCTTCTGATGCTTTAAGGGCGCATCCTCCTTAACAGGAATGTCCAACACTGTAGTGTCAATGATTTTTAGTGGAGGGGGAGGAGTGATAGCAGGAAAGGGGTCTTTGACCTTTGGATCAGACTTAACAAGAGTTTGCTTCCTGGCTCTCAGCTTTTTGGTGTCCCCAATAGCAAATCCTTTTGGGAGAGAAGTCATATCTGTGACATGAACATGGAAAAATGATTAGCCGAGTAATGTAGACGCGTCCTGATAGTAAGACACGCCGATAACATAATTTATAGATTTTCAATACATATACATGTGTCAAGTAAAATGCATGTAAAGGCATGAAGAATGCATGTATATATGATAAACAAGGTGACAATGACGCGTCCTAACCATATAACACGTCCTACCTAAGGACATAGCAACTATAACATGGACTATGAGGAAGATATAAGTGACATGCTAATGATATCAGTCACAAATATTACAGGATGACGTGCCCTGATACTAAGGCGCGCCCAAAACAAAAACAGGGATGTAGGGAACGTCTGTAAACCAGATTAAGTTAAAATTTATGTGTGTAAGAAAAAAGGTGAACATATTCATGACGCGTCGTAGATGCATGACGCGTCCTATCCCTAATGGTCCTTACCTTGCTCTAAGTTCACTCGCCTACTAATGTCCAGTTGGACTATTTCTGTGGCGTTGAGTCTTCTAGCCTTCTCGGAAGTAGTGAGGACGGGTTTCCTGTTATAAAAATCTCGAAACTTGCAAAGAGAGCCTACTCGTGGGGACAAAGCCCCTATCTTCTTCAAGTTTTCCTAGTAATCATATCCTTGAGGTTGAAGTGCTTTTCAGCATATTTCAGTACTTTTTCTGCTCTCTTTTTCCTCCTTCCTGTGAGTTCTTTCTGTGTTCTTTTATCTAAGGAGGAAGAACGGAAGTCATTGGAAAGGAGATAAAAAATTTTGTAAAAGGAGGACGTGTCCAAGTTGAAAGGACGCGTTACAGGAGAATTACTTACTTGGTTTTAAGTTGAAGCGAACCCAGGCTCTTTTGACATCGTAGATGTAGAAGAAAGTTTCCATCCAATCCCTCTCGTGGCTGATCTTTCCTTCATTAAACCCTTTTTTATTCAACCATTTGTTGACAACAAATAAGTGATACCAGGGATAGATTTTCAGATGCTGAAGAAGTAACTGAACTCTTTCATAGAGGGCGCGCCCAACTCCAAGTTGTGGTACATGATGTATAGGGCCCATGACAGTTTATATTAGTTGGGAGAGAGTTGGACGGGGGCTACATCGTACCATCTTAGGATTTTCTTGATGTACGGGTGTAAGGGCGCGCCCACACCCAAAGAGATGAGTTTTGGAGTTAAGACCATCCTGGGAATCCTCAGATTTTTCACATTAAAGATATGGGGCCTCATCATCCTGAGAGGACGCACCCAGATTCCCTCCATGTCATAATAATTCATCGTCCAGTCAATCTCCAAATCTGTTGTAGTAGATTTCATGCCAACACAAGCTAATTTGTTTTCCCTCTTCCTCCAAACATTCTTCTCTGTCTCAGGGAGGTTTTCTAGCTCTTTCCGGTCGAAATCGAGCTCTACATCGCTTGGCTCCCAATGCTCTAATGGGGAGACAGATTTTTGAGGGGAGATGGGGTACTTGTCAGGCTGAGGGATTCTCTTCCCAAATTCGCCCTCGCTGTGAGGAGAGGGCGCTCCCTCAATAGGAGGCGCGTCCCGGGTTGGAGATGTTGCTTGAGCGGGAGACGCGTCCTCATCAGAAACAATCACGCGTGAGGGCTGTTGGCTGGTTGTGGGGATAATTTCATCATCAGAACAATCTTCGATGGCTGACCTAGTATTGAGAATCAAAATTCTTTTTTGTTTTAATCCTTTATTTTTTATTCTAGAGCTTATAGGGACATGATCCATGGAATCAGAACTGGAGTCTGATATTATTGAGGTTTTTGATTTGAGGAGTTCAAAGACGCATGTTTCTGCTCCAAGAAAGGAATTTGTCCTATGAAGTTCAAGGAGCTCAGGTGTGAAAGAAATAGAAGGTGGGGAATAAATCCCAAGGCGTTTGTTGAGAACCTTGAACGGGTGGAAAGGAGAAGATGAAGACGCGTCCTCCATCTGAAATAAGAAGGAAGAAAATTTTGAGGACGCGTCCATGTTTACAAAAGACAAGACATTGAAAATATATAAAAGCAAGGGAAAAGAGAAGGTGTCGTGAAGACGCGTCCTAAGATTCTATCGGAGGAAACGTACTAAGGTGACGCGTCCTAGGTGGATAGTGCGTCTAAATAGAGTTTGGTTGAGAACTCAAAATGGTGATAAAAATAAGTAGGACACGCCCTAACTGGAAGACGCGTCCAAAATGGTTACCATGCGGTGGAATTTTAATCGGCTATGATCAATTTAGGGGAAATTCAATGAAACCCTAAAAACACTTAAATGAAAATCAAAAGATAGCAAAATACGGGGATTATCATACACATACACATATATATACACAAGAAAATGGAGAACAGTAAAGTGAGAAGGGGGAACACAAACGGTTTTTTGCTTGTTACAATAGATTTACTCGATGAAATGAAGAAATAAAAGAGTATTTACATACCTTGGAACTTGGGGGGTTGATTGATTATAAAAGCGTGGGAAATGGCCGGTGGAATTGTCGGGTTTTTGAACCTAGCTTTTTGCAGCGGCGGTAATGGCGGTTTTGGAGAGAGAGAAAAAGAGTAAAGTATGATTGTGGGTTGGTGAGAATGAGTAAAGTTTGATTATTTGAATATTCATTCGAGGGCTTATGACTCTTTTATATTATTTATTGAATATTATTTGAATATTCATTTGAGGGCTTATGACTCAGTTTATATTATTTAATGAATATTATTTGAATATTCATTTGAGGATCTATGACTCCGATTATTTGCTGAGGTATATTCTTTATTTTATTAAAGAATAAGGTGTCAATAATCAAACTTATTTTCGATTATTCAAATAAAGATAGTACTTTCATATAAGTATATCTTTGGTTATTTAATACTCGTTTCAAGTATAAGTTTTAATACTTCCACTTCAATTATTTTTATAAAGATTATTCTTTATGGGAATATTATTTAAATAATAATATTCAGTCATTTTCTAAATATTCTGGGGACTGATTTACTTCATTAAATCAGCTTTACTCCAAACACTCTATAAAGTGTTTTCGAGTCTTCAAAATGATTTTTAAAAGTTAGAGCGGATCCCAAAACTCATTTTTATATTTAAGATCTTCCTTTTTAAGGGGATTTAAATACTCGCTCAAAACCTGAGGGATCGGGCTCTATGGTGTATTTTATATTCGCAACAAGGTTGCAGTTTTGGTAAATGAATTGATTACTTACCCAATGTTCGGGAAGTAAGTCCATCTATTGAGTCGGCATAAGCAACATGGGCTCAGTGGGCGTCCATGATAGTGTAAGTGGCTCAATGGGAGTCCATCAAATGCATAAATGGCTGAGTGGCAGTCCAGCATAAGGTCCTATTGCGACCAGGGTGATGACCAGTGGGGAATTCGTCCATCTACTAGTAGAAAAGGTTACTTATGGGTATCTTTGCCTGATCAGCAAGATATCTGGTTTATGCCAAATTCTTTTCCTTTCCAAATTTATTGGATATTGCAATTCTGTTCATACTTTACATGACAGAGGTTTTCAGGAAATGTATAAAGAAGATGTATATGTGGATATATTTATATATATCAGAACTAAATGAAGTATATCATAACTTCATTTCCTTTAATAATATTTCAAAGATTTAATCTATTCAAATCTTGTCTGGTAGTCTCATCTATGTGATGAACTGTTGAAAGCTCATTATACTTTGAACAGTGGTAGTTCAAGTAGCTTTATAAATGATATAAGTATAGTGAAGTATTTGGTAACTTCATCCCTTGTTTTTACTTATATCTAGTAAGTAATTATCTTACTCATGATAAAAGATTCTAGTAAGTATCCATTTAGATACTTATATTATTGTTATCACTATATATTATCTTGCGAGCTGTAAGGCTCACTCTTGCTTTATTTCTTCATCACACAACAACAGTTAGGAAAGATGGCCAGACTCCAGCAGACCCAGCGCAAGCGCGTGGGAAGCGTCCCGCGTCTTCCCGATGATGTTGTGGCTGCTATAGCTGCAGAGGTAGATCTATTGGTAGATCAGGCATTCTATTTTTGAGAATCAAATTATGTATAATTATAACTTGTGGCAGATAATGGCAATTAACTGTAAATTTATCAAGTAATCATTTTGGGTTGTAATAACTTTTAAATTGTGGATTCAAAGACTTGTACTTATTTAAATTTCATCTCTGAGACTATAACGGGTTGTGGTGTGTGTTAGTGTGGGGTCACAGCATAAGGTTATTATTATTAATTAAGTGAAGTGATATTGTGGAAAGAAAGACCGTGACGACCCGGATCCCCGACCCCGGATCTGGGGGTGTTACAGAAGTGGTATCGGAGCTAAGCGTTATAAACCTCAGAGATGATGTGACGTTAAGATAATAAGTTCACAAAGATAATAAGAACTCTTGCCAAGTTCATAGTCGGGCTACCTAATGTAGTACTGACAGTTAAAACCCTTATGGGAACCCTTATAAATATCGTGATAGGAGCGTAGTTCGTTATCGTATATGGAAGCGGGACTCCGAACCCTGAGGTTGAGGAGCAACAGCGCGATGATGTTTTATTACTAATTGGAGATCGGATTGTTGATCCAATAGAGTGTCCTAATGCAGGACCGGATGATGTTGATATTGAGGATGTAGCGGTTGAGGATGTTGTCCTAGAAGGGATAGTTGTTGAGGAGGATCCCATGGAGGATCCTGACAAGATTGGATAAAGGACCACTGATGAATTGATGACCATGGTTAGGTCGACTACCAGAGGTAGGATTGGCCGATCACTACCGGAGGTTCGTTCAAGTTTGTAAAGATAGTAACCCCTTTAACGCGGCTTACTCGTAAGACTGAGAAGTTCAAATGGACAGAGAAATGCGAGAACAGCTTTCAAGAACTGAAACAGAGGTTGGTGATGGCCCCTATGCTGGCATTGCCGGATGGAAAAGGAGATTTTGTGAAGTGTACTGACGCTTCACACAAGGGCTTTGGGTGCGTGCTTATGCAGCACGGTAAGGTAATCGCGTACATGTCAAGACAATTAAGGTAATATGAAATTCGATATCCCCGCCCATGAGCTTAGGCTCGTGGCAATAGTTTTACCCTAAAGATTGGAGGCACTACTTGTATGGAGAGAAGTGCGAGAATTACCTAAGCCATAAGTGCTCTAGTACATTTTCACGTAGAAAGAGCTCAACATATGCCAGAGGAGGCAGTTAGAGCTAATCAAGAATAATGATTGGGAGATTCTTTATCATTCGGGGAAATCCAATGTGGTGGCTGATGCCCTTAGTAAAAAGGAGAGACTCAAGATGATAATATCTTTGGGAGAGTTTATAAGAGATTTTGGAAATAGTAGTGAAGGTAACCGGAGCCGGTACCGAAAAGCTGTTTGAGATTGCAATAGAGACCGAATTATTGGAAAAGAGCATACGGTGCCAGAGAAAGATGATAAGGGAATAATGAGGTATTCCTATAGAATTTGGGTTCCGAAAGTTCAAGAGCGTAAGGATGAGAACTTAGATGAGAGCCATAGTTTAAGGAATAAGATTTAGAGCAAACCCTGAACGTGATAGTCAGGGAGGTCGCCATCAAGATAGAAGGAACCCATGACATAATGGAGTGGAAAATGAGGATTTTAAATTAAAAGATGACCCTAATTATGGGGAGTAGGATGAAACATTTCATACTAAGGAAACAGAAAGTCGAGTAAGGAAAGGAGACCCGAGACGGTACTCCTATACGGCAATTCATGGACCTGTCTAGACAGAACTTAGACTATTATCCCCAACCACCACCTTGAGGAAACAATGCGATAGGAAATTCTTTCAGGACCTTTAAGTCTCTAAGCTCTCAGAGTTCTAAGGAACAGGTTGACCTAGTCGAGGCAAGAGCCTGGCTAAAGGAAATAGAGGAATCATTTGAGATTCTGAATGATTGACGAACCACAAAAGACTGTTTTTGTCACTTACCCTCCTAAGAGAGAGACCACCCGCTGGTGAAAGACCAAGAAAGGCACGGAGCCAGAGGTTAGAATAAACTGATTTAAGTTCAGTCAATTGTTTTCGGGAAAGTAATTCCCAAAGATAAGGAGATAGTGTAAAAGCTTTGGAGCTAGAACAAAAGTGGATGAGTATGATGAATTATGAATCTAAGTTGTAAAAGTTATCAAGATTCGTTCTGAGGACACGGATCCAGAATGACGGGATGTTTGGAATCAATACTTATGTTGTGTTAGTTCATGAAATAATGATAAGAGAAAGGAAAATAAAAAGAAACTGAAGTGGAAAGGAATATAAAGGCAATAGAGTTTGAGGTATGATAAGGGAGTTGGGTATGAGGAAACCCTAAAGACTCGTAGCAATAGACATAGAAAAGTATGTAATCGTCAGGATGAGGGTGATTCACCATGAGTTAAAGTTGATGGTTGAAGGCATACGAGTTATGTACATTTTATCCCCTTTAAGTTGGGAGGATTCAAGGAAACCTTTAGATAGTTCGAAGGATAAATAATAAGACGCGGATAGACTAAGGAGACAAGAAAGTAAGAAAGTAGGAAAATTGGATGAAGGAAGTGACCTTCAATAATGTGAAATGTAAGACCGGTGGCTCGATACTCAGAAAGGGAGACGCCAGGTATGAGAGGTATCCCAACATTGAGGTGACTGTTGAGATAAACAACAAAAGTAAATAAGGAATTATTAAGAAGAAGTTCACGTTGAACATGACCAATATCTTCCAGAACATCCATGTTATCATTACCAAATCAGGAAAGAAAAGCGGATGACCATTGTTATCTTTTGGAGGCCATATGGATTGACCTCAATTTGAATAAGGATGCTATTATGAAGTTAGGTATAGACTATCGAGGTGGGAATGATGAAGAAGATAATCTATCAAGGATATATGACTTGGTTTATCCATGGATGGATGCATGTACCTTTTCAAAGGTGGAATTAAGGATAGAACATCGGTAACTTAAAATGAATCCTAGAGGAATGCATAAAGGTTGGCATTTCACCCTTAATAGGGATAGTATGAAATTTGACAGTATGAATTGGAAAGGATTAAGGTAATAACAACCTTTAAAGAATCAGTGAAGAATTTTTTTTTCAAAAGTATATAGACAATGATTCTAGTATTAGTATATGGTATTTTGATATGCCCTGTATCTAGGGAATACAGGAGGAACGATTCAAGGATAACCTTAGAGGTTTTACAAGGAGAAAGGTAATATTCAAAATTCTCAAGAATAGAAATGTGGATAAAGGAAATATGACGTAATTATAGTGTTGCCAAGTGGGGCACGTGTTAAACCACGAGAAAGTATGGATCGAACCAGTAATGGTCGAGATTATTCAGGGCAATTAGGACTTAAGATAAAAGATGTTCTAATTATGATTGAGAGTCAGTCATGACAGTGATTAACCTCTAAAGACTGAGGCAATAACTTATGGAAAAATGGTGATTTTTTTTTTACTTATCAGATTTTAAGGAAAACATCTTCACTCAAGCAGTGATCGGAAATAGGGTAGAAAATTTGTGAAAGTGGTTAAAATGAAATTGACTGTAAGGAAATTTTACTATCAGGAAAGGCCAAAGAGGTGGCCGACACTTTAAAGGTAAGAGGATAATTATAGGCGCTTGTGCCAAAATAATACAGTGAGGATGGTTAAAACTGTGAAGGTTGTATTATGTTTGGAAGATTGACATTCCTTCTGATGACTGTGCAATACCCAACCGTAATAGTAGTTGGTAAAGGTTTAATTCGTGTAATCGCCATGAGCGGGCTATCTATCTTAGGAGGTCCTATCTTGAGATAAGCCAGGACCATGTTTTAAAAAGGACTAGACGAACCTTTGAGTTAAGTCTTCTATTTAAGGCATATGATTAAGAATGGTATTAACCTGCTATCGTTGCTTTGATTGAAACTCTTCTGCAATTTTATCTACTTCATGTCATGAAAGTACGTCAGAGTTTGGAGTGTTCTTCATGAATTGTGATTGGTGGTTATGTTAACTCCTTAGGAGAATTAGATACGAGATGTATGGACTCCGTATGGTTAGCTATTAAGACTTCATGGAAAATGAATGACTACAGTAGGTCAGTGGTGGACCATAGTAAGGCAGCAATGATTCTGCGAGTAATGAGCTGATTACAACCGTGAGAGTTGTATTGGAATGGGTGTTGAGATTGAGTACCACTAATCGGGTCGTGGTAGTGTATAAGTTATCATTGATAGACTAATTAAGTAGAGTATCTACCTAGTGAATTATTATTCTTTCTTATCAATAGAGAGTCGTATTATTATACGAGGAAGGTTGCGGTGCAAGCATAGAATTCTAGTAACGATGATGTATAGAATGAGATCCCAGATTCGATTTTCGATGTCGAGGGAGTTTCAAAGGTGATTGTGTATAAGCTCGAGGAAGAGCATGGGTCCATAGAATGATGGACGAAATAGCAAAAATATTTAGGCATGTGAAATAGGATGCTATAATACTTGATGTTGATATAAATACATATATGTTTTGTTCTCCTATGACAAACCTCTATAGTTCAGAGGTAGGTTCCAAGCCAGATATTTTGTGGCAGTATATTTTTTTTTTTTATATATACAATTCTCTTCAGTTCGTTCTTTTCTCTTCTTTTCATTTCATGTAAGTTGAGAAGAACAACCCTTCCAGAAGGGGAGGTATTGCCGAATGACTGTCTATCTGTGTGATAGAAGCCTAGTAGGATACCAACTATTGTTTAATTGCTTGTCAAGTACTAAAGGTTGGCCACCTTATGTACTAACTATGCGATATAACAAGTGTTCAGGATCATAGTGATCTCTCAACAAATTCCTTTACTTCTATTTGATTGATCAAACTTTGGGAAATAGAAACAGCTGAAAAAGGAGTAATAAAGTTGTGGTAGTATTCGGAATGGAAACACATTCGTGATACTAAGGTTGACGTGGTTATTAAAAGGTTATAGAACGCTAACGAGCAAAAGTATAACTAGTATAATATTAGGAACGGAAGATAGTAGCGACTACGAACTGGGAAAAAGGATGGGTAGTGAGAAGCAAAAGCTCTAATGCTAAAAGCTATAATGAGAGTCCGTGCAATAGACTTGAAAGAAATTGGAATGATCACTTAACACGGGTTGAGTTTTTTTACGACAATAGATCATATGTCAGTATTGAGGTATCGCCTTATGAGATCCTTGAGGGAAGACAATGTCGATCTCCCTTATGTTAGGATGAAGTTGTAGAGCGCAAGATGCTCGGACCCGCAGTAGTCCAAAGGACCAAGGATATGATAGATCTAATCAGAGGACGGCTGGTAGTAGCCCAAGATGGACATGATAAGTATGTTGATTTGACACGAAAGGAAAAAGAGTATGAAATAGGGGACCTAGTGTTGTTATAGGTATTTCCTTGGAAAGGAAGGATGAGGTTCGGAAAGAAATGAAAGCTAAGTTCACGAATTGTTGGACCCTTGGATATATTAAGACGTATTGGGAGGATAGCATAGGAGCTAGCCCTAACCCCGAACATGTAGCAGGTCGTAACGTGTCTCACGTATCAGTGTTAAGGAAGTGTAATTCAGATGCCAGATAAATAGGGGCATAGGAGCGCATAGACATGCAACCAGACGTAACCTATATGGAGCAACCAGGAAGGGTATAGATTAAGAAGGAACGAGTGCTTAGGAGAAGGGTTATCAAACTAGTAAGAGTTTGATGGTAGAACCACAATGTGGGAAAATTGACTTGAGAGTTAGAAAGTGCAATACTAAGAAGGTATCCCTATTCATTTCTATCTGATTCCGGGACGGAATCCTTTTAAGGAGGGGAGACTGTAATAACCCCAATTTTTGGGAAATTTTTGAAACCCTTATGAATAGTGTTTTTGCTGAATGAGAAAACTTTTAATGCCACACTATGTAGGGGTTCTGATATGGATATTCTGAGATTTTATTAGTACTTTATATGGGATATAAGTGTATGTAAAGATCGTCAGAATCCAAATCCGAACACTTTGATTTTTCCCGGAAATACACTAGATACGGAGAGAGTTGATATAAGGTAACAGGATAAAAATGATTTAAATTAAAGGATTATAATAGAGGATCATAAAAAGGAATATAATGTATTGAGAAAGGTTAAGGGGACCTAAGTAATAAGATCCCGGGTATGATCCCTCAAACGATAAACGAAAACGAAAGTTAAGCGAACCGTATAACAGATCAGCGGTCATTAGGCAAACAATTAGGAAGTTAATCAAAGGGATTAGAGAGGATGATGTCACCCAACCAATGAGAAGGGGACAAGGAGGGGAGGATGACATCATGAGGATGACACAAGCATGACATGGGAAGGAAGGAGGTGTGGTTGAATGAGAACCACATAAAATCAAGGGCAACTAGGTAATTTACTAAAACAAACACAAAAATCAAACCAACCAAGCCAAGCAAATCATTTTTCATCAAAATCAAAAAGAAACCAAGGCATTGTTCTTCATGCTCTCGGCCAAAACAGAACCAGCACACTAAAACTACTGTATCTCCTTAATTTCTCACTCAAATATTGTTTTCTATAGCTCATTGGAAAGGTATTGAGATGACCTATAACTCTTGTTCACAAGTCTCGTCCAAATAATCATGGTAAGACCCTCATTTTTACAGTTCTTTAAATCGGACTTTTAGAAACTTCAAAGCCTAACTTTGTGTTCTTGATTTCTTTGGAAAGATCAAGCTTGTAGGAGGCTCCCTAAGGCTTCCTAGCAACTTAACACCTCCCAAGGAAGGTATAAACTTCAAACCCTAGCCTTTAATTTATTTGTTAGTAAGTTTAATGGTTGGTTTTGTGAAATGAGAAGCATGGATTGTGATTATTAGTAGTTTGGTTTGATTTGGAAGTGTTTTGGTAATTGAAGCTTGATTATAGTTCATAGGTCTTGATTGTGGTTGTTTGAGTTGAAAACCTTGGAGATTATGGACTGATGTGGTATGGTTTCGGTGAAGTTTTGTTGTATTGATGGTTATGAGTTGGTTGGTGGTTAATTGGAGTAGTTTAAACATTGGTAATCGCGTAAACATAGCCGTCGTAATGTCCAATTTACTTTAGACTGCTTTTGTTCATAACATTTGGACCCGAGAACTCCCTGCTAGATTATGACCATTGCCATGTTTAGATAGTTCATGTTACGAGCTTCGTTTTGATATGTAGTTCGTTTGATTCCGATGTACGGTTTAGGAGAAACGACCGTTTCAAGTAACGACGTTTCGCGAACGAATCATTTCCCCTCGCCTTACTTTGAAACATAGGTTAAAGACCAAAAAGGGTTAATTAATATATGAAACAATTATGGTAAGAGTGTTAGGCAGTTGGTAAGACACTCGCGAAGGAATCGCTTTAAAACTCGTAATGGTTAATTTATTAAAAATGGTGGGGCCGAGGGTACTCGAGTGACTTAAGAGAATCAATAAGCGCAAAACAAGCGTTAAAGTCTAAGTTAGTTAAAGTATAGATTTACAAGTGACTTTGGTTTAATTCCAACTTACTTATTGTTTATAGGTTACCAGACTCGTCCCGAGCCTTTTATCACCCCAAGTCGCTCAGGCAAGTTTTCTACCCGTTATAACTGTTGTTGTGATGAATATATGTATTTGCATTATCTTGCGATAGATGCATGTTGGTTAATTAGCAAATGATGCAATATATTGAAGCATGCTGTTATGGTATATATATATGCATGCCTGTTTCGCATTCTTTCCATATATATCTGTTGATTCAGTTGATAATACCTATGCTAGAGGATAGCGGTAATTTGCATATACCCTTAGTACAGGGACCCAAAGGTGAAAATATTTTCTAAAACCGGGAGTCGAGGATCCCGAGTAGATTTTGTATATATGGATATAAATATATATATATATATACTTATATATATATATGGTCATAGTTTTCAAAATTATTAATCGAATAAGGTTTATTCGATAACTTTAACTTTATTTTATTATTGAATATTATTTCGAATATTATTCGAAGGCGTATGACTCCTTTATATTAAATGAATATTATTTTGAATATTCATTCGGGGACTTATGACTCCTTTTATTTATTTATCTGAATATTATTTGAATATTCATTCGAGGGCTTATGACCCTTTTATTTATTTATCTGAATATTATTTGAATATTCATTCGAGGGCTTATGACTCTTTTATATTATTTATTGAATATTATTTGAATATTCATTCGAGGGCTTATGACTCAGTTTATATTATTTAATGAATATTATTTGAATATTCATTTGAGGATCTATGACTCCGATTATTTGCTGAGGTATATTCTTTATTTTATTAAAGAATAAGGTGTCAATAATCAAACTTATTTTCGATTATTCAAATAAAGATAGTACTTTCATATAAGTATATCTTTGGTTATTTAATACTCGTTTCAAGTATAAGTTTTAATACTTCCACTTCAATTATTTTTATAAAGATTATTCTTTATGGGAATATTATTTAAATAATAATATTCAGTCATTTTCTAAATATTCTGGGGACTGATTTACTTCATTAAATCAGCTTTACTCCAAACACTCTATAAAGTGTTTTCGAGTCTTCAAAATGATTTTTAAAAGTTAGAGCGAATCCCAAAACTCATTTTTATATTTAAGATCTTCCTTTTTAAGGGGATTTAAATACTCGCTCAAAACCTGAGGGATCGGGCTCTATGGTGTATTTTATATTCGCAACAAGGTTGAAGTTTTGGTAAATGAATTGATTACTTACCCAATGTTCGGGAAGTAAGTCCATCTATTGAGTCGGCATAAGCAACATGGGCTCAGTGGGCGTCCATGATAGTGTAAGTGGCTCAATGGGAGTCCATCAAATGCATAAGTGGCTGAGTGGCAGTCCAGCATAAGGTCCTATTGCGACCAGGGTGATGACCAGTGGGGAATTCGTCCATCTACTAGTAGAAAAGGTTACTTATGGGTATCTTTGCCTGATCAGCAAGATATCTGGTTTATGCCAAATTCTTTTCCTTTCCAAATTTATTGGATATTGCAATTCTGTTCATACTTTACATGACAGAGGTTTTCAGGAAATGTATAAAGAAGATGTATATGTGGATATATTTATATATATCAGAACTAAATGAAGTATATCATAACTTCATTTCCTTTAATAATATTTCAAAGATTTAATCTATTCAAATCTTGTCTGGTAGTCTCATCTATGTGATGAACTGTTGAAAGCTCATTATACTTTGAACAGTGGTAGTTCAAGTAGCTTTATAAATGATATAAGTATAGTGAAGTATTTGGTAACTTCATCCCTTGTTTTTACTTATATCTAGTAAGTAATTATCTTACTCATGATAAAAGATTCTAGTAAGTATCCATTTAGATACTTATATTATTGTTATCACTATATATTATCTTGCGAGCTGTAAGGCTCACTCTTGCTTTATTTCTTCATCACACAACAACAGTTAGGAAAGATGGCCAGACTCCAGCAGACCCAGCGCAAGCGCGTGGGAAGCGTCCCGCGTCTTCCCGATGATGTTGTGGCTGCTATAGCTGCAGAGGTAGATCTATTGGTAGATCAGGCATTCTATTTTTGAGAATCAAATTATGTATAATTATAACTTGTGGCAGATAATGGCAATTAACTGTAAATTTATCAAGTAATCATTTTGGGTTGTAATAACTTTTAAATTGTGGATTCAAAGACTTGTACTTATTTAAATTTCATATCTGAGACTATAACGGGTTGTGTGTGTGTTAGTGTGGGGTCACAGCATAAGGTTATTATTATTAATTAAGTGAAGTGATATTGTGGAAAGAAAGACCGTGACGACCCGGATCCCCGACCCCGGATCTGGGGGTGTTACAGTAATCCACTGCAATCACTGCATACTTGACATCCCCTTTAGCCTTGGGCAATTCTCCAATAAAATATATTCCCCACATGGGAAATAGCCAGGGGCTCATAATAGGTGTTAAGAGCGTCGCGGGCATAGATGAATAATTTGTAAAGCGTTGGCAGCGATCGCATGCTCTGATGAAATTTGCAGCATCTTCTTTCATCGTAGGCCAATAGTACCCTTGGCGTAAAACCTTCATTACCAATGAGCTACCCCCTGAGTGATTACCACAAATTCCTTCATGCACCTCCCTTAAGATGTAATTTCCTTCTTCTTCATCAACGCATTTAAGCAGCGGTTGATTGAAGCCTCTCTTATACAGAACTTCATCATACACCACATACCTTGTAGCCTGGTAGCGGAGTCGTCGAGCCTTGAACTTATCCTCGGGGAGTGCTCCCTTGTGAATATAAGCAAGAATGGGCATCATCCATGTTTCCTTGGGAAACTCATTAACTTGCATCGCCTCTACCTCCGAGATACTAGGGATCTCCTGGATTTCTAGAGGTATAGATCCCAACAACACAGCCTCCTGCTGCGACCCCATTTTTGCCAAAGCATTTGCGTTGCTGTTCTTCTCCCGCGGTACACATTCCAACCTCACCTCTTTGAACTTTCCAATCAGGCGTTGCATGCACCTCAAGTACAATTTTGTCCGCGGTCCTCAAGCTTGAAACCCCCATTCACCTGATTTACCACCAGCTCCGAGTCACTCCTCGCAATTAGGTTTTGCACTCCCATTTCCAAAGTGATCTTTAGGCCATTAATCAATGCTTCATACTCTGCATCATTATTCGTTGCATAAAATTTTAAATGAATTGCACTCATCAGATGATGGCCTTCCGGAGACACGAGTACTATCCCCACACCTGCTCCTCCGTTATTAACTGCCCCATCTACATGCAAGATCCACCAGGGAAGTGGGAACTCTTCTAAAGATTCCTCATTATGAGGGGGCTGGATAACTACCAAAGCATTACTATCAACAGCAGAATCAAATTCCAACAAGAAATCAGCTAAGGCGTGTTCTTTAATTGCTGTACGGGGTATGTATTCCAAGTCAAACTGTCCCAACTCCATAGCCCATTTCAACCTTCTCCCCGATGATTCTGGCTTGTGAAGGACTTGCCATAGCGGATGTGCTGTACGGACTTCAATTCCATGGGCCTGGAAGTATGGCCGTTGAAGGATTTTATACATCACAGAAGCATGGTAAAACATTTTTCTTGATATAAAATCCATATAATCACATATAAATCGTGAATAAATCGAGGGATCGATTACTAACCTTTAATAGCGATGCAAGAACGAAGAGCGGAGATCCCTAGCAGCTGCTCCCCAAGTGTGAAGCACTACACTGATATCCACCAAGAGATCAATGTAATGGAGGAGGAAGGGGTGGGAGAATTAGGGTTTGCTTAACCTTTTTTAAGTTAAGGCAAAATAGGGTTTATAATAGTATATTTATAGGCAAAATTTACAGCTGAAAATTTTCCCATAAAATATTATTATTATTAACCCTTTAATTGATTATTCTTATTAACCAATTAACTAATAATTAAAACACCTTTTAATCATTAATCCCTTTTCTAAACACTTTAGAAAAATAATTCTCTCACTTGATTTAATTCCCAAAAATTAAATTCTTAATTAATGATATTAAGAACTTTTCTTAATTACTTTATAATTAATTAAATCTCATTTAATCAATTATTAAATTTGCTAATTAATTATTTATTTCACATATAAATAATTACCAGCCATTATTAATTAATTCCTCCACCATTAAATCATTTTCTTTTATGGTGTTACCATGTAGGTTCAATATTAAGCCGGTAGTAGAAATAAATAATAATAAAACTATTTTATCATTATTTATATAAATTCTCTAATTTATTAAATATGATTAATTAATAAATTAATCATGTTTATTCTACATCGTGAGGGATACTTCTCAGCATATCGCGACTATCCGGATAATACAAATTCACTCCTTAGAATACCAAGAACCTATTCAGTGAATAGTTACCGTACAATTAATTCCTTCTACCCTGCAATGTCATGATTAAATACAAGGCATGGAACTCGTGTCAAGCCTATCTTATTTAATCATATGCTTTCCCATTCACTATGCTTAGTTCTAATTAATGTGAATTAGAAACTCCTTTCTAATTTCATTCACTCTGGCCAGAGATTCCTGAATTAGCATAAGTGGATCAGCATTGAATATTCTCTTCCTTTCACTGGAAGGGGTAGATCCTTTATTGATCATACAATATCTTCGTGTACAAATTCCTACACCCAGTAGAGCCCTGATTATTGTCCCTGGAGACTAAGAACTAAACCAAAGTATAGTTCAGTGTATACAAGATGATTATGACGATCTCAAGTCTAAGGATACTTGTACAACTATCATTATGTGAACATCTGCTGACACGTGAGTGAACTCCATCAGTTGTTCAGCTGTGTGAGTAATGTTCAGTGAACTTATTCTATAATAAGCACCTAGATACAAGCTATAGTGTCACCACACAAATGTCTATGAGAACAGACATCCTTCACAATGAAGCAAGCATAGTATGTACCGATCTTTGCGGATTATTAATTACCAGTTAGTAATCCTAGGACCAGGAACTATTTAAGTTTAGAGTTATCATCTTTTAGGTCTCATTATTATGATCTCATCACAATCCATAAAAAGCTTTACTCTAAATTGTGGTATATCTTATTTAAACACTTAAAATAGATATAGCCCGCAATAAAAACAAAATAAGTCTTTTATTAATATCAATGAAATCAAAACAGATTACATAAAAGTTATTCCTAAATCCTCATACATGATTGGACTTAGGACACATCTCTTTCAATCCCCCACTTGTACTAAAGCCAATCACTCTGGTATCTAATACCCATCTTATCTTTATGACGATCAAAGTGACTTTGAGAAAGTGGCTTTGTTAATGGGTCTGCTATGTTGTTATGTGTATCAACTCTCTCGACGTTGATATCTCCTCTTTCAACAATCTCAATAATCAGATGAAAGTGCCGCAGGACATGTTTGGAATTTTTATGAGACCTAGGTTCCTTGGCTTGTGCTATTGCTGCGTTGTTATCACAATACAACACAATAGGCTCTTCAACGCTAGGAACAACTCCCAACAAAGAAACAAATTTCCTCATCCAAACGGCTTTTTTCGCAGCCTCACTTGCAGCTATATATTCTGCTTCTGCTGTGGAGTCAGCCGTTGTAGACTGTTTGGAACCCTTCCAACTAATCGCACCACCATTCAGAGTAAACACGTACCCTGACATGGATTTGCTATCATCACTTTCTGATTGAAAACTAGAGTCAGTATAACCCTCTATTTTCAACTCAGATTCACCACCAAAAACAAGAAAAATATCCTTAGTCCTTCGCAAGTACTTAAGGATGTTCTTCACTACTTTCCAGTGGTCTTCACCTGGATTGGACTAATATCTGCTCGTCACACTAATTGAATAAGCAACATCAGGCCTAGTACACAACATCGCGTACATGATAGATCCTCTTGCTGAAGCATAAGGAATCTTACTAATACGCTCTCTTTCCTCAGGTGTCTTAGGAGACATCTTTCCGGAAAGGGACACTCCATGGCTCATCGGTATAAGACCTCTTTTGGAGTTTTCCATGCTAAACCTTTTAAGCACTTTCTGGATGTATGTACCCTGGGTAAGACCTATCATTCTTCTAGATCTATCTCTATAGATCTTCATACCGAGAATGTAGGATGATTCTCCCAAGTCCTTCATGGTGAAGTTCTTCGATAGCCATACTTTGACTGATTGCAGCATCGGTATACCATTTCCTATAAGAAGTATGTCATCCATATACATTACAAGAAATGTTACCGCGCTCCCACTAACCTTCTTGTAGACACATAGTTCATCTATATTTTTGATAAAACCAAACTCTTTGATTGTCTCATCAAAACGGATGTTCCATCTACGAGAAGCTTGCCTTAAACCATAAAGGGTTCGCAGCAGCTTACACACTAGGTGTTCATTTCCCTTGGAAATAAAACCCTCTGGCTATATCATATACACTTCCTCTTCAAGTTCCCCATTGATGAAGGCCGTTTTCACGTCCATTTTCCAAATCTCATACTCGTAATAAGCAGCAATCGCAAGCAAAATCCGAATTGATTTTAATAGGGCTACAGGCGAAAAAGTTTCATCAAAGTCAATCCCTTGACTTTGTTTGAATCCTTTTGTCATGAGCCTGGCCTTATAGGTCTCCACCTGGCCATCTGCTCCAATCTTTCTTTTGTATACCCACTTGCACCCAATAGGCTTAACACCTTCAGGCGCCTCAACCAGAGTCCATACTTGGTTGGTATACATAGATTCCATTTTGGATTTCATGGCACTATGTCATTTCTCTGAGTCAACACTACTCATAGCCTCATTATAGGTCACAGGGTTATCATCATCAATGATTGACAACTCATTATCATTCTCAATGACAAGGCCATAATACCTCTCAGGTTGGCGAGACACTCTCCCTGTCCTACGAATGGGTTGTTCCACAGAAGGTTGTTCAGTCTGAATTGGTGTTTCCACTTGAACCGTAGTAGTTTGTGCTTCTTGAACTTCATCAAGTTCAATCTTGCTCCCACTGTTTACTTCAAGGATAAACTGCTTTTCCAAGAATGTAGCATGTCTGGAGACAAACACCCTATGATCGGTATAAAAGTAATACCCTAAAGTCTCTTTAGGATATCCCACAAAATTACATTTTACGGATCGAGTTTCCAGCTTATTTCGGTCAACTTTCTCGACATAAGCTAGACATACCCAAATCTTAACATGTTTAAGACTCGGTTTCCTTTCTTTCCATATCTCATATGGAGTTTGAGGAACAGATTTGGAAGGCACCTTATTCAGTAAATATGCTGATGTTTCCAATACATAACCCCATAGGAATACTGGAAGATTCGCATAGCTCATCATGGACCGAACCATGTCTAACAAAGTTCGATTTCTCCTTTTAGATACCCCATTCAACTGTGGAGTATATGGAGGAGTCCACTGAGAGACTATACCATTTTCATTGAGATAATCTAGAAACTCTCCATTCAAGTATTCACCACCTCGATATGATTGAAGAGTTATAATACTATGTTTGGTTTGTTTCTCCACTTCATTCTTCTATTCTTTGAACATTTCAAAGGCTTCAGACTTGTGTTTCATCAAATACACAAATCCGAATCTAGATCGATCATCTATGAAAGTAATGAAGTATGAAAATCCACCCATGGTATGCGTAGACATTGGTCTACATACATCTGTGTATACCAATCCTAGCAAATCTGTAGCCCTCTCTCCATGTCCATTAAATGGAGATTTGGTCATTTTACCCAATAGACAAGACTCGCACGTAGGATATGATTCAAAATCAAAGGGGTCAAGTAACCCTTCCTTATGCAATGTCCGCAGTCTATTTTCACTAATATGACAAAGTCTGCAGTGCCACAAGAAAGTGAGATTTTCATCATCCATTTTTCTTTTATTAGTTTGTTCAATCTGAAGTAAATTATGCTCTACGTCACATACATACAGACCATTATTTAAAGTACCACGTCCATAAAGAACATTATCTCTAAGAATAGAACATTCATTATTCTTAATAATAAATGAAAAACCATCCAAATCCAACATAGGAATAGAAGCAATATTTCTCACAATAGAGGGAACGTAATAACAATTAGTCAAAATAATAGTCTTGCCCGTACGCATATGTAAACTAAATGATCCTACAGATATGGCGGCAACCCTTGCTCCATTGCCCATACGTAGAATCACCTCATCTTCTTCAAGAGTCCTACTTCCCTTTAGTCCCTGCAACGAATTGCAAATATGCGAATCACAGGCGGTATCTAATACCCAAGTACAAATTTGACTTAGTGACATATTAACTTCGATCATGAACATACCTGAATCAGAAGCGGTAGTCTCACTACCCTTTTTCTTCTTCAATTCTGCAAGGTAAACCTTGCAGTTCCTCTTCCAGTGCCCCACCTTGTTATAGTGAAAGCAAACAGCTTTGCTCTTGGGGTCTTCAGCTTTTGGTGGAACCGGCTTTTTCTCACCTACTTTCTTCTTCTTGGAAGGGTTCTTCTTCCTTTTCTTAGGATTGAAACCTTCACCAATTAGAAGAACAGAACTCTTCTTAGGGGGGAAATTCGATTCCGCAGTCTTGAACATGTTGTGGAGTTCAGGCAAGCTGACATCCAGCTTATTCATGTGAAAGTTCACAACAAACTGCGAGAACGAACTCGGAAGTGATTGCAAGACCAATTCTTGGCTCAGCTCCCCATCCATGGCAAAACCAAGTTGTCCAAGACGTTCAATCAAATTGATCATCTTAAGTACATGGTCATTCACGGATGATCCCTCAGACATCCTACAACCAAACAGCTCCTTCGATATCTCATATCGAGTTGTCCTCCCTGCCACATCATACAACTCTTGTAGATGTATAAGGATAGTGTGAGCATCCATATGCTCATGTTGCTTCTGTAGCTCAGTGTTCATGGAAGCTAGCATGATGCATTGAGCAACATTTGTATCATCTATCCACTTACGATACACAATATGTTCATCATTATGTGCATCGTTAGCAGGTTCAGTAGGCTTAGGTGAGTTAAGCACTAATTCCAACTTCTCAACCCTGAGAACAATTCTCAAGTTTCGAAGCCAGTCAGCAAAATTAGGACCAGTCAACTGGTGAGCATCTAGTATGCTCCGGAGTGATAGTGCAGAAGACATAACGTATATAGTAAATCTGTAAATGATGAACACATAACAACACTTAGCAAATATTCAATTTCATTTCAAAACACTATATGAATCGGGTCTTTATTCATAAGTGGCTCCCACTAGTTTATCTAATTTATACAACCCATAAGTGAAAATTAAGCATTCATAATGCTAGAGGGAATAGGGATCCTACATTCCATCACACAACCTCGGCTATAGCATGAAACGTCATGTGATGTTCAAAAGGAAAACAACTCTTGTCAATTACATCTTATGTTATTCCCTAATAAAACTTTAGCCTTTTAAATAATTGAGTCATGGTTGTAGGATGACAGACTCAATATTCTAAGTCAAGTCTAACCCAACATTTCATACAATTGAATCAGTCTCCAACGGCCCACGGCTGCAACACATAACGACCTTTAGATTCTAATTCAATGCACACATCTCTATATAATATACAAGTATTTCTTATTTTGAAATCAAAGCCCTCGGCTGTAGAACGAACGACAATGATTCAAAAATAAGAACTACTTTCTACCATGTTGGAAGGCTTTGACCGACACAAGCCCGTTGTGTGTCATTGGCCAGTTACTACTTGATATTATTTAATTTTAGAGGGATTATATAATGTTATAATCATAATAATATTATAAAGAGATTCTTCCTTTTAAATTAAATATTTCAAATCAATAATCGATAATCTGATGATTCCCAGATCGGGGGGAGCATTGTCAAGAGGCCTCACTTAATACCCCTTTCTCACAGATAGAAATCTGCTTTTGACAGAATCATCCTTTCTCTCAATATTAAAAATTCATATTAAATTACGTGTTTCATAAACACAAGAATCTCATGATTGTATTCATAATATTATTGTTAAGGCAAGAAATGATTCATATTCTAGATTTTCTAGAGCACGCCTTATATTGATTTAAGTTCACCTAAATCTATCATCGCATGGTAAACATAGGCATATATCTCATATATAAAAAATAAATAAATAAGTAAGCATGCAAGCAATTATCATGTCACACATTGATATAATGATGTATGAATTTATTATAGCATTTAAAAGCAATTAAAACAATTAAAAAATGCTTTAAAACACTTTCGGGAATATAAAAAGTTCAAAACTTTTATATAAAAGAATTTGACCACTCCATTAGATCCGTCTCAGAAAAAAGAATCCAACGATATATTGCACGCCCAAAATGGAGTTACGAAACTCCCAGAAATCAAAAATAAAAAAATAGATGGGCTGTAATGCATTACAGGAACGCGTTACAAGCCCTTTAACGCATTCCGGTAATGCGTTACAACCCTTTTAAGCCATTAAAAGGTGTAACGCATTCCGTGAATGCGCCACTGGGTGTAACGCATTCCCGGAATGCGCGACACCCCTTTCCCACGTGCTCCTTCTTCTGCGCCTGTCAGCTTTTTTTTTATTATTATTAATAATCAGCCGCTGCCGCCGCCTACTGAACGATGTGCCACCAATATCAGTACAACCTTTTTGATTTCCATCAGCATATAATATATATATATATATATACATAACAGATTACACATATATACATAATATTTAATTACGAATTTTAATTAAAACAAATTCAAAAAATCATTATAATTAATCCACTCATCAGAAAATTATGAAAAAAATACCCAGACGATCAACAACACTTGTAGAACCCAGATCTACAGTCAAAACAATTTTGAGAAACAATTTCTAGTCAATCATAATTAATCAATGATATAACTTGCAAAAATCATAATAAATTCATACAAGATCATAAAATTCTGAAATTTTTATCACAGATCTATATGCATACAACCTAAGCTCTGATACCATTGAAGGATTTGATACATCACAGAAGCATGGTAAACCATTTTTCTTGATATAAAATCCATATAATCGCATATAAATCATGAATAAATCGAGGGATCGATTACTAACCTTTAATAGCGATCCAAGAACGATGAGCGGAGATCCCTAGCAGTTGTTCCTCAAGTGTGAAACACTCCACCGGTATCCACCAAGAGATCAATGTAATGGAGGAGGAAGGGGTGGGAGAATTAGGGTTTGCTTAACCTTTTTTAGGTTAAGGCAAAATAGGGTTTATAATAATATATTTATAGGCAAAATTTTCAACTGAAAATTTTCCCATAAAATATTATTATTATTAACCCTTTAATTGATTCTTCTTATTAAGCAATTAACTAATAATTAAAACACCTTTTAATCATTAATCCATTTTCTAAACACTTTAGAAAAATAATCCTTTCACTTGATTTAATTTCCAAAATTAAATTCTTAATTAATAATATTAAGAACTTTTCTTAATTAATTTATAATTAATTAAATCTCATTTAATCAATTATTAAATTTGTTGATTAATTATTTATTTCACAAATAAATAATTACTAGCCATTATTAATTAATTCCTCCACCATTAAATCATTCTCTTTTATGGTGTGACCCTGTAGGTTCAATATTAAGCCGGTAGTAGAAATAAATAATAATAAAACTATTTTATCATTATTTATATAAATTCTCTAATTTATTAAATATGATTAATTAATAAATTAATCATGTTTATTCTACATCGTGAGGGATACTTCTCAGCATATCGCGACTATCCGGATAATACGAATTCACTGCTTAGAATACCAAGAACCTATTCAGTGAATAGTTACCGTACAATTAATTCCTTCTACCCTGCAATGTCATGATTAAATACAAGGCATGGAACTCATGTCAAGCCTATCTTATTTAATCATATGCTTTCCCATTCACTATGCTTAGTTCTAATTACTGTGAATTAGAAACTACTTTCTAATTTCATTCACTCTGGCCAGAGATTCCTGAACTAGCATAAGTGGATCAGCATTGAACATTCTCTTCTTTTCACTGAAAGGGGTAGATCCTTTATTGATCATACATTATCTTCGTGTACAAATTCCTACACCCAGTAGAGCCCTTATTATTATTCCTGGAGATTAAGAACTAAACCAAAGTATAGTTCAGTGTACATAAGATAACTATAACGATCTCAAGTCTAAGGATACTTGTACAACTATCACTATGTGAACATCTGCTGATATATGAGTGAACTCCATCAGTTGTTCAGCTGTGTGAGTCATGTTCAGTGAACTTATTCTATAATAAGCACCTACATACTAGCTATAGTGTCACCACACAAATGTCTATGAGAACAGACATCCTTCATAATGAAGCAAGCATAGTATGTACCGATCTTTTCGGATTATTAATTACCAGTTAGTAATCCTACGACCAGGAACTATTTAAGTTTAGAGTTATCATCTTTTAGGTCTCTATGATCTCATCACAATCCATAAAAAGCTTTACTCTAAACTGTGGTATATCTTATTTTAACACTTAAAATAGATAAAGCCCACAATAAAAATAAAATAAGTCTTTTATTAATATCAATGAAATTAAAATAGATTACATAAAAGTTATTTCTAAATCCTCATAGATGATTGGACTTAGGACACATTTCTTTCAATCTCCCACTTGTACTAAAGCCAATCACTCTGGTCTCTAATACACATCTTATCTTTATGACGATCAAAGTGACTTTGAGAAAGTGGCTTTGTTAAAGGGTCTTCTATGTTGTTATGTGTGTCAACTCTCTCGACATTGACATCTCCTCTTTCAACAATCTCCCTAATCAGATGAAAGCGCTGCAGGACATGTTTGGAATTTTTATGAGATCTAGGTTCCTTGGCTTGTGCTATTGCTGCGTTGTTATCACAATACAACACAATAGGCTCTTCAATGCTAGGAACAACTCCCAACTCATAAACAAATTTCCTCATCCAAACGGCTTCTTTTGCAGCCTCACTTGCAGCTATATATTCTTCTTTCGCTGTGGGGTTAGCCATTGTAGACTGTTTGGAACTCATCCAACTAATCACACCACCATTCAGAGTAAACACGTACCCTGACATGGATTTGCTATCATTACTTTCTGATTGAAAACTAGAGTCAGTATAACCCTCTATTTTCAACTCAGATTCACCACCAAAAATAAGAAAAATATCCTTAGTCCTTCGCAAGTACTTAAGGATGTTCTTCACTGCTTTCCAGTGGTCTTCACCTGGATTGGACTGATATCTGCTCATCGCACTAATTGAATAAGCAACATCAGGCCTAGTACACAACATCGTGTACATGATAGATCCTATTGCTGAAGTATAAGGAATCTTACTCATACGCTCTCTTTCCTCAGGTGTCTTAGGAGACATCTTTACAGAAAGGGACACTACATGGCTCATCGGTATGAGACCTCTTTTGGAGTTTTCCATGCTAAAACTTTTAAGCACTTTCTAGATGTATGTACCCTGGGTAAGACCTATCATTCTTCTAGATCTATCTCTATAGATCTTCATACCGAGAATGTAGGATGTTTCTCCCAAGTCCTTCATGGTGAAGTTCTTCGATAGCCATACTTTGACTGATTGTAGCATCGGTATATCATTTCATGTAAGAAGTATGTCATCCACATATAATACAAGAAATGTTACCGCGCTCCCACTAACCTTCTTGTAGACACATGGTTTATCTATGTTTTTGATAAAACCAAACTCTTTGATTGTCTCATCAAAACGGATGTTCCATCTACGAGAAGCTTTCCTTAAACCATATATGGTTCGCAGCAGCTTACACACTAGGTGTTCATTTCCCTTGGAAAGAAAACCCTAGGTTGTGTCATATACACTTCCTCTTCAAGTTCCCCATTGAGGAAGGTCATTTTCACGTCCATTTTCCAGATCTCATAGTCGTAGTAAGCAGCAATCGCAAGCAAAATCCGAATTGATTTTAATAGGGCTACAGGAGAAAAAGTTTCATCAAAGTCAATCCCTTGCCTTTGTTTGAATCCTTTTGCCACGAGCCTGGCCTTATAGGTCTCCACCTGGCCATCTGCTCCAATCTTTCTTTTGTATACCTACTTGCACCCAATAGGCTTAACACCTTCAAGCGCCTCAACCAGAGTCCATACTTGGTTGGTATACATAGATTCCATTTCGGATTTCATGGCACTATGCCATTTCTCTGAGTCATAACTACTCATAGCCTCATTATAGGTCAGAGGGTCGTCATCATCAATGATTGACAACTCATTTTCATTCTCAATGATAAGGCCATAATACCTCTCAGGTTGGTGAGACACTCTCCCTGTCCTACGAATGGGCTGTTCCACAGAAGGTTGTTCAGTCTGAATAGGTGTTTCCACTTGAAACATAGTAGTTTGTACTTCTTGAACTTCATCAAGTTCAATCTTGCTCCCACTGTTTACTTCAAGGATAAACTGTTTTTCCAAGAAGGTAGCATGTCTGGAGACAAACACCCTATGATCGGTGTAAAAGTAATACCCTAAAGTCTCTTTAGGATATCCCATAAAATTACATTTTACGGATCGAGATTCCAGCTCATCATGGACCGAGCCATGTCTAACAAAGTTTGATTTCTCCTTTCAGATACCCCATTCAACTGTGGAGTATATGGAGGAGTCCACTAGGAGACTATACCATTTTCTTTGAGATAATCTAGAAACTCGCCATTCAAGTATTCACCACCTCGATCTGATCGAAGAGTTATAATACTATGTTTGGTTTGTTTCTCCACCTCATGCTTATATTCTTTGAACTTTTCAAAGGCTTCAGACTTGTGTTTCATCAAATACACATATCCGAATCTAGATCGATCATCTATGAAAGTAATGAAGATGAAAATCCACCCATGGCTTGCGTAGACATTGGTCCACATACATCTGTGTGTACCAATCCTAGCAAATCTGCAGCCCTCTCTCCATGTCCACTAAATGGAGATTTGGTCATTTTACCCAATAGACAAGACTCGCATGTAGGATACGATTCAAAATCAAAGGGGTCAGGTAACCCTTCCTTATGTAATGTCTGCAGTCTATTTTCACTAATATGACCAAGTCTGCAGTGCCACAAGAAAGTGAGATTTTCATCATCCCTTTTTCTTTTATTAGTTTGTTCAATCTGAAGTAAATTATGCTCTACGTCACATACATACAGACCATTATTTAAAGTACCACATCCATAAAGAACATTATCTCTAAAAATAGAACATTCATTATTCTTAATAATAAATGAAAAACCATCCAAATCCAACATAGGAATAGAAACAATATTCCTCACAATAGAGGGAACGTAATAATAATTATTCAAAATAATAGTCTTGCCTGTTGGCATATATAAACTAAATGATCCTACAGATATGGCGGCAACCCTGGCTCCATTGTCCATACATAGAATCACCTCATCTTCTTCAAGAGTCCTACTTCCCTTTAGTCCCTGCAACGAATTGCAAATATGAGAACCACAGGCGGTATCTAATACCCAAGTAGAAATTTGACTTAGTGACATATTAACTTCGATCATGAACATACCTGAATCAGAAGCGATAGTCTCACTACCCTTCTTCTTCTTCAATTCTGTAAGGTAAACCTTGTAGTTCCTCTTCTAGTGCCCCACCTTGTTATAGTGAAAGCAAACAGCTTTGCTCTTGGGCTCTTCAGCTTTTGGTGGAACCGGATTTTTCTCACCTACTTTCTTCTTCTTGGAAGGGTTCTTCTTCCTTTTCTTAGGATTGGAACCTTCACCAATTAGAAGAACAGAACTCTTCTTAGGGGGAAAATTTGATTCTGCAGTCTTCAACATGTTGTGGAGTTCAGGCAGGCTGACATCCAGCTTATTCATATGAAAGTTCACAACAAACAGCTAGAACGAACTTGGAAGTGATTGCAAGACCAAGTCTTGGCTCAGCTCCCCATCCATGAAAAAACCAAGTTGTCCAAGACGTTCAATCAAATTGATCATCTTAAGTACATGGTCATTCACAGAGGATCCCTCATACATCCTACAACCGAACAGCTCCTTCGATATCTTATATCGAGCTGTCCTCCCTGCCACATCATAATATACAGGCGACTATTGCCCATCTTCCTCTCTTACCAGAACAACGCTGATTGAATACTCAGACACTGCAAGGTACAATATTAGAGATTCTTCATCTAATAGTTTTGACAATATGGGAGGGTTTCCCAGTTGTTCCTTGATCTTTCTAAAGGCCTCTTCACATTCTGGTGTCCATACGAAGTCTTTCCCTGCCAATTTAATTGCCTTAAAGATTTTCTTGCATTTGTCGGATGATTTGGAAACAAATCTATTCAACGCGGTGATCCTCCCAGTTAAACTTTGCACTTGTTTCATATTGGTGGGTGATTTCATATCCAGCAGTGCCTTGATCTTTGTGGGATTGGCTTCAATTCCCCTATGATTGACGATGAACCCAAGAAACTTGCCCGACTCCACGCCGAATACACACTTTTGTGGATTCAACTTCGCGAAACTCCCTCAAAATATCAAACAATTCCCTTAAGTGCTTGATATGGTCATTTGACTCCTTGTATTTTACCAATATATCATCCACATACACCTCCATGGTTCTCCCAATCTGGTTCTTGAACATCATGTTTACCAACTGATGGTAGGTTTCGCCAGCATTGATTAACCCAAACGGCATCCCTATGTAACAGTATAGCCCCCTATCAGTGATGAAGGATGTATGCTCCTGATCGGGACCATACATGGGAATTTGGTTGTAACCAGAGTATGCATCCATAAAGCTTAGCAAGGCATGCCCTGCCATCGCGACAACCAACTGATCAATTTTCGGGAGTGGGAAACTATCCTTTGGACAGGCCTTGTTGAGATCTTTGAAATCTACACATGTCCTCCACTTCCCGTTCGACTTTTTCACAAGCACTGGATTTGCTAGCCACTCGGGGTAGAAGGATTCTTTGATCAACCCCACTTCCAACAGCCGGTCTACCTCCTCTTTTAATGTTATCGCCCTTTCCACGCTCACCAGGCGACGCTTTTGTCGTATGCCCGTGCAATTAGGGAAGATGTTCAATCGATGACACATTACCTCTGGGTCGATTCCCACCATGTCTGAATGACTCCATGCGAAGACATCGAGATTTTTAATCAAGAAGTGGGTAAGGTTTTCCCTCATTTCATCGCTTAGCTGAGATCCCATCTTCAAAACCTTGCTTGGGTCATCTTTATCGACCGGAACAGATATTGTGTCTTTGGCCGGCCCCGTTTTCTCGCCAGGCATGGGGATCTTGGGATCCAGGTCAAAATCAAAATCTCGGGGGTCCTCGACCTCCACTCTTGCATCCGAGGGCGCATTCCCATGTGTGGGAGCATCCACCTCAGAACAAGGCGTGACTTTGTGCAATGCAGATGTGGAGGGCGCGTCCTCGTTTTGAGGAGCATCAACCTCAATTTCATTTTTACTCTTCAAGGGTGCATCCTTATTTTGAGGAGCATCCACCTTGAGACTACTTTCGAGTCTTTGTAAAATTTCACTTCTTCCTTCCAATTTTTCTCTGTTAACCTCCTTCTGCACAATCCCTTCCATATGGTTCACCATAAATTCTTCCATACTATGGATCTTCAAAACAATCCCCATCGTCTAAACTGGGGTCTCGGTAGCATAAGTTTCTTCTTCCTCAGGATCTTCCACAAAATAATGGGCATAAACCTATCCATTCGGTTTTTTCTGAATGTCCTCTGCATCCTCAAATGGAAGACTTTTTCCCTCGTATCTTCTCCTGTGAAATTCTTTGACAGCCTTATGGTAGCAGTCGCGTGACTTATATTGCGACCCTCTCAGACTGCCCACTCCTTTGGGTGTTGGGAACTTTATTATCAAGTGATGTATCGAGGTTATCACCCTGAATACTTTCAGCCAAGGTCTGCCCACCAACACATTGTGCGCAGAGTCCTGATCCAGCACTTGGAAGTCTATCATTTGAGTGACCGACAGAGCTCCTTCCCCAAGTGTGATAGGAAGTCTAACCGAACCCATAACTCTCACTGCTTCTCCTGTAAAGTCATAGACGTGTGCATCTTCAAAATACATATCGCTATCCGGGAAACCCAGTTTCTTGTACGTGTTGTAATACAGGATGTTAGCAGAACTCCCATTATCCAAGAAAACTCGATGTACGTTCATTTCCCCAATAAGCATAGTAATCACCAGCGCATCGTTATGGGGATGATGCACCCACCTTGATTCTCTTTCCCTGAATGTAATATCAGTGGACTCCCCTTTGAATATTTTTGGAGGTCTATCTTCCAAGCTATGAATGTTGGTGAGCGGCGGGTGTCGTGCCTCTCTTGCATTTCTTTCCAATTCCCGATTACTATCACTGACAAAGGGGTGTCCTCCAAAAAATGCCCTGATACTACCAGCTCTTTGGAACTTAACCTCCGCTGTCTTTTTAGCATCTTCCGCCCGCGGGGGCTGTCTTCCATCTTTCCCCTTGTCATCACTTCCCATGCGTCTTTTCACCTTATCAATCCATTCTCCCTATCCCGCCTTGATCAATTCTTCAATTTCATCTTTCAGGTGATGACACTCGTGGGTGTCATGACCGGTGACTCATGATAATCACAATACTTCTTCTTGTCTCTACTCTGCCATGAAGTCAGATGGTCTGGTGTCTTGAAGATCCCTCTATCCTTATTTACCTCGAAGATATGATTAATGGACGCTGCTAGTGGAGTGTAATTACTTACCCTCCTTTCATAGTTCGACGGTGGACTCCATTCTCTCCGCGTGTTCAAGGTATTCACCCTATTAGGGCTTCAGGAATTCCGCCAGTAATCAGGACTCACGGATCTATCTCTCCTCTTAGCTCACCCCTTGGAGTTATGACTACTATCATTCTTCTTTGTTTCAGCAAGCGATTGTTCAATCACTTTGAAGGATTCCGCCTGCGCGAGTACATCAGCTAACGACACAGGGTATTTTCCTTGCAGGTGTTTCCAGAAATCTGTTCCCACACGCAGACTAGCTATAAGGAGTATTTTCAATGTCTCATCTGTCACGCCTCTCACCAAGGTAGACTCTGCATTGAACCTTTTAAAGTATAAGGTTAAGGTTTCCCCTTCCTTCTGTTTCATACTGGCCAGTGTGGTAACCGATGGCGTATATTTCACTGCATCCTCGAACTGAGTTAGAAACAAAGTTTTCATATGTTCCCAAGATGTGATCACCCCTGGACCAAGTTTTTGGAACCATTGTTGAGCACCTTCTCTGAAGGTAGCCGCTAGGAGACGGCATCGTGCCAAGTCAGGTACTTGATATACATCCATCTCAATATTGAAACACCCCAGGAATTCCAAGGGGTCGGAGTTTCCATGAAAATGCAAGTCATTGGTTCTATTCCTGTATCCTACAGGCAGTTGCGCTTCCCTCAGAACAGCAGCAAAAGGGGAAGGAGCTTGCGCAGTCACGGAGGGGTGGTGCCCTTCCATATTGGTATCCCATTCTTCCTCGTCCATTCCGTTGATAACCTCGGCCATAATTCCCAAACCTTCCTCGCGGAGGGGCGCGCTCGTGCTCGCGGTGCCGCACCCTATAATCCCTAGGGTATGTAGAGGGCACACGCGTTGTATCACAGGGCCTCGCTTCTCCAGCATTTCCTTCCTTTTGCCATTCTACCAGCAGCATTCTCAAATCATCATCTTCCAACCTTATGCCAAGCCTTCATTTTAAGGTCGAAAAATCTCTTCTTTCCTTATCTTGATTCTGAGTATTTTCCGCACAACGACGCTCGCCATCGTACGCCCAGACCTATGTGGGTGCAGCATAACCTGATTACCAAGACGAGGCCTTTCTCTACCGTTAGTGTCCTCATCAACAAACTCCACAATAGGTTCTACATCATCAGAATATTCCAAGCATCGCCGAGTGATTTGCGGGTTTTCTCCACTGGCCTGAGCATCTCCTTCAACTATGGGTGCCTTTCCCACGGCGTGGCCGCGACGGGGGAAATGACAACCCCTCCTCGTCCTGCGACGCTCCACCGTATTCAGCCTTGAGCAAAAACTGTTAAGAGTATCCCCCATGCGGTATAACTGTTCCAAGATATCAGCGTTGCTGATGAGAACTGGAGGTGTTCCTTCCACATCTGGAGCTCTCGGTCGATCTGCCATGTTTCTGGGCACATAAGGTTCATGGCGAGCGTAGCCTCCTTCGTCTTCTCCTTCAGATCTGCTATCACTTCCATCAAAAGAACTTCCATCGTGATTGTAAGACATCTTTTCCTCCCAAAATTATGATCTTAATCAGCAGCCCCTCCTTCTAGCGCCAATTTTTTGATGGAGGAATCTGGTAACAACAAAGATTGAGGTTTCTCACCGGAATTAAGATCTATGATGGTGGTTCTTCGCCCGAAAATCAAGCGGTGTGTGGTGGTTTGTGGTTGTTTTAGGCTTAGATTGATCAGAGTAAGTGGTGTCTCCCTTATCAGCTCTCAACTTCTTACCCCTCTCAATGTGCCTACGTACCCGTTGTATAGGGATCAAGCTTGACGTAGTTCTTGGGGAACAAGAAATCTAATGGGCTTAGACTTCTTATCCCTAGGCCCAGTAAAAGCCCATCTAGAATCCGTCTTCAGCTAGCTTTAGGAATGTCCAACCATGAGGCCCGACCGCAAAGGCCCAAGGCTCGTCTGTAATCATAGGACTTCACGGATAATGCATTTCCCTACGCAAGGATAACACATTCTATAGCTATCTCCCTTGATTTACGGACGCAGGTATAGCCACGGTTCACCCCAAATGCCGGATGCATCCCTGTCCCCCGAATGAGGATAACCCACCAGATAACAGGACAGGGGATCCCAAGCCCTTGGGTGCAAAGTGCAGGATGACTCCAAAGTTCTCCAACAAGAACACCCGTTGAATACAAGAACAAAGTTCCCAAAGCACACACCAAAGTTAACCCCGCATCCCCAACGAGAACACCCGTTGAATACAGGAGGAGGCCTTCAATCATCAGGCATACCCCTGGAGGCCTTCAAGCTTTTCACGGACATTTCCCTCATTTACCGTCTCAAGGAGGGAATTCTTCAAAGAGTACCTACAATAAATACGTTAGTAAAAACAATCCTCCATTGCTCCTTTTCATGCATGCTTTGTCCTGAGGTCACCACTGAGAGTACATTTATCACACAAGAGCAGCAGCCAATACACTTCATTTATATCACCAACACTTGATTTATTCTAATGTGATTATATACATTAGTACATATAAGCACACAACAATATTTACAGGAGACAAACTCCAAACCTTTTCATTGTCATCACAACCAGAATATAAGCCAAGACTACAATATTTGCATATCTTTCTCTACACAGTTTTCTATATGTAGAATAATGAATACAAGATACATGTTACATCAAATATATGTCTATCTATATTTCCCCATGATTTTCTCCCTTGCTGAGCAGTTACATGAGTAGTTACTCTCATCCAAGTAATTTCCAGCAGTGCAATTGCTAGCAATCTCTAGGCACCCATCAATATATGTACACACAGTGTCGGCCCTGAGAATTGAGGGGACCTAGGCGAACTCAAATTATGGGGCCCTTATAAATTAATAAATCATGTACAAAATATATATCGAGAGCTACAAATATACTAATAAGAGGAAAAACAAAATATTATGCAAACTAATTTTATTATATTACTTAAATATAACACGTCTTGCATTTTTTGATGCAAAAATATCAATCAAATTTATATAGTCAAGTCTTCATACAAATCATCACCATTAAGATCTCAATTCTCACCATAATTTGTAATGTTTGCAAGATTATCACAAAAGGTCCTCAACTTTTCAGGCTCAATGGACTTTAACTTCTCAAAATTCCATAAAATTCCAAATTTTTCTTCAAAACTTTGTAATTGTTGAAACCTAATTAAAAAATATATATTAAAATTGTATGACTAATATATCTCATAATTTTAAAATAAATCATATATATGTACATGGTAACAAATGATGAAATAGCTTGATCAATAATATAAAGAAAATAATAAAAACACAATTATATATATACATACCTATAAAATATTTGAGGGCCCTTGTATTTTGGAGACCCTAGGCACAAGACTAGTCCGCCTATAGCCAAGGCCACCCCTGTGTACACACACACACACATATGCAGTCCAACTGTTACCATATTTATGTTATCTCATAGGCATGCCACTTGTAGCCCAAAATTTATTTCCCCCACATGATCCCAATAATTAACCCAGCCTTTGAATCCAATAATATAATGAATCTTGGCTACCCAACTAGCCACATATCCAGCCTAATACAATCTGATTATTATCAAGCCAACTAGTGTCATTTAAGTATAAATAAGCCCATCATATAAGCGTCAATCAAGCTCCATGTAGTCGCCTAATTCGGCGTCTAACGCCTAATCATATGTAGTCGCCCACTTTGGCTTCAAGTGCCTGGTCCTGACAGCTTTGGGGATCAGTCGCCGCCAAGCCAAAACTGACTCCAGCCTTAAGTGCTTATAAACCCCCCTTCAAGCGCCAATGTCCTTATTAGAGGTTTTCCAAGTACTCTATACTCTGATTTTCAAATTTCCACAAAGTCACATCTCTCTATAATGTAACATCCACTTCTGATTCATCTTTCCACTTCACCAAGTAATCGGTCCTTCTATTTTGCCTACTCATCCCCATAGTTCAATGATCAAGGATTTTATCAAGTAATAAATGTCTGATTTTTCTAAGAATGCCAATGATATGGGCCTAAAATTAGCCTAGAAATGTAATTAACGTTGAATTAATTAGATCTGGTATGGACTAGTAACGAAGCCCAATTAACGAGGCCCGAAACTCTGATTATTTACTAATTTCGTAATTAATAAACAAGGGAGATTAACAGCTCATTAAAATAGTCCAATCAGTGATATAAATCTATAAAAGATAGCCACAAGGGCACCTACACCAACTAGGAATCTGATTCCTCTATTCTAGGACTTCAAAGTCTATCCAAAGTCTGAGAACATGATCAACAAGTCTCATATCCTTAGTCCAATTCAAGGACTCTCAACATCTATATAAGGGGTCTCACCCCATAGATCAGAATTACGTTTTTTGGCTTGATTCTCTAATTCACAGAGATACGTAGGCATCTCGTAAAGGCAGAGTTAAGCTACGAAACACGAGAGCAGCCATTAAAGGCCTTGAGCTCTCGAACCTTAGTAACAAATACAGTAAATAATAACCTTAGTTTTTTATCCATAACATTTGGTTCCGTCTGTGGGAAAGCACAACAAAAAATAATGGCGAAAACACAGAGAACAGTTAGAGCCCTCGAAGGAGGAACACCAATGGAGACAACCCAAGTGATTTCGTCAACTGTGGAGGTACCTCCTCATTCAACTTATGCAGCCACACAAGGAGGAGCCCAGATAGGGGCAACTGAACCTCAGCCACAAGGAACGATTCCCTCGGTTACTCAAGTTACGAATCATCAAGTTCAACAACTACATGCACCTGTGAATTCTAGACCCATTGGGTACGATTATTCAACTGTTGTTACTACTAACCCCCCTTATGGGATGCCCCTTTACCCCGAGGTTGGAGGAAGTGGACATGCTGGACGGAGTGAAGCACGAGGGCGATCTCCCCCTACATACGAGGTTTGGCTCATATCCATGAGGATCAGGAATTTTCTGGTCCTTACACTGAGAAAGAATCTGAATCTTCGGATGATGAAGTAGCCCCAAGAAGGAGACGTGCTGGCAAAGAGCCGATGGCTGATGGTAGCCAACGTCCTAAGAGTACCCAAGGGATGAATCCCCAAGAAGTACAGGAAAGGATCAGGACTCACGAGGCTGAGATTCAAAGACTGAAGCGCGAGTTGGAGGTGCACCAGACCACCAGACCCCCATTATCCCCAAAGGGGAGGAATCCTCCCCCTATTATAGACCTGGAAGGTCCGATACAGAGAAGGGTTGTAGTCCCAAAAGCTGATCCAAGCACTCTTCTTCCCCTTGGAGATCCGGATGATCCTACCCCACAATTCACTGAAGAAATAATGAATGCCCATATCTCGGGAAAGTTTAAGATGCCCACTATCAAAGCTTATGATGGCACGGGAGATCCCGCTAATCATGTCAGGACGTTCTCTAATGCACTGTTGTTGCAACCCGTGAATGACGCTATTAAGTGTCGGGCCTTTCCTCAAACCCTGTCGGGTATGGCTCAAAGATGGTATAGTCATTTGCCCCCGAACTCTATCGGGTCCATTAGAGAGTTAAGTCAAGCTTTTATTAAGCAGTTTATCAGTGGGAGAGTGCATGAGAAAAGTTCAGCATCCCTCATGAGTATTGTACAAGGAGCAAAGGAATTCTTGAGAGAATATCTGAATCATTTCACAAAGGAGGCTTTGAAAGTCCCGGACCTTGATGACAAGGTAGCCATGATAGCACTACAATAGGGAACTAGGGATGAATTCTTCAGGATGTCCTTGGCCAAACGCCCCCCTGAAAGCATGTTGTAGCTCCATGATAGAGCCGGGAAGTACATCAAGGTGGAAGAGAGCATGAGGAAGACTTTAGTGAGTAATGAGCCCAGTGGAGGCAAGAAGCGGAAACCGACCTGGAATGTATCGCTAAGGACAAGTACCCTAGAACCGAACAAAACTCTGATTCGACCCCCAAAAAGGGAGGACCTAGGCAAAAGTTCACTGAATATGCTAAGCTTAATGCTCCAAGGAGCCAAATTTTAATGGAAATCGAGAAAGATCGAGATGTTCGCTGGCCTAAACCCTTCAAGGCCGATCCTGCCAAGTTAGATAAGGGCAAGTATTGTAGATTTCATAAGGATATTGGTCATGACACCGATGAGTGTAGGCAACTAAAAGATGAAATTGAGTTCCTTATTAGAAAAGGGAGATTGAACAAGTATACTGGAGATGGAGGCGATAGGAATCACAATGGAAGAAAGAACTTTGAAGATCGTAGAAGGGACCAAGACGATCAGGGGCGGAATCCCCAACCCAGGGGACCGGTGATAAATACAATCTTCGGAGGATCACGACCCCGAGGGCCTGTGATAAACACAATTTTTGGAGGACCAACCGCTGCCGGGCTATCCAAGAACTCCAGGAAAGCGTATGCCCGGGAAGTTATGCATATTGTTGGAGAAGCCCCGAAGAGGGCCAGGACGGGAGTAACAATGTCTTTTGATGATTCTGATCTGGAGGGTGTGAAATTTTCCTATGATGACCCGTTAGTTATAACCCCGATAATAGGGAACATCCCGGTGAGAAGGGTCCTTGTGGATAATGGTGCTTCAGTGGATATATTGCTCTATGACACCTTTTTAAGGATGGGATATAACGACTCCCAATTGACCCCAACCCACATGCCAATTTATGGATTTACGGGGGTGGAGTGCCCTGTAGAAGGGATAATCAAGTTTCCCACAACCATAGGACAGGAACCAAGGCAAGCAACTCAGATGTTGGACTTTGTAGTGGTGAAGGCTAGTTCGACTTACAACGCTATCATGGGAAGAATAGGGATACACGCCTTCAAGGCAGTCCCTTCTTCCTATCATTCAGTTATGAAGTTTCCAACCCGGGATGGGATTGGAGAAGAGAGAGGAGATTAGAAAATGGCTAGAAGTTGTTATGTGGCCTCTTTGAGGGCAGATGGAGTTGGGGGGAGGTTCTTCCTATTGAAGATCTGGATATCCGAGAGAATGATGAGAAAAGAGGAAAGCCAGCAGAAGACTTGATTTCAATTCCTTTATCTCCCGAAGATCCTGAGAAGGTGACCTTTATTGGAGCCACGCTCGAGGAGCCCCTTAGAGGGAAGTTGGTAAAATTTTTGCAGGAAACAGTGACGTGTTTGCATGGTCAGCAGCTGATATGCCTGGCATAGACCCGGAACTGATTACTCACAAGCTGAATGTGGACCCAAATTGGAAGACAGTGAAACAAAAAAAAAGTTTTGCTCCAGAAAGACAAGAAGCTATAAAACAGGAAGTGGAGAAGCTTTTAGAGGCTGGTTTCATTGAGGAGATTCAATTTCCGAAGTGGTTAGCAAACCCTGTAATGGTGAAGAAGGCCAATGGAAAGTGGAGGATGTGTGTGGACTTCACTGATCTAAATGATGCCTGTCATAAGGACTGTTTCCCGTTACCAAGTATCGATACTTTGATAGATGCCACTGCTGGGCATGAGATGCTGAGCTTCATGGATGGATTTAGTGGATACAATCAGATCAGGATGCATAAGGACGACATTTCAAAGGTATCATTCATCACTGACTTTGGTGTTTATTGTTATCTTGTTATGGCATTTGGTCTCAAGAATGCAGGAGCCACCTATCAAAGGTTGGTAAATAAAATTTTTAAGGATCTTATTGGCAAGACTATGGAAGTATATATTGATGACATGTTAGTCAAGAGTCTAGTAAAGACTAATCATATAACCCGTTTGAGGGAAGCTTTCGAGGTCCTGAGGTACCAGAAGATGATCTTAAATCCTACGAAATGTGCTTTCGGAGTAGGATCGGGAAATTTATTGGGATTGATGGTCTCCAAGAGAGGGATCGAGGCCAACCCCGATAAAATAAAGGCAATCCTGGATATGGAGCCACCAAAAACTGTCAAAGATGTTTAGAAGCTCACAGGAAAGGTTGCTGTGCTGGGACGATTCATCTCAAAGTCAGGAGACAAGTGCCTGTCATTCTTCAAGTCCTTAAAAAAGGTCAAAAAAATTCAATGGAATGAGGAAAGCCAGAAGGCATTCGAGGAATTAATGAAATATATGGCCCAGGCCCCGTTGTTGGCCAAGTCGGCTTTGAATGAAGTCTTATACTTGTACTTGGCCGTTTCAGAGAGTGCCTTGAGCGCTGTGTTGGTTAAGGAGGAACTGAAAATCCAGAAACCCGTATACTATGTCAGCAAGATTCTGCATAGAGCTGAGTTGAATTATTCAACCATTGAGAAGTTTGCTTTAGCCCTGGTAATGGCTTCGAGAAAGCTTCGTCCTTACCTTCAGGCTCATCAAATTGAGGTTCTAACGAATCAACCCTTGAGAAATATAATCCATAGTCCTAAGGCTAGTGGGAGACTGATCAAATGGGAGATAGAGCTAGGAGAATTCGACATCAAGTATAAGCCACGAATGACAATAAAAGCCCAGGCATTAGCTGACTTCATGGTGGAATGTACCATATCCGACCAAGAAGTCGGGGGGCAAGAGGATACCATACCTCAAGACAAGGAAATAGATAAGGAGGACAAGGAAAAGGTTGATAAGGAGAAAGAATATTGGGTCCTTTATTTCGATGGAGCATCAAAAATAAATTCAAGTGGAGCAGGTTTGGTTTTACAAAGCCCTGATGGGTTCTTGATTGAGTATGCCATGAAGTTAGACTTCCCAACCACAAATAATGAGGCAGAATATGAAGCTCTGATAGCTGGCCTTGGTTTAGCAGGGACACTTAGAGTCAAGAACTTAAAAGTCTATGGAGACTCGAACCTGGTCATATCCCAGGTAAAGGGAGAGTTTGAGGAAAGGGATGATACGATGGCTAAGTATGTCCGCCTAGTAAGGGCTGTGATGACCCAATTCGAAGAATGCCATATTGAACATATTCCGAGGGAGGAAAATGCTAAGGCAAATGCGTTATCAAAGTTTGCTTCATCCGAGATAGAGGAAAGTTCGGGAAGTGTATACTTCCGCGTTCTGAAGACATGGAGCATTGATGTTAAGCTTGTAGCTCCTATAGGTCTGGGGACTTCATGGATTGATCCCATTAAGACTCATATTCAAACCGGATGGTTGCCAAATGATGCTACTGAAGCACGGAAGTTGGTTGTTCGAGCACTAAGATACTCTTTAATAGATAGGATTTTATATAAAAGATCTTTTGTGGTGTCTTACTTAAGGTGTCTCAGGCCCGATGAGGCACGTTTAGCTCTTGAAGAAGTACATGAAGGCATATGTGGGCAACACTTGGGGGGAAGAGCATTAGCTCATAAGATAACCCGTTTAGGCTTCTATTGGCCAGAAATTATGGTAGATGCCAAAGAATATGTGAAGAAGTGTGACCGCTGTCAGAAGCATGCACCTGTTGTTAGACAACCCCCTGAGATGCTGACATCCATCAACTCACCTATCCCCTTTGCTATGTGGGGAATGGATATACTTGGGCCTTTTCCCATGGCCACGGCACAAAGGAAGTTTTTGATTGTAGCCATCGATTATTTTACCAAGTGGATTGAAGCCAAGACCTTGGCCAAAATCACAACTAAGCAGGTTGCACAGTTCCTGTAGGAAAATATCATGTGCCGGTATGTAATTCCCCGCATCCTAGTCACTGACAATGAAACATAATTCAATAATGAGGACTTCAAGAAGTATTATGAAGAGAATGAAATTGAGTTACGATTCACCTCTTTAGCTCATCCGCAATCCAATGGGCAAGCGGAAGTGGCAAATCGGATAATCCTGGATGGACTAAAGAAAAGAATCGAGAAGTCGAGGAATAACTGGGTAGATGAAATACTCCCAATACTATGGGCCTATAGGACTACCTGTAGAGTCACGACTGGAGCAACTCCCTTCATGTTAGCATATGGGGCAGAAGCAGTTGTTCCCGTAGAGATATCATATTCCTCTCCCAGGATACGAGCTTTCAATGCTGAGGAGAATGAGGAAGGGAAAAGATTAGCCCTGGATCTAGTTGATGAAGTCCGAGACAAGGCACATGCGAAGATAGTGGAGTATCAGAAAAAGGCTTCGTTCTACTACAACCTAAGGGTTAAAGAAAGGTTCTTCAAATAGGGTGACTTAGTCTTGAGGAAGGTGGAAGCTTCTGGTGTAGGGCAGAAAGGGAAACTTGCCCCAAAATGGGAAGGGCCATACAAGGTCAAGAGTGTACAGGGTAGATGAACCTACAAGCTGGAGACTATGGATGGTATTGAAGTTCCGAGAACTTGGCATGCACAAAACCTGAAGGTTTACTATGTGTGAAGCCATTAAACATGATTCTCACTTGTCAAGATGACAAGTAGGTTGAAATGCACCTTGAAGCTTTGCTTGCATAGGATTTACATGTTTTAGCTTTATTTTTTAGGATTATTAGGAGTTGTGTAGGGGATGAATTCCAAGAGTTGCCATAAACTTGTTTTATAATTGTTTAGTTCATCTTATCATAGAATTGTTTGGTGCATACTATATATGGTTGAGTTTGCTTATCTATTTTAGTACAAGTACGAGGAAAATAAGGGACAGCTTTTAAAAAGCTAGCAAACTAATAGTACAAGTACTTGAAAGAGATAGTAGAAAAACAAACAAATAACTTAAAATAACATAATAAAACCCCGAAGGGTAATAAGTTCCCAATACGAATAAGTCAATACATAAAAATCCACGATGGGCCGAATAAGAAAAACAAACTACTCAAGATCCTTGAAAAAGTCATCATCAATGTTTCCCTCATCGGCAGAAGTAGAAGGGGGAATGGGCTTGTCTCCCATAGGATCAACATCTCGAGGAGAAGTAGCTGTGGCCTCAACAGAAGTAGTGAGAGTAGGAGAGAGAGGAATATCCTCAAGAAGAGGCCCTTGCCCAGGAATAGCAGGGACTGGATAGGTTTGGAGAGTCACCTCCGGGATCTTCTTCCCAATCTCCTCCACTATCTGCTCCCAGCAGCTAGAAAAGGTCTCTGGGAAGTTAGCATCGTACTCAGCATTCAAGACATCTTGAAAATCCTGAGATGCATTATACTCAGCTATCACCTCAGCCCGGGTCCTCTGAGCATCCAGCTCAGCCCGGGTCCTTCTCTACCTCACGGAAACGAGTGAAGTTGGCCTCAGAAGCCTTGAGGTACCTGTCCCTATCTCTCTTAGCAATGGTCAGGCTAGTCCTCACATCCTTTAGATTGTGAAGGGCAGCCTGGAGATAGGTATTCATCTACACGAGCATAATACAGTAAGTAAGTATGAAAGAATTGAAAAATAGTCAAAAAGGAGACGAGGAAGAAGCTTACAGAAGCCACGGCCTGAGCACCCAGATGCTCAATTTGTAGGTCATCAGAAGACTCTACTATCTCAGCCTTGTCATGAGGTGTAATCACACTCTCGGACCAAACAGCGGCAGCCTCGGAACTCCCTACCACTATGTCCCTCCTCTAAAGGCCCCAAGTGACGGTGAAAGGAGAGGTATCCTCAATAAGGCTAAGGGGCCTTTGGGATAAAAAGGTAGGGACGGCCTCCTTAACCGTGACTGAAGGGCCGTCACCAATCCTAACCCGCTTGTCACGATAAGGCTCAACAGCAGAGCCCTTGGCAGCACGGGCCTCCCGCTTCTTGAAGATCGTGTCCAGAGCTGACCTAGCTACAAAAAAATATAGGCACGTAAGAAGAAGGACAAATAAGGAATTAAGAAAATGGAATAAAAGGGGAAAGAAATACCCTCGGGACCTAGGTCACTTAGACCTAAATCTTGCAAATTACCCTCTGAAAGGATGAGAGCGCAATGATGCAAGTTATCAGCTGTGATGGCCTTGATGGCCGCATCCTCATCTATCCCCAATTTTAGGTCTCTTAAAGACCCGTCTATACGTTTTGAGAAGTTGGGCCTAAAAAAATGGTCCCAACCTTCCTCGGAATCCAGAAATACATAAAACCACTCGCTTTTCCAAGTTAGATACGAGTCAGGGTTGGTGCCAGAAACAAAGCAGGAGCGAGCCAAGGATCTATGAACTATTTTTACCCATCCTTGGTCCTCAGAAGCATTTACAAATTTAAATAAATATTGAAAGACATAAACGTTGGGCTCAAAACCGTGTTTACGTGATTGGGCCATATAACAGTGAATGAAACGCCAAGAATTCGGTGTGAGTTGGGTCGGACAGACTCGAGCGTCAGCCAAAAGGTGAAAAATGAAAGGATGAGGAGGAAGATGAAAACCAGCATAAAAGGTTTCATTATAGACCCGAATGGCCCCAGGATTTGGGTAGCAGGCCCTATCATTTGGGCCTGGAGCATCGGCCCTATAAGGGTGAGAAATACCAAAAAGGCGAGCTATGGTACCTACTTGTTCTGAACCAAATCTAGAAGGATAGTTATATGCATCTAAGTGTAACATGTTAGGGAAGGCTTGCCCAAACTCGGTTAAAAGATCTCTAAGAGAAATAACTGAGGAATGGATGAGAGATTTTTTACCTCGGCTGGCCCTAGATGGATGGGTAACAGCTTGGGGAACCTGGGAGTGGGATGAACCGGAATCCGCCATGGATGAAGACTGAAACCCATAAAGCTCTTGAAAATAATCAAAGAAGATGAAGATTCAAACGGAATCTTCAAAATGAGCCCAGAAAGCGGTGGTGTAGAATGCCGGAATTTGCTTTGCGGTGGCTATTCTTGAGAGAATATTTGCAGAGTGAAAAATCTAGAGGTGAAGAAAATTTTATGGAAGTGAAGTGTGAGAAATGAGCTCACACTTGACTTCTTATATAGATGAGTGTTTGGAAGCTCAAACGTTTCTGGGCCAAAAGAAATGGGCCTAGTAGAGGCGGGAAGCCCATAAAGTTTGAATTTTGAAAAGATCTAGAACGTTCTAAACCAAAAAGAAAACCAAAATTCACTGAATAAATTAAGGCTTGAAAGTCCAACCACGCCTAGAGGGCATGATTCCTGGGCGTAGTGTCAAAAATGTCTCCTAGTCGTGGGTCTACAACGCCTAGGAATTATGGACGTGTTAACCTCCAACAACGCTTAGGACGCAAGTTTCCTACTCGCTGTTGGAAGGATGTCTCCTAGGCGTGGGTCTACAACGCCTAGGAATTATGGACGTGTTAACCTCCAACAACGCTCATGATGCAAGTTTCCTAGACGCTGTAGGAAGGATGTCTCCTGGGCGTGGGTCTACAACGCCTAGGAATTATGAACGGATTGGCCTTCAAAAATGCCCAGGGTGCATTATTCCTAGACGTTATTCGGAAACTGTCTCCTAGGTGCGGATCAACGACGCCCAGGAAGTATCAGCCTCCAATAATGCCCAGGGTGCATTGTTCCTAGACGTTGTTAGGAAACTGTCTCCTAGGCATGGATCAATGACGCCCGGGAAGTATCAGCCTCCAACAACGCCCAGTGTGCATTGTTCCTAGACGTTGTTAGGAAACTGTCTCCTAGGCGTGGATTAACGACGCCCAGGAAGTATCAGCCTCCAACAACGCCCAGGGCGCATTGTCCCTAGACGTTGTTAGGAAACTATCTCCTAGGCGTGGATCAACGACGCCCAGGAAGTATCAGCCTCCAACAACGCCCAGGGTGCATTGTTCCTAAACGTTATTAGGAAACTGTCTCCTATGCGTGGATCAACGACGCCCAGGAAGTATCAGCCTCCAACAACGCCCAGGGTGCATTGTTCCTAGACGTTGTTAGGAAACTGTCTCCTAGGCGTGGATCAACAACGCCTAGGATGCATTGAGCAGCAAAATTCTATTTTTCTGATTATTTAATTAATTAGAAAAGTGGGATAAAATTAGGAAAATTGCTAATAATTCCCAATAAATAGGGAAAATAAGCATGAAATCCCAGAAAATTAGGGAAAATTAGAAAATAATTTTCAAAAATTATTTATGGTAAAATATTAAGGAAAAATCCCCTAAATTAAGGAAAAATTCCTGTAAATTAAGGAAAAATCCCCAAAATTAAGGGAAAATTCCTGTGAATAAAGAGAAAATTCTTGAAAAATACCAGAAAATTCCTAAAAAGAAGGAATAAGGTAAGGAAAACAATAGAGAGGTTATAAAATAACCCTGAAGCCGTGTGCAAGGCAAATCGTTGAAAATGTGTAGGTCGCTCCACACTTTACGCAAAAATGACACCCTATAAGGGAACAAATGAACTCAACTTTTGTGAAATCTTTTACGGTTTCCCAGAAGTTGGGGGGAAAATGATATGGGCCTAAAATTAGCCTAGAAATATAATTAACGTTGAATTAATTAGATCTGGAATGAACCAGTAACGAAGCCCAATTAACGAGGCCCGAAACTCTGATTATTTATTAATTTCGTAATTAATAAATAAGGGAGATTAACAGCTCATTAAAAGAGTCCAATCTCTTAGGCGTGAATATATGTTAAATTGGATAATGTTTATTAATATAAAATAATTAAAAACTTAATGTAATGGTTTAAAAACAAACATAAAAAATAAAATAAAATTTTATTATGATGATTACTTGTAAATATATAAACATAATTACTAGAAAACTGAAACATATGCATTCAATGTATGGTAAGGATAAAATGCTAGTTCTTCATCAATTCCGTCAAATTTCACGTAAAATTAAAATAAATGAAAATCATCAAAATTACATGAATTATTATTAATATGTCAAAATCTAAACTGAATGCATCCCCTAAATCTTATAATTTTGTGTTAATAATTCCGAAATTTGCAAAATTATTGTTAAACTACTTTTAATATTAGGAAAAATAATTTTAAAAAAATATTACAAAAATTATTACTTACAAAGTAAAATAAACCACCTTAGAAATGTGCACATTATTATATGATGATAATTTACACGCTGACAATGATTAAGAATAAAGAAAGGAAAAAGAAAGATAATAAGCCATGATTGAATTCACAGTTATAATTTTTTTTATTTAATCAATTAATTTTCCAATTAAAGATTAAATATTACAAGGTGGTTTATTGATTTGATTTTTAAAATTTAAAAAAGGCCGTGCTTCCCACTGGTAGAGGACGGGAGCAATTGAAAAGAAAAAAGTGTTTTTTAGCATGTTCATTGGAACATAATGTGATGGAGGGAAATATTTTACAAGTATAAGATAAAACTTCTTCTTCTCAATCATCTCATTTATGGGAATAAACTTTTGAAGAGGTTTGTAAAATTTTTCTCCTTCAATCTTTTATTTTTTACGGTTAAAAAATTTGGGAGCAAGATTTTAATATTAAATTTTAAAAATCTCTTTTCCATCCTCTTTTCTATTCTCTTAATTTTAACTAGGGAGAATTTATATTCCATTATCTTCTCTTTCTCTCAATTTTAACTCGGGAGAACGACTTAAATGTAAAGTATTTTTCTTAAGCTAATATATTAAGGTTAGAAAAGTAAATTTATATATTATTTAATATATGTAATTAATATTCGATTAATTATTTTGATTACCAGATAGCTCGTTACAAGATGGGTCACAATTTACCGCATCACCGTTTTTTTCAATACTAGCTTATAGCCTGTAGCACTGCCGACTACCAATCAAAGAGGCTACTTCTAGCTTCTTTTTTTAAAAATTTACCTTTCTTAATGTATGTGTATATCGTTATTTCTGACGTTGTTTGTAATACTATTTTTATTTTTGATCCTTTATTGTAATATTATTGCAACAAAAATGTATACATTGATAAATATTCAGATGAGAAATTGAATTCAATATATAATCATATTCTATAATATTTTAATATTTGAATAGTAGTAGAACAATATAATCTTTTTATATTTATGATTGGTTAAATCTCTTATTATATTCTACTTGGGATTGTATTAGGTTATTGTATTGCAAATTGATATTTGAATATTATTAAAATAATATAATTATTTTCTATTTTTGGCTGTATGAAAAAATATACTTGTTCTAATAAGATATAATTTTAACCGTATATTTTTAATTATATCATATTAACAGATGAGATTGTTTTGGCGGTACAATGTTAGATATATTTGTGATGTCATGTCTAATCTGATTTGTTTAGTTTCAGAACTTAATATCAGGACTTATCAGGGCTTACTGTAAATCAGCTGCATTCCTTATCTGAAGTACCCGCACTTAAGTCCTGATATAAATCCTGACGGCCTTAAGTTCTGATATAAGTTCTGACTTCAGTAAGTTCTGATTTCCAGTAAGTCCTGATAAGTCCTGATATTAAGTTCTGAAACTAAATAAATTAGTTTAGACATGATATCACAAATATATCTAACAACCTCCCCCAACTTGTAAATTATGAAAAATATACAAGTTAATAAATTTGATGATATCAAAAACATTTAAGTACAAATGTAATGAGAGTTTATTTAGACAACTAACTACAACTTACAGTACATGTAGCTTTACCAATATCACTGGATCAATCTGAATCCAAAGTGATTTCTTGTAAAGTCTTTTACCAGCTTGTCTTCAGCTTTTCTCATAACTTCAACTAACTGTGCTTTGACTTGCATCTGTTCTTCATCTTCAGTGTCACCAATCTGATAAATGGTTGTTCTGAGTGCTGGAATAGATTTTCTTTCAAGACCATCTCCAAGTCTGATAATTCTAGGATGTGAAGAGTCTTCATTGTAGCATAGACACTTTCCTTTCAGAATAACTTCCACCTTAGCAGAGTTCTTCCTCATAGGAATTTCTCTTCCATCATCTTCAGTTATTTTTGGAATGTACTGAGAAGCCTTTGTACTAGAGATTCTAAGAAGATTTCTTATAGCCTTCAAAATATATTCTGACCATCTTCTTGTAACATCGGATTTTACTTCCACAAGGTAGTGAATATGTTGAAGCTCTTTGAAAGACTTCTTTAGCACATCAGTACAGCTAGTCTATAAGTTCTGCCATCATTGAGAAATAAGATCAATTTCTCTTTTAGATCATCTTTATCATGAGCATCCATCACAATTTGAGTAGACAACACTTTGTCAAGGTGCTTTTGTTTGATTTGTTCATATGGTTTTCCTGTCAACATGAAAGGATCTCTGAGAGTAACTTCTACTCCTGTTTGTATCTTTTCTTCATCAGAACCTAATCCAGCTCTATCTCTAGGTTGCTTGGCTCTTAACCCAAATGTTGCAAGTTGATTAATCATTAGATTAGACTTAGGTTCCACTGGAGTAGCTTTGTTCCATAGCAGCTTCTTCTTATCAGCAATTGTCATCTTGTTCAAATCAACTTGAGCTCTGTCAGAGGTTGATGTCTTGATGACTTGATCATGATTTGCTGTTTCATTTATACCTTGATGTTCTGAAATGTCTTCACTCTGAACAACTTGAGCTATGTCAAAGGTTGTCTTAGATTCTTCCGTTATCTTCTTTCTTTTCAGAGTTTCAACAGTTTCATCTTCTACAGCTGTATCATCAAAAACCTGAACCATTTTACACACAGGTTTCATCATGATTTGAGTAATCTTCATCTCATGTTTCTTTGTTGGTTCATCAATCTTTCCTTTCCCTTTTGCCTCGGGATTAATTTCAACTTGTGATCTTGTCTTGGGCTTTGAAGCCTCAGAAGGTGACCTTTCCTTGATCACAATGCCTTTTTCCCTAGGCCTTGGAGGTTTCTTTGCATTAGAAGCTTTAGATTTAAGATTTGTCTTCTCAGCTGCAAATCTAACTTCTTCCTCCTTTAGAGTCTCTAAATTCATTCCAGGATTATCCTTGAGAAACAATCTTCTAGCAATTTCTTCATCAAGTGTCTGAATCTTGGGATCTTTATAGTAGACAGTAGTCTCCCTTCCCTTAAATTTCAGAGTTTGTAAAAACTTCTGAGAGTCTTGACTTCCAGACTGAACCAGAATATCAGGCTTTGTCATCAGACTTTGATCATCAGAACTTGCTTTCAGAACTTGAGCATTCACAGCTTCAGAACTTGTATTCTTCTGTGTAGAAGATTTGCTAGAATCAAAAATTAGTTTATGTGAAGAAACTTTGCTGCTTTGAACTTGACCTTGATATTTGCCTTTGCTAGGATTTCCCTGGTCATCTTTAGAATCATCATTTTTCTTCAGAGTTTGGCTAGTTGAGCATTTAAGTTTAACTACCTTCTCCCCCTTTTTGGCATCATCTGTCGGGAGTAGTGAGAGAAGAAGTTCCACTGAAGATTGGATTTCAATTAATTGAATTTGTTGAGCAGCTTGATTTTGCAAGACCTCATCCAGTTGGGCCTGCTGCTTTTTTTCAACTTTCTCAATTGCTTCCACTTTCTCTTGAATAGGTCTGATAAATCTCTTGTTGTCTAATTTGATCTCCATGTCTAGCTTATCCGCTGTTTCTTGAAGTTTATCAACCTTTGCTTGAGTTGTGGAGTGTAGACCTTGGAAGAGATTTGGTACTGAGAGTAGTGACTTTAAGTTGTGTTTTAAATCAGAATTTGTCAGCAACTCATCAGCTTTTAAAATATGATCTTTCAGAATATTTGAGCTTGGAATGAAGTCAGGTTCATTCCACTTCTTGGTCCATTCAACTCCTCTGTGATTTTCTTCCCATGGAACAAGAGCATCTTCTTCAACAAATTTAAGTAGTGCCTCCTTTCCAAGAATTGGAACATTAACTGGAGCACTGTCTCCAGAACTTGATAACATCTCCTCATCTTATGATAACACAACAGTGTGTGTAGCTGAAGGAGATTCTGTAACTACTTCATCTGTTTCAGGATCCAAATCCAGAATTGGAGTAGTAGGAATATCAGCATTTAATGGAGAAACAGGTGGAGTTGACTCCTTAGCTTGTGGTGCTTCCAGATACAAGACAGTTGGTATATGTAACCTGTGAATATCAATTTCAGGACTTAATCCTGAATTTTCAAATGTAGCTATTTCTTTGAATGGGGAGATAGGAGGTGTGATCACTGTGTCTGGAACAGTGTCTTCAGGTGTTGGAAGGGCTTTAATGACTATTGGTTCTGATGAGATCAGAGATTCCTGATCCCCTTCCTCAGCATCTTTTGAAATTCTTTTGACAGTGGCTTCTCAACGTAAATGAGTTACAACTGCTATCAGAATTTATGATGTTATCAGAATATTTCTCCAGTAATCAGAGAATGTGAAAAGTCACCAAGAAAAAATTGTTTTTCTAATGCATATTACTTAATACCAGCAATGCACTTGGGTCTTCCCTGTCAGATATTTACTCTAGATCTCAAAGGAGTACCTGATTTCAATTTTTCTTTTCTTTTATTTTCTTCAGATAAGTGAGGCTTATCAAGCATGTAGTTCATCCTTAAGATTTACTGACATCAGAATTTGACAGATAAGAAGCAATAATCTAGTTTGTGACTTAGTAATAAGATACAAGGAGTAAATTTGACTAAGATCAAAATCAGAGTTTGCTTGTGTTATGGATTTCCACATAAATAACTCATTTAAACATGGGATACACAGTTTGTTAAAGACTACTAAGTCAACATCTAACAAATAATCCTCATTGGAGTGAATAGTCACAGAATATTTAAAACACTTTCAGAGTTTATAGAATCACATCAGATAACAATTAGTATTTAATATGTTACAATTTAAGCAAAGATTACATTGAGATCAGACAATCTGTAAATACTGATCATAAAGTCTGATGCATGAGAACAAAAACTAAGCAGATTTTGAGAAAGAACCTGAAACCATTCCAAGTTCATTTACCAGTCTTATAAAAGTAGCTTCACATAGTGGTTTTGTGAAGATATCTGCTAGTTGTTGATCTGTTGGAACAAAATGCAATTCCACTGTACCTTCCATCACCTGTTCCCTTATGAAATGGTACATAATGCTGATGTGATTTATCATTGAGTGTTGAACTGGATTACCAGTCATAGCAAAATAGCACTTTGATTATCACAGTGAATGGGTATTTTAGAAAATTCTAACCCATAGTCCAGTAACTGATTCTTCATCCAAAGAATCTGTGCACAACAGCTTCCTGCAGCAATATATTATGCTTCTGCAGTTGATGTAGAAATTGATTTCTGTTTCTTGCTAAACCAAGAAACCAATGTGCCTCCAAGAAATTGGCAGCTTCCACTAGTGCTTTTCCTGTCTATTTTGCATACTGTAAAATCTGCATCTGAGTAACCTATTAGATTAAAATCTGATTCCCTAGGATACCACAATCCTAGATCAGCTATACCCTTGAGGTACTTGAAAATTCTTTTCATAGCTATTAGAGGAAGTTATCTTGGATCAGCCTGAAATCTTGTACAAAGACAGGTAGCATACATAATATCAGGTCTACTTGTAGTTAAATAGAGTAAAGATCCAATCATACCTCTGTAGTTAGTAATATCTACTGATGCTCCACATACCTCTAACTTGGTTGCAGTGGACATAGGAGTGGATGTAGTTGAACAGTCTTGCATTCCAAATTTCTTGAGTAAATTTCTGGTGTACTTGGATTGATTTATGAAAGTACCTTCTTCAGTTTGCTTGACTTGAAGTCCCAGAAAATAGCTAAGTTCTCCCATCATACTCATTTGATATCTTGACTGTATTAATTTGGAAAATCTTTCACAAAGTTTTGTATTTGTAGAGCCAAAGATGATATCATCAACATATATCTGTACCAAAAGTAAGTCCTTTTCATGGTTCAGGTAGAATAAAGTCTTATCAATTGTGCCTCTGTGAAATCCACTTTCCAGAAGGAATTGAGTCAGAGTCTCATACCATGCTCTAGGCGCTTGCTTAAGGCCATAAAGTGCTTTGTCAAGCCTGTAGACATGATGTAAGAACCCTGATTTTTGTAATATTTTAAAACTTCTGTGAATAGTAACTTGAGCTAATTAATTAATACGTATGGGGATCATCATAAAATGAATAGTGGAATTTTGAGAATCCGAGATCATATTCTTGTTTATCGAGGAAAATAAGTGAATGTAAAAGCCGACGAAATTCGAAGATTCACAATTATACTACGTGTTTTCATATCCGTAAAGAATGGCGTAGAACCGGGAATACTACGTGAAATAAATAATATATCAAGGTATTTCTATGATCAAGAGAAGGAATTGAATTGGTTATAGGATTATAAGCAATAAAAGAAATCTCTACGAAACAAGTCGTTATACGTGGAAACTATCGGAATGGAACGACGATTGCGTTTACGATAAAAAAACGAATGAGAAATTAAATCCCATGCAAGTTGGCCATGCATAACCAAGTCCTAACTAGTAGTTAGGAGTGTAACTAGATGATTAAAAACTAACTAGAATAGTTAATGGAATAGTGTTGAATAGTGATGGGAGACAAACAAGTACACAAGCCATACTTCTCCCTTTTCTCACTTCACCACACAATCAAACCAACCCATACCTTTGCCAAATTATTGTCAAATCTGCTGCATACATCCCATATATTCATTATACACTCCCACACTTTAGCCACAAAAGAAAACAACCCCTTTTCCCTCACTTAAAGCTCTCCCATTTTTCATTCCAGCAGTTCGGATTTTCTGAGCAAGGGAGAAAGAAAAATTCATAACTCAAAATATACTCATTCAAATATCATGAAATTTTTACCATAGCTTCTCTATATCATGGGTAAGCTTCGTAACAAATTTCAGCCTCAAATTAATTTTTTTCAAGTTTATAAAAATGTTTGAATGAGGTGCAGAAAGGTTACTCCGAAATTTTAACTTGTTTCTTGGTTTTGTTTCTTAAGGATCTAGCCCTTCTAAGTGTTTTCTAAGAAAACCAAGCCTCAATCATCCTAGAACTAACCTTACTAGTGTCCAAGAAGGTATAACTTTCAACCCTTTAAGGTTTTATGGTTGGATTTAAGAGTTATGTTTGTTGTAGTGTTAAGATCCAAAGGATTGTGTTTATTTGAGTTTGTATTGATTATGTTCTTGCTAAAGGCTTGAGATGTTGAGTTGTAATCCATGTATGTGGTACTAGATAGAGCATATAAGGTTCATGTGGGTGGATCTTGAGAAGTACTTGTGTTTATGATGGTTATAGGTAGTGATGTGTTAAGATCAAGTAGTAGAAATTGAGTTTGGGCATTCTTGCACTTGATCTGTTTTCTGCAGGACATTCGGCCATGAAAATGGTTAAAATTTGAAAACCACTGGCCATGAATAGATAGATATTGTTTTTCAGTTTCTATACATGTGTAGATCATCATGAGGAGATTTACGGTTTAGGAGTTATGGTCGTTTTAGTGTAAAACATTTCTGCGATTAGCCAACTGCACTTAAGTCCACTTGCATGGTGATTTTGAAGGACTTAAAATAATTCTGAGATTCTGGAAAACTTATAAAAAATGGATATGACAGTAGAGAAGACAGTACAAAAAGAATTTTGAGAAAATATTAATTTTTCGATTTTATAAAAATGTTTTGGTAAAGTGAGCGCAAGCGAGAAACGCATAAAAACCTAGTTTTGACGCGCGTTTTCTCACGTTCGAGCTTAAAACTCGAAATGGACTTTCTAAAGCGAACGATCGATTTCAAAACTCGACCATGTTATAAAGTGAGAATATAAGTGTTGAGAATGTGACGATCGAAGATTCGTTATACTTGAGTAGTTGCGAAAGTTGCTTAATAAAAGCTAGACGTTAATCACGTACTAACTTAGACCGTTGGTTCTTGTTTATAGATCGCCAACCAAACACCAGAGACCATACCACTTCGATTACTCGAGACAAGTTTTTGAAACCCTATCTCATACTATCCATGCTATATATATACTGTTGTGATATTGATGCCATGATTTACATTTCAAATATATATGCTTGTCTATGATATCAATGCATACGAATTATGCGATTGTTACGAAAACAAATTTCGTTTTACACGAGTATGAGAAATTGAAATGTATTTCAAATATAATATATGATAATGGGAGTTGGAGATATTTTAATAGCGATTTAATTCCGGAGAGAGCCGGACGCGAAAGATTTCTATTTTCATAAATAAAGTACCTTTCGCGTAATATAGATATCAAGTGAACGATTGAGATTTTGACTTAAACTTCGAGAAATATTGGTTTATTCATTTAAGGGACACCCTTACTTGATTGATTATTTTATAAAGCGATACTTAAGGGATTATTAAATATCCAAAAAGTATTTAAAAATATACTAAATAGTTTATAAATCATTTCACGTTATTTAATAAAGATTTAACTATTCAAAGAGCAATTATAGGATACCAAACCCTGTTTTGATTATTTGATTAAGGTGTCTCCATTCGTTGGACCTCATTCAGAAATATTTTGTATTTCAGAAATATTTTGTATTTAAGGTTTATTAATTCATTGAACCTTAATTCGAAATACTTTGTACTTAAGATTTTATCAATTCATTGAACCATATTCAGAGATATTTTATATAGAAGGTTTTTATCAATTCATTGAACCTTATACAGAGATGTTTTATTTATAAGATTTTATCAATTCATTGAATCCCTCTTAAATTATTATGAGACCTTAGATATTTAATATCTTCGGACTTCTAAAAACTTATTTAAAAATAGACATAGTTCCCAAAGGTACTTTCTAAATTATTCAAAAATCTTGAAAGAGATTAATCATTTGAAACGTATAAAAACCTTAGGGAACTTAGTCTAGAAGCATAAGAGTTTTGCTTCCTCGTTCAATAAAGAACAAGTGAGTAATATATGTGTCACCCTACTACAAATAGGGATTTGAAAATGATTTTAAATTCAAAACTCCGACAACTCCCAAAGATCAATTGAGTTAAAAGTGATGAATAAATCATCTTATTTAGAGGTCAACTTTTAACGACCTATTCCTTCGAAAAAGGATTTTGAGCAAAAGATATAATTGTTTTGGGACTGAAATGTGGCATGCCCGACACGGAGTGGTATCGGGCAGTGACCAAGCGCGGAGTGGCGCATTATGCAAGCGTGGAGTGGCGCATTGTACGGTTATATGGTCTATGTGACCATTGACTTTCGGACTTGCACGGCAATGGGAAACCACCGTGTAGTGTCTTGATGAGCCCAAAGGCGGCTAGGTTTGTATTCCTTCTACTAGTAGAGAAAATTTCGTATTCGGCTGATCACCGATACGTGTTTTATTCCAGTATAGTCCCTTTCTTCCATTTTGGAAAAACTGTTGTGAAATATACAACAGAGAGCCGATAAGGCTGAGTTTTAAACAAGGATATTGATGAATATATATCAAATCCATTTGAGAAATCTGCCGATAAGGCTGAGTTTAAATAAGGATGTTGATGATTATATATCAAATCCATTTGTGAAATCTGCCGATAAGGCTGAGTTTTAAATTGGGATGTTGACGAATATATATCACACCCATATGAGAATCTTGGTTCGAGTAACATCTTGAGATTTTGAAATAAAATGAGTACGAGTATAAAATGATTTTGAGAAAGAGATGAATACAAGTATTCATTGGATATACTATTGTAGTTGATTTTGAGAATATTATAAATTTGATAAGCATATAAACTTTCAGAACGCTTTGGAGATACAAAGTATAATTATTGGTTTTATTTATCCTTACATACTTAAATATGGGGATATATACCTTGCTGAGCTTTAATGCTCACCCTTGCTTTTATATATCATATCACAACAGACTACCAGCATGGATCAGACCAGGACTGCTGTCCTTAGGCGGGTAAGGAACGCTCGTGAGTTCCGTAGGCTTTTTGTGCGCCAGCCCCGTCAGGTAGATAAGTGGAAATGATTTATTTGATAATGTTTCCAAGCATATAACCTGTGTGTATGTGAGTTTGAATAAAAGGTCGAGTAATATTGTGAAAAGAGAATTATTTAATTAATAAGTGATCGTAACGACCCGAATTCACGACCTTGAATTTGGGGGTGTTACAGAAATGGTATCAGAGCCAAAGGTTATAAGTCTTGGAAACAGTAAAAGTAAAATGGGTAGATTGAGGATCTAAAAGTTAACAAGAACTCTCATCGAGTTCGTAGTCGGATTACTATGGAGTAGTCGCGACGGTAGTACCCAAGGGGACCTTAGCCTTAAGAGTTGAGGCATTGGTTGAGTTATTAACAGTCGATTGAAAAGCCAACATGAAGGGAAGAGAATGAGTTGTAGCACTCAGAGAAAAGATTTCTAAGAGTTATATATGAAATAGAGTCTATTGGTTAAGCCGATAGAGTTTGTTGATGGACTACCAGGAGTTATGTTGAAGTGTTTATGTGAAGTGTTATACGGAAATTGATGGAATCGTTTAAGATCGACAGAATGAGGAAAGGAGAAAATTGTACATGATTCTTTTATAATGTTGATATCGAAGTGGAGCTAAGTCTCCGGAGAAAGCGGGATGAAGACGATACCCCAATACCATGGGTTGATTGGAAAACCCGAGTCTTGCCACTCATAGCTCTTTATAGAGTGTCCTTGAGGAGACATATTAGGCAAGAATCAAGATGCTTAATTCTTTTACTATTAAGGTTATTACGTTACCTGAATTGGTTGAAAGTATTGTTCCGATAATAAGGGTTCAATACATGACGAACATCGATTCTACCAAGAAGGGTATTCGCTATACCATTGAGGAATCTATGTCCTATAAGGAAGATTTTAGCGTGTCCCAAGATGAGAATGCTATGCGATAATACGAAATCATTTCATCCGTTAAGCCATTATGGTTCGGCACGGAAAGCGAGAATCGACAGAATATTTTTTGAAAAGTTTCATGCTCCTGCAATCAACGCAGCAAGCTCCGAACTACTAGAGGAGAAGACCAATAAGTCTGGCGCAGAATTCCAAGAGTGGGATGTCACTAGGAGCTACGTGTATATTCTCGACAGGATGTCGTCTTTTGTTAACGCATCAAATCAGGTGCGTGGGCACAACGTTGCGAGTAACTAAAGAGGAATGAAGAATGTATTTGTGACAAAGCGAGTTATTAAGCGACTTTAACATAATGAGTAGAGACGTGAATAATGTTATATTGGTGATCTTTTATATTAGCATCAAGATGCCACCCCGACATATTTGGAAACTAGAGCAAACCCTGCTGAATTGGTAAACCAAAATAACCAAGAACACGAGGAAGTCGAATATAATGAATTCGGCTTAGAGTATTACAATGAAGAAGAAACTATGGATACTAACGAGGGGGAAGGCCAGAGAGGAAACCCCATGGACCAAATTATGAATCTTCTTCGAGAGAATTTAAATTGTCACCCTCAACCCAGGTGGATCATGTTCCAGTTACTAATGTCTTTAAGGCCTTTAAGTGGTTAAAACCCCCAGAAATTTCAAGGGACTGCTAACCTATTAAGGCCAGAGCTTGGCTGAAAGAAATGGAAAAAAAGCTTTGAGATAGTGCCCATAGAAGAGACGCAAAAGACTGTGTTCACCACTTATATGTTAAAAGGAGAAGCAAATTATTAGTGGAAACCTAAAGGAACCCTGGAGACTGATGTGATTATCACATGGGGAAAAGTATTTTCCAGGTTTATGGAGGCTCAGATGGAGTTGAAGTTTCTAGAGATTAAGTAAGATAAGATGTCAGTGGCTGTGTACAAAGCCAAATTTATTGAACTGTCGAGATTCGTGCCGGAGTTTGTGAACACGAAAGAGAAAAAGGCGAGGAGATTTCAGCAAGGGCTGAAACAATGGATTCAGGACCGAGTGTCATTACTTTAGATAACAGACTATGTGCAAAAAGGCCTCGATTGTAGAGGCAGAGAGTGAGCAAAGTCAAAAAGAGGAAGAGAGCAAGAAGAGGAGTTCGGAAGCCAAGGCGGCAGAGCGATAAACAGAAGTTTCCGATTAGGACTGAGAGAGGAGTTGTGTCCCAACCCGTAGTGGGTACCAGGTTCGCCACTACCGTAGCTGGCGGAAATAGCTTTAGCGAACCGGTAAGCAAGAGTATCGCCCAGGGAGGTGGTCAATATAAGACTACGTTTCATAACCAGTTTCGGTCACCCCTACAGGATCATAAGTCATGTGGGGAGAAACATCCCGGGGTATGTAATTGGGAAAAGAGCTACTGAGGTGCTTTAATTGCAACCAACTAGGACATTATTCTAGCAACTGCCCCAACCCAGCAAGGGCGTGATAGCAGGTAACCTTTTACTCAATTTGGTAACTGCAAATATTCTGTTTAATTCTGAAGCAACTAAGTATTTTATATCGCGAGATTTTTGGCCAAGTTAAAACTTAATGTGATTCCAACGCGAGAAATATTGCGAATAAAAATAGTGAATCGAGAGGTTATTCCAATTAATGAGATTCATCTAATCTGCAAGTGGGAACTAGGAGGGAAGGGCTTTAAGTTGGACTTAATTCCTTTCAGGCTGAGAGAATTTGGTGTGGTCTTAAAAATGGATTGGTTGTCGAGCAATGGTGCTCAGATTGATTATAAAGGAAAGAAAGTTAAAATCTGAATGCCTAACGGCAAGAAAATTGTGATTAAGGGTCAGCGTCAGACCCAGAAATTTTTTAATATTGCTCAAGCAAAGCAATTATTAAGGAAAGATAGCAAACCGTATTTAGCATACGTGGCGGGTACCAAGAGAGAAGCCCCGATGTACGTGACATACCAGTTGTTAACCAGTTTGAGGATGTGTTTTCCAAAGACCTTTCAGGATTATCACCTGACCGAGAGATAGAGTTCGCTATCGAATTAGCATCAGGAACGACATCAGTTTCAAAAAGCCCCATATAGGCTAGCCCCGGTTAAAATGAAAGAATTGACTTCACAGTTGCAAGAACTGTTGAATAAAGGAATGATGAGACCTAATGTGTCACCATGAGGCACACCAATGTTGTTTGTCAAAAATAAGGATGGTAGTATGCGATTGTGCACAGAGTATAGGGAACTGAATAAGCTGACTATTAAGAACAGATACCCTCTTTCTAGAATTGACGATTCGTTTGACCAACTTGAAGGAGTGGTACATTTTTTGAAAATCGATCTAAGAATGGAATATCACCAACTGAAGATTAAAACAGGGGACAAATACCGTATTTCGCACGAGGTATGGACATTATGAGTTCTTGGTGACGTCATTCGGGCCAAAGAATGCCCCAGTAGCTTTCATGGACTTTGTGAATCGAGTGTTTAAAAAGTATTGGGACGTGTGCGTCATTATTTTTTTATTAATAATATTTTAGTCTATTCTAAAACGGAAGAAGAACATGCGGAATATCTGAGGATAGTGGTAGAAGCATTGAGAAGAGAAAAGTTGTTTGCCAAATTCTGAAGGTGCGAATTCTGGCAAAATGAAGTTCAGATCTTAGGACAATTGATGAGCAGTGAAGGAGTGTTAGTTGACCCTACCAATGTTGAGGCAGTATTTCAATGAGAAAAAAATAACCACACCTACGGAAGTAGGAACTTTTTGGGAATTAACTGGTTTTATGAGAGGTTCGTACGGGATTTCGTTAAGATATCAGGACCTTTGATTAGGCCTACTTGCAAAACGAAAAAGGTTGTGTGGAATGAAAAATGTGAGGAAAGTTTTCAGGAATTAAAAAGAAGTTTGGTAATATCCCTCGTGCTGGCATTGCCCGATGGAAAGGGTGATTTGTGATCTATAGTGATGCGTCACATAAAGGATTAGGATGCATGCTCATGCAGCATGGGAAAGTGGTTGCTTATGCCTCATGGCAGCTGAAGGAATATAAAGTAAGATACCCTACTCATGAATTAGAATTAGCAGCAATAGTTTTGCTTGGAAAAATTGGAGACAATATCCATACAGAGAAAATTGTGAGATCTACACGACCATAAGAGCCTTAAGTATATATTTACTCAGAAAGAACTCAACAGGAGACAGAGGAGATGGTTAGAGTTAATGAAAGACTATGTCGGTGAGATTTTATATCACCCAGGGAAGGCCAATGTGGTGGCCGATGCCTTTAGTAGTAAAGAGATACTCAAGATGTTGACAACGCCGGAGGAACTAGTGAGAGAACTCGAGGAGATGGAGATAGAGGTGAAGTCACTGGTAAAGGGACTGATGGACTAATTGAGATCAAATTAGAACTGGAATTGTTAGAAAAGATGGGACATTATCAGGAAGAGAAGATGAATGAAGAGTGAGAATCTTTGACTGAGAAGAAGTCAAATATGAGAAAGATGAGAAGGGAATTATGAGGTATGCGAACCGGATTTGGATTCCGAATGTTCGAGAATTAAAAGATGAAATTTTACGCGAAGGACATAATTCTAGATATTCAATTCATCCTGGAGGTACCAAGATGTACCGAGATCCAAAGGAATATTATTGATGACCCAACATGAAAAGAGACGTGGCCAATTGGGTCAGTAAGTGTTTGACCTGTTAAAGAGTGAAGGTGGAACATCAGCGACCGAGGGGACTCCTACAACCCTTAGGAATTCCTATGTGAAAGTGGGAACAAATAGCCATGGATTCTGTGGTAGGATTTCCCCGAGCTAAGGCTAACCGTGATGCAATATGAGTAATTATATATCGACTGACCAAGTCAGCATACTTTCTTCCAATCAAGAAAACCTACATGGTGGATAGATTAGTAGAGCTATACATCAAGGAAATTGTGATAAGACATGGAGTCTCTGTAGCTATCGTATCTGACAGAGATCCCCGATTCAACTCCAGATTTTTTTGAGGAGCTTTCAGGAATGCTTATGAACCAAACTGAATGTGAGTACTGCATACCATCCCCAAACCGATGGACAAAGTGAGTGAATCATTCAGACATTGGAGTACATGTTGAGAAATTTCGTAATTGATTTTTAAGGTTATTGAGATGAACACCTATCTTTGATAGAGTTTGCCTACAATCATAGTTATCATGCGAGTATAGAAATGCCCCCACATGAGGCGCTGTATGGTCGGAGGTTCCATTCACCCTTGTACTGGGATGAAGTTAGTGAAAGAAAGTTACTAGGTCCCGACTTGGTGTAAAGAACGAGGGACATAGTTGAGTTGATCAGAGGATGACCGACAGCGTAAATATGCCGACTTAGCACGAAAAGACAGAGAGTATGAAGTGGGTGACCAGGTATTTTTGAAAGTGTCACCATGGGAAGGACTGATGAGATTTGGAAAGAAAGGGAAGTTGAGTTCCCGATATATGGGTCCTTTGAGATTTTGTGACAAATAGAACCGTGGCATACGAATTGGCTTTACCTCCAAACCTTCAACAGGTTCATAGTGTTTTTCATGTGCCAATGTTGAGAAAGTATAATGCGGATACCAAGAATATAGTGAAACATGAGTAAGTACTAGATCTGTCCTACATTGAGCAACCAGTTGAAATCATTGGTTGAAAAGAGCAAGTACTCAGGGACAAGAGTGTCAAGCTATTCAGAGTCTTATTGAGACATCCCAAGGTCGAGGAGTCGACTTGGGAATTAGAGAGCCACCTGCGAGAAAGGTACCCCCATCTATTTGTGAGTTGATTCCGGGACGGAATCCTTTTAAGGGGGGGAGACTGTAAGAACCCTGATTTTTGTAATATTTTAAAACTTCTGTGAATAGTAACTTGAGCTAATTAATTAATACGTATGGGGATCATCATAAAATGAATAGTGGAATTTTGAGAATCCGAGATCATATTCTTGTTTATCGAGGAAAATAAGTGAATGTAAAAGCCGACGAAATTCGAAGATTCACAATTATACTACGTGTTTTCGTATCCGTAAAGAATGGCGTAGAACCGGGAATACTACGTGAAATAAATAATATATCAAGGTGTTTCTATGATCAAGAGAAGGAATTGAATTGGTTATAGGATTATAAGCAATAAAAGAAATCTCTACGAAACAAGTCGTTATACGTGGAAACTATCGGAATGGAACGATGATTGCGTTTACGATAAAAAAACGAATGAGAAATTAAATCCCATGCAAGTTGGCCATGCATAACCAAGTCCTAACTAGTAGTTAGGAGTGTAACTAGATGATTAGAAGCTAACTAGAATAGTTAGTGGAATAGTGTTGAATAGTGATGGGAGACAAACAAGTACACAAGCCATACTTCTCCCTTTTCTCACTTCACCACACAATCAAACCAACCCATACCTTTGCCAAATTATTGTCAAATCTGCTGCATACATCCCATATATTCATTATACACTCCCACACTTTAGCCACAAAAGAAAACAACCCCTTTTCCCTCACTTAAAGCTCTCCCATTTTTCATTCCAGCAGTTCGGATTTTCTGAGCAAGGGAGAAAGAAAAATTCATAACTCAAAATATACTCATTCAAATATCATGAAATTTTTACCATAGCTTCTCTATATCATGGGTAAGCTTCGTAACAAATTTCAGCCTCAAATTAATTTTTTTCAATTTTATAAAAATGTTTGAATGAGGTGCAGAAAGGTTACTCCGAAATTTTAACTTGTTTCTTGGTTTTGTTTCTTAAGGATCTAGCCCTTCTAAGTGTTTTCTAAGAAAACCAAGCCTCAATCATCCTAGAACTAACCTTACTAGTGTCCAAGAAGGTATAACTTTCAACCCTTTAAGGTTTTATGGTTGGATTTAAGAGTTATGTTTGTTGTAGTGTTAAGATCCAAAGGATTGTGTTTGTTTGAGTTTGTATTGATTATGTTCTTGCTAAAGGCTTGAGATGTTGAGTTGTAATCCATGTATGTGGTACTAGATAGAGCATATAAGGTTCATGTGGGTGGATCTTGAGAAGTACTTGTGTTTATGATGGTTATAGGTAGTGATTGTGTTAAGATCAAGTAGTAGAAATTGAGTTTGGGCATTCTTGCACTTGATCTGTTTTCTGCAGGACATTCGGCCATGAAAATGGTTAAAATTTGAAAACCACTGGCCATGAATAGATAGATATTGTTTTTCAGTTTCTATACATGTGTAGATCATCATGAGGAGATTTACGGTTTAGGAGTTATGGTCGTTTTAGTGTAAAACATTTCTGTGATTAGCCAACTGCACTTAAGTCCACTTGCATGGTAATTTTGAAGGACTTAAAATAATTCTGAGATTCTGGAAAACTTATAAAAAATGGATATGACAGTAGAGAAGACTGTACAAAAAGAATTTTGAGAAAATATTAATTTTTCGATTTTATAAAAATGTTTTGGTAAAGTGAGCGCAAGCGAGAAACGCATAAAAACCTAGTTTTGACGCCCGTTTTCTCACGTTCCAGCTTAAAACTCGAAATGGACTTTCTAAAGCGAACGATCGATTTCAAAACTCGACCATGTTATAAAGTGAGAATATAAGTGTTGAGAATGTGACGATCGAAGATTCGTTATACTTGAGTAGTTGCGAAAGTTGCTTAATAAAAGCGAGACGTTAATCGCGTACTAACTTAGACCGTTGGTTCTTGTTTATAGATCGCCAACCAAACACCAGAGACCATACCACTTCGATTACTCGAGGCAAGTTTTTGAAACCCTATCTCATACTATCCATGCTATATATATACTATTGTGATATTGATGTCATGATTTACATTTCAAATATATATGCTTGTCTATGATATCAATGCATACGAATTATGCGATTGTTACGAAAACAAATTTCGTTTTACACGAGTATGAGAAATTGAAATGTATTTCAAATATAATATATGATAATGGGAGTTGGAGATATTTTAATAGCGATTTAATTCCGGAGAGAGCCGGACGCGAAAGATTTCTATTTCCATAAATAAAGTACCTTTCGCATAATATAGATATCAAGCGAACGATTGAGATTTTGACTTAAACTTCGAGAAATATTGGTTTATTCATTTAAGGGACACCCTTACTTGATTGATTATTTTATAAAGCGATACTTAAGGGATTATTAAATATCCAGAAAGTATTTAAAAATATACTGAATAGTTTATAAATCATTTCACGTTATTTAATAAAGATTTAACTATTCAAAGAGCAATTATAGGATACCAAACCCTGTTTTGATTAGTTGATTAAGGTGTCTCCATTCGTTGGACCTCATTCAGAAATATTTTGTATTTCAGAAATATTTTGTATTTAAGGTTTATTAATTCACTGAACCTTAATTCGAAATACTTTGTACTTAAGATTTTATCAATTCATTGATCCATATTCAGAGATATTTTATATAGAAGGTTTTTATCAATTCATTGAACCTTATACAGAGATGTTTTATTTATAAGATTTTATCAATTCATTGAATCCCTCTTAAATTATTATGAGACCTTAGATATTTAATATCTTCGGACTTCTAAAAACTTATTTAAAAATAGACATAGTTCCCAAAGGTACTTTCTAAATTATTCAAAAATCTTGAAAGAGATTAATCATTTGAAACGTATAAAAACCTTAGGGAACTTAGTCTAGAAGCATAAGAGTTTTGCTTCCTCGTTCAATAAAGAACAAGTGAGTAATATATGTGTCACCCTACTACAAATAGGGATTTGAAAATGATTTTAAATTCAAAACTCCGACAACTCCCAAAGATCAATTGAGTTAAAAGTGATGAATAAATCATCTTATTTAGAGGTCAACTTTTAACGACCTATTCCTTCGAAAAAGGATTTTGAGCAAAAGATATAATTGTTTTGGGACTGGAATGTGCCATGCCCGGCACGGAGTGGTATCGGGCAGTGACCAAGCGCGGAGTGGCGCATTATGCAAGCGTGGAGTGGCGTATTGTACGGTTATATGGTCTATATGACCATTGACTTTCGGACTTGCACGGCAATGGGAAACCACCGTGTAGTGTCTTGATGAGCCCAAAGGCGGCTAGGTTTGTATTCCTTCTACTAGTAGAGAAAATTTCGTATTCGGCTGATCACCGATACGTGTTTTATTCCAGTATAGTCCCTTTCTTCCATTTTGGAAAAACTGTTGTGAAATATACAACAGAGAGCCGATAAGGCTGAGTTTTAAACAAGGATATTGATGAATATATATCAAATCCATTTGAGAAATCTGCCGATAAGGCTGAGTTTAAATAAGGATGTTGATGATTATATATCAAATCCATTTGTGAAATCTGCCGATAAGGCTGAGTTTTAAATTGGGATGTTGACGAATATATATCACACCCATATGAGAATCTTGGTTCGAGTAACATCTTGAGATTTTGAAATAAAATGAGTACGAGTATAAAATGATTTTGAGAAAGAGATGAATACAAGTATTCATTGGATATACTATTGTAGTTGATTTTGAGAATATTATAAATTTGATAAGCATATAAACTTTCAGAACGCTTTGGAGATACAAAGTATAATTATTGGTTTTATTTATCCTTACATACTTAAATATGGGGATATATACCTTGCTGAGCTTTAATGCTCACCCTTGCTTTTATATATCATATCACAACAGACTACCAGCATGGATCAGACCAGGACTGCTGTCCTTAGGCGGGTAAGGAACGCTCGTGAGTTCCGTAGGCTTTTTGTGCGCCAGCCCCGTCAGGTAGATAAGTGGAAATGATTTATTTGATAATGTTTCCAAGCATATAACCTGTGTGTATGTGAGTTTGAATAAAAGGTCGAGTAATATTGTGAAAAGAGAATTATTTAATTAATAAGTGATCGTAACGACCCGAATTCACGACCTTGAATTTGGGGGTGTTACACATGATATGGAAATTTTGGATCTACAAAGCTTGGAGGTTGTTCAACATATACCTCTCCCTCTAATTCTCGATTGACAAAAGAACTTTTCACATCCATTTGAAAGACTTTAAATTTCTTATGAGCAGCATAAGCCAAAAAGATTCTTATGGTTTCCAATCTAGCAACTGGAGCAAATGTTTCATCATAGTCAATACCCTTCTGTTGAGAGTAACCTTTAGCAACTAGCCTTGCTTTGTTTCTTGTAATTATGCCATCACTGTCAGTTTTATTTTCGAACACCCATTTTGTACCAATAATGGATCTATCCTTTGGTCTTGGCACTAGGGTCCAAACTTTATTTCTTTCAAATTCATTTAACTCTTCCTGCATTGCTTGCACCCAATCAACATCTTGAAGAGCTTCTTCCACTTTCTTTGGTTCAGTCTGAGATAGAAAGGAATGATAGAGACATTCATTTGATGTTGTTGTTCTAGTTCTGACACCTGCTTCAGGATCTCCAATTATTAAGTCAGGTGTATGTAATTTAGTCCATTTCCTTGCAGATGGAAGTTGATCTCTAGAACTGGATCTTCCCCCATAATCCATGTTGTCTCCATCAGCATTTTCTGATGCTCCCCCTAAAGTTATGCTCTCTGAAATTTCAGAATTTGAGTTGGATCCTTCAAGAATTAAAGAATCAGAGTTTCCAGAATTATCAGAATTTGACTCATCAGCACTTGATGAATCAGAACTTAAAGAGCTAGTGACAGGTTCTGATGCTTCTTGAGAGTCTTGAGATGTGGTATGATCATCAGCTTGCTCCCCCTGAATAGGTGCAGTTTCCTTGGGAGTAGTTACCACAATTTCAATGACTTCAGAATTAAACCCGTCAGAACTTACAGGATCAGGATTTAGGTCATCAGAATTTACAAAATCAGAATTTATATCTTCATTTTCAAATCTCAGCTGATCATGACCATTGATATCTTCAAGTCCAGTGATCTTTTTATCATCAAAAGATACATTGATAGATTCCATAACAACCGTTGTTCTTAAATTGTAGACTCTGAAGGCTTTTGTGGAAAGTGGATAACTAACAAAAATTTCTTCATCAGCTTTTAGATCAAATTTTGACAGTTGTTCAGGATGAGTCTTAAGAACAAAACACTTGCATCCAAATACATAAAAGTATTTCAGATTTGGCTTCTTTTTCTTCTGTGACGCCCTCCAAACCCGGGGTCTAGATTTGGGGGTCACTTGCTACTAAACTATAATAAAATAATCACAGCAGAATAATATAATTGTTAGGAATATGTGTATTAGTTTGATGATAAATTAAACAAAACACTTAAGTAGAAATCTAGTGTTTGTAGCCTCAACGGATAAGACCATTCTGGTTATCCGTTGATGAAGTAGCTTTACTTAGAAATAAGTTTAGTATTGTATCACATTTCAGTTTCTGTATTTAAGTTATAATTCTTAGATGTTGTGGGAAATTGTAAGTCATGTTGACTACTAGTGGATATGCAAATAGGAGGGCTAATTGTAAATATTTCATGCCTTGTAATTTTGTATAAATGAAGTAGTATCAACTAATAGATTAAAGGCCTTCAACGGATGAGAAACAAAGCTTCAACGAATGTCTCTAAAGCTTCAACGTATAACATCCATCAACGGATGAGTGCATCAACGGATAAAGCTTCAACTGATAAATCATCAACGGATAAAGCCATCAAGGGATGAAAGCTTCAACGGATGCTCAGTTCAATAGCAGTTGACAGTGACAATTCATAAGCTGACAGAGGCACATGGGTTGACAGAGATAATTGGAATGTGGTAGCCTCTTGGAGGAATCAAGAAAATGCAGCATTTCCATTCTGGTGCAAACAAGAAAGTATTCAAAGATTCACAGATTATGCTAGATTGCATTGGATAGAGAAATGAAGAAGAAACATGTGAAGAACCTTTTTAATTGTATTTGTACTTTTGTCTTCACTTGTAAACTTAGTGATATATAAACTAAGTTGCAGCTAGTAATTAGATTATGAATTTTTCCAGAGCTGTTTAGAAAAATCCAGAGAGAAAATCATCTAGTTTGTACAATGACGTAGTTGTGATCAATTCTTTGAATCACAAATTTTCTGAAATACACATCTCTGGTGGAACAACAAATCCACCAAAAAAGTTTTTGAAGCCTTTGTGTTCTTTACATTTGTGTCTTGAATATATATCTGTCTGCACCTGCTCAAAGCAATTCACACACAACTGTTCATCAAAACACTTAGCCTTTGAAACTGCTCAAAACTTGAAAAAATTTTGAGATTTACATTCAACCCCCCTTTTGTAAATCTCATTGTTAGTTCCTTGGGAATAACAATTTGTATCAGAGCAAGCTCTTAACTTACAAAGAGTTTAAAGATCTATTCTACTAACATCATGAGTAAGAAGGATATTGGTGTAAAAATTCCAATCCTGGAAAGAGATAATTATCATCACTGGAAAGTGAAGATGCATCTACATCTTCTCTCTCAAGATGAAAGCTACATCAACTGCATTGAAAATGGTCCTCACATCCCTCACAAAGTGACCACTGCTGCAACTGCCACAGTTGCTGTTGGACAGTCTATTCCCAAGCCAAAAGTAGAATGGACTGATGAAGATATTGAAGAGGTTCAAAAGGACAAGAAAGCCATGAACATTCTGTTTAATGGCCTAGATCAAGATATGTTTGATAATGTCATTAACAGCCAAACTGCTAAGGAAATTTGGGATATGTGCAACTTATCTGTGAAGGTACTGAACAAGTTAGAGAAAACAAAATGCAGCTTCTCATTCAACAGTATGAATACTTTCATTTTGAAGAAGGAGAATCACTGAATGATACCTTCAATAGATTTCAAAAACTGTTGAATGGGTTGAAGCTGTATGGCAGAGTGTACCAAGTCAAGGATTCTAACTTAAAATTTCTGAGGTCTCTACCAAAGAAATGGAAGCCTATGACTGTTTCACTAAGGAATTCTCAAGATTATAAGGACTTCACACTTGAAAGATTATATGGAATTTTGAAGACCTATGAACTTGAGATGGAGCAAGATGAGCTATTGGAAAAGGGAAAGAGAAAAGGTGGATCAGTTGCACTTGTAGCTGACAATGAGAAGACTGAAGCCAGGAATGAAGAAAAGACAATGCCAAATCTCAAAATTGGCACAAGCAAATCAGAATCAAGCAAGGGAAAGGAGCAAGTAACTGAGGTTGAAGATAGTTCCAGTCAAGATGACTCTGATGATGTTGATAAACATCTGGCTTTTCTGTCCAGGAGGTTTGCAAAGATGAAATTCAAGAAAAATGCTAGATTCACTAAGTCAAACAAGAACATGGTGGACAAATCTAAGTTCAAATGTTATAACTGTGGCATAAGTGGATACTTTGCAAATGAGTGCAGAAAGCCAACTTCTGAGAAGAAGAAATTTGAGCAAGTGGATTACAAAAAGAAATATTTCGATTTGCTCAAACAAAAGGAAAGAGCTTTTCTGACTCAGGATGACTGGGCAGCGGATGGAGCCAATGAAGATGATGATATGGAATATGTCAACCTAGCCCTGATGGCTAATTCTGATGAAAATGAAACTAGTTCATCAAGCAACCAGGTAATTACTACTAATCTCTCTCAGCTTTCTAAATTTGAATGCAATGAAGCTATAAATGATATGTCCAATGAATTATATCATTTACGTGTTTCCCTTAAATCACTAGCTAAAGAAAACACAAGAATTAAAGAGAATAATTTGTTTTTAAGTGATAGGAATGTTGTGTTAGAGGGTAAGGTAATTGAGCTTGGAAAGATTAAAATCAAATATTTATCTGTTGAGAGTGAACTAGAAGAATATGTTAAGAAAGTAGAAATTCTTTCTAAATAATTAGAACATGAGCAAGATGTAATCAAGGCCTGGAAAACATCTAGGGATGTTAGTGCTCAGATTGTCAAGGTTCAGGGAATTGAATCACTCTGTGAGAATGTCTGAAAGAAAAACAAAAAGGAAGTAGAATTAATTGATGGATTGTTAACGGATGTGGAATCAACGGATGATGAAATTTATCCGTTGAAGGAAGAAAAGGAGCATTCGTTGAAGGCTCATCAATTAATAAAGGCAAGTGATTCTAAAAAGAACAATTAGAAAAATCTCAATAAGAAGTTTGGTTCAACTTCCAAGAACTTTGTCAAAGAAGAAGCTAGCACATCCAAAGATGCCAGTAAGGTGAATATAAGACACATGACTTTAGATCAGTTAAAAAATAGGCTTAAGTTGGTTGAGGATAAAAAGGAAACTAAAAGGAAATCTAATAGAAATGGGAAGGTAGGGATTAACAAACACAACAATTACACACCTGATAAGTATGCTCCTAGAAAAAGTTGTGTGCATTGTAAAAGTATTAATCATCTATCTGCTAACTGCAAGTCTATTAAGAATGCTCTCATGCCTTTAACTCCTTCCATGCCTAACATGTCTATGTCACCTCTGCATGCTATGCCTGTTATGTCTCAACAGAATCCTCATGCACATTTTGCAAACATGCCATATGTTAATAATCCTTATTTTGCTGCATTCAGTATGCCTCAAATGCCATAAAACATGCCTATGTGGAATAATATGTTTGCACAATCTATGCCTTATCAAATTCAACCAAATGTGCTAAATGATTCTGTGACTAACCCTACACTTCAACCAACTACATCTGAGACCAAGGTTGACCCAAAGTTACCTAAGTCAAAAGATGCACGAAGTATGAAGTCTAGGAAAAAGACTAACAAGGCTGGACCCAAGGAAACTTGGATACCAAAATCAACTTGATTTGATTTTGTTGTGTGTAGGGAAAAAGAAGGAATCTATGGTACTTGGACAGTGGTTTTTCAAGGCACATGACAGGATATTTCACCCTGCTCACAGAGTTCAAGGAGAGAGTTGGCCCTAGCATAACCTTTGGAGATGACAACAAAGGGTTCACTATGGGATATTGCTTGATTTCAAAAGAAAATGTCATCATTGATGATGTTGCATTAGTTGATGGTCTCAAACACAATCTATTGAGCATCAGCCAACTATGTGACAGAGGGAATACTGTTTCCTTCAATTCCGAAGCATGTGTTGTCACAAGTAAGAAGGATAACAAAGTGGTTCTAACTGGAGTTAGAAAAGGGAATGTATACTTGGCTGACTTCAACTCTACAGATGCAGAATCAATTACTTGTCTTTTCAGCAAAGCAAGTCCAGATGAAAGTTGGCTATGGCATAAGAAGCTGTCCCATTTGAATTTCAAGACAATGAATGATCTAGTCAAAAAGGACTTAGTTAGAGGAATGCCTCTACTGGAATTCTCAAGGGATGGACTGTGTGATGCTTGTCAGAAAGGAAAGCAAAAAAGAGCATCATTCAGTAAGAAGCTTGAATCAGCAATTGATGAACCATTACAACTGCTACACATGGATCTTTTTGGACCATTTAATGTATTGTCAATTTCAAGGAAAAGATATTGCCTAGTGATTGTAGATGATTTCTCAAAGTTTTCATGGACCTACTTTCTTGGATCAAAGGATGAAGCTAGTGAAATCATTATCAATCACATCAAACAAGTCAACAATCATCCATATTTCAAAGTAAGGAATATCAGGAGTGACAATGGAACTGAGTTCAGGAATTCTACCATGAGGTTGTTCTGTGAAGAAAATGGGATCATGCATGAGTTATCAGCTCCAAGGACTCCACAACAGAATGGGGTGGTGGAAAGGAGAACAGATCACTAATTGAAGCTGCAAGAACAATGCTTGAAGAGTCAAAACTCCCAATATATTTTTGGGCTGAGGCTGTTAACTGTGCATGTTACACTCAGAATATTTCTCTAATCAATCAGGAAAAAGGCATGACTCCCTATCAATTGTTCAAGAGAAGAAAACCAACCTTAAACATTCTTCATGTCTTTGGTTACAAATGCTACATTCTAAGGAATCAAGCTGATCACAAAGGGAAGTTTGATGCAAAGGCTGACGAAGGGATATTTGTTGGTTATTCTGCTGGAAAATCATATAGGGTCTACAATCTAAGAACCAACATTGTTATGGAATCTGTGCATGTTGTGTTTGATGATAAAAAGATTGATGGACTAACAGATGAGGGACATCATGAAGGACTCAAATTTGACAACATTGAGATATATTGTGATGATAGTGAAGATGAGAATGATGGAGAAGGCACCTCCAAAAGGATTCAAAGTCTTCCTTTCGATAATGCACAAAATGCTGCATCAGTTGAAAGTCATAGTTCAGCATCCGTTGATAGAAGTAATGCAGCATCCGTTGAAAGACAAAGTGCATCATCCGTTGAAGTACATAATGAAGCATCTGTTGATCATAATCTATCAACGGATAATCAATTTACTTCATCAGTTGATAGAACTCCCAGTTCCTTTCAAATGATCAGTAACTCAGGGGGAGTTTCAACCAATCAACACTCTATCTCACATCATGACAATACTGAGGTAACCTCATCTAGAGCTAATCTACCACCTCAAAGGAAATGGACCAAGAATCATCCTTTTGAATTGATCATTGGTGATGCAACATCTAAGGTGCAGACTAGAAGGGCTACTCAAGATGAATGTCTAAACAGTAGTTTTCTATCACAGGAGGAACCTAAGAGAGTGGAAGAAGCTCTATTGGATCCAGATTGGATTTTAGCAATACAAGAGGAGCTAAACCAATTTGAGAGGAACAAGGTATGGAAGCTGGTACCCAAGCCAAAGAACAAGAGCTCTATAGACACAAAATGGGTATTCAGAAACAAGATGGATGAAAATGGCATTATCATAAGGATTAAAGCTAGATTGGTTGCCAAGGGCTATTCTCAACAAGAGGGAAGAGATTTCGATGAGACATTTGCCCCAGTTGCAAGACTTGAAGCCATCAGAATCTTTCTAGCCTATGCAGCCCATGCCAATTTCAAAGTCTATCAAATGGATGTCAAGAGTGCATTTCTGAATAGAGATTTGGAGGAAGAAGTTTATGTAAGCCAACCTCCAGGATTTGAAGATCCAAACTTTCCAGACTATGTATATCATCTGTTGAAAGCACTCTATGGACTAAAACAAGCACCTATAGCCTGGTATGAGATTTTGTCAAAATTTCTCCTAGATAATTACTTTACAAGAGGTACTGTTGACAAAACTCTTTTCTTTAGAAATGTTAATGGCTCTACAATACTTGTTCAAATCTATGTAGATGATATTATATTTGGTTCTACAAATGATAAGCTTTGTAAAAAGTTTGCTAAGTTAATGCAAAGTAAATATGAAATGAGCATGATGGGAGAGCTAACTTATTTTCTTGGTTTACAAGTTAAACAAGTTAGTGGTGGAATTTTTATTAGTCAAACTAAATATATTTATGATCTTTTAAAGAAGTTTGACTTAATGGATTGTTCATCTGCAAAAACTCCCATGACCACTGCCACCAAGCTTGAATTAAACAAGGCTGAAAAGTATGTGGACATTACAAGTTATAGAGGCATGGTTGGCTCACTTCTATATTTAACTGCTAGTAGACCTGATATAATGTTTTCTACATGTCTCTATGCTAGATTTCAAGCTGACCTAAAGAATCTCACTTAATGGCTATTAAAAGAATTTTCAGATATCTCAAAGGGACTCCAAATCTAGGAATTTGGTACCCTGGAGAGTCTGGTTTTGATCTAATTGGCTACTCAGATGCAGATTATGCAGGTTGCAAAATAGACAGGAAAAGTACAACTGGCACCTGTCAATTTCTAGGGAATAAGCTTGTGTCATGGTTCAGCAAGAAGCAAAATTTTGTTTCTACATCAACAGCTGAAGCTGAGTACATTGCTGCTGGTATTTGCTGTGCACGATACTGTGGATGAGGAATCAAATATTTGACTATGGGCTAAATGTTGACAAAATTCCAATATTCTGTGACAACACAAGTGCCATTGCCATTACTGAAAATCCAGTACAGCACTCAAGAACCAAGCACATTGACATCAAGTACCACTTCATAAGGGAACATGTGATGAATGGTACAGTGGAACTCCATTTTGTTCCAAGTGAAAAGCAGATTGCAGACATATTTACCAAGCCACTTGATGAATCAACATTCACAAGATTAGTAAGTGAGCTAGGTTTGCTTAATTATTCATAAATTCATGTCCTTATTATAATTTGTTTTGTAGCCTGAAATGAATTTGTTGCAAGAACAAAGTTGGCTTTAAGTAAAGTTTATTCTATCAATGGATATTCCCTATCCGTTGAAAGCCAAAATTGTTCTATCAACGGATGTTCATTATCCGTTGAAAGACAAATACATTTCTAGTAATTTTATCCTTCAGCAGATAAAACTGTGTTAATCTTCAACGGATAACTGTTTACCTCATCCGTTGAAGTGTCACATCAGTTGTTTTAAGTAAATCACGGCCGTTGATTCTTTTACTTAACCGTTGATACATATATATACACAGTTGTATGTATTTATATTAAAGGCAGTTTTTAGAATTCATACGGTTTTCTTTATTCTCAAACGGATGTAATTTACTTAAACATATTGTTTAATCATTCTCCTTATGTTTTAATTTGAGAAAGTATAAAAGCCCTTTGAATTCTTATTTTCACTTTACGCTTTCTTGCAATTTTTCAAAAGCTTTTACTCTTTTTCTCTCCCAAAACTCTCAACTTTTCTCTGCAACCTCTACCCACTACAATGGCACCAGTAGTAAAGATAATGTCCCAGTCTGGATTTGTCTGTGAGAAAAACAATTTCGTAGCTTTGGTGGAAAAGAATGAAGCCCACTCAGATTATCACAAGATGATGGACTTCATCAGGAACTGTAAACTAAGCTATGCAATGTTGGAAGCCCCAACTATTTATTGTGAGGTAATTGAGGAGATTTAGACTACTGCAGAGTTCAACCCCACTGATATGACCATCACTTTAACTCTCAAAGGTAAATATTACTGTATTAACTGTGATGATATACAATCCTATTTCAAACTACCTGAGAACAATGCCATGACACCACTGATAATGATGTATGTAGCATGTTAGATTCCATAGGCTATTCTTTTGATTCTGCGAGTTTAGGGAGTATTAGAAGAAAAGGCCTTAGGAAAGAATGGAGTTTTCTTGGTGATGCCTTTATCAAGGTTTTCTCTGAGAAAATTAGTAATTTTGATGCAATAACTTCATCTCTTATTAATATGCTCTATATGCTAGTTTCTGATAGGTATTTTAATTTTAGCAACTATGTTATGCTAGAATTAGGTACCAGGTTAGGTAACAAAGCTAATAGACCTCATAACATCTACTATGCTAGATTCTTTATGTTATTGGCTAACCATGTTGCTGAAGGATTGGTCATAACCAATGAGAGTAATAAACTCAAGTGTTGGGCACAAGAGAAAAGGGTCCTTGCAGACCTTTTGAGAATTAACCTCAACAATCAGGTGCCATTGGTGTACTTACCAATAATGAATGCACCTCAGGTAAGTGAGGTAAATACTTCTTCAACTCCTACTACTTCCAACCCCATTATTTCTTTGCCTTCAAGTGTGGCCATGGAATCTGTGTCTTTGTCCCAACAGATTCCTACCAAGGCCACCAAACCTAAAGTTTCAAAACCAAAGTCAAAGAAAGCCACCTCTGTTGTTTCTCAAAAGACAACAGTTGTAACAATTACCATAAACCCTAAGGGGAGTGAACAGGGTGTGAGTGGTGAGGGGATGGGTGAACATCAAGAAACCCCCCAGGATAAGGTAGGAGAGGTGAGTGGTACCCCAGCTAGCCAAGCCACAGTTTCTCAAAAGACTGTAGTGGTTGAAAAGAATTCAAACTCATCCCTAGTTGCATCCTCCCAAAAGGGTGCAGCTATTGAAAATAGTCCCCAACCAGGGACACAGAACAAAATAGGGAGGGACGCTGAAGCCACACACTCACCTGTAAAAGCCTTTGCAAGAAGAAAGAGGGTCAAAACCTTAGTTTCCAAATAGGGTGCACACACTGTACAGATACACCCACCTGTATCTATGCCTTCTCAAATTCAGCTTGATGTGACTCTAACAAATGTGGAGTCATAGCCCCATTCTCTCAAAATTGACACACATCAATCACCAAATTCTCCATCACCATCTCTGGATGTGAACATGATATTCACATCAATTTCTGATTCTCCCTCTTTACAACTCAGGGAGGAGCCCCACTCAAATACCGGTGATCATCATCTTTTAGATAATTTGTTGGATCATCAGTCAATTCTTTCAGACTTAGTTGAAGAATCTGTGTCACCTAAATTAAAATCAATCCACACAGATTCAACAATTATGTCACTTTCAATTTCTACTTATTTTCCTTCTTCTACGAATATTCCTCATCCGTTGACTAGTGGTTGTTCTTCGACGGATAAGCTTAACAACAGTTATCCGTTGATACCATCAGTTTCTACATCAACGGATACTCCCTGTCTGCTGATAGTCTCTACACAAACAACTGACTCAATTCCAAGTGTAGAAGACATGGTTATTGTACAATCACTTCTAGGATTGAGGGAAGGGAGTGAAAATTTGAGTGAGAGGTTGGGTTGCTCCCAGGCAAAAGGAGAGTTTGAGAGTCCAAATATGCATGCTATTTCTTCCAGCATGGCAAAAGAAAGTGAGAGGAGTGCCACCTTAGTAGGTGAAGGTGAGGGTGTGAGGAGTGTGAGCCAGGGGGAGCCCCTGATGCAAGAAAAGAGAGAAATTGAGAGAAAAGCAGGTACAGAAGGTATAAGGGTGGATCCAGCCATTGCTAATCAGTCAATGATTGTGGATGATGCTGAAAAGGAAAGACAATTTCAGCAACATTACAAAGCTGTAATTGATAACATTTCCTTGGATGCTGACACTTTTACTCATCCTGTATCAGCCTATCAATTGTTGGCTACTCAGGGCAATGAGGAGGCAGAAAAGACTTTAAATCTAGTACATACTTCAGAATCTCTACAAAGGGATAAAGCTGCTGTCAACTTGATGCCTTCTACAGCTGGTGAGCCATCTGAAAAATTTGGAGTAAATTCTAATGATGATGACTCTGTTTCATTTGATGGAGGCATGAACTTAGGGGGAGATGAAGGCCCAAGTTTTATTCTAGATTTACCTGAATGGTCATTGAAAAGGAGTCTACACCAGGACAATTCAATGTATCCTTAGTCAAACAAATCATGTCTATCCAAAAAGCCATTCAGAACACCTCCAATGCTGGTACCAAGGCTATTCTTCAAGCCCACATAGATTCTCTACATCTCATGAAGCTACAGCAATTAAGACAGAATCTGAGTGTGGATGAACTCAAGAAGGATATAGCTGACTTGAAGTCCTACAATTCCGAGAAGCTGGATTCAGTCATGCCCTATGGTACCATGCAGGACTTGTTATTGAGACTGAGAAGAGAATCAGATGCTGAAAAGAGGCTGGCCAAATTGGAGGACAGAGTTCAAGTTATTAAAAACTCTGTGGTCACCATTCTTCAAAATCAACAGTCTCAAACAAGTCTTCTAATGTAACTGGCTAAAGCACAAGGCCTGACTCCTCTCCTTGATGATAACAAAATGGGGGAGAATAAAGTGGAAGGGGGAGGGGAGCCATCTACAAACATTCAAATATCCAAAGTGCTAGTTCCTACCATCACTAATTCTCCAACACTTCAAATTAAAGGAAAGCTTGATGGAATTGATCTAATCCAGCTAGCAGCAGCTGAGATGAAGGTGAAGGAGCAAAGGAGAAAAATTGATGAAAGGATGCAACAAGTGTTTGGCTCTATAACTTCAAAATCATTATCTGTGAAAAATAGCACAAAGGTTGAGCCAATCATTTTGGAGCACAAGCCAGTAAGGAGGAATAAGATTAGAGAAACTTCTTTCAGGAATTTGAAACCCATGGTACTCAAGCCATCCACTAGATTCAACATGGACTCTACAAAGAACCCTCTAAACTTTGGTCAACCGAAAGAAGTGGATTTTCCTCTTCCAAAACCTGATGAAGACAAAGTTTTGGGTGGTAGCATCATAAAGCACAAAGAGACCAATGATGTAGTGAAAAGAATGAATATGGCTATCATTTATAGAGAGGGAAAGAGTATCTGTGTGATGCAAGGACATCCCAAATTTTCAAAAGCCAAGAGGGAAGAAACCATGAGATTAAAGAAAGAAGCTAAAAAGCTAAAGGCTGACAAAAGAGCACAAGCAAAGCTTGAAAAATAGATAAAGTCAAGTCAGACTGAAGAAAAGAAGAAGATTGAAGACAAGAGTGAAGAAGACAAGATTGAAAGCAAAAATATGGATATGGGGAATGTGGTTTGTGAGAGTGTGGAGGAAAGAAAGGAATGGCAGAAAGGGAACAGAAAGAAGGCCAATGCAAAAAGGAAGAGTGGAGATGACACTGTGGAAACCCAATCAAAATCTAAACCACTACCTTCCATTCCTGAACCTTTTGTTGTTGATCCTAGTATAAATGTCCATGGTCAACCAATCATCCTTAAAGAGGAACCTATTGATTGGGACACCATCAACTTGCCTACCTTCCTAACTACCTCTCCACCACCAAAGAAACTGAAAAGAAAATCCAAATCAATACCTCCCCTAACCTCAAGTAAATTCACTCAGAAATATAAACCTAAGCCTAAGGCACAAGCCTCAAAGGATGATTATGTTCACATTTATGACATAAAAGAGTTTACAGATATTGAACTCTATCTGGATGAGCTGGAGGAAGTAAGGGGAATAAGTGCATATAAAGAGCTCCCAGAAAGGCTAGTGTTCAAGTATAAAGGAAGTGAGGAAAGGACTTAGCCTCTTCAAAGAATTCTGAATGAAGGCTATTCTACCTTGGTTAGAGTCTACTCAGCTATCAAAAGGGATTCTGGCTTTACCAGGACTGCCAAAACTGAGATTCTCAACAAGATTGCCAGCATAAGGAAAACTTGGTGGGAGTCTAATTCCTTTCCTAGAACATTACTCATACCTGAGCATGGAATTACAATTCATAAATTACCTCATTGGTTGATGGAGTTCAGAGACAATAAAGGAGTCAGAATATTTTTCAGACTCGAAGACCAACTTAAAATTGCCAGTAATGAAACTCTCAAGAACATGCAATCTAAGTTGGATATCAGTGAAGAAGATGAAGCTGAATTCTACAGACGACTCCAACTCCAAGTAGAGGAAAATAACAGGAGGCTAGGGAAGAAAACAAGGGATCAAAGGAAAAGAAAATAATTTGCTCAGCCTAAAGGAGCATCCTTGGAAACAATGTAATTCTTCAATTCCATCTCAGTACATACACTTTTGCAGCACTTTTAAATTTCTACTTGATTTCAGTTCATATATTTTTTAAGTGTTCTGTTATCATCAAGTTAAACCCAAATTTATGCCTACAATTCTAGTAGACATAAATAGGGGGAGATTGTTAGGAATATGTGTATTTGTTTGATGATAAGTTAAATAAAACACTTAAGTAGAAATCTAGTGTTTGTAGCCTCAACGGATAAGACCATTCTGGCTATCCGTTGATGGAGTAGCTTTACTTAGAAATAAGTTTAGTATTGTAGCACATTTCAGTTTCTGTATTTAAGTTATAATTCTTAGATGTTGTGGGAAATTATAAGTCATGTTGACTACTAGTGGATATGCAAATAGGAGGGCTAATTGTAAATATTTCATGCCTTGTAATTTTGTATAAATGAAGTAGTATCAACTGATAGATTAAAGGCCTTCAACGGATGAGAAACAAAGCTTCAACGGATAACATCCATCAACGGATGAGTGCATCAATGGATAAAGCTTCAACTGATAAAGCATCAACGGATAAAGCCATCAACGGATGAAAGCTTCAACGGATGCTCAGTTCAATAGCAGTTGACAGTGATAATTCATAAGCTAACAGAGGCACATGGGTTGACAGAGATAATTGGAATGTGGTAGCCTCTTGGAGGAATCAAGAAAATGCAGCATTTCCATTCTGGTGCAAACAAGGAAGTATTCAAAGATTCACAGATTATCCTAGATTGCATTAGATAGAGAAATGAAGAAGAAACATATGAAGAACCTTTTTAATTGTATTTGTACTTTTGTCTTCACTTGTAAACTTAGTGATATATAAACTAAGTTGCAGCTAGTAATTAGATTATGAATTTTTCCAGAGCTGTTTAGAAAAATCCAGAGAGAAAATCATCTAGTTTGTACAATGACGTAGTTGTGATCAATTCTTTGAATCACATATTTTCTGAAATACACATCTCTGGTGGAACAACAAATCCACCAGAAAAGTTTTTGAAGCCTTTGTGTTCTTTACATTTGTGTCTTGAATATATATCTGTCTGCACCTGCTCAAAGCAATTCACACACAACTGTTCATCAAAACACTTAGCCTTTGAAACTGCTCAAAACTTGAAAAAGTTTTGAGATTTACATTCAACCCCCCTTCTGTAAATCTCATTGTTAGTTCCTTGGGAATAACAATAATAAATATGACTCCTTACATGCACTGGATCGATCACAGTTTATAGTATGGAACAGGCACTAATACAAACCAACTGTGATTACAAACCATAAGTCTAATTAGTTTTACAACTTATTCAAATTTTATTACAAACCTCTAGACTATCCAAGCGTCCCAAAACAGTCTACATGGAATACACACCAACTATTTACAAGCACTCGAATTCTTATCAAAGCTGGATCTCAAGCCTGCTCTGGCTTAGCTGAAAGATTAGATTGATAAACAAGTATGAGCGAAAGAAATGCTCAGCAAGCAGTATAAAATGTGCTTGAAATGATAAACCACATTATGATAATAACTGAACAACAGGATAAAATCAATAATATTTGATCAATAATAAAAGCTTCACAAGCTATCAACAATAAATGATAATTTTTAGATTGGAATCTAACTCCAACGGACATACTATCACATGCTGATCAGCCTGTGTGATAGCACAAGGTCATGATTCATGGAAACATGTCCCCAAAATACGAGTACTCAAATAAAAAGGCAATATACCTGCCTGTGGCAAAAATGGTGTCATAATATTTCATATAACACATAGAAATAGCCCTCCGTTGGACCGTCCGTCCCGATCACTTACGCATTCATCAAATCCATAAAACATTTTGATCAAAGGAGCCGAATCAAAGGACATCCTTAACCATATAACTCCCCATTTCTCATGGTCCAGAGTTATCTCAACAATCGATGGCGAAATAACTAGAACAATTAGTTATTCGCTAATCTCAATTCAATGTTCCACTGTATAGAGTAATTTTTAGCGAAATATAACTATTATAAACTTAAAATAGTATGGAAATTGAAAGAATATAGTTCAGAGTCAATATCAATTGCACGATAAATGAAGATATAATATTTGCATAATATGATTCGAATTAAACATCACTTGAACGATAAGTGAAGTTAGAGGTACTTGCCTGGTATGCTCGATAACCTCTTACTATAACTCTACTTATAACTGCTTGCTACTATCTCCGTCTAACACTTGACTGCACTCCTTACTACTCAATTCTTTAAACAAAATGACTATCTTAATTGGCAGAACCAAATCAATCGACGTACTATACGTCTTGACATCTACCCGGTCGTTCTATAACTAGCATGGCATTTTAAAACTGTAAACAGATAGCATGCATATCATATAGCACATAATCATGGTATTCGTATAACACGTAATCACATAATTCATCTAATACATAAGTCAGATCATTAAAAGATACGTCTCAGGGCGTTCAGAACTAAAATCAGGTCAATATTAGTATTTATCGATCAAAACACCGACTCAAATTGATGCATAAGTCTATACGCGTTCGTTTCGTATTAAACAGACGAACGGTTTAATTAATATGAATAAAATAAGAAATAAATGGGAATAAATCAATTAATAATAATATTAATTGATTTTTAAATACCAAAATATAATTTTTAAAACCTTAAAATAATTTTTAGAAAATATTTGAGTTAATTATAAATAAATTACATTTATTTAACTATTTATAAATAAAATTAATTGATTAATTGATTTTTAATCAATTAATTAAATTCATAAATAATTAACGAAAAAAAATTATAAACAATTAAATCAAATTAGATTTTTGAAAATAATAAAAGAAAATAATTTTAGGAATTTAGAATAATTAAGAAAATAATTTTTTTGTATTTAAAATAATTATTAAATGATTTTTGAAAACAAATTAAATGATTTTTAAAAGTAAGAAAATGAATTTTAAAATAAAAGTAAGAAGAAATTAACAGAAACATATTTCAGGTAGCAGTCTTCTTCCTTACTAGATCAACAGGCGGCCGGAGTTACGAACATTGCCGGAAAACACGAAGAACATCGCCGGAATCTGGAAAATTCCAGAAACCGGCCGGTGGCCTCCGTTTTTCCGGCTACGTTCCGGTGGCTGCGAAACAGCCCAAAACCACATCAAACGACTCGGTTTTTGACACTAAAACTTCCTAAAATCCTTCCTGAATCTCCCAGTAACCTCAACATGGTCATAATATCCCGGAATCGCGGCTTCCGATCGAAACCGATCAAGAACCCGGAAATATCCGGCGAAAACCTGAACCCAACCATTTCTCCACCAAAATTCGAGTTTTACACACCAAAATAAAGTTCAGAATCAGCACAATCATTACCCACAATCAAAATTAACAGACCTTCATTCATACTTCCTGAAATTGACTTCAGAAAAAAATGAAGAACTCGACTTAAGCATTCCGGGAATCAAACAACATATGCTTATAATCAAATCGACTGTAAACCATCATCTAAAGCTATCTGTAATATCAGAATCAATCAAAAATCAACACAACTCAAGAACGATTTCAAGAACAAAACTAGAAAAATCGATTTTACAAAATACTCACCCTCAAATCGTGATTTTGATATCAATAGAATGCGCTCGAAACAAGGATTATTTTATGGATGGAGTTTGGTTGTATTGATGATTGAGGGTTGATTGTGGATTGATTTGGAGTGGTATAAATTTGTTAATCACGTAAACATAGCCGTCGTAATGCCTGATTTACCTTAGATTGCTTTTGTTCTTAACATCAGGACCCGTGAATTCACTGTTAGGTTTTGATCATTGCCATGATTAGATAGTTCATGTTACGAGCTTCGTTTTGATATATGGTTCGCTTGAATCCGATGTACGGTTTAGGAGAAACGATCGTTTTAAGTAACGGTGTTTCGCGAACGAACCATTACCCCCTCGCCTTACTTTAAAACCTTGGTTAAGGCCCTTAAATGACTAATTGGGGTATGAAACAATTATTTAAAGTGGATTAGGTAGTTGGTAAGAATCGCCTTAAAATTCTTAATGGTTAATTTATTAAAAATGGTGGAACCGAGGGTACTTGAGCGACTTAAGTGAATCGTTAAGCGCAAAAGCGAAAGTTAGGGTCTAATTGGTTAAAGTATAGATTCTTAAGCGACTTTGGTTTAATTCCAACTTATATGTTGTTTATAGGTTACCAGATTCGTCCCAAGCCTTTATCACCCCCAGTCGCTCAGGCAAGTTTTCTACCCGTTATACTGTTGTTGTGATGTATATATGCATATGCATTATCTTGTGATAAGTGCATGATTGTTATTAGCAAATCTTGCGATATTTCGAAGCATGCTGATATGGTATATATGCATGCCTATTTCGTAATCTTGATATCTAACTGTTGATTCAAATGCTTATAAGTTGCATAATACCTATGCTAGAGATAAGCAGTAGTTGCGTATACCCTTAGTATGGGGGGACCCAAAGGCGAGCATTTTCTAAACTGGGAGTCGATGTTCCCGAGTGTAATATATATATTTATATACATATAGATATAGTTTTCAAAACTGTTAATCGAATAAGGTTTATTCGATAACTTTATTTTATTTAATGAATATTATTTGAATATTCATTCGAGGACTTATGACTCCGCTTATGTTATTAAATGAATATTATTTTGAATATTCATTCGAGGACTTATGACTCCGCTTCTTTTATTAAATAATATTCTTTATTTTATTAAAGAATAATGTTTCGATAATCAAACTTATTTTCGATTATTCAAATAAAGATCGTACTTTCGTATAAGTATATCTTTGGTTATTTATTATTCATTTCAAGTATAAGTTTTAAAACTTCTACTTCAATTATTTTTATAAGGATTATCCTTATGGGAATATTATTTAAATAATAATATTCAGATATTTTCTAATATATCGGGACTGATTTATTTCATTAAATCAGCATTACTCCAAACATTCTTAGAAATGTTTTCGAGTCTTCAAAATGATTTTAAAAGTTAGAGCGGAACCCAAAACTTGTTTTCAAATTTAAGATCTTCCTTTCGAAGGGGATTTAAATACTCATTTTTAAATTAAGGGATCCGGCTCTGTGGTGTAATTTATATTCGCAATGAGGTTGCTGTTTTGATAAATGAATTGATTACTTACCCAACGTTCGGGAAGTAAGTCCATCTAATTGAGCCGGCATAAGCGACATGTCGGGGTACGGTCTATCAAAGTGTAAGTGGCTGGGTGGCAGCCCATCAACGCGTAAGAGGCTGGGTGGCGGTCCAGCACAAGGTCCTAATGAGGCCAGGGTGATGACCGGTGGGGGATTCATCCATCTACTAGTAGAAAAGGTTACTTATTGGTATCTTTGCCTGATCAGCAAGATATCAGGTTTATGCCAAAAAACATTTCTTTCCAAATTCATTGGATATTACAACTCTGTTCATACTTTACATGACAAAGGTTTTCAGGAAATGTATGAGAGATGTATATGGATATATATATCGGGACTTAATGAAGTATCTCGTAACTTCATTTCTTTCGAATGATATTTCAAAGAATGAATCTATTCAAATCTAATCTTGTAATCTCATCTATGTGATGAACTTTTGAAACTGATTATACCTTGAACGGTGGTAGTTCAAGTAGTATTCGGAAAAGATATAAATATATTGGAGTATCTTGTAACTTCATCTTTTCAACTTATATCTAGTTAATGATTATTTTATGCATGACAAAGATTTTCAGAAAAAAGTTGAGACAAGGTTAGATATATGAGATCACCTTGCAACGATATTTTTATACAAGTTATAAACTAGAACTCTATGTATATTATGCATGGAAGAGGATTCTAAGATTTTGAAAAGTATATATACTTATATACTGAATATTTTGTGACTTGGTCGCGTTAAGATATCAAACTTGGTTCATTTCTTCTTGACCAAGACTTTCATGAGTACTATGAGAATGCTCATATATTGTTAATTATTATACATATTATTTCGGTGGGCTTGTTGCTCACCCTTGCTTTCTTCTTTCATCACACAACAACAGATAGACAATATGAACATGACCAAGCTCCCAATTCATGAGCGGATAGGAAATGTTCCGCAGTTTCCTATAGGCGTTGATGCCGTTGTAGCTGAGGTAGGAACTACCAATATGCTAGGCTTTCAACTTTTGTTGTGCCAGACTTATGTATATTTATGAATTGTAATAATGGCAAGGAATATGTAAATTTATTCAGAAACCCTTTTGAGGTGTAATGGCTTATAAATGTGGAATAAAATGACTTGTGTTATTTTTGGATATTCATCTCTGAGACTATAACTTATGGTGTGTGTGTGTATATTGTGGAGTCACAGTACGCAGTAGTTGGTTGATTATTAAGATTAAGTATTATTAAGGGAAATGGAACTCGCGACAACCTGGATCCCCGACCCCGGATTTGGGGGTGTTATAGAAATGGTATCAGAGCTAAGCGTTATAAACCTCAGAGATGATGTGATGTTAAAATAATAAGTTCACTAAGATAATAAGAACTCTTGCCAAGTTCATAGTCGGACTACCTAACATAGTACTGACAGTTAAAACCCTTATGGGAACCCTTATAAATATCGTGATAGAAGCGTAGTTCATTATCGTGTATGGTAGCGGGACTCCGAACCCTGAGGTTGAGGAGCAATAACGCGATGATGTTTTACTACATATTGGAGATCAGATTATGGATCCAATAGAGCGTCCTAACGAGGGACCAGATGTTGTTCATATTAAAGATGTAGCAATTAAGGATGTTATCCCCAAAGGGATTGTTGTTGAGAAGGATCCGTGGAGGATCCTGACAAGAATGAAGAAAGGACCATTGAGGAATTGAGGATCCTGACTACAAGAGATAGGAATTGCCGGTTACTACCGTAGGTTCGTTCAAAATTTTGTAAAGATCACAGCCCATTTAACGAGGCTTACTCATTAGACTGAGAAGTTCAAATGGATAGAGGAATGTGAGAACAGCTTCCAAGAACTGAAGAAAAGATTGGTGACGGCCCCTGTGTTGGCGTTGCCGGAGGGAAAAAGGAGATTTTGTGATTTATAGTGATGCTTCGCACAAGGGATTAGGTGCGTGCTTATGCAACACGGTAAGGTAATCATGTATGCATTAAGACAATTAAGGGAATATAAAATTCGATATCCCCCCATGATCTTGAGCTTACGGCAATAGTTTTACCCTAAATATTGGAGGCACTACTTGTATAAAGAGAAGTGCGAAGTTTACACAAACCCCAAGAGCTCAAGTATATTTTACGCAGAAAGAGCTCAACATGCGCCATAAGAGGTGGTTAGAGCTAATCAAGGATTATGATTATGGATTATTTATCAGCCAGGTAAAGCTAATGTGGTGGCTAACGCCCTTAGTAGAGAGGAGAGACTCAAGATGATAATGTCTTCTGAAGAGTTGATAAGAGATTTTGAGAAAATGGAAATAGAAGTAAAAGTAACCGGAGCCGGTACCGAAAAGCTGTTTGAGATTGCAATACAGCTTGAATTCTTGGAAAAGATCATATTGTGCCAAGAAAAAGTGATGAATGGAGGCAGAGAGCCAACAAATAGAGAAGAGATTAATACCGAGAAAGATGATAAGGGAATAATGAGGTATTCCTACAGAATTTGGGTTCCAAACGTTCAAGAGCTTAAGTACGAGATCTTAGATGAAAGCCATAGTTCGAGGAATAAGATTTAGGGCAAAACCCTGAATGTGATAGTCAGGGAGGTCGCCATCAAGAAAGAAAGAACCCATAATATAATGAAATGGAAAATAAGGATTTTAACGTATAAGATAACCCTGATTATGGGAGAAGGATGAAACATTTCATACCGAGAAAATAGAAGTCGAGCAAGATAAGGAGACCCGAGACGGTACACCTATACGAAAATTCATGGATCTGTCTAAACAGAACTTAGAATATTATCCTCAACCATGACCATGAGGAAACCATGCGGTGAGAAATTCTTTCAAGACCTTTAAGTCGCTAAGCTCTCAGAGTTCCAAGGAACAAGCTGACCCAGTTGAGGCAAGAGCATGGCTAAAGGAAATATAAAAATCATTTGAGATTCTAAATGATTTACGAATCACAAAAGACTGTTTTTGTCACTTACCCTCATAAGAGAGAGGCCACCCGCTGGTGAAAGGCCAAGAAAGATGCGGGGCCAGAGGGTATAATAAACTGATTAAAGTTCAGTCAATTGTTTTCGGGAAAGTACTTCCCGAGGTTATGGAGGAAGTGTAAAAGCTTTAGAACCAGAACAAAGGCGGACGAGTGTGATGAATTATGAATCTAAGTTGTAAAAGTTGTCAAGATTCGTTCTGAGGACAAGAATCCCAGAATGACGTGATGTTTGAAGTAAATGATTAGTGGGTTCATAAAATGATTGTAAGAGGAAGGAAAATAAAAAAAATTGAAGTGGAAAGGAATATAAAGGCAATAGAGTTTGAGGAATGAAGAGGGAGTTGGGTATGAGGAAACCTTAAGACTCGTAACAATAGAAATAGAAAAGTATGTAATCGTCAGGATGAGAGTGATTCACCATGAGTTAAAGTTGATGGTTGAAGGCATAAGATATATATATATATATATTGTACCCCCTTTAAGTTGGGAGGATTCGAGGAAACCTTGAGATAGTTCGAAGGATAAACAATGAGACGCAGATAGACTGAGGAGATAAGAAAGTAAGAAATTAGGAAAATTGGATGAAGGAAGTGACCTTCAAGAATGTGAAGTGTAAGTAACACATGTGGCTTGATACCCAGAAAGGGAGATGCCAGGTATAAAAGATATCTCATCATTGAGATGACTGTTGAGATAAACAACAAAAGTAAATGAGGATTTAGTAAACAGGAGTTCACGTTGAACACAACCAATATCTTCCAGAACATCCCTGTTGTCATTACCAAATTAGGAACGAAAAGCGGGTAACCATTGTTATCTTTTGAAGGCCATATGGGTTGACCTCAATTTGAATAAGGATACTATTGTGAAATTGGTATAGACTATCGAGGTGGGAATGATTGAATAAGATAATCTATCAAGGATCTATGACTTGATTTATCCATGGAAGGATGCAAGTACCTTTTTAAAGGTGGAATTAAGGATAGAACCTCAATAACTGGAGATGAATCCTAGGGGAATGCATAAAGGTTGGCATTTCGCCCTAAATAGGGATAACATGAGTTTTGACAGTATGAATTGGAAAGGATTAAGGTAACAACAGCCTTTAAGGATCAGTGGAGAAATTTTTCAAAAGTATATAGACAATGGTTCTAGTATTAGTAAATGGTATTTTGATATGCCCTGTATCTAGGGAATACAGGAGGAACGATTCAAGGATAACCTTAGAGGTCTTACAAGGAGAAAGGTATTATTCAAAGTTCTCAAGAATAGAAATATTGATAAAGAAAATATGACATAATTATAATAATGTCAGGTGGGCACATGTTGAACCATAAGAAAGTATATATCGACCCAATGAAGGTCGAGATTGGTGAAAACAAGTAGGACCCAAGATAAGAGATGTCCGAAGTATGATCGAGAGTCAGTCGTGACAATGTTAACCTCTAAAAGACCGAGGCAATAACTTATGGAAAAATGGTGATATATTTTTTTACCAAAGTGTAAGGAAGAGCATTTTCAAACAAGCAGTGATTGGAAATGAGGTAGAAAATTTAGTTGAAGACCATTTAAAAGACATTGATTGTAAGGAAATTTTACTATCAGGAAAGGCCAAAGAGGTGGCCGACACTTTAAATGTAAGAGGATAATTATAGACGCTCGTGCCAGAGGAATACAGTAATGATGGTTAAAGCCGTGAAGGTTGTATTATGCTATGAAGGATTTACATTCCTTCTGATGATTGTGCGATACTCAACCGTAATAGTAGTTTGGTAAAGATTTAATTTATGCAATCGCCGTAAGCGGGCTATCTATCTTAGAAGGTCATATCTTGAGATAAGCCAGGTCCATGTTATGAAAGGACTAAATAAACCCTTGAGTTTCCATTCTCTTATTGAGGACATATGATTACTAACGGTAATAACCTGCTATTATTGCTTTGATTGATATTCTTCTGTAATTTTATCTACTTCATGTCATATATACATCAAGTTCAGGAGATGTCCTTCATGGATCACAAACGGTGATATGTTACCTACTTAGAAGGTTTCGATACGATATGTATGGACTCTGTTTGGTTAGCTATTAAGACTTCATGGAAAATGAATGACTACAGTAGGTCAACGGTGGACCATAGTAATGCAGGAATGATTCTGCGAGTAATGAGCCGATTACTTACAACCGTGAGAGTTGTATTGGAATGGATGTTGAGATTGAGTACCACTAATCGGGTCATGGTGGTGGATAAGTTATCATTGAATAGACTAATTAAGTTGATTATCTACCTATTGAATACTTATTCCTTCTTATGAATAGAGAGTCATATTACTATACGAGGAAGGATGCGATGCAAGCATAGAATTCTAATAACGATGATGTTTAGAATGAAATCCCAGATTCGATTTTCGATGTCGAGGGAGTTTCAAAGGTGATTGTGTATAAGCTCGAGCAAGAGCATGGGTCCATAGAATGATGGACAGAATAGCAAAAATATTTAGGCATGTGAAATGCGATGCTATTATACTTGATGTTGATTTATATACATATATGTTTTGTTCTCCTATGATAAACCTCTATAGTTCAGAGGTAGATTCCGAGCCAGATATTTTGTGGCAGTATATTTATATATATATACAATTCTCTTCAATTCGTTCTTTTCTCTCCTTTTCATTTCATGTAAGCTGAGAAGAACAACCCTTCCAGAAGGGGAGGTATTGCCGAATGACTATCTATCTGTGTGATAGAAGCCTAGTAGGATACCACATGTTGTTTAATTGCTTGTCAAGTACTACAGGCTGGCCACCTTCTGTACTAACTATGTGATATAACAAGTGTTCATGATCATAGTGATCTCTCAATAAATTCTTTTACTTCTATATGATGGATCAAGCTTTCAAAGATAGAAGCAGCTAGAAAGGAGTAGTATCAGTGTGGTGGTATTCCGAATCTAACACGTTCGTGATACTAAGGTTGACGTGGTTATTAAAAGGTTATAGAACGCTAACGAGCAAAAGTATAACCAGTATAATATTAGGAATGGAAGATAGTAACGATTACGAACTGGAAAAGAATGGGTATTGAGAAGCAAAAGCTATAATGCTAGAAGCTATGATGAGAGTCTGTGCAATAGACTTGAAAGAATTTGGAATGGTCACTTAGCATGGATTGAGTTTTCTTACAACAATAGATCGTATGTTAGTATCGAGATGTTGCCTTATGAGATCTTTGAGGGAGCACGATGTCGATCTCCCTTATATTATGATGAAGCTGTAGAGTGCAAGATGGTCGGACCAGCAGTGGACCAAAGGACCAAGGATATAATAGATCTAATCAGAGGATGGCTGGTAGTAGCCCGAGATGGATATAAGAAGTATGTTGATTTGACACGAAATGACAAAGAGTAGGAAGTAGGGGACCTAGTGATGTTATAAGTATTCCCTTAGAAAGGATGGATGAGGTTCAAAAAGAAAGGAAAGCTAAGCCTACGAATTGTTGGACCCTTTGAGGTATTAAGACGTATTGGGAAGTTATCAAACGAACTAGCCCTACCCACGAACCTGCAACAAGTTTGCAATGAGTTCCACGTATCAATGCTAAGGAAGTATCATCGGGAAGCCAGACACATAGTAGAGTACGAGCAGGTGGATATGCAACCATATCTGACTTACGTGGAGAAACCAGTAAAGATTATGGATAGGAAGGAGCAGGTGCTTCGGAACAAAGTGATCAAGCTAGTCAGAGTGCTAAGGCAGAATCATAATGTGGAAGAATCAACTTGGGAACTAGAGAGCACAATGCTAGAAAAGTACCCCCATTTGTTTTCTATTTGATTCCGGGACGGAATCCTTTTAAGGAGGGGAGACTGTAATAACCCCAAAATTTTGGACTTTTTGTAACCCTTATGAATAGTGATTTTGCTGATTATGCTGAATAAGAAAACTTTTCATGCCACACTTTGTAGAGGTTCTTTTATTGTTATTCTGAGATCTTATTAGTACTCTATATGGTATATAAGTGTATGTAAAGATCGTCAGAATCCAAATTCGAGCACTTTGATTTTTCCCGAAAACCCACCAGATACAGAAAGAATTAAGTATAAGGTAACATGATTAAAAGGATTTTAATTCAAGGATTATAAGAGAGGATCATAAAAGGAATATAAAATATTGATAAAGGTTTAAGGAAACCTAAGTAATGAGATCCCGGGTGTGATCCCTCAAACGATAAATGAGAACAAAAGTTAAGCGAACCGTATAACAGATCAGCGATCATTAGCCAAGTAATTAGGAGTTAATCAAAGAGGTTAATGTATGATGATGTCATCACACCAACAAGAAGAAGACAAGTGTGGGAAGATGACATAAGTGGATGACATAAGCATGACCAAATGGGAAGGATTTGTTGGTTGATTATAAGCCACACAATTTTTACCATGATAACAATTTAATTAAACAAACAAAAAGGAAGCAACCAAGCCAAAAACAATTCATAACACAAAAAACACAAGTTGACTTTCATTTCCAAGCAAAGAAGCTCTCGGCCCTTCTTCTTTTTCAAAGAAAAGAAATCCAAATTCAAGTTCCAAGCTTTGATAATTAGTGAGGTAATTATCCAAGGTTCCTTGTACATAGATATAGATATTCTATGAATCTAAGCTTCCATTTCCTTCACAATCTCTTCCAATAATTCATGGAATAAGATAGTGAATAGTGTTTTCAAGAACTTGAAATTTTGATCTTGTGTTTTTGTTTAGATAAAGCTTTAGTAATGATTTCCAAGGGTTGTTCCAAGCTCCTTAGTTACTTTTACTCACCAAGGAAGGTATAATCTCATACCCTAGCCCTACTTTTGTATATTTAGAGTTTTTATGATTGATATGGTTCATGAGAAGCATGATTCTAGTATACTTAGAGTGTGGTTGGATTTGTAATAAGTTTGAAGTTGTAAATCTTGATTATTGGTTAATGAACTTAAGTATAACTTTTAGTTCATGATTGAGAGTAGTATAAATTGGAAATCTTGAGATGTTGGGGCTGTTATAGTAAAGTATGGATGAATTTTGGTTGTAGTAATGATTGTGGGTTGATTGTGGATTGATTTGGAGTGGTATAAATTTGGTAATCGCGTAAACATAGCCGTCGTAATGCATGATTTACCATAGACTGCTTTTGTTCTTAACATCAGGACCCGTGAACTCACTGTTAGGTTTTGACCATTGCCATGATTAGATATTTCATGTTACGAGCTTCGTTTTGATATGTGGTTCGCTTGAATCTGATGTACGGTTTAGGAGAAACGACCGTTTTAAGTAACGACATTTCGCGAACAAACCATTACCCCCTCGCCTTACTTTAAAACCTTGGTTAAGGACCTTAAATGACTAATTGGGGTATGAAACAATTATGTAAAGTGGATTAGGCAGTTGGTAGGGTACTTGCGAAAGAATCGCCTTAAAATTCTTGATGGTTAATTTATTAAAAATGGTGGAGTCGAGGGTACTCGAATGACTTAAGTGAATCGTTTAGCGCAAAAGCGAACGTTAGGGTCTAATTGGTTAAAGTATAGATTCTTAAGCGACTTTGGTTTAATTCCAACTTATATGTTGTTTATAGGTTACCAGACTCGTCCCAAGCCTTTTATCACCCCCAGTCGCTCAGGCAAGTTTTCTACCCGTTATACTGTTGTTGTGATGTATATATGCATATGCATTATCTTGTGATAAGTGCATGATTGTTATTAGCAAATCTTGCGATATATTGGAGCATGCTGATATGGTATATATGCATGCCTGTTTCGTAATCTTGATATCTAATTATTGATTCAAATGCTTATAAGTTGCATAATACCTATCCTAGAGATAAGCAGTAGTTGCGTATACCCTTAGTATAGGGGACCCAAAGGTGAACATTTTCTAAACCGGGAGTCGATGTTCCCGAGTATAATATATGTATATATATATATTATATATATATATAGATTTAGTTCTCAAAACTATTAATCGAATAAGGTTTATTCGATAATTTTATTTTATTTTATGAATATTATTTGAATATTCATTCGAGGACTTATGACTCCGCTTATGTTATTAAATGAATATTATTTTGAATATTCATTCGAGGACTTATGACTCCGCTTCTTTTATTAAATAATATTCTTTATTTTATTAAAGAATAATGTTTCGATAATCAAACTTATTTTCGATTATTCAAATAAAGATCGTACTTTCGTATAAGTATATCTTTGGTTATTTATTATTCATTTCAAGTATAAGTTTTAAAACTTCTACTTCAATTATTTTTATAAGGATTATCCTTATGGGAATATTATTTAAATAATAATATTCAGATATTTTCTAATATATCGGGACTGATTTATTTCACTAAAATCAGCATTACTCCAAACATTCTTAGAAATGTTTTCGAGTCTTCAAAATGATTTTAAAATTTAGAGCGGATCCCAAAACTCGTCTTCAAATTTAAGATCTTCCTTTCGAAGGGGATTTAAATACTCGCTTTTAAATTAAGGGATCCGGCTCTGTGGTGTAATTTATATTCGCAACGAGGTTGCTGTTTTGATAAATGAATTGATTACTTACCCAACGTTCGGGAAGTAAGTCCATCTAATTGAGCCGGCATAAGCGACATGTCGGGGTACGGTCTATCAAAGTGTAAGTGGCTGGGTGGCAGCCCATCAATGCGTAAGAGGCCGGGTGGCGGTCCAGCACAAGATCCTAATGAGGCCAGGGTGATGACCGGTGGGGGATTCATCCATCTACTAGTAGAAAAGGTTACTTATTGGTATCTTTGCCTGATCAGCAAGATATCAGGTTTACGCCAAAATTCTTTTCTTTCCAAATTTATTGGATATTACAACTCTGTTCATACTTTACATGATAGAGGTTTTCAGGAAATTTATGAGAGATATATATGGATATATATCGGGACTTAATGAAGTATCTCGTAACTTCATTTCTTTTGAATAATATTTCAAAGATTTAATCTATTCAAATCTAATCTTGTAGTCTCATCTATGTGATGAACTTTTGAAACTGATTATACCTTGAACGGTGGTAGTTCAAGTAGTATTCGGAAAAGATATAAGTATATTGGAGTATCTTATAACTTCATCTTTTCAACTAATATCTAGTTAATGATTATCTTATGCATGACAAAGATTTTCAGAAAAAAGTTGAGACAAGGTTAGAGATATGAGATCACCTTGCAACGATATTTTTATACAAGTTATAAACTGGAACTCTATGTATATTATGCATGGAAGAGGATTCTAAGATTTTGAAAAGTATTTATACTTATATACTGAATATTTTGTGACTTGGTCGCATTAAGCTATCAAACTTGGTTCATTTCTTCTTGACCAAGACTTTCATGAGTACTATGAGAATGCTCATATATTGTTAATTATTATACATATTATTTTGGTGGGCTTGTTGCTCACCCTTGCTTTCTTCTTTCATCACACAACAACAGATAGACAAGATGAACATGACCAAGCTCCCAATTCATGAGCGGATAGGAAATGTTCTGCAGTTTCCTGTAGGCGTTGATGCCGTTGTAGCTGAGGTAGGAACTACCAATAGGCTAGGCTTTCAACTTTTGTTGTTCCAGACTTATGTATATTTATGAATTGTAATAATGGCAAGGAATATGTAAATTTATTCAGAAACCCTTTTGAGGTGGAATGGCTTATAAATGTGGAATAAAATGACTTGTGTTATTTTTAGATATTCATCTCTGAGACTATAACTTGTGGTGTGTGTGTATATTGTGGGGTCACAGTACGCAGCTGTTGGTTGATTATTAAGATTAAGTATTATTAAGGGAAATGGAACTCGTGACAACCCGGATCCCCGACCCCGGATTTGGGGGTGTTACAACAAAGCGTATTGGGCTTTGAAGAAGTTAAACCTTGATTTGGATGTAGCTGGCAAGAAAAGAATGCTTCAATTGAATGAACTCGGTGAGTTTCGACTTCAAGCGTATGTGAACAACAAAATGTATAAGGAGAAAGTCAAGAGGTGGCACGATAGGTGTCTTGTGCTCAAATCATTTGTGTCGGGGCAACAATTCTTTTATTCAACTCTCATCTCCGTCTTTTTCCTGGAAAATTGAAGTCGAGGTGGTCGGGGCCGTTTATTATCAAAAATGTGTTTCCACATGGAGTGGTGAAGATTTTTGAAAATGATCCAGGCCAAGCGTTCAAAGTGAATGGACAGAGGTTAAAGCATTACTATGGGAATACGGAAAACCGCGAGGTGGTTAGTGTTGTTTTATTATCTACTTGATCTCGAGTTTCTACGTCAAGCTAACGACGTAAACCCAGTGCTTCTTGGGAGGCAACCCAAGTTTATTGTACATTAGTAGATAAAAGAAAAAGAAAAGAAGGAGAAAAACACAAAAAAATCAGAAAAACAAAAAAATCCAGTGTCAACTACAGAAGCATGGCGTGCCCGCGCTGAAGAGCGGGGCGGTCACGCAGATTTTCCAGTAAATGTGTGCGCCCGCGCTGGTATGTGGGGCGTCCGCACTGGTTTTCCAGAAGCATGGCACGCCCGCGCTACCAGGCCGGGCGGCCGCGCTGCATCCCTATAGTGAAAAAAAAGAAAAAAGAAGCAGAAAATTGGGAATTTGAAGACAAAATCAATTCCTACCCGAATTTCCCTCCTCCACCTCCCATAATTTCTATTCCAAATAAATTCCATTACCCCCATTACTCCCATTAATCCCACTTCTTTTCCATAACTAATTCCTAAATTCCTATATATACACACACTTATACACAAACTCTTCAATCACTTCTCAATTTCTCAAACATAAATCTTCTTATACAAACATCTCTTATTCTCTCTTATTCACTTCCAATGGCACCCAAAAGACAATGTACCCAAGTTAGCAACAACACTACTGATTCTTCTAGTGGTTGTTGTGTGAGGCTCAGATTTTTAACTCCGGAGGCTGAGGTGGAGTATACGAGGCTGCTTTCGAATCCCATAGCCAAAGAGCAAGGGTTTCTGCCATCGGGGAGGGATGGTAAGTTGCTGGAGATGAATGTGGAGATGGGGTGGATTGCTTTTTGTGAGGCACCAGATGCGGTGCCTACGAGTGTGGTTCACGAGTTTTACGCGAATGCAAAGGCGGAGAAGAATGATTTCACTATGATTAGGGGGTTGACTGTGGACTATAGTGCTGAGGCTATTCGGAGGGTGATTCAGCATCCTGAGAGGAGGCCAGAGCAGAAGAATTAGAACGAGAAGCCCGAGTATGCCAATTTCCCTGCCTCGTGCATGAACAGGTTTGCACGGGCATGAAATTCTTTTATTTGTGCCAATATCATGCCATCTTCTCACATGCATGATGTTACGGTGGAGCATGCATGGTCGTTGTGGGGGATTCTTCAGGGAGAATATGTGGATCTCGGGATGGTGATTCATCAGGATATTCTGAGGTTCTTACGAGGGAGTATCAGGGGTTCTATACCCTATGCGTCCATTGTGACGAAGCTGTGTGTGGCAGTTGGAATTCATTGGCCCGTACACGAGCAGCTGCGGCTTCCTAGTGCTCCGATTGATAGTTCTATACTGTTGAGTATGCAGGACTGGTATGGTGGGAAGCCCGATCCTAAGGGGCTTGGTTATTCTTATAACCATCTGCCAGGTGGAAGGCCAGCTCCTCAGGCATATGCTGGTGGCACGACTCAGGCGAGTAGAGTAGCTTGGAGAGCTGAGTTAGGTGAGAAGGTCGGTCCTTCACAGCAGCAGCATCAGGAAGCACAGGGCAGTGCTGGTATGAGTTTAGCGCAGTATAGGCGCTTGATGTGGAGGATGGATGCGATACATGACATCCATTGTCGGTTTGCATAGGTACTTACCCAGGTGTTGGGGACTGCATTCAGAGCCACAGGAGTTGATATTCAGTGGTCAGTATTCGGTGAGGACTCTGTGTACCCGCCTCCAGACACTCCTGACACACCACCCCATGAGGGTGATGACCCTGATTCTGAGTAGGTATGCCTGTTTCCTTACTATTACCTTCACTGAGGACAATGAATATTTTAAGTTTGGGGGTAGTAGGTAAGGAATATATGTTTTTGTGTGTCTCATATAGTTTGCATATTTATAATAGTTATTTCATATAGTTGCATAATTTCCGTGTAGTTGTTTTTTTTGTTTTTTTAGTATATTGCATATAGTTTCATGCATTTGCATTATAACATGATCCCTTAGATGTTTTTTCCGATTAATTTATGATATTGAGGCTAGTGTGATGATGTCGTATTTAGGAAGGTTAAGTCTTATCGAGTTGATTTGCATGCTAGAAACAATAAATTTCACTAAGTCTTTTAGGTTGCTTAAGTGCTAGATCATGATCATGGTTTGTCTATTTGTCAAGGTTTAATCATTTGTTTATAGTTAGAATTTATGATATTCTCTTAATGATAAAATAACATGGAAATTTAAAAATTGGAAAAAAAAAATTCGGATTCCTTTGCTAGTTGTTATGGTTAGGTATCAAATGGCTAGTGGCCGGCTCATTTTATATGAGTAGTCTAGGGTTGAACGAGATGGAGCGAAATACACTCTTCAAAAATTTGTGAAAAAAAAGAAAATTGTGAAAAAAAGAAAAAAGGAAAAAAAATGTGTTATGCATAATTGATCACGAGTGGGCTCTTTAATACTCGAGTTATTAAGTTCTTAGGGGACTTTGTGCCTAGTGACCTAAGGCTTTTATAATCTGGGATCCAGTAACCTAATGCTCGTTACATGGGTATTATTGTATAAGTCTTTTGTGGACCTTACTCATTGCACGATCAAATAAGCATATTTGTGTAGTTTATGTGTTGTGAATAAAAGCATGAATCCATGTATAACTCCGATATAAGAATTAAAGTGTTATAAGTCATTTTGAGTTTAGGTTTTATTCTATTTATAACCTTGTGATTACCTTGATGAGTAGTGAGTCATACTTATTGATCTAGTTGCGATAGTATATCTGTAAGCATCTGCACACACGCACGCTTCTGGTTGGTGAATTGATTTGTGAGATTTAATTGAACTTGTGCGAATAATTGCATTTGCGGAGATGTTGCTTGTTGGTTGGTTAAGTTATTCTATGGGGATCATTGCATTCATATAGTTTGCATTCATGCATTTTTATTTCTTATTCTTTGAGTCTGTTTATGCTTGAGGACAAGCATCGGTTCAAGTTTGGGGGTGTGTTAAGTGGCATTTATGTCCACTTAGAATGCTTAATAAAGGCTTGAATTGATGTTTTGTATTCAAGTTATTTGTGTATTTGATGTGTTTTTGTAGTATTTATATTTTAGGCATAAATAAAGGAATCAGGAGATTTATCATTGTTTTCGTGCTAAATTAGTGTTAGGATGGTGCTTTGGAAGTTTGCTCGAAGATTGCCAACTCAAACCAGCCAAGAAAAGAAGAAAATAAAGATTTTCCAAAAGGTCAGCGCGCCCGCGCTGTGGTAGCGCGCAGCCGTGCCAGAGTACAGAAAGACAGCGCGCCCGCGCTGGTGAAGCGCGCGGCTGCGCCGGTCGATTTCTAGGAATCCTGTTTCTTCTACAATTCTGATTTTATGGACTTTTAATCTGCAAGGGCTGCTATATAATGATAACTTAAGATCGTTTTTGATAACAAGACGTACCAGAGCTTAAGGAGAAGGCGTAAGAAGACCGTATAGCACAATTCAACCAAGGGGAAGAGGATCTAGTTTATTCTTGTGATTCTTTGTTTTAAGTTGTAATCTTGGATGCTAGTTTTCTTATTTTGTGAACCTATACTCTTGTTACGTACTTGGTTTATTATTTATTCAGTATAAAGACTACGTTTATTATACCATGCTTTCATCGGAACACACGTTGATGATGAGTCTGATTATGGGCTAATCGTTATCGTGAGGTTCTAGCGCATTTACTTATGGATTTCTTTAGTTAATTTGTTTTGATACCTTAGTGTATGGTGATTGTATGATATCCTAGTATTGGTTGTGCTTATTCTTCTTATGAGCGTCGCGAACTTATAAGATAGCGTGTTAATCTCTAATGAAGCGAAAGTGAATTTAGGGGTTTAGAACTTGCCATGCTAGTATAGGTACATGTAATTGATATGCATGATTCGTAGGTAATTTTAACCATTTTACTTGCCCTATGTAATCACGATAGATAACTTAAGCATTAAACCGTTATTTTGTCAAATTCTATAGACATATAGGATCTCAATATAATTGGTGCCTATTCAGCTTCTATCTCTTTTGTGGATATCTGGTAGTAGGGTATTCGTACAATGAAAGTTGGCGTTTACTAGTTTCGTGTTATCTGATCAGTATCATCACCATTGCATGCTAAGGTTAAGAGCAAAAAGGCTATTGAATGAGGTAGTAATGAAGTTGAAATCCCATGTTTGTGTCATATAGTAACCAATTCCTTTTAATCTCTTAGTTAATGTTCTTTAGTATAATCTCTTAGTTAATCATAGTTATAAACAATCTCAATTTGTTAATCATCTTAGCATTGAATAATAACCATATCATTGTTGCATAAGTGCATTATTTGAATTAACCTAAACCAGTCTCTGTGAGAAGAACTAAAAATAATTCTATATTACTTGCGATCGTGTATACTTGTGTGAATGTTAGCGCGTGTTTTCGTCCTAACAGTGTACATGACAGTAACCCAATCAACTCCCCTCCAATTCATTTGGAGGTTCCCACTACAAGTGGAGGACAACACCCTGTCATAAACACAGTGCAAGATGTGTGTCAAACTGTGACTCCTGTCACAGGTGGTTATGTTAGATTGTCACCTTCTCACCCAACAAATCAACCCTCAACCTCTCAACCTCAACAACCCCATCTCATCTCCCAGTGGCTCCAAGAAACTGCAGATCAACCTTCAACCATTGAAGACCTTGTAGTTGACCAGCTTGAAGGCCTTGCATAAATTTCTCAACAGCTGCTCACATCCAACATGTCAAATCAGGACTATCAAGCCATCATGCTTACCTACCAGACGGATGTTAAAGCCAATCAATCCAAGATTATTGATGAAGCTGGTCAGGATGCAAACTGTGATGCTTGGCTAGATAAAGAATTCCCTATTGCAATGGATGTTGTGCTAGCTAAATCCAGGGAGGAGTATAACACTATTCTGGGAAGCAATGCTAGATCTTTATCTCCTCAGAAAGTGTATGATGCCACCAATGATGTATACAAGACTCAAATCAAGGCTTGCCATAACTTTGGAAAAACACTTCAAATTACATTGAATGGACATCAAGACAAAATAATGAAGATGGTGAGGGAAAAGATGGATCAAATCATCCCTTCTCAAACTGAGATTAAAAACAAATTCACAAACTTTGCTGATCAGATGTCAAGGTATGACCAAAGTGGAGTGGAAACAAGTGTCAAGAATCTCAAGACCTTATTTGTGGCCCTGAATGAACAAGTTTAAAAACATATCACTCATTCTAATGATTAAAGACTGAAACTGGATCAAATGAACTCTAGAAGATACACTGCTTCAGCCTTGCTCATGGATGAAATTAAGAAGGCTATGCATGACACTTTTGGGGTCTCTACTTCCTCCACATCTCAATCCTCATCTACAATGCAAGTTCAAGAACTACAACAACATGTATCTTTATCCAATCTTCCAATGACTCACTAAGTGCACAAGTACAAGATCTTACATCTTTGGTGCAGAGTCAACAGACAGACATCAAAACCCTAGTGGACTCTCACAAGCATCTCCAAATGTAAAATTTTGTTGCTTTGGGAGCCATCATGGGGAAGCTCAACATACTATTGCCCTCACTACCTGAAGATGTAAGGCCAGAATTACCAACTCCCCTACTCATGCCTGTCACCAAGACTAAGGGGGAGATTGAAGCTAGGATTCAACAATCCAAGGATGCTGGTAAATCTAAATCTAAAGAGTCTATCACATCAGTTCAACTTGGTCAAAGTTCTACACAAACTCAACAATTTCGATATGTGGGAAAAGAAAGACTCATCAAGGCTGCAGAAGGACCAAATCAAGATCAAGAATTCAGTGAACTTCTTGTAGTCCTGAGGATGTCTCTTCAAAATAAGTACATCACATACAAAAGAGCATTGGCCAAGACTATCAACTCCATCAGGGCAGTAGTTGTGAATATTGAGAACTACTTACAGAAGAGGATTGTTGTCAACATCAATGATGGTGGTGTGGATAGATGCCTTCAAGTATCTCTCTTAAATCTCAAAACTTTAAAGGCATCTGAGCTAGATGTTGTGATTGAAAAAGTACATTTAGTCATCACAGAGGACACTCAGCTTCTTCATGAGCTTAGAAATGCACAGATAACAGCTTTTCCTGAAGCCTATCTATATCCAAGTAAGGGGGTATCCTACATCTTCTCACAGACCAAGAGAAAAAAAATCTTCAATATTCCCAAGAACTGTGTGAAAGGGAACATGAGGCTTTCATGACTCTTCAATCTGATTTGAAATATTAAAAGATCAAGAAAATTGAAGATGAAGAAATGATCCGAATTCTTGAAAGGTATATGGTAAATGCTGACACCATGTTTTCATCCTCTCAGTTTAATTTAAAAAATGACAAGGATGATAATGAGCAAAAGCATGATGAGCAAAAACCTTCTGGCTAAAATCCAAGTCAATCTTTAAGAGCAACTGACATCAAGGATGATGAAAGAAGGAAGAAAAAGAAGGAGGACAATTCAGGACCACACCAACAAACCCTATAAATCAAAATCAATCAGTCTAAACCTACCAAACCTTTTGGCTCAAACACTAAACCATCTTTCACCTTAAAGCGAAAATTTCTATACAAGCCAACTACAAATTCACTTCTCAAAATCCCAATCACTACCAGCCAAACTAGCTTGAAGAAAATCATAACCTTACCTTTATTTAAACCTCCAACCAAGACATGCTTTGAATCTATTGGGAGAAGAACAAAGCAACTACAAGTTACTGAAAAATCACTCTGGAATTTCTATGATCAATCTAACTTTCTGCCTCTAAACTGGTGCTTCACAGATAAAGAATATTTTCAACAGCTAGCTGAAGAAATAGTCAGAGTTTGGGTAGTATCTATACAGAATTCAAAATTTATTATGATTATGGTTCTTTCACTCTACTTGGCAGTAACCTAATGGACACACTTTCAACCATAGAATTCAAAAGAGTGATCAGTTTGATGAAGGATAAGGATACAATCACAAGGTTTTGGAAAGCTGCATATTGTATATGGGTGAAAGAAAGAGATGAGGAAATTGCAAAAGTAAAGGCTGAAAAGGAGGAAAGAGAAGTATACAGAAGAACTTGCAAGAATTGAGAAAAAATCAAATGAGCTTAAAGCAAAAGGGATAAGCAGACTCTCTAACGATGGACATTTTCTGAACATAAAAGTTGGCAGATTCTCCAGATTTAGAGCAGGTTATTTAAATGGCTATTCATTGGATGAGTGGCTCAAGCTTAAGGAAGCCTTAAGGGGAACTGAGATCTTAGAAGAAATGGAAGTGTTAGTAACTCTTAAGGATCTCATTAGAAAAGAGCCAGGCTATGAGGACTTTGTATAGTGAATTTCCTGTTAAAAATTCTATAACCTCTCAATGTTAAGTATTGTACTTTTGTCAATTTCTTTTTAAAGTTTAATTGTTCATTGTAGCTTGGGGTTAGTCTTATTAACAGGCATAAATTTGTGATAAGCAATCTTCTCACAAATTGGAGGAGATTGTTGTGCAAGACATGGCTGTACTATAACAAGACTAAGTCAAATTGACAACCCTAAGTAAGTTGTATGATAATCTAAAATTTGTATTTTGTATTATATCACTTAAGTCTGTAAAATGTAATTAGATTAGACTGGAGTATTTTTCTGTAAATAGTCTCAAGCCTAAGAATAAACTCTGAAAGAAGATCACGAAGGTCATGCCTCAGAAAAAGTGTGAAGAGGCTTGGAGTTGAATAAATCTGTTTTGGGAAAAATATTCTAAGTCAAGAAATCTACAAGTCACGGATTAAGTGTTATAGAGAAGTCATTCGAGAACTCCAAAATGACTTATCGAGAAGTCAAGGAAAGCTTATAGAGAAGTCTCAGAGATATCAAAAAGCCAAATTGAAGACATGAAGATTGAAGATTGAAGATATCAATAAGTCATTTCTCCACTAGAAAAGTAAGAGATATCGAAAATTCAAAATACCATTAGAGAACTCAGAGATATCGATAAGTCAAAATATCACTAGAGAACTCAGAGATATCGACAAGTCATTTTTTCACTAGATATCTCTGAGATATCGACAAGTCATTTCTTCACTAGAGAACTCAGAGATATCGATAAGCCAAAATGAAGACATGAAGATTAGTGATCTCGCTAAGTAAAATTATCTTATAGAGAACTCAAAGACCTCGATAATTCAAACCACTATACAGTAATTAGAGATCTCGATAAGTCATTATACTTATCGAGATGTGGAGTTATCTATATGACTAACTGGAGATCTCGATGTATAGCTCAAGTACAGAATGCAGATCAGTTTAATAGCCAAGATTATCAATCAACAAACAAATCAATCACTGATTTGAAAAGTCTACAAAAGCAGCTTGAAGGGTACAAGATCAAAGGCCAAGATTAACTGACAAAGTAAAGTCACAGACATGCACGATTTGCAAAGATACACTAAGTCAGAAATAGAAAGTTTTAGTTAATTTAAAGTAGGGTTTAGTACATGCTTTTGCATGCTATGTAAAACCAGTGTTTACTATTCTATAAAGTAAACTCTGGATACTTTGTTTTTTGAAAGCAGCAAATATAGATCTGAAAAATTTTGTAACTCTCAAGAGAGAAGCTGAGTTCTTAACATAACAAGAACCCAGAAATTTGTAGCAAAACACATACTTGATTTTAATATAAAATTAAGTGAGTTTGAAAGATAGTGTGTTCATGTGCATGTTTTATTATTCCTGTCAAAACATATTATCTTTACAAGTTACATTTCTTATCTTCTTTGTTCACCAAGCTTAAGAAAATTAAACATTCATTAAAATAGTCTAAAACACATTCACCCCCTGTGTTGTATTCCTTAGCTAACAAAGACTGTACGCCAGGGACGGTGTGTGTTGTCGGGGTGGCTGGTGCTTTCTGGGCCACGTCGAGAGACTGAGTGACTGGATTTATTGGGAAATTGAGCGATTGAGAACAAACTGTAAGGGAAAAAATTAGACTTGTGACAACTCCAAAAAAAAATGTGTACGTTTGGCTAACTTGTGCTTAAAGTGGATATAAATATTTTTTTAACTTATTAAGGCTGTTTTGGGATATTAAGAAAAACTTAATATTTTCTACTTCCAGCTGAAAGTGCACTACTCCTCCCCTCAACATTTTCATTTCATATCAATCTTATTTCTTTTATTTGTATATTTTATTGAAATTGTATGTACAAAGCATCCGTTGTTTAAATCTAGGTTTTTAGGTATCTTTAGTTGAAATTATTTTCTCGGTTCAATTAATTATTTTCATTTTACTTTTTAATGCTTCGTTTAGGAGAGAGTGTTCAAATTTTATAAAAGAAATAATTGAGTGTATTTAGATAAAAAATATTATGTATTTCTTTAGTTGGGTTTATAAGTTTTATTTTTTGATTTAAAATTCAATTATCGAAATAATTATAATAAATAATTATTTTTTATAAAAAGCATTATCAAGTTATAAGTAATATAATCTAAACACCCAAATAATTCTAAGTAAAATTATTCAAATACCTAAAAAACTTATTTTAATTTTTTTCTTTTTTATTAATTTTAGTTTTACAATATATGTTTTAAAATATTTTTTTATTTTAAAAATCACTAATTAAGATAATTATATTTAAAAATATTTATTTTAGTTTATATAAATATTAAAAATTCTACCTTATGAATAAAAGTATCCAAATATTTATATAAATTCTAATTATTAATATACTAACCACTTACTCAATTTAATTAATGGGTTAAATAGGTTTTAAATTTCTCAAACGGGCACAAAAAATATTCTTTTATTTATTTGATGTAGATCCGACAACTATTATTTTTTCTATGGTTAAATCAAACTATGTTTTAGTCATTACACTATAGTTTAAACTATAGATACCTAGGCCTTTAAATCTCAAATATTTTCTCAAGGGTAGTACAATAATTTTAGTAGCTATACATATTATTTCCAAAAAAACTATACATATTAAAAAATATTTATTTTTGGGAAATGAGAACTTTGAGGTAGTAGTCACCGTTTTAATTTAGGGTCAATCAATCTTCAATCAACCGTACGCAATAATTACCACCTAAGATAGTGTTTCGAGAGGGTATACCGTACACAGCCTTACCCTCATTCCAAAGGATGATGAGGTTGTTTTCTCAAAAGACCCATGACTTGTGTGTGCACAAATATGCGTGTCCTAGGTACAAAATGATATACAATCATACATGGAAGTAAGTTAAAGTAAGCGAGACAATACCTCAGCTCATGGTTTTCTTCACATGGGACTTACCTATACCGTAAAAATCTTCGCTCATTGGATCACTTAAACCCTTTCCACCCTGATTTGGAGGTCAATAGTGAATGTCGTAAGTCCCTTCTATTTTCCATATATTGCACTCATTTTGATGCCCCAAACTCAATCTTTCCCTTGAAAATCACACTGCATACTAAATATTTTGAATTTACCACATACCTATTCAAAAAAAACTGAAACCAATCACAACCCATCTACCATGTTGTACAATTGGTCATATGGCCACAAAAAGTGAAATTTTAGCACCTACACGAATAACTAAAAGACTATTAATGACGATGAAATCAAACTACCAAACTTAATAAGTATAAGTATTAAACAAAGTAAATTATTAAAATAAGTATACTAAACTACATGTTACATATGCAAACTACGAAAGTCAAAACTAATATGCCACCCTAATCCGACTGCGCCAAGATATCCTATCTGAGGTCAGATCATCTCTGAGCTTTAGGACCCTCAAATCCAGCATGAATAGGTCAGCCCAAGTCTGCCTTGGCCTCCATTTCCTTCTCGATCCCGATACCACTAAATCCTCTACCCTGTGCATTTGAACAGATACCCTTCTTCTCCAAATATGACCAAACCAATGCAACCAGCCTTCTCACTTTTTCTGCCATAGGTGCAACTCGTAATTGATTCTGGAAAAAACCAAATGCAATCTATTCAATATGGTACGTCCACAAATCTACATTAACATTCGTACTTCCGCTACCTATAATCTATACTCTTGAGCCTTTTTTAATGCACAGTATTCTGACTCGTATAATAAAGATGGTCTAATCACTACCCTATAAAATTTTCCTTTTACTTTTAAAGGAACCTTCATATCGCACAATATTCCTGTAGCCGCCCTCCATTTTAGACATTAAACTTTTCCAAATTACGTCACACGATACACTATCATATGTTTTCTCCAAATATATAAACACCAAGTGTAGGTCCTTACTACGTTCTCGATATTTTTCCATCAACTGTCTAAGGAGGTGGATTGCCGCCATGGTCGACCTTCCCGGCATAGAACCAAATTAATTTTCTGACACTTCCACCTTGCTTCTTAACCTAGTTTCAATCACTCTATCCCATAATTTTATAGTATGACTTAGAAGTTTAATACCATGATAATTTCTACAACTCTGTGCACCTCCCTTATTTTTATAGATTGGTACTGCCATGATAAGCCTTCATTCCTGCAGTATGTCACTAGTCCGAAGTATAGCATCGAATAACCTCGTAAGCCATTGCTCCTTTTCTTCACCTAAACACGATCATATCTCTATAGGTATTTGACCAAGCCCCGTAGCTTGACCTCTAACCATCTTCTGTAATGCTCCCTTAACTTCCTCTTTGCTTATTGAAGGATGAACACCAAAGTCAAGGTGGGACTCACAAACTTCTCTTAACTCCCTGACATCGATTCTCTCCTCACAAAATAACTCCCTAAAATAGTTATGCCGTCTGCTTCTAATATCATTATCCTTCACTATCACATGTTCATTAACATCCTTTATAAACTTAACAAAACCTAAATCTCGTCTCCTCCTTTCTCGAGCCTTCGCTAATTTATAAATACCATTTTGACCCTCTTTTGTACCAAGGTGATTATACATAGTCTCATACGCCTTTGATTTTACCTCTGCTACTGTCTTCTTGGCATTACGTCTAGCTTCCTTATATAAAATTCTTCTCATATCAACTTGTTCCTCATTTTGGCAACACATAAGTTCCCAAAAATAATCAATTTTTACTCGCTCCTGTACCTCCTGGCCCCACCACCGTCCACCAAGCTTTTTTTTGAACCTGAACCTTTTTTCTGAGGTAACACCTAACATATCTGTGGCCATATTTCTGATTGTAGAGGCCAATCGATTTAGGGTATTGGGCCAAAATAACACGATTTTAATATAGAAGGTGTGTATGCATAAGTTACGAAGAGGTAGAGATGATTGAAACTTTTGTATGAGTGTGATGATAAGAAATGGGACCCACCTATGTGTTTTTGTAAAATAATTACAAAAATGATTGAATTTTGAAACTTTTTGACAAAACTAGTCACTCTTGAAAACTTGGCCAAATATGGTTGTTTCAATAATAATATCGTGAATGCGTATTCGTATATGTAATGACCTATTAGGTAATGAATACAACACAGAGAGGGCATGAATGTGTTTTGGATATTTTTAAGGCTTTTTAAATGTTTGTTAATTTGGTGAATAAAGCAGATAAGAAATGTAGCAATACTATGTTAACTGAAAATAAACAGTGCACACAATATTTCAAAACTCACTTAATTTTGTATTAAAATCAAGCTAGTGTTTTGCTACAAATCCTGGGTTTTTTGTAAGTAAAGAACTAGGCTTCTTCCTTGAGAGAGTTACAAGAAATTCTAGATCTGTTGGATACAAATAAAAGCAAAGGACCCGTGTTTACTTTATAGATCAGTAAACACAGGTTAACACAGCATATAATTTAATGTACTAAACCCCACTTTAAGTTATCTATAAAGCATTCCATTTTTGGCTTAGTGTATCTTTGCAAATCCTATGAATCTGTGACTTTCCTTTATCAGTTAATCTTGGACTTTGATCCTGTACTTTTCAAACTGCTTTTGAATACTTTTCAATCTAAGTTACTAGATCGTTTGTTGATTGATAATCTTGAATATTTAACTTAACAGGAATTTGTACTTGAGCTTCATATCGAGATCTCCTTTTTGATATATAGAGAACTGACATCTCGATAAGTATAATGGCTTATCGAGATCTCTTAGTTCTCTATAAGTGTTTTGACTTGTCGAGGTCTCTGAGTTCTCGAGGTAACTTTGGCTTGTCAACGTCTCTCAGTTCTTGATGTAACTTTGACTTGTCGAGTCTATAAGTTCTCGAGGTAACTTTGACTTGTCGTGGTCTCTAAGTTCTCGAGGTAACTTTGACTTATCGAGGTCTCCAAAACTCTGAATGTAGAAATAACTTTTCGATATCTCTGAGATCTCTATAGGCATATTGACTTATCGATATCTCTGAGATCTCAAATGAAATATTTGACTTGTCGATATCTCCAAACTTCATATCTTCATTTGAACTTGTCGATATCTCTGAGTTCTCTATATATGCAAAGTGACTTGTCGATATCTTCAATCTTCGTATCGTCATTTAACTTGTCGATATCTCTGGGACTTCTCTATAGGACAATTTGGACTTCTCGATAAGTCATGCTAGAGTTCTCGAATGACTTCTCTATATGACTTGATCTGTGACTTGTAGATATCTTGACTTAAAATGTTTTTCCAAAAAATGATTTATTCAACTCCAAACTTCTTCACAATTTCTCTGAGGCATGATCTTTTTGATCTTCTTCCAGAGTTTATTCTTAGGATTGAGAGTGTTTACAGGAAAATACTCCAGTCTAATCTTTGACATTTTACAGACTCAAGTAATACAGTACAAATACAAATTTAGATTATCATACAACTAATTCTTAGGGCTATCACTTTGACTAGTCTTGTTATAGTACAGGCATGTTTTGTACAACAATCTCCCCTAATTTGTGAGAAGATTGTTTATCACAAATTCATGCCTGGTAATAAGACTAACCCCAAGTTACAATGAAACATATATATTACATAAAAGTTGACAAAAATACAAGTACAGCTTTTTATACATAAATTGATTACATGAGTTTGACAGGTACATTCATTACATGAAATCCTCATAGCCTGGCTCTTTTCTAATGAGTTCTTTAAGATTCACTAACATTTAAAGTTCCTCTATGATTTTAGTACCTCTTAAAGCTTTCACAAGCTTGAGCTACTCATCTAATTAAATAACCATTCAGGTAACCAGCTCTAAATCTTGAAAATATATCAACCTTTATATTCAAAAAATGTCCATCCTTCGAAAGTCTGCTCATCCCCTTTGCCTTGAGCTCATTTGATCTTTGTTTAATTCTTGTAAGTTCTTCTGCATATTTTCTGTCATTTTCTTCCTTTTCAGACTTTGCTCTTGCATTTCTTTCATCCTTTTCTCTCACTCATACACATAGTACAGCCTTCCAAGCCCTTGTAATAGTATCATTATCCTTCATCAAGCTGATCAATCTTTTAAATTATGTGGTTGAAAATATGTCCATTAAGTTGCTTCCAAGTAGAGTGAAGGTATCATCATCATAATATATCCTGATTTATATGTAAGATACAACCCAGACTCTGACTATTTCTTCAGCTAACTGTTGAAAGTATTCTTCATCTGTAATGCGCCAATTCAGTGACAGAAAATAAGATTGATCATAACAATTCCCCATAGCCCTTTCAGTAACTTGCAGTTTCTTTGGTTTTCTTCCAACAGATTTGTAATTAGTTTTGACTGGTGGCTTGAATGAGGGTAGATTTATGATTTTCTTCAAGGTGGATTGACTGAATGTGATTGGTATTTTGTGTAGGGTGTTTGCAGTTGATTTGTACAAAAACTTGGGCTTTGAGGTCAAGGATAGTTGAATGTTTGAGCTTATAGGTTTAGTGGTTTGAGCATTTCGGATTTGGATTGACTGGACATTTTTCTTGGTTTTTGAATCATCCTCATTCTTGTTTCTTCTCTTCTCATCCCCTCTTTTCTTATTATCTCCCTTCTTCTCATCCTGCTTCTTTTCTTTGTTGCAAGTTGCTTTGGAGGACTGACTTAGATTTGAGCCAAAAGGTTTTTGATCATCTTTCTTTTGCTCATCATCATCCAAATCATCCTTATTGAATTGTGTTTTGGGCAACTTGGCTTCAGGATCTCTCAAGTATCTCCCCAAAATATTTATTATCACTATATCTTCATCAGACTTGTTCTTCTTGGCCTTCAATCTAGTTTCCAGAGTCATTATTAGCTTTCTGTGTGCCATGACACAGTGTCTGGGAACAAGAAAATTCTTGAGTTTCTTGGTGTTTGGACATATGTAAACCACTCCCTTGTGTGGATAGAGATATGCTTCTGGAAAAGCAGTTTCTTGAGATTTTTATAATTCCCTAAGCAAGAGAGTGTCTTCATTGATTACTTTATTGACTTTTTCAATGAAGATGTCCAATTGAGATGTTCTTCTTGATGCAAGAAAATTTAAGGACACTTGCATGCATCTATCTACACCTGAGTCATTGATCTTTATTACAACTCTCTTCTCCTGAAAATTACCTTTGGTCACCAAAATCACCATTATGAAATTTATGGTCTTGTTTAAATCCCTCTTGTAAGTGATGAAATTGTTGTTGAGAGAAGCCCTAAGAGCCTTTAGCAAATCTTTAAATTCCTTGCTTAGACTAGGCCCCTCAGCTGCTTTGATAAGCCTCTCCATTCCAACATCAACTTCAACTACTTGAGATTTGCCTTTATTAGCAGCTTGAGCTTCAATAGATGTAGATGTTTGGGATGATTTTAGTAACCTAGCCTCTATCTCCCCCTAGTCTTGTTGGAAGGCATGATAAGAGGTGTAGGGATTTCAGGTCTCACAGATTCTGAAAGTGCAAGCATTTGAATGTTGAGTGCACCCATGATGACCCCCAGAGACACATAATTCTTCATTTATAGATGCTTGTGGGAGTCCACCAAGATTTGAATATCAGCCTGTTGACTTTGAACCATGGTTGTGAGTTAGGAGACTTGATTTGTTAAAGACTCATTGGCTGACTGTAGGGTAGATACCTGAGTTTGAAGAGCCTGAATTTGCAAGTTTGTTGATATAGAGATTGGTTGTTGAGAGCTGGAAGAAACTGAGGTACCAAATGTGGCCTGCACAGCTTTCTTGATATCTTCCATTAAAAGAGCAGATGGCTCATATCTGCTTTGATGAAGTTGGTCTAGCTTAAGTCTGGTATCATTAGACTTGGTGATGTGATGTTGAACCACTTCATGCAAGGCCACAAAGGATTGCCTCAGGTTTTTGATATTTGTATCTATTGGAGTCAGATCAAATCTTGCCATTTGGTCAGCAAAATGTTTGAATTTTGATTGAATCTTGACTTGTGAAGAAATAATTTCATCCATCTTCTCCCTTACCATCTTTCTGATCTTGTCTTGATGACCAGTCAATTCTAGTGCTTTACCAAATAGGTGAAAAGCTTTGAGCCTTGTAGACTTCATTGACTGCATTATATACTTCTTGTGGAGTCAGGACCTTGGCATTGCTCTCCAAAATTGTGACATACTCCTCTCTGAATCTTGCCAAGACCTGATCCATCTCCAGTATGAAGTCTTTAGAGAGCCAAGCATCTACATTTCCATCTTGCTCAGCTTCATTAACTATCTTCTGCTTTTATTTTTCAACTTCTTCATTGTAGGTTAGCAGAATTGCCTGATAGTCTTGATTTGACATATCTGAAGTGAGTAGATATTGAGTGATATTTGCGAGGCCTGACAGTTGGTCAACTAGAAGATCATTTACTGTGTTTGGTTGGTATTGAGCATTTTTTAACCACTGTTGGATTGGGTGAGATGGTTGTTGTGAAGGGTTGGATGTTGAAGGAATGTATGTGGGTTGTGAGGTGAAGGGTAGAGTTTCAGTAGAACCACCTGTGACAGACATCACATTTTGACTCACAGGGTGACCTGTGGTTATGACAGTTTGTTGTTCTCCACTTGTGGGGAGAACCTCCATTTGAATTGGAGGAGAGTTAACTAGGTTACTGTCATGTACTCCAGTCTCAAACCCTTGTGTTTCTTTCAAAATACCGTCACTTGAAAGTGATATACTTGCCTCCCCCATAGCAGGATCATTGGAAATTGAACTTCTAACTTCAATTATGAGTGCAATCTCAGCTAGGGTTTTGAGGGGAGTTATTCCCATGTAATAACCCCAATTTTTAGAATTTTTGAAACACGGATGAATAGTAACTTTTGCTGATGATGCTGATTAAGGAAAATTATCATACCACGCTATATAGGAGTACTGTTATGGAAATTCTAAAATCGTATTAGTATTCCATAAAGTAAATAAGTGTATGTAAAGATCGTCAGAATCCAAATTCGAACACTTTGATTTTTCCCGAAAATCCACCAGATACCGAAAGAATTGAGTATAAGGTAACATGATTAAAAGGATTTAATTCAAGGATTATAAGAGAGGATCATAAAAGGGAATATAAAATATTGAGAAAGGTTTAGGGGAACCCAAGTAATAAGATCCCGGGTATGATCTCTCAAACGATAAACGAGAACGAAAGTTAAGCGAACTGTATAATAGATCAGCGATCATTAGCCAAGTAATTAGGGGTTAATCAAAGAGGTTAATGGACGATGATGTCATCACACCAACAAGAGGAAGACAAGTGTAACAAGATGACATAAGCAGATGACATGAGCATGACAAAGTGGAAAGGATTGGTTGGTTGATTGTGAGCCACACAATTTTTACCATGGTAACAATTTAATTAACAAACAAAAGGTAGCAACCAAGCCAAGGCAAAACAAATCACAAAACACAAATTAGAAGTTGACTTTTGCTTTCCAAGAACAAAAGCTCTCGGCCAAAACCAGAGCAGAAACTTCAAACTATCATATCTCCTTCAATACTCACTCAAATAGTATTTTCTATAGCTCTTTGGAAAGGTATTGAGATGGCCTACAACTCTTGTTCACAAGTCTCGTCCAAATAAACATGGTAAGACCCTCGTTTTGACAGTTCTTTCAATCTGACTTTTAGAAACTTCAAAACCTAACTTTGTGTTCTTGATTTCTTTGGAAAGATCAAGCTTGTAGGAGGTTAGATTAAGGCTCCCTAAGGCTTCCTAGCAACTTAACACCTACCAAGGAAGGTATCAACTTCAAACCCTAGCTTTGATTTTATGATTCCATTAAGTTTTATTGAAGCATTGTTAGTATTAAGGCTTGATCTTTGATTATAAGTAGTTTTGGTGGATTTGTATTGGTTTTGAATATTGGGTCTTTGATTGGTTGGATAAAGTGGTAAAACTTGGAGTTGGGGATTGAGTTTGTAGTATTATGGTTGAATATTGTTGTATTGGTGGTTGTGAGTGAATTGATTAAAGAATGAGTGAGTGACTTATGACTCCGCTTATTTTATTAAATAATATCCTTTATTTTATTAAAGAATAATGTTTCGATAATCAAACTTATTTTTATTATTTAAATAAAGATCGTATATCTTTTGTTATTTATTATTCATTTCAAGTATAAGTTTTCAAACTTATACTTCAATTATTTTTATAAGGATTATCCTTTTGGGAATATTATTTAAATAATAATATTCAGATATTTTCTAATATATCGGGACTGATTTATTTTATTAAATCAGCATTACTCCAAACATTCTTAAAAATATTTCCGAATCTTCAAAATGATTTTTAAAGGTTAGAGCGGATCCCAAAACTCGTTTTCAAATTTAAGATCTTCCTTTTTGAAGGGGACTTGAATACTCGCTCAAAAATCTAAGGGATCCGGCTCTGTGGTGTATTTTATATTCGCAACGAGGTTGCTGTTTTGATAAATAAATTGATTACTTACCCAACGTTCGGGAAGTAAGTCCATCTATTTGAGTCGGCATAAGTAACATGGGCTCAGTGGGCGTCCATGAAAGTGTAAGTGGCTCAGTGGGAGTCCATCAATACGTAAGTGGCTGAGTGGCAGTCCAGCATAGGTCCTAATGCGGCCAGGGTGATGACCAGTGAGGAATTCGTCCATCTACTAGTAGAAAAGGTTACTTATTGATATCTTTGCCTCATCAGCAAGATATCAGGTTTATGCCAAGGTTTTCTCCTTTCCAAATTCATTGGATATTGCAACTCTGTTTATAATTTTCATAACAGAGGTTTTCAAGGAGTGTATAAAATGTATATATATATAGGTGTATATATATATATCGGGATTTAATGAAGTATCTCGTAACTTCATTTCTTTCAAATGATATTTCAAAGATTGAATCTATTCAAGTCTTATCTTGTAGTCTCATCAGTGTGATGAACTTTTGAAACTGGTTATAACTTGAATGGTGGTAGTTCAAGTAGTATTTGGAAAAGATATAAGTATATTGGAGTATCTTGTAACTTCATCTTTTAAACTTATATCTAGTAAATAATTATCTTATGCATGTCAAAGATTTTCAGAAAAATGTTGAGACAAGGTTAGATATATGAGATCACCTTGCAACGATATTTTTATACAGTTATAAACTGGAACTCTGTGTATATTATACATGTCAGAAGATTTCAAAGATTGTGAAAAGTATATATGTATATATATACTGAATATTTTGCGACTTGGTCGCATTAAGATAACAAACTTGGTTCATTTTTTACTTGACCAAGACTTTCATGAGTACTATGAGAATGCTCATATATTGTTAATCATTATACATATTATTTCGGTGAGCTTGTTGCTCACCCTTGCTTTCTTCTTTCATCACACAACAACAGATAGACAAGATGAACAGGACCAAGCTCCCAATTTACGAGCGAATAGGAAATGTTCCGCAGTTTCCTGTAGGCGTTGATGTCATTGTAGCTGAGGTAGAAATTACCAATAGGCTAGGCTTTCAACTTCTGATGTATCAGACTTATGTATCTATATGAATTGTAATAATGGCAAAGAAATGTAAATTTATTCAGAAACCCTTTTAAGGTGTAACGATTTATAATTGTGGAATAAAATGACTTGTGTTATTTTTGGTATTCATCTCTGAGACTATAACTTGTGGTGTGTGTGTGTGTGTATATTGTGGGGTCACAGTACGCAGTAGTTGGTTGTTTATTATGGTTAAGTGTTATTAAGGGAAATGGAACTCGTGACAACCCGGATCCCCGACCCCGGATTTGGGGGTGTTACAGCCCATAAGAGGACCTCCAATTAAATTGGAGAGGATTTAGATAGGTCCCCCTCAGGAGTACTACCCTCAAACCTTGTAACCTGTGAAGGTTGATTTGCACATGAAGGTGCATTTGTAACCACCACAGGATCTTCAGTAAAAATTGATGATACCCTTGTATTTTTTGTAATATCCCATATTTTCAAATATTATTATTATTATTATTATTTGGAATTGTTTATGTGATTTTTTTATGTGAATTTTGGTGAATTATATGATAAGTGGAATTGATGTTTGGGTGTTTATATGTGATATTCTTTGATTATTTTAATTTTTATATGTCCAGAATAAAATATAGATAATTGTGATATTTTTCTGGTAATTTTTGGATTGTTATATGATTTTATAATGATTTATGGATTTATTATTTATTTTCTGAGTAATTACAAAATTATTTTATAAAGCCGGGAATCGTCCAACTTCAATTGTTGTTACGTTTTTACAACCCGAAACTCTTCCAAAAACTCCTTCCTAACCTAATCTGGTAATTCAGGACATTTTTCGTGTTTTCACTTTTTCAATCCGGATTACGGTTTGACCCGTGCACGGCCCGGCGCAAGATTTTCGATACGATAGTTATTTTGATAAATCAATAAAACCTGTATTCTCGAGAGACGGGATATTTTTTATATTGTTTTCGTATATGGTGTTTTATGAAAAGCCCGGTATTGATGATTATCCAATTCTGGTATTAAATTGTATCGTTTTTATAGTTACTTAGCGGCTAAGTAATCTATTTTTGGATCATTTTGTAGTTACTTAGCGGCTAAGCAACTAATTTAACGATCCAAAACGATCCAGAACGATCCAATATTCCATAAATATAAATAGCCTATTTCTTATTTCATTTATTCCGTTTATTCATTTGCAACAAGTAAAAATACCGTAAATACAGAGAAAACCCTAGAAAACCGATACGTTCCTGAGAATCAATCGTACAAATGAAGGCGTTATCGAACTCCGATTCGGGCGTGCAGCATGTCAAAATGAAGCTCTCGAAATCTTCTTTCTGAATCAATCATCAATTTCAACCCAGAAATATCAGGTAATTTTTTGTTTAATTGTTTTAATTTGAATTTATTAAGGATTAAAATATAAATTTTTGTTCTTGATATTGTTGATGTGATTTGATGCTAGAATCGTGTAGATAATATTTTTCTGATTATTTTGGTATATTATATGTCAAAAACTGAGTTCAATAACATGGTTAAATTTGAGTTTAATCTTCGAATTAATAAAATTAGGGTTTTGAAGCTTTGAATGTTCTTAATTGGATTTAGGCGTTTTTGCCGTGAGGGTTATTTGTTTAAATTGATTACACCATTAGATAGACCGTTGAACAAGGAATCAATTGATATTAGTTTGGAGAACAAAGGGTAAGTATTCGAGCTCACCGGAAAATCGATGGCGGAGGCGGCGTTTTTCTTTAAATCGACGTTATGGCCATTTGGCCATGATTTTGATAGAAACGATTGCATATTTGTGTTTCTGGACACTAGACGAGCAAACCCTGTAAATTTAGTGTCATTCTGGGCCGTTTTCGGTGGCCGGAAAAAGCACCAGGCGGCAGCTATGGCTGCCGGCCGCCGAAGTCGGTAGAAGGAGGAAGAAGATGGTGTAACTACCATTTTGCCCTCCTAGTTTGCAGAATCTTATAAATCAGTCCCTGTGATTTTAAAAATTTACAAAAATGATAATTCTGTTTCCAAAACTTTCAAAAAATATATTTTCTTTTTATTTTATTTTTAGAAAATTGTTTTTATTATTTAAAATTCAAAAAATCATTATTCTGAAAATTTATTTAAATTCAAAAATAAATCCAAATTATTTAGTTAATTAATTGTAGTTGATAATTAATTATTTAATTATTCAATTACTTTAAATATTAATTGATTAATTAATTTAATTAGTTATTAATTAATTTTAATAGATTTAATAATTAGATTTAATTATTTGTTTTTGATTTAAAAATTCTGAAAAATAGTTTCGAGCTTTAAAATATTATTTTAAATTATTTTTAAGGCTCGATAAGTCTTATAAAATTATTTTCGGGTATTTGAGCCCTATTATTTAATTATAAAATGATTTAGAGACCTGTTTTTATTCCGAACAATGTTTAAGAATTCATAATAAATCAATCGGTCATCCGTTTAATATGAAACGAACGCCTCTAGACTCAGAGAAATATTCCGCTTTCAATAAAAATACTATCGAGACCTAAATCCTTTTGTTTAGAAAGGTCGCTTGTTTTACAAATCATTCTAAGTCGATTATTGATCGATAAATCATATTTTTGACCCGATTTGAGTTTTAAACATACCGAGTCGAACTTTTTGGCGAACCAAGGCATGTGTTATATGAATTATATGATACATGAGTTATGTGTTTACGTGCTATATGAATTACGTGTGTATATGTGGGCTTAGAGTCCTGTGTTTAGCGGTTATCTTATGTGCGAGCTATCGTATGGGTAAACGATAAGGTATTGACGCGCAGTTCATCGAGTGATTATCGTTTAGGCGATTAAAGTTATATCTTTCAATTATAGATGCGGATCGCTCGAGTTGATCGGGGCAAGACATTGTAAAGAATGAGATGGAACGGTATTGGATAACTGGCTTCTAGCAATCGCAGGATCAGCATATCAGTCAAGTGTTGAAAAGAAAGGCGGTGATGTTTTGAGACAGAATTTTAGAGTAAATGCGTGTTTGCGAGTGTGACTAACTGCTAAATCCCAAAGGCAAGTATCTCTATCATCACTTATTGTTCAAGTGATATTTATTTTAAATCTGATCATGCAAGTATTGCTTTCCCTATTCTCAGTTTAGAATCGATAAATGTTTTACATATCGCTGAATTAAATGATTATGTTTATGCAAGTATTCTTCGGCTATTATATGTTCAGAATAGCTAATTGATTTTACATATCAAATTACGGGATTTATAAATATTTTGGATTTTAAGAAAGATGACGTTGTTTTGGTTTTGCTGCCCAAGTAAATGGGCGAATAAAAGTTTATAAGGGTGTCGAGTATTATGACCCCTTTCAATAAAATGTTTTAAGATTGGATGGTTGTGTAAGAGGTCGTGGCGGTGGTCCAACGGAGATTTAGGTATTATACAGGATATAATACCATTAGGCCGATATGTGCCTTGGGTGCCCCATTTGTTTAGTTGGATATGCTTCGGCATACCGGTGTTGCTCCGCGGCTGATCACCGGCGGCAACACACTGTCGTTCGAGGATTCTAATCTAAATTATTATATTGTTTTTGATGATCTTATAAGGAATGTTTTATCAACTGATTTGGTTTTGAATAAAAGTGGAATACAGTTTTGATTCAGTTGCTAATTTTATGGATACTTAGTTTGTTGTTAAATATCAAAGGTGGTATTAGTACAGATGATTGGTGTTGATTTCAGTATGGGATATTGTGAACATCAAAGTCCGTAGTGATATCTAATTTGATATGACAACAAGATAAGTATTAATATAAAGAGTTGAGTTTTGAATAAAGTTTATGATTCAATCCATAATCATTATTTCATGTTACTGTTGTTTACGATATTTCCGTAAACACTGTTTTTACGAGTTTTATTCTCGTCAAGATTCAAAGTATTGCTGAAGCAATTTCGCTCAAAAATACCAAAATGGTTTTGAATACAATTAAGGAATCAATTCTGGGATTCCTCAACTAAAATTTTATGATTCAGCAATTATGATTTTAAATGTTCTGCTCTAATGCAGATGTCGGTTTTATATCAAAACGATCCTATATTCGCTATAATGATCTTGCTGAGTATTTCTTTCGCTCATATTTACCTGTTTTTAAATTTAACCTCCAGTGAGGATTAGCTTGCGCTACTTAGCTGCGAAATTCGAGGAAGCAAAGAAATAGCTCTTGGAAGGTGGTTGGTCCAGGGTTTGCGGGCTAATGTAAGCTTTATTGTGTAAAGTTATATTATATTATATTATATTATAGTTGTGTATTTTATTTGGGCCTAGTATACTTCATTTCGAAGTTATACTAGTGGGTTTAGTTTTGAGTTGGAATTTATTGAAAAGAGTTTTAAAAGAAAGTGAAAAAATTATTTGTGGAATTTGGAATTCTTGTTTCTAGAACTGTAACCTTAAAAGATCTTGGATTAGTTTGGGGTCATTTATGATAAATATCTTCCGCTGGCATTTGTTTATTAATTAAACAGGTTGATTGGATTGAGGTTTCATTGTGACGACCAAATCCCTTGACCCCGGATTTGGGGGCGTTACAGGTTGGTATTAGAGCTGAGGTTATAGTAAACTAGAAACGAGAGTGTGTAGGAGTGTGTATAGCTATGTGAGGACGTTTGAGCTCATATCGAGTTCCTGTTGGACTATTGGATATAGTACCAACGAGTAAGTTAAGATAGGCGCATTCGTTCGAGATGGTTGTGTTCAGCTGGATGGAACTTCAAGAAACTGCAAACTTCTATTGTGAAATCTTCTGAGGCTACTATCATTCGATGAAGATTATCGATATTCTTAAAACATGAAAAAGTATCTAGAATCAAATGGCGAGTCAACAGAAGAGTTCAAATTGAATATAAGTATTAAGACCTTGGCAATACCTTCTATTTCTATAATTACTTTTGACATCTCTCAAAAAGAAGTAATTGTTAGAGGATATATTCCCTAACACTCATTTTCAATCATATCTGTGTTTTAAATGTGCCAGAGGCTGTCATGAAGCCTATTTTTCAGGTTTTGATAGCTCTGCCAAGTTATGATAATTTAATTCCACTTTTCTTATTTGGTGGATAGTTTCTTGGTGATGTGACACCAGTTGCTCATTTGGTGCCAGAATTTTGTTCTCTGGACTTCATTTCCTTCAGAAATATCAACTTTGAAATCTTTCCAGTTTTATTCATTTGATTTTGGATTCCTTTGATATTCTTTTATTATGACTAAGATGAACAACCTTAACTATAGGGGACACAAGGTATACCTGTCTGTGTGATAGGAGTTGGATGGGACGCCATCACTTGTGTGTGTTGTGAATACATGAAGGTTAACAACCTTTAGTAGTGTCTTAAATTGGGCACGCAACACCAAGTTCGTTTGATCATATTGATCTCTCAGTTATTCTTTTATTTCAACGATACTTTTCTCAAATTCAGATTTTGGTCCCGTTATGGAATCAAATTCTTTTCTTTTTGAAATTCCATGATTTTATCATTCCAAATATTCGAAGGTATGTCAATCAAGTTAAGATGAGTTATCCTGGTCAAGTCAAAGCAGAGTTATGTGATGGGATTACCAAGAGCAACAGTGGACTGCGATGCGGTTGTAATATCAGTGGCCTATATCGAAGTCAATATGTTTCTTTATTTCTTTATCTCTCTCTCTGTCTTATTCTTTCTCTCTATCTTTTTCTCTATTCTTCTTTCTCGCAATCGGTAAAAGAAATTCTATTGAAGAGTTGGTCAAAGGAGGTGGATGGAACAGTGGTGCACAGCGAAGCTCCTGTAAAAGTTTTATTATACAAGGAATACAAGATTTATTCGAGGTTTTGGAAAAATTGAGTTTATTTGGAAATGGAAAGCTGGTTAGAAGATCCCTTAGTGCTTTCTTCTGTTGATTCCGAGGACGGAATCCTTATAAGGGGGTAGATTGTAATATCACATATTTTCAAATATTATTATTATTATTATTTGGAATTGTTTATGTGAATTTTGGTGAATTATATGATAAGTGGAATTGATGTATAGGTGTTTATATGTGATATTCTTTGAGTATTTTAATTTTTATATGTCCAGAATTAAATATAGATAATTGTGATATTTTTCTGGTAAATTTTGGATTGTTATATGATTTTATAATGATTTATGGATTTATTAATTATTTTCTGAGTAATTACAAAATTATTTTATAAAGCCGGGAATCGTCCAACTTCAACTGTTTTTACGTTTTTACAACCCGAAACTCTTCTGAAAACTCCTTCCTAACCTAATTTGGTAATTCAGGACATTTTTCGTGTTTTGACTTTTTCAATCTGGATTACGGTTTGACCCGTGCGCGGCCCGGCGCAAGATTTTCGATACGATAGTTATTTTGATAAATCAATAAAACCCGTATTTTCGAGAGACGTGATATTTTTTTTATTGTTTTCGTATATGGTGTTTTATGAAAAGCCCGGTTTTGATGATTATCCAATTCTAGTATTAAATTGTATCGTTTTTATAGTTACTTAGCAGCTAAGTAATCTATTTTTGGATAATTTTGTAGTTACTTAGCGGCTAAGCAACTAATTTAACGATCCAAAACGATCCAGAACGATCCAATATTGCATAAATATAAATAGCCTATTTCTTATTTCATTTATTCCATTTATTCATTTGCAACGAGTAAAAATACCGTAAATACAGAGAAAACCCTAGAAAACCGATACGTTCCTGAGAATCAATCGTACAAATGAAAGCGTTATCGAACTCCGATTCGGGCGTGCAGTATATCAAAACGAAGCTCTCGAAATCTTCTTTCTGAATTAATCATCAATTTCTACCCAGAAACATCATGTAATTTTCTGTTTAATTGTTTTTATTCAAATTTATTATGGATTAAAATATGAATTTTTGTTCTTGATGTTGTTGATGTGATTTGATGCTAGAGTCGTGTAGATAATATTTTTCTGGTCATTTTGGTATATTATATGTCAAAAACTGAGTTCAATAACATGGTTAAATTTGAGTTTAATCTTCGAATTAATAAAATCAGGGTTGTGAAGCTTTGAATGTTCTTAATTGGATTTAGGTGCTTTTTCCGTGAGGGTTATTTGTTTAAATTAATTACACCATTAGATATCGTTGAACAAGGAATCAATTGATATTAGTTTGGAGAACAGAGGGTAAGTATTCGATCTCGCCGGAAAATCGATGGCAGAGGCAGCGTTTTTCTTTAAATCGACGTTGTGGCCATTTGGCCGTGATTTTGATAGAAATGATTGCATATTTGTGTTTCTGGACACTAGACGAGCAAACCCTGTAAATTTGGTGTCATTCTGGGCCGTTTTCGGTGGCCGGAAAAAACTCCAGGCGGCGGCTATGGCTGCCGGCCGCCGAACTCGGTAGAAGGAGGAAGAAGATGGTATAATTACCATTTTGCCCTCCTAGTTTGCAGAATCTTATAAATCAGTCCCTGTGGTTTTAAAAATTTACAAAAATGATAATTCTGTTTCCAAAACTTTCAAAAATTATATTTTCTTTTTATTTTATTTTCAGAAAATTGTTTTTATTATTTAAAATTCCAAAAATCATTATTCTGAAAATTTATTTTAATTCAAAAATAAATCCAAATTATTTAGTTAATTAATTTTAGTTGATAATTAATTATTTAATTAGTCAATTAATTTAAATATTAATTGATTAATTAATTTAATTAGTTATTAATTAATTTTAATTGATTTAATAATTAGATTTAATTATTTTTTTTGATTTAAAAATTCTGAAAAATAGTTTCGAGCTTTAAAATATTATTTTAAATTATTTTCCAGGCTCGATAAGTCTTATAAAATTATTTTCGAGTGTTCCAGCCCTATTGTTTAATTATAAAATAATTTAGAGACCCATTTTTATTCCGAAAAATGTTCAAAAATTCATTATAAATCAACCGTTCGTCCATTTTATATGAAACGAACGCCTCTAGACTCAGAAAAATATTCCGCTTTCAATAAAAATACTTTCAAGACTAAAATCCTTTTGTTTCGAAAGGTCGCTTGTTTTACAAATCATTGTGAGTCGATTATTGATCGATAAATCATATTTTTGACCCGATTTGAGTTTTAAACATACCGAGTCGAAACTTTTGGTGAACCAATGCATGTGTTATATGAATCATGTGATACGTGAGTTATCTGTTTACGTGCTATGTGAATTACGTGTGTATATGTGGGCTAAGAGTCCTGTGTTTGGCTGTTATCTTATGTGCGGGCTATCGTATTGATAGACGATAAGGTATTGACGCGAAGTTCATTGAGGGATTATCATTTAGGCGATTAAAGTTATATCTTTTAATTATAGATGCAGATCGCTCGAGTTGATTGGGGCAAAACATTGGGCAGAATGAGATGGAACGGTATTGGATTACTCGCTTCTAGCAATCGCAGGATCAGCATATCAGTCAAGTGTTGAAAAGAAAGGCGTGATATTTTGAGACATAATGTCAGAGGAAATGCGTGTTTGCGAGTGTGACTAACTGCTAAATCCCAAAGGTAAGTATCTCTATCATCACTTATTGTTCAAGTGATATTTATTTTAAATCTGATCATGCAAGTATTGCTTTCCCTATTCTCAGTTTAAAATCAATAAATGTTTTACATATTGCTGAATTAAATGATTCTGTTTATGCAAGTATTCTTCTTCTATTATATGTTCAGAATAGCTAAGTGATTTTACTTATCAAATTACTGGATTTATAAATATTTTGGATTTTGAGAAAGATGACGTTGTTTTGGTTTTGCTGCCCAAGTAAATGGACGAATAAAAGTTTATAAGGGTGTCGAGTATTATGACCCCTTTCAATAGAACGTTTTAAGATTGGATGGTCGCGTAAGAGGCCGTGGCGGCGGTCCAGCAGAGATTTACGTATTATATATGATATAATACCATTAGGCCGATATGTGCCTTAGGTGCCCCATTTGTTTAGTTGGATATGCTTTGGCATACCGGTGTTGCTCCGCGGCTGATTACCGGCGGCAACACACCGTCGTTCGAGGATTCCAATCTAAATTATTATATTATTTTTGATGATCTTATAAGGAATGTTTTATCAACTGATTTGGTTTTGAATAAAAGTGGAATACAGTTTTGATTCAGTTGCTAATTTTGTGGATACTTAGTTTGTTGTTAAATATCAAAGGTGGTATTAGTACAGATGATTGGTGTTGACTTCAGTATGGGATGTTGTGAGCATCAAAGTTCGTAGTGATATCTAATTTGATATGACAACAAGATAAGTATTAATATCATGAGTTGAGTTTTGAATAAAGTTTATGATTAAATCCATAATCATTATTTCATGTTACTGTTGTTTACGATATTTCCGTAAACACTGTTTTTACGAGTTTTATTCTCGTCAAGATTCAAAGTATTGCTGAAGCAATTTCGCTCAAAAATACCAAAATGGTTTTGAATACAATTAAGGAATCAATTCTGGGATTCCTCAACCAAAATTTTATGATTCAGCAATTATGATTTTAAATGTTCTGCTCTAATGCAGATGTCCGTTTTATATTATAATGACCCTATATTCGCTATAATGATATTGCTGAGCATTTATTTCGCTCAAACTTGCCTGTTTTTAAATTTAACCTCTAGTGTAGATTAGCTTGTGCTACTTAGCTACGAAATTCGAGGAAGCAAAGAAAAAGCTCTTGGAAGGTAGTTGGTCCAGGGTTTGCGGGCTAATGTAAGCTTTATTGTGTAAATTTGTTTATATTACATTATATTATAGTTGTGTATTTTATTTAAGCCTAGTATACTTCATTTCGAAGTTATACTAATGGGTTTAGTTTTGAGTTGGAATTTATTGAAAAGAGTTTTAAAAGAAAGTGAAAAATTTATTTATGGAATTTGGAATTCTTGTTTCTTAAACTGTAACCTTAAAAGATCTTGGATTAGTTTGGGGTCATTTATGATAAATATCTTCCGCTGGAATTTGCTTATTAATTAAACAGGTTGATTGGATTGAGGTTTCATAGTGACGACCAAATCCCTTGACCCCGGATTTGGGGGCGTTACATTTTTGTTGGTGTCATCAAGGTCTACCCCAGCATGTAGCCTCTCACCAACTAAATTTGGTTCCCGGGTGGTGAGCATAGTTTCTTGAACCATGTCACTTGAAGTTGGAAAAACTTGAGAATCAGATCAAGTGCTTCATTATATGAAGAAGAAATTTGAGAAATGAGAGTTTGGATTTCAGAATTGAGTTTTGGCCGCTCCCCCTGAATGGATGAGGGAGTTTTAAAAGATGTGATCTCCTTGTGTGTGCCATCCTTGTTTCTCCTTTCATACACTTGAATTTTTTGAAGTGATGGTGCAGACTTTTTAAAAGGTGCATTTGGGTGGATACTTTGTTTAACAGAGACACCCTGTTGAAAGAATGCCCCTAGAGTCTTTTTTAATCTGTATTTTACAACTACATCCTTTTTGGAGAATACAGAGGTGGCTTGAGTGGTCAGCTCAGTTTGTTACACCTTCTATCTTTCTTGACCAAGGGTGACTCTTGTTTAGTTTGATCCTCACCACTCTCATTTATTATTGCTAAAGGTGCCTACTTTCTCTTCTTTTTACTCACTTCACCCTTTTGAGAGGATGAAGTGGTTGGCTTCCTAGCTTCTATTGGTACCAAAGGAATGGTCTTAGCTTGGAAAGGCCTCTTTTGGTTGTCCTGTGTTTATGCTTCCACAGGTACAGGGACCATTACTGTACTAGATTCAACATTAGACCTCATGTCAGACATAGGGTAAGTGTAAGTCCTAAATCTCTCAAACATAAATGGAGTAGTTCTAAGACTTACAGGTACCTTATTTTTAGTAATAAGTGAACCAAATAGCACTTTGGACACTTGCTTACAGTTTCCAATTTTAGTCCTATCTATACCATTAAGCATATGAATATCATGCACTTTATGATTTAAAGCACACATTATAAATCTGGGAAGAAAAATTTTCTTTACCTCTTGTTGTCAAAGGCATTATGAGCCTGGTGCTTAGCTCCTCCATGATAAGATGACCTATATTGAGGTGTCTGTTGTGGGACATTGAGAACATTAGCTTCTGGAAAACACTAAAGATGTTGTCATACCCTGTCTTTTTGCATGTGAAGGCCCTCACAATAGAGTCAAACAAGAAAGACCATTCTCTCCTGAGAAACTCCTTGTTCAGGCTAGCCAGGTTCATTCTTTCACTATAATTTATGAAATCCATAAAATCAGCTATCTCATCCTGTGTTGAAACCTCCACCAAGTTTTCAGTTGGGATGCTCAAAGCTACATTGACATCATCTTCAGAAAATTCCACTTGCTGGCCTATAATGGAGAAATTGACCACAATAGATTCTACCTGGTTTTCATGGACTATAGTCCTTACAACAGTCATGTTCCAAAAATCCCCTAGAACATCCAAGTACATAATTGGATTTGCTGTCAAACCACCTTCAAAATAAGTTTCAGAAAGAAACTTCACAAAACTTTGAAAGCATCAGAAGCCTGATTTGCATTAGTAAAAGCGAGGTAATTGGTGCCCTCCTTTGGGATAAAAGGTGTAACTGTGTTTGATGCCATTAAAATAGTCTGAATTTGAGTGGGTAAGAAAAAGTAGAGAGAAAGAGTTTAAAACGAGAGAGAACGGATGAGAATTTAGAAAATTGGGTCCCTTGGAGATCTCGAAAGCGTAAAGAGGTGTATGTCGAGATGTCTGGGTATTTATAGTAAAAGGTAAATGACTTATCAAGAATTAAAAATAGACGTTTAGAATTTGCTTATCGAGAAGTCATATTTAGAGAATAGATACATCTCGATGTCATTTTAATGACTCTTATCAAGAACTAGAAAATGACTTGTCGAGATGTCAAATAAATACCCAGTTTGTCCTGGATGGACTGAATTGTTTCCAAATTTTATTTGAATAAATCAAAATAAAATCAGAATAAATTTTATCAAAAGTATTATACTGAAAGTAATTTATAAAATAAAATTATTTTAGTCTGATTTAAAGATAAGTTTAAACTATACTTGTAGAGAAATCAAACTAGATTACTCGAGAACTCTTCAATACTTATCGAGAAGTCATAGAGTGACTTATCGAAATGTCCATTCGAGAAGTCTAGTAATGACCTTATTTGAGAAGTCATTCGAGAAATCATAATAACTATCGAGATGTCCATGAGAAGTCTAATAAAGACTTATCGAGAACTCTATCGAGATGTCAAAATGACTTATCAAGATGTCTTACTCGAGAAGTCTTACTCGAGAAGTCCAAAACTGACTTATCGAGAACTACTACGAGAAGTCTCAAAATGACTTAATGAGAAATCATTTATACTTATCGAGAAATTAGTTCTTTATATACTTTTTTTGCTTTTGAGATCTATCTTTTATTAACTTCATATATTGAAAATATGATTTAACAAAAAGACAGTTTACTTAGAATTTTAACAAATTCCAAGTTTGACAATCAGTAAAATGAAAAATAAATATGCTAAAAAATATGAAATATTTATAATTTATATTTCAGTTAATTTGCAATTAAATCAAATTGATGTTGATTTATTAGAAATTAATCTTCTTCAAAATATTAGCTGAGTTCTTGCCTCTAGGATAAAGAATTAAGCATTCCAATTTAACCTACAAGTCTAGTGAAAGTAGCTTCATCAAAAGGTTTAGTAAAAATGTCAGCTAATTGTTTTTCTCTTGGAATAAAAATTAGCTCAATGGTACCATTTGCAGCATGTTCTCTAATAAAATGGTACCTAACATCAATGTGCTTTGTTCCAGAATGATTAACTGGATTAGCCACAATAGATAAGCACTGGTATTGCCAGACATAATTGGAATTTTGTGTAACATTAGACCATAGTCCATTAGCTGATTTCTAATCCAAAGCACTTGAGCACAACAACTTCCAATAGCTATGTATTTAGCCTCAGCTATGGAAGTTGACACAGATTGTTGTTTCTTGCTATACCAGGATACAAGTCTTTGTCCACGAAACTGACAGCTTCCACTAGTACTCTTTCTGTCAACCCTGCATCGAGCAAAATATGTATCTATGTATCCAACGGCTTCAAAACCTGTTCCCTTAGGATATTATAATCCCAAGTTTGGAGTCCCCTTTAGGTATCTGAAAATTCTCATAGCCATCAAATGTGATTCCTTCAGATTGGCCTAAAATCTTGTACACGGACATGTTTCAAACATGATGTCTGGTCTACTAGCAGTTAAATACAACAAAGATCTAATCATTCCTTTATAACATGAAATGTCTACACTTTTTTCTTTCTTATCTTCATTCAACTTAGTAGTAGTAGACATAGATGAACAATCAACCATGCCAAACTTCTTCAATAAATCCTTGACATACTTAGTTTGGCTGATGAAGATCCCATCACTTCTTTGGCTGACTTGAAGTCCAAGAAACTAACTTAGTTCTCCCATCATACACATTTCATATTCACTCTGCATAAGCTTTGAGAATCTTTGACACGGATTTTAATTGGTAGATCCAAAGATAATATCATCCACATATATCTGAACTAGGATCATATCATCACCATGCTGCTTGTAGAAGAAAGTCTTGTCAATTGTACCTCTGGTGAATCCATGTTTAAGCAAGAATTCTGATAGTGTGTCATACCAAGCTCTAGGTGCTTTCTTTAATCCATAGAGAGCCTTGAGTCGCTTGTACACAAAATCTGGAAATTATGGACCTTCAAAGCCAGGTGGCTGTTGCACATAAACTTCTTCTTCCAACTCACCATTAAGGAATGCACTCTTCATATCCATTTGATATACCTTAAAATTTGAATATATAGAAAATGCAAGAAAAATCCTTATTGCTTCAAGTCTTGCAACTGGAGCAAAAGTTTCATCATAGTCAATTCCTTCCTTCTGTGAGTAGCCTTTTGCAACCAACCTTGCTTTGTTTCTGGTGACAATTCCATTTTCATCCATTTTGTTCATGTACACCCACTTTGTTCCAATTACACTCATGTTCTTTGGTGCAGGAATCAATTCCCAAAATTTGTTTCTTTCTAACTTATTTAGCTCCTCTTGCATAGCAGATAACCAATCAGGATCAAGTAGGGCTTCTTTAGTTTTCTTGGGCTTAACTTGTGAAAGAAAACATGAATGAAGACATTTATTTGCAGTTGCACTTCTAGTTCTCACTCCAACCGTTGGATCACCAATAATTGTTTCTCTTATGACTCATTTCCCACTTCTTGGTGTGAGTTTGTTGACTTGAGCTTTCTGCATTTTCTTCACCATTGGCATGACTTGCAGAATCTTCTCATCTTTCTCCCCCTGAGTTTGTGCTATCAAATTTAGGTGTTTGAGATGAGCTTCCATTCTCATGAATCACTTATTCAGTTGACTCTTCATCCATTATGTGATTTGTGTTGATTTCAGCTTCATCTTCAGAATTACTATCCATGTTGAGACTTTCAACTTTCAGGACCTCGGCTTCATTTTCATCAAGGCATTCCAAGCATGGACACTTGTCATCATCAAAAGTTACATATATGCTATCCATCATTTTCTTTTTTTCTAGCACATAGACTTTGTGTGCAGTTCTCTCTAATGAATATCCCAGAAAATTGCTTCAAAAACTTTTGAGTCAAATTTTCCCACATATTTAGAGTTGTCTTTCAGAACATAACACTTACTTCCAAATACATGAAGATGCTTCACAGTAGGCTTTCTTTTATATAAGACTGAGTAGGGTGATTTGTCAAAATTCTTGTTAATGAGATATCTGTTTTAATTGTAGCATGCAGTATTGATAACTTCTTCCCAAAAACTAGTTGGCAACTTGGCATCTTGCAACATTTTTCTAGAAGACTCCACTAATGTTCTATTTTTTCTTTCAACAACACCATTCTGTTGAGATGTCCTAGCTGCTGAGAATTCTTGAACAATGCCCTTTCTTTACAGAATTCAGTTAAGGTTGCATTTCTGAATTATGTGCCATTGTCACTCCTCAATCTTTTCACACGTTCTGATCTTCAGCCTGGATCTCAATCTTCTTGATATGTTCAATTATAATGTGTGGAGTTTCATCTTTAGAATTCATAAATTCTACCCTTGTGTATCTTGAGTAGTCATCAACCATCACAAGTGCATATTTCTTTCTTGAAATTGATAAGACATTAATTGGTCCAAATAAGTCTATATGAATAAGTTGCAAAGGTGCACTTATAGAATTCACAGTTTTACTTTTCTGACTTGATTTCTTCATTTTTTTTTCTTTTTGACAAGCCTCACAGACCTCATTCTGAGCAAACTCCAGATTTGGCATTTCTCTCACTAACTCATTTTTCACTGGAGTATTGATTGCTTTAAAATTCAAGTGAGAGAGATTTTTATGTCACAACTTGCTTTGTTCTTCAGATTCCTTGGTATAGAAGCAACAAATTGCATCCTCATTTGCTGAGTTCAAGTCTGCAATAAATAAGCTTCCTTTCCTTACTCCTTTCAGAGAAGCTTCATTAGTCTTTCTACTGATGATTAAGTATTCTCCTTTGTCAAATTTAAACATTAAATCCTCTATCAGTGAATTGACTAACACTTAGGGGATTTACTTCCTAACCAGCAACTAATGCTACATCTTCAATGACAATATTTCCAGAAATCAATTTGCCATATCCCATTGTGAAACATTTGTTGTTGTCTCCAAACGTCACTAATGGGCCAACCATTTCCTCAAATTGTGATAGCAGGTCCATATCACCTGTCATATGTCTTGAGCAACCATTGTCTATGATCCATATGACTTTCTTTATTTTTCCCTGCACAAAATGAGGATTAAGTGTTTTTAGCTACCTAGGTAGTGTTGGGTACTTTATTCTTATTAACAGAATGTACAGAATTAGTATGAGTTGATTCATAAATAATGGTGTTCATTGCTTAATATGCATGTTCCTTTTTGGCTGCAGACCCAATGTTGATTTCCTTGAGATCTACTCTCAGTTTATGACAACTTGTCATTACTTTCATGTTGCAAGGAATGCAATCAAACTTATCACAACAGGAATATACATCATTAGTCTTTTCTTCATTATACTTGCATGCTCCCAATCTTGGCTCACTGACAACCTTTTTACAAAGGTGAGTTAGATGATTTGTAGAGCCACATTTCTGACATTGTTTTCTAGGAGCATCAGCAACAAATGCAAAGTTATTTCTTTTGTTTATCCCAATCTTCCCATTTCTGTTTTTCTTTTTTTTCCTGCATTCTCAGTTTCGACCTCCTTGATTGGCTTCTTGGGAGTTTGATCAACCATGAGCTTCTTCTCAGCTTCGGAAGTTGGAGTTATTTCTGTATTTTTTTTTCATTGTCTTCATCAGCAATTTCTTGCTTTATGATCAACTCTTCTTAATAAAAATTTACTTCATATGCTTTAAACATAGGTGAACTAAGCTTTCTCAGCATAGCTGGGACATCTTTACTTGCAGTTTATTTTCCCTTATCACCTTCAAATTTATTGAGCAAGATTGAAGCAGCTTTTATAACTCAACAATACTGGTTTGGATAACTCAACATAAAATAAGGACTTTAAAATAATCTATGTTTCACTAGAATCAGTATAGAATGTTTATTGGGCATATACACAAAATGTTTTGTTAGCTGCAGTGAAGAAGACATCAACAGTGATTCGTATGAAGTTCATTAATATGTTCGGCATCAGAAGAATAAGGTTGGAGTCATTCGAAGCAGTTATCAGAATCAGTGTGAATTCCTCAAGGATTTCTAGTGAAGTTGGTTATCTTTGGTAGAAGACCTAACAGTGGTTTGTACGGGTATAATACGAAGGCCTGAGAGCGGAACTAGTCGTTTGTAAAACAGACCCGTGTACTAGACTTCAGTGACTCGTTGATGAGTGGCATTTTATACCACTTAGAACGTCTTATAATGGCTTGAATTGATATCTTGAAATCAAGTATTTTGTGTATTTGATGCGTTTTTCTAGTGTTTTGCATTTCAGGGTATAACTTGCGAATTTAGGGGGATTTCATCAAAATAAGCCTAGGGAAGTACTTGAAATCAGTTGCGGGGAGTTGTGCGAAGAAATCAGCAAAATCAGGACCAAAAATTGGAATTTTCCAGAAGCTGTCCAGGCACCCGCCTGGGATGTGGGGCGATCGCTTGGAGGTGCAGGCGCCCTCCTGGGATGTGGGGAGACTGCCTGGAGGTGCAGGCGCCCGCTTGGGGCCTGGGGCGGCCGCCTGGGGTCGGAATAATTAATTCTGGATTTTCTAATTAGACTTCTAGTGGGCTTCTGACGACGCTGTTTCTTGTGGATTCTTATATAAGAAATCTTGGGAGATGTTTCACAATAACAAGCAACAAAGAACAAGTATCAACAAGCAAGGAGCAAGGAGAGAAGATTAAGAAGACTGTTTTAGCACACAATAACGAAGAAGAGGAAGCATACGTTATCTTGTGATTTTTTTATTCATTGTAACAGTGGATGCTAGTTTTCTTTACTTTGAACCTTAATACTCTTGTGACGTACTCTGGTTTTAGTAAGTATTTTTATTAGTTTATATTGTCGTGTTATTATCATGTTTTCATATGAACCCATGGTGACGATGAGTTCTATCATGGGCTAATCGTGATCATGGGGTCGTAGCGGATTTACTATGGATTTCTTTAGTTAATTGTTTAATACCTTGGTATGTGATGATTGTATGATATCTAGCATAGGTTGTGCTTATTCGTCTTATATGCGTCGCGAATATATAAGATGGCCTGTTAATCTCTTGTGAAGCGACAGTGAATCTTGAGATTTAGAACTTGCCATGCTAGCATAGGTTCATGTATTGTATGCATGATTAGTGGGTAACTCTAACCGTTTTACTTGCCCTGTGTAATCATAATGAATAACTTGTGCTTAAATCGTTATGTTGTCAAATTATGTAGACATATAGGGTCTCAACATAATTGATGCTTATTCAACTTCTATCTTAATTGTGGATGCTTGGTAGAATGGTACTGGTGCAACGAAAGTTGGCTTTTATCAGTTTCGTGTTGTTCGATTAATGTCATCACCTTTACATGCTAAGGGTAATAACAATGACTATTGAAGGAAGTAGTAATGAAGTTATGATCTCGTGTGAGTTTAATATTGTCAATTCAAGTGATAATTTAAGTATTTAATTCTCTTAGTTAATCGTAGTTATTAATTAGTTAATCAACCTTCAGTGTTATTGTCTTGACATTGAGAAGTAATCATACATTGGTGAGTAAGTGTTAATTAAATATAATTAGTCCGAGTCTCTGTGGGAACGAACTATAATTCATTTTATATTACTTGTAAACGCGTATACTTGCGTGAATTATTAGCGCATGCTTTGTGCCTAACAAGTTTTTGGCGCCGCTGCCGGGGACTTGGTGTTAATTTTTTTAGTTTATGTACTTGCCATCAGTGGTCATTAGGACTCATTGATTAAGACTTGTTACTTATTATTTCCGGTTGTGTTTCAGGTACTCTAGCGAGCGTTTATGCAAATATGTTCTCGCACTCGCAAGAGGACTCTAGATACGACTGAGGAGACAGACTCAGTTCTTGATATTCCGAAGAAGATAGATTTTGAAGATTCGGATAAAGAGAGTGAAAAGAAAGAACTGTTAATCATGGGTGATCGTATAGTTCCCGCAGATCCTGCTCTAATGGACTTTTCTCGGCCTAAAATTGATGACATTCAGTCAAGCATCATTCATCCGGCTATTCAGGCCAATACTTTTGAAATCAAGCTGGGCACTATTCAGATGGTGCAGAATTCTGTTTCTTTTGGAGGTGCTGCGACTGAAGATCGTAACATGCATATCAGGAATTTTGTCGAGATCTGTAGTACTTTCAAATATAATGGTGTTACTAATGAGGCTATCAAGGTGAGGCTTTTCCCATTCTCTCTGAGGGATAAAGCTAAGGACTAGTTACATTCTTTACCAGCTGAGTCCATTACTACTTGGAAAGATCTTGCACAAATGTTTCTGGTGAAGTTTTATCCAATGGCCAAGACTGCGGCTATGAGGAGTGCTCTTACTCAGTTTGCGCAGCAACCAACAGAATCTACGTGCGAAGCTTGGGAGCGCTATAAGGAGATGTTGAGAAAGTGTCCACATCATGGTATGCCTGACTGAATGGTGATCACTGGGTTCTATAATGGTTTGGGGGCCCAATCTCGGCCCATGCTCGATGCAGCTGCTGGAGGTGCCTTGTAGGCCAAAAGCTATACTGAAGCCTATAATCTCATTGAAACTATGGCTGCAAACGAGCATCAAAACCCAACTCAAAGGATGATGCCTGGGAAGGTAGCAGGTATTCTGGAAGTTGATGCAGCTACAGCTATTGCAGCGCAGCTCCAAATGCTATCTATGAAGGTCGATTCTTTAGCCAACTATGGAGTCAATCAGATAGCTATGGTCTGTGAGCTTTGTGCAGGCTCTCATGCTACGGATCAGTGTTCTCTTGTTAATAAATTTGTTCAGTATGTGAACAATTATCAACGACCGTAGCAGCCTGTGCTAGCTACTTATCATCCTAATAACAGAAATCATCCCAATTTCAGCCGGAGCAATATTAAGAATGCTGTTCAGCAACCATATCAGCAAGTTGTAAGTAAGCAGTTTAATCCACCTGGATTCCAGTAACCTCAGAAATATGCTCAAAGGCAATCATATTCTTAACAAGGAGGTGTTGTTCCACCTTCTAGTGCTGATTTCGAGGAGCTAAAGTTGTTGTGCAAAAGTTAGGCTGTTTCCATCAAGACCTTGGAGAATCAAATCGGTCAAATAGCCAAACTCCATTCTTTCCTAAGACCCAACCTCCTAATATCACTTAACTTAGAAGTAGAGAGTGCATAGTTCATGGAATTAAGCATATTAACAATATCAGTATTTGTGTGTGGTGAGGTCACAGTATTATCAGGAATTTTGAAACATGCTTTAATAACATCACTATTGATACGGAATTCCTTACCTTTAATAGTGAGTGTGATGGTCTTATCAGTAGAGTTGTATGTAGCAGTCGTCCACATCTCTTCAACAACCTCACAGAAGATGGTGGGTGATTCTAGCATTGCATAGTTGAGTTTGCAGTTCTTCACAAAATCCATCATTTTGTGGTAGTCACTTGAATATTGAATCCCCTTGTTTACTAGAGTCGTGAAGTTGTTCTTCTCATAGATGTATCCAGTTTGTGACATGATCTTGACTACTAGTGCCATTGTTAGAGAGTGGAAATTACAGAGATAGAGATGATAGTTGCTTTTGAGAAAGAGAGAATTTATAGCAGATGATTTGAGAATGATAAAAGAAAAGTAATGGAAATAAATTAAGATTTTATACTATCTCAAAAATAACTATCAAAAATAATAAAGTAAAATAAAGTAACCAATGAAAATTGCCCAAAATAGCGGTTTAAAAATAAACTGTAAAAATTCCATCAATTATTCGTCATGTTATGCTTACAAACTGTAAGTATACTTGATGGATATTGTTCAGGGAATTAACGGCTAAAATTAAGACAATTCGATGGATGAGGATAAACTGTTATCCGTCGAGTTATAAAATATTTCAGAAAAATAATTGATTTTTATTTACAAACAGTATTCCGACGGATGATCAAACTCGATGGATAAAGATCATCCGTCGAGATGTAAATTTTGACTTAGCCAAAATTCCATCTAAGACTGAAAAATCAATTAAATTTCTGGCTACATAACAAATTGCAAATTATCTGAAAAGATTTAAGAATAATTAAGCATACCTAACTCACTTACCAACCTTGAGAAGGTGGATTCATCCAGTGGCTTTTTAAAACTATCTGCAAGCTGCTTTTCACTTGGAACAAAATGTAGTTCCACAGTACCATTCATTACATGTTCCCTTATAAAGTGGTACTTTATATCTATGTGCTTTTTCCTTGAATGTTGCACTGGATTTTTAGTGACGGCAATTGCACTTGTGTTATCACGGAAAATAGGAATCCTCTCAACTTGCAGACCATAGTCTAGCAATTGATTTTTCATCCACAAAATATGTGCACAGCAACTGTCAGCAGCAATATATTCAGCTTCAGCTGTAGAAGTAGAAACTGAATTTTGCTTTTTACTAAACCAGGACACAAGCTTATTTCCTAGAAATTGACAGGTTCTTGTTGTACTTTTTCTATCAATTCTACAACCTGCATAATCTGCATCTGAATAACCAGTTAGATCAAAATCAGAATCTCTAGGGTACCAAATGCCAAGTTTTGGTGTTCCCTTGAGATATCTGAAAATTCTCTTAATAGATACTAAGTGAGATTCTCTAGGATCAGCCTGAAATCTAGCACACAAACATGTAGCAAACATTATATCTGGCCTACTAGCTGTTAAGTACAGAAGTGAGCCAACCATGCCCCTATAACTTGAAATATCCACAGACTTTTCAATAGTATTTAATTCAAGCTTAGTTAGAGTGGCCAAGGGAGTTTTTGCAGATTTACAATCCATTAGATCAAACTTCTTTAAAAGATCATAAATGTATTTAGTTTGACTAATGAATATTCCATCACTAACTTGATTAACTTGCAAACCAAGAAAGTAAGTTAGTTCTCCCATCATGCTCATTTCATTCTTACTTCGCATCAATTTGGCAAACTTTTTACAAAGTTTTTCATCTGTAGAGCTAAAAATAATGTCATCTACATAAATTTGAACAAGTACACTAGAGCCATTATGTAATAACCCCAAAATTTTGGACTTTTTGTAACCTTTATGAATAGTGATTTTGCTGATTATGCTGAATAAGAAAAGTTTTCATGCCACACTTTGTAGGGGTTCTTTTATGGTTATTCTGAGATCTTATTAGTACTCTATATGGTATATAAGTGCATGTAAAGATCGTCAGAATCCAAATTCGAACACTTTGATTTTTCCCAAAAATCCACCAGATACCGAAAGAATTGAGTATAAGGTAACATGACTAAAAGGATTTAAATTCAAGGATTATGAGAGAGGATCATAAAAGGAATATAATATATTGAGAAAGGTTAAGGAAACCCAAGTAATAAGATCCCGGATATGATCCCTCAAATGATTAGCAAGAACGAACGATAAACGAGTCGTAAAATAATTAAACGACAAGTAATGTTAGAGAGATTAGTGCAAGGATTATGGATGATAATCAAGCAATTAAGCAAGGATTAGCATAAGAAGATGCTTCCACCACCAAGTGATGATAAGTGGCAAATGATGAAGTCACAAAGATGATGTCATGCTTAGTCATACTCCACTCACTTTAATTAACCAACAAATCATCCAAATATCCCATTCACTTCATTTTCCACCACAAAAACATTCAACAAAGCAAACACTCTCCCAAGAACACCCTCCCAAGAACACCTAGCTCTCGGCTTTTTCATGTTTTCAAGGAGAAAATTTCCAAAAATCAAGATTCTAGCTTTGTTAAATTGCAAGGTAATTACCCAAGGTCCCTTATGATTAGATAAGCATATCCTAAGAGTTTAAGCTTCTATTTCTTCATGAATCTCTTCCAATAAATCAAGGAAGAAGATGATGAATAGTGTTTTCAAGATTACTAACTTTATTTTCTTTGATTTCCTTTAAGATCCAAGCATTCCTAAGCTATCTCAAGGCTTCCTAGCTACTCTAATCACTCCAAGGAAGGTATAACCCCTCCAAACCCTAATTTTACTTTGAGTATTAGGTTTGGTTTTGTTGTTATAGTTCATGAGAGCATGATTCATGTATATTTAGAGTTTGGTTGGATTTGTAATGAGTTTGAGTTGTAAATCTTGGTTATTGGTTAATGAACCTTAAGTATAGATAGTAGCTCTTATTGTGATTGAATAAGATGGATAAAACATGAAGTAATGGACTAATTTAATAGGATCTGGATGAATTTTGGTTGTATGGTTGATTTGTGGTTGATTTGTGGTTGATTAGAGTGGTTTAAATTTTGGTAATCGCGTAAATATAGCCGTCGTAATGCCCGATTTACCTTAGACTGTTTTTGTTATTAAAATCAGGACCCGTGAACTCACTGTTAGGTTTTCACCATTACCATGATTAGATAGTTCATGTTACGAGCTTCGTTTTGATATGTGGTTCACTTGAATCTGATGTACGGTTTAGGAGAAACGACTGTTTTAAGTAACGGCGTTTCGCGAACGAACCATTACCCCTCGCCTTACTTTGAAACATTGGTTAAGGCCCTTAAATGACTAATTGGATTATGAAACAATTATTTAAAGTGGGTTAGACAGTTGGTAGGATACTCGCGAAAGAATCGCCTTAAAACTCTTAATGGTTAATTTATTAAAAATGGTGGAGCCGATGGTACTCGAGCGACTTAAGTGAATCGTTAAGCGCAAAAGCAAAGGTTAGGGTCTAATTGGTTAAAGTATAGATTCTTAAGAGACTTTGGTTTAATTCCAACTTATATGATGTTTATAGGTTACCAGACTCATCCCAGGACTTTTACCACCCTCAGTCGCTCAGGCAAGTTTTCTACCCGTTATACTGTTGTTGTGATGTATATATGTATATGCATTATCTTCTGATAGATGCATGATGGTTAATTAGCAAATCTTGTGATATATTGGAGCATGCTGATATGGTATATATGCATGTCTGTTTCATAATCTTGATATCTATCTGTTGATTCCAATGCTTATAGTTGCATAATACCTATGCTAGAGATAAGCAGTAGTTGCGTATACCCTTAGTATAGGGGACCCAAAGGTGAATATTTTCTAAAATCGGGAGTCGATGTTCCCGAGTATATTATATATATTTTTATATATATATAGATATAGTTTTCAAAACTATTAATCAAATAAGGTTTATTCGATAACTTTATTTTATTTAATGAATATTATTTTGAATATTCATTCGAGGACTTATGACTCCGTTTTTTTATTTAATGAATATTACTTTGAATATTCATTCGAGGACTTACGACTCTGTTTATTCTATTTAATTAATATTATTTTGAATATTCATTCGAGGACTTATGACTCCGCTTATTTACTAAATAATATTCTTTATTTTATTAAAAAATAATGTTTCGATAATCAAACTTATTTTCGATTATTCAACTAAAGATCATACTTTCGTATAAGTATATCTTTGGTTATTAATATTCATTTCAAGTATGAGTTTTAAAACTTTTACTTCAATTATTTTTATAAAGATTATTCTTTATGGGAATTTTATTTAAATAATAATATTCATATATTTTCTAAATATATTGGGACTGATTTATTTTATTAAATCAGCATTACTCCAAACATTCTTAAAAATGTTTTCGAGTCTTCAAAATGATTTTTAAAAGTTAGGGCGGATCCCAAAACTCATTTTTATATTTAAGATCCTCCTTTCGAAGGGGATTTAAATACTCGCTCAAAACCTAAGGGATCCGGCTCTGTGGTGTATTTTATATTCACAACGAGGTTGTTGTTTTGACAAATGAATTGATTACTTACCCAACGTTCGGGAAGTAAGCCCATCTAATTGAGTCGACATAAGCGACAAGCCGGGGTACGGTCTATCAAAGTGTAAGTGGCTGGGTGGCAGTCCATCAACGCGTAAGAGGCCGGGTGGCGGTCCAGCACAAGGTCCTAATGAGGCCAGGGTGATGACCGGTGGGGGATTCATCCATCTACTAGTAGAAAAGGTTACTTATTGGTATCTTTGCCTGATCAGCAAGATATCGGGTTTATGCCAAAATTCTTTTCTTTCCAAAATTCATTGGATATTGCAAACTCTGTTCATACTATACATAACAGAGGTTTTCAGGAAATATATAAGAGATATATATGTGGATATATATATCGGGACTAAATAAAGTACCACGTAACTTCCTTTCATTCAATAATATTTCAAAGAATGAATCTATTCAAGTCTTAACTTGTGGTCTCATCTATGGGATGAACTTCGAAAACTTATTATACTTTGAACAGTGGTAGTTCAAGTAGTTTTCTAAAATGGTATAAGTATAGTAAAGTAATTGGTAACTTCATCTTCCTTTAAGCTTATATCCAGTAAGTAATTACCTTGCACTTGATAAAGGATTCTAGTAAGTTATCCATTTAGATACTTGCATTATTGTTTAAACTATATATTATCTTGCGAGCTGTAATGCTCATTCTTGCTTCATTTCTTCATCACACAACAACAGTAAGGAAAGATGGTCAGACTCAAGGAGACCCAGCGCAAGCGCGTGGGAAGCGTCCTGCGTCTTCCCGTTGATATCGTAGCTGCTATAGCTGCAGAGGTAGATCTATTTGTAGATCAGGCATTCTACTTTTGGGAATCAATTATGTATAATTATAACTTGTGGCAGATAATGGCAATTAACTGTAAACTTATCAAGTAATCATTTTGGGTTGTAATAACTTTTAAATTGTGGATTCAAGGACTTGTTATTAATTAAGTTAGGTGATATTGTGGAAAGAAAGACCGTGACGACCCGGATTCCCGACCCCGGATCTGGGGGTGTTACAGAAATGGTATCAGAGCTAAGCGTTATAAACCTCAGAGATGATGCGACGATATAATAATAAACTCACAAAGATAATAAGAACTCTTGCCAAGTTCATAGTCGGACTACTTAAAGTAGCACTGACAGTTAAAACCCTTACGAGAACCCTTATAAGTATCATGATAGTAACTTAGCTCATTTAATGTGTAGGCTCATGAGATAGAGGACCCAGAGATGTTCGAGCGTGAGCATGATGAGGCACTGCTAGATGCCGAGGATCGGGAGGAGCCTGAGATGGAGGAGGAGGAGGACCCCTCAGAGGAGTCAGAGACGGAGGTTATTGCGAGTTCAGATGAGGAGGACCCGGATGAGGTCCTAGTAGCTGAGGAGCATGTCGGAGCTATGGTAGAGTACACTGGTACCCCTTTACCCTCACTCCCGGTAGTCAGAGCTCCTACCCCTCCACCACTATCTTGGAAACCCTATGATGACAGCTTAGAGACCCATACTCCCGAGCCTAGGTAGACCGAGGAGGCACCCCCAGCGTCTCCGGATTCACCACCTCTCGACCCTGCCCATAGGCAGTCTTTGTTAGCTCACGGCTATGTTCAGGATGTACTGAGGACCCGAGTGGCTATTGTTGAGGCCCGGTTGGATGAGGTCAGGAGGGAGTTAGATGCGGAGAGGGCGTGTAGGCGTGCCCGAGCTTATGAGACTAGGGCTACTATACCCCGATCCTTTAGGAGGGAGCTGACGGGGATAGAGCTCACGGCCCGTGCGAGACTCCGATCACTCCAGGGGGATAGGCATGGCAGGATCTCTAGGAGGCAGGCTGACTACATCTTCCGTCATACGATGGAAATGGTGTGGGAGCTGACCCGCTCCGGTGTGTGATACAGGACCGGTGATGGGGTAGTCTAGTCGTCTAGTTAGTTGAGGCCATAGTAAGAGCCAATTTTCTGGGATAGTTGACCTGTATATAGCATCCCTTTCTCTGACTAGACAGATAGACTCTTGTATATCACGCTTGGGCATATGGCTGTAGAACTGTTGTACTTTTGATCAGATCAAACTATGTATTTCCCGTATTATGTATATATTTGTTTCCTTTCAGTTCAGTTCCTTAGTGACGAGATCACTTTTTTATCATTATTATTACTGCACTTCTTATTATAACTGTCATAATATAATAGAATTGCGAGATACATTCTCCCCATTATAGAACTGTGCAAGGCATAATTTTGTGTATGAATGTGACCTAACGTTGAATTTCCCAAAAATTTATCAGTATCATGCCACCAAGAAAGATTGGAACTAGGGCGAACCCTGGATCTGAGGACCAGGGAAGCCATAACCACGACGGTAGGAACCAAGAACATAGTAAAGAGGAAGATGAGGATTATGTTGAACAGGATGACTCCCTGTATGAAGAGGAGGGGGAAACATATGATGTTGAAGGATTTGAGATAGAGGCTGAAGAAGGAGAAACCGAGGTTGAGCAACCAGTACCAAACCCAGGCATGGATCCCATGGGACAGTTCATGCAACTACTAAGGCAGAACTTGGAACATCAACCCAACCCACCCCCTCAAGGAAATAACAATGTTATGGAAAACTCTTTCAGGGATTTCAAGTCCCTTAAGCCCCCTGAGTTCCACGGATCAGCCGACCCAATTGAGGCAAGGGCATGGCTAAAGGAAATGGAGAAATCCTTCGAGATTCTGAGTACCGATGAGGCACAGAAAACTGTATTTGCTACCTACCTTCTGAAAGGAGAGGCTAACTACTGGTGGGAGGCCAAGAAAAATATGGAGACAGATGCTATTATAACCTGAGAGAGATTCAGTCAGTTGTTTTTGGGAAAGTATTTCCCGAGGTTTATGGAGAACCAGATGGAGCTCAAGTTCTTGGAGCTAAAGCAGAATAACTTATTTGTAGCAGAGTACGAAGCAAAATTTACTGATTTATCAAGGCTTGTGCCGGAGTTTGTGAGCACCGAGGAAAAGAGAGCTAGAAGGTTTCAGCAGGGACTAAAACTGTGGATTCAGAATAGGGTGGCAATCCTTGAGCTTACTGATTATGCCACTCTGGTGCAAAAGGCAACAATTGTAGAAGTCAGAAGTGAACAGATGCAGAAGGAAAGAGAGAAGAAGGGAATAAAGAGGAAAAGTATGAGCATGGGTGGAGGTTCCACAGGAAGGAGCTTCCCAACTAGATTTAATCGAGGAGCAGTGTCCCTACAGGGAAGGAATACTGGGTTTAAGCGGCCAATGAGTATGAATGTGAGCCTGAGCGGCCAGAAGTCAAGAATGTCCTATTCCAACCAGTCTCGACCCTCATTGCCATCCTATAACACTTGTGGAAGAATGCATTCTGGGGAGTGTAAAGGAAAGCCGATAATCTGCTTCAAGTGTGGTCGAGAAGGTCACTACGCCAACCCCCATTACCAGCCCAACTACCACTTGTCATCGGTGTGGACGCCCGGGTCATTGGAAAAGGGAATGCCCAATGAACAAACCAGCAGCTTCAGGAGCAAGCAGAGCTGCTTCCAATAAGCCACCAACTGCGAGGACTTTCAACATGACAGTCCAAGATGCTATGAAAGACTCAGAAATGATAGCAGGTACCCTTTCTCTAAATTCAATCAGTGCAAATGTTTTATTTGATTCTGGAGCAACTAAATCTTTTATATCAAAGGACTTTGCGCATAAATTAAGACTTAAGGCTGAACCCTTGATAGAACCCTTACAAGTGGAAATAGCTAACCATGAAATTATTCCTGTTAACCAGATTCACCCCGCCTATGAGTTAGGCATAGGGAAACAATCTTTTAGTGTTGATCTGATTCCTTTTAAATTAGGGGAGTTTGATGTAATTTTGGGAATGGACTGGCTATCTAGCAATGATGCTTAGATAGACTGTAAAGGGAAGAAAGTTAAGTTGAATATCCCAGGGAAGAAAGAAGTCATATTTAGAGGAAAGAGGCAGACGCGGAAATTTTTGACCATGGCCCAGGCCAATAAGATGCTACAAAGAGGAAATGAGGCTTACCTAGCCTATGTGGTGGACACATAGAAAGAGGTACCCAACTTGCAAGATATTCTGGTAGTCAAAGAATTTGAAGATGTATTCCCACAAGACCTTCCGGGATTACCACCCGATAGAGTGATTGAATTTGCAATTGAGTTGGCCCCAGGGACGGCGCCAGTTTCAAAGGCACCTTACCGGTTAGCCCCATTAGAAATGAAAGAATTAGCTACCCAATTGCAGGAACTTTTGGATAAGGGTATGATAAGACCCAGTGTGTCTCCGTGGGGAGCACTAGTGTTATTTATTAAGAAGAAAGATGGGAGCATGAGGCTGTGCATCGACTACCGAGAGTTGAACAAGCTAAACATAAAGAACAGGTACCCATTACCTAGAATAGATGATCTGTTCGACCAGTTAAAGGATGTTGTTTATTTTTCCAAGATTGACCTGAGAACTGGATATCACCAACTAAAGATTAAACTCGAAGATATTCCTAAGACCGCGTTCCGTACCAGGTATGGGCACTATGAGTTCTTGGTAATGTCATTTGGATTAACCAACGCCCCAACGGCTTTCATGGATTTAATGAACAGAGTATTCAAGAAGTACTTGGATAAATGTGTGATAGTTTTTATCGATGATATTTTAATCTACTCAAGGACCGAGGCAGAACATGCAGAGTATTTGAGGATAGCTCTAGGAATACTCAGAGAGGAACAGTTATTTGCCAAATTCTCGAAGTGTGAATTCTGGCAGAATGAAGTACAGTTTTTAGGACATGTGATCAATAAAGAGGGAGTATTGGTCGACCCCTCCAAGATAGAGGCGGTCTCAAATTGGGAAAGGCCAGCCACACCCACAGAGGTAAGGAGTTTCATAGGATTGGCCGGCTACTATCGTAGATTTGTACAGGACTTTGTGAAGATCGCAGCCCCTTTGACACGACTTACTCGTAAGACAGAGAAGTTTGAATGGACAGAAAAGTGCGAGAACAGTTTTCAAGAATTAAAGAAAAGGTTGGTAACGGCCCCGGTGTTGGCATTGCCAGACGGAAAAGGAGATTTTGTGATATATAGTGACGCGTCGCACAAGGGATTAGGGTGTGTGCTTATGCAGCACGGTAAGGTGATTGCGTATGCATTGAGACAACTGAAGGAATACGAGATTAGATATCCTACTCATGACCTTGAGCTCGCGACAATAGTTTTTGCCTTAAAGATTTGGAGGCACTACTTGTATGGAGAGAAGTGTGAGATTTTCACAGACCATAAGAGCCTCAAGTACATATTTACGCAGAAAGAGCTCAACATGCGCCAGAGGAGATGGTTAGAACTAATCAAGGACTATGATTGTGAGATTCTCTATCATCCAGGGAAAGCCAATGTGGTGGCTGATGCCCTTAGCAGGAAGGAAAAACTCAAAATGATAATGACTTCAGAAGAATTAATAAGGGATTTTGAGAGAATGGAAATAGAAGTAAAGGTATCCGGAGCCGGAACTGAAAAGCTGTTTGAGATCTCGATGCAGCCAGAGTTATTGGAAAAGATTAGATTGTGCCAAGAGAAAGTAATGAATGAAGGCAAAGAGTCAATGACTGGAGAAGAGATCCATACTGAGAGAGATGATAAGGGGATAATGAGGTATTCCTACCGGATTTGGGTTCCGAATGTTCAAGAGCTTAAAGATGAGATTTTGGATGAAAGCCATAGTTCAAGGTATTCCATTCACCCGGGAAGCACCAAGATGTATAGGGATTTGAAGGAATATTACTGGTGGCCCAACATGAAGAGGGATGTAGCAGAATGGGTAAGCAAATGTTTGACTTGCCAAAGAGTAAAGGCAAAGCACCAGAGACCCAGTGGACATTTACGACCCCTGGCGATTCCCGAATGGAAATGGGAACAGATAGCCATGAATTTTGTTGTCGGCTTACCAAGGACGAAAGCCAATCATGATGCCATATGGGTAATTATAGACCGATTGACAAAATCAGCTCATTTCATTCCTATCAATGAGAGATACACGGTCGATAGACTGGTGGACATTTACCTTAAGGAAATAGTGACGCGACATGGAGTCCCAACGTCCATTGTCTCAGACCGAGACCCCAGGTTCAACTCCAGATTTTGGAGGAGCTTTCAAGAATGTGCGGGGACCAAGTTAAATATGAGTACCTCTTACCATCCCCAAACGGATGGGCAGAGTGAAAGGACCATCCAGACACTAGAGGATATGTTGAGAGTCTGTGCAATAGACTTTAAAGGAAGTTGGGATGATCACTTGCCGTTGATCGAGTTTTCTTATAATAATAGCTTTCATGCTAGCATCGGAATGCCGCCTTATGAGGCCCTGTACGGAAGAAGGTGTCGATCTCCCTTATACTGGGATGAAGTAGGAAAGCGGAAGATGCTTGGACCCGAAGTGATCCAAAGAACCAAAGACATAGTGGATCTCATCAGAGGACGGCTGGTAGCAGCCCAAGACAGATAGAAGAAATATGCAGACCTAGCCCGAAAGGACAAGGAGTATGAAGTAGGGGACTTAGTACTGCTAAAAGTATCCCCTTGGAAGGGATTAATGAGGTTCGGAAAGAAAGGGAAACTAAGCCCAAGATACATTGGACCTTTTGAGATAATAAGACGGATTGGGAAGTTAGCTTACGAGCTAGCCTTACCCCCGAACCTACAACAAGTTCATAATATGTTCCATGTGTCAATGCTAAGGAAGTATCTTCGGGATGCTAGACACATAGTGGAGTACGAGCAGGTGGATATGCAACCAGATCTGAATTACATGGAGAAACCAGTAAAGATTATGGATAAGAAGGAGCAGGTGCTTCGGAACAAAGTGATCAAGCTAGTCAGAGTGTTATGGAAGAACCATAATGTGGAAGAATCAACTTGGGAACTAGAGAGCGCAATGCTAGAAAAGTACCCCCCATTTGTTTTCTATATGATTCCGGGACGGAATCCTTTTAAGGAGGGGAGACTGTAATAACCCCAAAATTTTGGACTTTTTATAACCCTTATGAATAGTGATTTTGCTGATTATGCTGAATAAGAAAAGTTTTCATGCCACACTTTGTAGGGGTTCTTTTATGGTTATTCTGATATCTTATTAGTACAATATATGGTACATAAATGTATGTAAAGATCGCCAGAATCCAAATTCGAACACTTTGATTTTTCCTGAAAATCCACCAGATACCGAAAGAATTGAGTATAAGGTAACATGACTAAAAGGATTTAAATTCAAGGATTATGAGAGAGTATCATACAAGGAATATAATATATTGAGAAAGGTTAAGGGAACCCAAGTAATAAGATCCCGGATATGATCCCTCAAACTATTAGCAAGAACGAACGATAAACGAGTCGTAAAACAATTAAACGACAAGTAATGTTAGAGAGATTAGTGCAAGGATTATGGATGATAATCAAGCAATTAAGCAAGTATTAGCATAAGAAGATGCTTCCACCACCAAGTGATGACAAGTGGCAAATGATGAAGTCACCAAGATGATGTCATGCTTAGTCATACTCCACTCACTTTAATTAACCAACAAATCATCCAAATATCCCATTCACTTCATTTTCCACCACAAAAACATTCAACAAAGCAAACACTCTCCCAAGAACACCTAGCTCTCGGCTTTTTCATGTTTTCAAGGAGAAAATTTCCAAAAATCAAGATTCTAGCTTTGTTAAATTGCAAGGTAATTACCCAAGGTCCCTTATGACTAGATAAGCATATCCTAAGAGTTTAAGCTTCTATTTCTTCATGAATCTCTTCCAATAAATCAAGGAAGAAGATGATGAATAGTTTTTTCAAGATTACTAACTTTATTTTCTTTGATTTCCTTTAAGATCCAAGCATTCCTAAGCTATCCCAAGGCTTCTTAAGGCTTCCTAGCTACTCTAATCACTCCAAGGAAGGTATAACCCCTCAAAACCCTAACTTTACTTTGAGTATTATGTTTGGTTTTGTTGTTATAGTTCATGAGAGCATGATTCATGTATATTTAGAGTTTGGTTGGATTTGTAATGAGTTTGAGTTGTAAATCTTGGATATTGGTTAATGAACCTTAAGTATAGATAGTAGCTCTTGTTTGATTGACTAAGATGGATAACACATGAAGTAATGGACTGATTTAATAGGATTTGGATGAAGTTTGGTTGTATGGTTGATTTGTGGTTGATTAGAGTGGTTTAAATTTTGGTAATCACGTAAACTTAGCCGTCGTAATGCCCGATTTACCTTAGACTGTTTTTGTTCTTAACATCAGGACCCGTGAACTCACTGTTAGGTTTTGACCATTGCAATGATTAGATAGTTCATGTTACGAGCTTCGTTTTGATATGTGGTTCGCTTGAATCCGATGTACGGTTTAGGAGAAACGACCATTTTAAGTAACGGCGTTTCGCGAACGAACCATTACCTCTCGCCTTACTTTGAAACATTGGTTAAGGCCCTTAAATGACTAATTGGATTATGAAACAATTATGTAAAGTGGGTTAGACAGTTGGTAGGATACTCACAAAAGAATCGCCTTAAAACTCTTAATGGTTAATTTATTAAAAATGGTGGAGCCGAGGGTACTCGAGCGACTTAAGTGAATCGTTAAGCGCAAAAGCGAATGTTAGGGTCTAATTGGTTAAAGTATAGATTCTTAAGCGACTTTGGTTTAATTCCAACTTATATGATGTTTATAGGTTACCAGACTCATCCCAGGACTTTTACCACCCCCAGTCGCTCAGGCAAGTTTTCTACCCGTTATACTGTAGTTGTGATGTATATATGTATATGCATTATCTTGTGATAGATGCATGATGGTTAATTAGCAAATCTTGCGATATATTGGAGCATGCTGATATGGTATATATGCATGTCTGTTTCGTAATCTTGATATTTATCTGTTGATTCCAATGCTTATAGTTGCATAATACCTATGCTAGAGATAAGCAGTAGTTGCGTATACCCTTAGTATAGGGGACCCAAAGGTGGATATTTTCTAAAACCGGGAGTCGATGTTCCCGAGTATATTATATATATTTATATATATATATTGATATAGTTTTTAAAACTATTAATCAAATAAGGTTTATTCGATAACTTTATTTATTTATTGAATATTATTTTGAATATTCATTCGAGGACTTATGACTCCGTTTATTTTATTTAATGAATATTGCTTTGAATATTCATTCGAGGACTTACGACTCTGTTTATTCTATTTAATGAATATTATTTTGAATATTCATTCGAGGACTTATGACTCCGCTTATTTACTAAATAATATTCTTTATTTTATTAAAGAATAATGTTTCGATAATCAAACTTATTTTCGATTATTCAACTAAAGATCATACTTTCGTATAAGTATATCTTTGGTTATTAATATTCATTTCAAGTATGAGTTTTAAGACTTTTACTTCAATTATTTTTATAAAGATTATTCTTTATGGGAATATTATGTAAATAATAATATTCAGATATTTTCTAAATATATTGGGACTGATTTATTTTATTAAATCAGCATTACTCCAAACATTCTTAAAAATGTTTTCGAGTCTTCAAAATGATTTTTAAAAGTTAGGGCGGATCCCAAAACTCATTTTTATATTTAAGATCCTCCTTTCGAAGGGGATTTAAATACTCGCTCAAAACCTGAGGGATCCGGCTCTGTGGTGTATTTTATATTCACAACGAGGTTGTTGTTTTGACAAATGAATTGATTACTTACCCAATGTTCGGGAAGTAAGCTCATCTAATTGAGTCGGCATAAGCGACAGGCCGGGGCACGGTCTATCAAAGTGTAAGTGGCTGGGTGGTAGTCCATCAACGCGTAAGAGGCCGGGTGGCGGTCCAGCACAAGTACCTAATGAGGCCAGGGTGATGACCGGTGGGGGATTCATCCATCTACTCGTAGAAAAGGTTACTTATTGGTATCTTTGCCTGATCAGCAAGATATCGGGTTTATGCCAAAATTCTTTTCTTTCCAAAATTTATTGGATATTGCAAACTCTGTTCATACTATACATAACAGAGGTTTTCAGGAAATGTATAAGAGATATATATATGTGGATATATATATCGGGACTAAATAAAGTACCTCGTAACTTCATTTCATTCAATAATATTTCAAAGAATGAATCTATTCAAGTCTTAACTTGTGTTCTCATCTATGGGATGAACTTCGAAAACTTATTATACTTTGAACAGTGGTAGTGCAAGTAGTTTTCTAAAATGGTATAAGTATAGTGAAGTAATTGGTAACTTCATCTTCCTTTAAGCTTATATCCAGTAAGTAATTACCTTGCACTTGATAAAGGATTCTAGTAAGTTATCCATTTAGATACTTGCATTATTGTTTACACTATATATTATCTTGCGAGCTGTAATGCTCACTCTTGCTTCATTTCTTCATAACACAACAACAGTTAGGAAAGATGGACAGACTCAAGCAGACTCAGCGCAAGCGCGTGGGAAGCGTCCCGTGTCTTCCCGTTGATATCGTAGCTGCTATAGCTGCAGAGGTAGATCTTTTTGTAGATCAGGCATTCTACTTTTGGGATCAATTATGTATAATTATAACTTGTGGCAGATAATGGAAATTAACTGTAAACTTATCAAGTAATCATTTTGGGTTGTAATAACTTTTAAATTGTGGATTCAAGGACTTGTACTTATTTCAATTTCATCTCTGAGACTATAACGTGTTGTGGTGTGTGTTAGTATGGGGTCACAACATGAGGTTATTTATTACTAATTAAGTTAAGTGATATTGTGGAAAGAAAGACCGTGACGACCCGGATCCCCGACCCCGGATCTGGGGGTGTTACACATTAACATTTTTAAAGAATAAAGTTTTATCTACACTACCTATTATGAAATGATTTTCCAAAAGGAACTTTGATAAAGTGTCATACTAGGCTCTAGGTGCTTGCTTCAGTCCATAAAGTGCTTTCAAAAGATAGTAGACATATTCTGGAAAATTTGGATCTTGAAAACCAGCTTCTTTTGATGACACGGCGGATGAAGCAGATTGTCTCCCAACGGATGAAGCATTTTGTAACTCGACAGATGTTGAATTTTATGCTTCATTGGTAGGAGATTTTTCTGCATTATCCTTTAATACTATTTCTTGATCATTTTCATCATCACTGTCATCACTAACCATCTCCACATTGTCAAATATGAGACTCTCATGGTAATCTCCATCTTGCAGTCCTTCAATTTTTTTATCGTCAATCACAACATGTATTGATTCCACAATAATGTTGGTTCTTAGATTGTAAACTCTATATGTTTTACCAACAACATATCCAACAAAAATTCCTTCATCTACTTTAGCATCTAACTTTCCATTCTAATCAGTTTGATTTCTCAAGATATAACATTTACAGCCACAGACATGAAGAAAATTTAGAGTTGTCTTCTTGTTCTTGAACAATTGATAGGGAGTCATGCATTTTGCTTGATTAATCAGAGAAATGTTCTGAGTGTAGCATGTAGTATTTGCAGCTTCAGCCTAGAAATATGTTGGTAACTTAGACTCTTTAAGCATTGTCCTTGCAGCTTCAATAAGTGATATGTTCTTCCTTTCTACTACTCCATTTTGTTGTGGAGTTCTTGCTGCTGAAAACTCATGCAAAATCCCATTTTCTTCACAAAATGCTCTCATGACAGAATTCTTGAACTCAGTTCTATTGTCACTCCTAATTCTTCTAACTTTGAAATCAAGAAGATTATTGACTTGCCTTATGTGATTGATGATGATTTCACTAGCCTCATCTTTAGACTTTAGGAAATATGTCCAAGAGAACTTTGAGAAATCATCTACAATTACTAGGCAAAATCTTTTCCTTGAGATGGATAACACATTGACTGGTCCAAACAAATCCATGTGTAGCAGTTGCAAAGGTTCTTCAATTGTTGAATCAAGCTTCTTCCTGAATGATGCTTTGATCTGCTTTCCTTTTTGGCAGGCATCACACAATCCATCCTTAGAAAACTCCACTTGAGGAATGCCTCTAACCAATTCTTTCTTTACTAGTTCATTCATGGTCTTGAAGTTTAGATGGGATAGCTTCTTGTGCCATAACCAACTTTCATCCTGACTTGCTTTGCTGAGAAGACAAGTAACAGATTCTGCATTTGATGAGTTGAAGTCAGCTAGGTACACATTTCCTTTTCTCACACCAGTGAGAACCACTTTGTTGCTCCTCTTGTTAGTCACAACACAGGCTTCTGAATTGAAGGTTACTGAGTTGCCTTTATCGCAAAGCTGGTTGATACTCAACAAATTGTGCTTGAGACCATCCACTAAGGAAACCTCCTCAATGATGACATTGTCCTTTGAAATCAAGCCATATCCCACAGTATAACCCTTTCTGTCATCTCCAAAAGTAATACTTGGGCCAGATCTCTTCTTGAACTCTGTGAGCAGGGTAGAATCACCAGTCATGTGTCTTGAACAACCACTATCCAAGTACCATAGATTCTTTCTGTTTCCCTGCACATATCAAAATCAAATCAAGTTGATTTTGGTACCCAAGTTTCCTTGGGTCCTGCCTTGTTAGCTTTCTTTTTCTGTTTCTTAGGTTTTATCTCATTTGACTTAGGGATATCAGATTCATCCTTAGTCATTTGAGTTGGACCTTTGAAACCATTCATTACAGCAGAATTATCATGCATATTTTGATTAACAGGGTATGGCATGCTATTAGTAAACATGTTATTCCAGTAAGGCATGCTAAATGGCATTTGTGGCATCCTAAATACAGCATAATAAGGATTAGGTGTAAATGGCATATTATCAAACTGTGCATTCATATTTTGTGTAGACATAGCATTCATAGGCATAGAAGGCATGGCATTCATGATGGGAAAATGAGGTGGCACATATATGGAAGTAGGCATGGCAGATTTGCAATTAACAGACAAATGATTTACACTACCACACTTGACACAGATTTTTCTAGGTGCATATTTATCATATGTAGTTATTGTGTTTGTTAATCCCTACTTTACCATTTCTATTATTTTTCTTCTTAGCCTCTATTTTAACCTCAATCTTTTCAAGTCTGTCACTCAATTGCTTGACAGTCATATGACCAACATTAGCCTTCTTCTCCTTCTTCACTTGACTAGATTCTCCTGGAACCAAATTCTTGGAAACTGATCCATATTTCTCATTTAACTTGACAAGTTTGGCTTTACTCACAGGCTTGCTCACAGTCGACGGATGAGGATTTGTATCAATCGACGGATAACCCTTTTTGTTATCCAATGGATGACCCTCATCATCCGTCGAGTCTACATCTGTTAGCAATCCTTCCACCAAATTGGATTCCAACTTCTCCTTGTTCTTCTTCCAGGCTGCATCACAAAAGGACTCAATACCTTGAACTTTGGTGATTTGAGCATGAACATCTCTAGATGTTTTCCATGCCTTAATCACCTCATGTTCTCATTCAAACTGCTTCTTCAAGATCTCTTCTTTCTTCAAAGACTCAGTTAATTCATCCTTAGCAATTTTACACTCAATTCTTAATTTTTCAAATTCAATAAACTGAGACTCTAGCACATTATTCCTCTCACTTAAAAACAAATTGTTTTCATTGATTTTAGCATTTTCCTTAGTAAGAGACTTAAGTGTAACACACAAACGATATAGTTCTGTAGACATGTCATTTATTGCATCATTACACTCAGCTTTAGATAAATGTGTAAGGTTAGTGGTGATTACCTGATTGCTTGAAGAACTTGGCTCTGTTTCATCAGACTTGGCCATTAGGGCTAGATTGACATACCTGACATCCTCATCCTCATCCAGACCATCTGCTGCTCAGTCATTCTCTTGTGTAATGAAAGCCCTTTCCTTTTGTTTGAGCAACTCAAAATATTTCTGTTTATAATCCACAGGCTCAAACTTTTTCTTGCTGGAATCTGATGTTCTACACTCACTGGCAAAGTGCCCTGCCAAGCCACATTTGAAACATTTAAATTTTGATTTATCCACCATGTTTCTATTTGGCTTGGCTGCTCCAAAGTTCTTCTTGAACTTGAGCTTGGCAAATCTTCTAGAAAGAAATGCTAGATGTTCATCAATATCTTCCATATCATCTTGGCTCAAAGAATCTTCATTTTCTGCTACCAACCCCTTACCCTTGTTTTCACAGACCTTTGAAGTTGATTCAACAGCTTCCATCTTCATCTCCTTCTCTTTCTCTAACTCAGCAACTAGTGCAATGGACCCTCCTTTCTTCTTTCCTCTCTCCATCCTCTCATCTTGCTCTATTTCAAGCTCATAAGTCTTTAGGATGCCATACAGTCTCTCCAAAGTAAACTCCTTGTAATCTTGAGAGTTTCTTAATGAGACTGTCATAGGTTTCCATTCCTTTGGAAGAGATCTAAGGAATTTAAGATTGGAGTCTTTTGTCTGATAGACCCTTCCATGCAACTTCAGAGCATTTAGTAGTTTTTGAAACCTACTAAAGATGACAGTGAGAGACTCACTTTCTTCACTATGAAAATGCTCATATTTCTGAATAAGTAGTTGCATCTTATTTTCCCTTACTTGCTCAGTGCCATCACAGATAATCTGTGTAGTATCCCAAACTTCCTTGGCTATTTTGCAATTGATGATGTTGTCAAACATGTCACCATCAACTCCATTGAACATGATATTCATGGCCTTTTTTTCCTTCCTGACTTGTTCATATCAGGATCAGACCATTCATGCCTTGGCTTAGGGACAGATGGCTCATTTCCAGTTGCAGCTCTCATTGGTACATGAGGGCCTCTCTCTATGCAATCTACATAGGCCTTATCTTGAGAAAGTAATGGAGATGCATTTTTACCTTCCAATGATGGTAATTATCTTTATCTAGAAAAGGAATCTTGACTCCAACATCCTTCTTGTTCATCTTGCTATTTTGTTGTGATCTTTAAACTCTTTGTTTATCAAGAGCTTGCTCTGATACCAATTGTTAGTCCCTAACAATGCAACAAGAATTACAGAAGGGGGGTTGAATGGAATTCTTGAAACCTTTTTACAAAGATATAAAATGTTCTATCTTAATAATATATAACTGTGTGAATTGATTTGCAAACTACGGAATAATAACTTGGAATGAATCAATACACAAGTAATTAAAAACACACGTCTTTAAAAACTTTCTGGTGGATTTGAATGTATCCACCAGAGATATATATTATATCAAGAGAACTCAGTGTAGCAATTATCTCACGGCTGCTTACAAATTTGAACAACTAAGTTTTCAGAGAAATGCTAAGAATACAGCTTACAAATGTTTCTCTGAGAATAATAATCTTGCTCAGTTGCTTAGTGTTCTTGTTTGCTGCTTCTTGGTTTATATATCACCAAGATTACAAAGTAATAAGACAAGATAATAAAACAAAAACTATCAAGTCTAATATTATGCCACTTTATTACTCTATTCCAGCATTTTTGAATATCTTCATAATAGCATGGAAATGGCAATGCTTCTTTATTCTCTAAAACCCAGTTAAATAGGCTTCCACATTCCATTTTCATACACTCGACGCATATGACTGTGTTGTCACTGTCAACAGATGTTTGAATTCTTTATCCGTCGGGTTCATGATCATCCGTCGGGTACATGATCATCCGTCGGGTTGCCTTGTTGATCATCCGTCGAGTGGCATTGTTGTTTATCCGTCGGGTAGCAATTTGGCATTTGACTTCATTTCATTTATGCAGAATTACAAGACATCATCTATGTACAATTAATCAACCTATTCTGCATATCTAGCTAAAGTTAACATGACTTGTGTACTACTTACAGAATCTAAACAATGTGTATACAGAAATTGGCTACAGACTTATTGTTACACAAGCTACTCACTCGATGGATAATAAATCATCATCCGTCGGGACTATATTGAGTCATCCGTCGGGACTACAGTCCTTATCCGTCGAGTGCTACATTTTTCAATTAGTGAAATCTAATAAGGTGTTTTGTTAATGAAATCATCAGGTTCACAACATATTCACAACAATAAATCTGCTAGAACCCCACAATAACGATTCCCATAGTCGGACTCATCATCAACGTGGGTTCCAATCAAAGCATGGTATAATAAATATAGTATTTATACTGAATAGATAATAAACCAAGTACAAAACAAGAGTATAGGTTTACCAATAAGAAAACTAGCATCCAAAGTTACAACTTAGAACGAAGAATCACAAATATAAAACTAGGTCTTCTTCGCCTTCGTTGAATTGTGCTAAAACGGTCTTCTTACACCATCTCCTTATGCTCTGGTACGTCTCCTTCTGAAAAAAAACCTTTATTTAAGTATATATAGCAGCCCATGTGTAGTAAACTTCCTCCAATAAGAAGCCCAATAGAATCAGGATTTTAATTTCCCGACCTGGCGCAGCCGCGCGCTTGATTAGCGCGGGCGCGCTGTATCTCTGTACTTTGGGCACGGCCGCGCGCTATGACAGTGCGGTCATGCTGGCCTTCTGGAGAAAATATCATTTGTCTTCTTTTCTTACTGCAATCAGTTGGCATCAAATCAATGCTACCTGGATTCTGGATTAATGCTCGAAATGCAAAAACACTAGAAAATACATTAAAATACCAATAACTTGAGTACAATAACTCCAATTCAAAGCTTAATGGAGCATTATAAAGTGTCATAAATGCCACTCAACATGTAGTGCAATTAAATTTAGAAGAAATTCCAAATATAAGGTTAAGTCATCTAGTGGAGACAGTCAAGATCTTGAAGTTGGAGAATCTACAGAGTCAGTATCCAGTGAATGCTGCACGAAACAATTGATTGAAGGAAGCACATAAACTGTGTGATGGTGAATAAAAGGGACACTCTAACAGTAAAATGGAAGAGTTTATACTAGCAAAGGATAAAGAAAGATTGTCTAAGAAGGAATGAAGATGGACAGAAGAATCATCAGGACAAAGAATTAGTCAGTGATGAAAAGCCCCGGAATGGTACAGATACAGATGAAGAAGAATGCAATGATCCAACATTAATGGAAACCTCTTCATCGTAGGTATCTTCTGAGACCACTAATAATATATCCTGGCATGATTGCAAATATTGTGATAAGGATAGAAGAGTAGAATTGTTTCAACTTCATGCCAGTGTGATCAACTTTAAAGAGGAAATAGATAGAATAAAATCTAAAAATAGATTGTCGGTCATTGAACAGGAAGAACTAGGCCTAATTACTGTTGAATTAGATAATCTTAAGAAACGTAATAAATTCCTAGAGAACATGGTCAAAGCCAGTGAGGATTTAAATGTTGTCCATAGGAGTCAGATAGCTGAGTTAAAATCTAAGTTGAAAGATTATTAAGACTATGTTTTTAGTGCAAAAGAAATTATTGATAACCAAATCAGTGGAGCCATAATTGACATTGGATCCGGTGATATTGGACAGAAACATGTGATAGAATCATTGAGTGTTGATAATGGTAAATCAAACTCTTCAGATATATCACAAGCTTCTGAAAAGGTCAGTAATTTGTTATGCAAAAAGGCTAGTCCTGATTCTTTCAATGAAGATGAGGTGCTTGTTGAGGATTATGTCTCTAGTGATGAAGAGTCAACTGTAGAGTCGTCTGAGGAGTTAACTTCTAGTGATGAACCCAAAACTCACTTAGATGATAGAGATGATCACAAGGCTAAAAAGAAGAACAGATGCAATAGAAATGGGAAGTTAGGTGTTAGTAATAAAAGTGAAGATCTGCTAAAACCTATTCTTCTAGGAAGTTATGCTTTAAATGTAATTATGCTTCGCATCTTGCATATATATGTACTGTGAGTTAAGTAGACAAATGTAAAGTTCATAATAAGCATAACATGCCTAACATGACTAGTTCTCATTCTTCATGTCATAAATCTAAATGTATGCCTTGTGCAATACCTTGTCTTCTTATCTTAACTTGATGCATTTTCCATCCACTACTTGTAATCATAATGATAAGAACATGAGTATAAAGCATGTTAGGGCAAAGACTGTCAGTCCTCCTAAATTTAGGACCTTTAATATTTTGATTTATGGACCTTGAAGCAATTCAACTTTATTATTTGCTCCACAAGTCAAATTGTTAAAGTAATAGCAGCATCACACCTCTGATAATTTATTCAGTGGTTTGTGATGATATTAGTGAAAGGAATATGTCCTAAGTCCAATCATGTATTAGGATTTAGGAATAACTTCCTGTGTAATCTGTTTTGATTTCATTGATATTAATAAAAGACTTGTTTTATTTTTATTACGGGCTCTATCTATTTAAGTGTTTAAATAACATATACCATAGTTTAGAGTAAAGCTTTTTATGGATTATGATGAGATCATAATAGTGAGACCTAAAAGATGATAACTCTAAACTTAAATAGTTCCTGATCATAGGATTACTAACTGGTAATTAATAATCCACAAAGATCGGTACATACTATGCTTGCTTCATTATGAAGGATGTCTGTTCTCATAGACATTTGTGTGGTGACACTATAGCTAGTATTTAGGTGCTTATTATAGAATAAGTTCACTGAACATGACTCGCACAGCTGAACAACTGATGGAGTTCACTCACGTGTCAGTAGTTGTTCACATAGTGATAGTTGTACAAGTATCCTTAGACTTGAGGTCATCATAGTCATCTTGTGTACACTGAACTATGATTTGGTTTAGTTCTTAGTCTCTAGGGACAATTATTAGGGCTCTACTGGGTATAGGAATTTGTACACGAAGATAGTGTATGATCAATAAAGGATCTACCTCTTCCAGTGAAGGAAGCGAATGTTCAAGGCTGACCCACTTATGCTAGTTCAGGAATCTCTGGCCATAGTAAATGAAATTAGAAAGGAGTTTCTAATTTGCATAAAACTACGCATAGTAAATGGTAAGCAAGTGATTGAATTAGATAGGCTTGACACGAGATCCATGCCTTGTATTTAATCGGGACATTGTAGGGTAGAAGGAGTTTATTGTACGGTAACTATTCACTGAATAGATTCTTGGTATTCTAAGCAGTGAATTCATATTATCCGGATAGTCGCGATATGCTGAGAAGTATCCCTCACGATGTAGAATAGATGTGATTAATTAATTAATCATATTTAATAAATTAGAGAATTTATATAAATAATGATAAAATAGTTTTATTATTATTTATTTCTACTACCGGCTTAATATTGAACCTACAGGGTCATACCATAAAAAGAGAATGATTTAATGGTGGAGGAATTAATTAATAATGGCTAATAATTATTTATTTGTGAAATAAATAATTAATTGGAAAATTTAATAATTGATTAAATGAGATTTAATTGATTATAAATTAATTAAGAAAAGTTCTTAATATTATTAATTAAGGATTTAATTTTTGGAAATTAAATCAAGAGAGAGAATTATTTCTAAAGTGTTTAGAAAAAGGATTAATAATTAAAAGGTGTTTTAGTTATTAATGAGAATAATAAATGGGATAATAATAATAATATTTATGGGAAAATTTCAGCTGAAAATTTTGCCTATAAATATACTATTATAGACCCTATTTTTATTGGAACCCAAAAACCCAAAAGTTTTATAAAACCCAATTCTCTCCACCTTTTCCTCCTCCTTAACGTCGTTTTCTTGGTGGATACCGGTGGAGTGCTTCACGTTTGAGGAGCAGCTGCTAAGGATCTCCGATCGTTGCTTTTGGATCGCATATTAAAGGTTAGTATTTGATCTCCACGTTTTTACCACGATTTATATGCTTTTATTTGGATTTTGTATGTGTAAAAGTGTTTTTCCATGCCTCCGCTGCATTTAAAATCCAACACTGGTATCAGAGCATAGGTTGTATGCATATAGATCTGTGGTAAAAATTTCAGAATTTTATGTGCTTGTATGAATTAATTATGATTTTTACAAGTTATATCATGGATTAATTTTGTCTGATGAGAAATCATTTCTCAGAATAATTTTGAATGTTGATCTGGGTTCTACAAGTGTTGTAGATCGTCTGGGTATTTTTTCATAATTTTATGATGTATAGATTTTTTATTATGAATTTTTGAAGATGTTGTAATTAAATTCGTAATTAAATAAACATATATATATATTATTATTTGTTAGTATGTATATATATATATATATATATCTGTACATCTGCATATGTTGTTGCTGCTGTGTTGATTGCTGCACGGTAAAAGAGAAGACACAGAACAGGTACGACAATAAAGAAAGAAGACAGGCAAAGGTACAGAGTAGAGGGACAGGCGCGTGCAGAGCACGCAGAAGGGGGGTGTCGCGCATTCCGGGAATGCGTTACACCCTGTGGCGCATTCACGGAATGCGTTACACCTTTTAATTGGTTAAAAGGGTTGTAACACATCATCAGAATGCGTTACAGGGCTTGTAACGCGTTCCTGTAATGCGTTACAGCCCGACTGTCCAAATTAAAATTGATTTTCTGGGAGTTTCGTAACTCCGTTTTGGGCGTGCAATATATCGTTGGATTCATTTTTCTGAGACGGATCTAATGGAGTGATCAATTTTAGTTTATATAAAAGTTTTGAACTGTTTATTTTCCGAAAGTGTTTTAAAGCTGTTTTTAACTATTTTTAATTGCTTTTAAATGCTTCATGTGATACATAGAGATGTATAATGCTTAGACTAATATGCTAGATGGTGTAACATGCCTACCTTGATGTTTATTCATGTTTATATATGTGATATATGCTTAGTTTATCATGCGGTGATAGATTTAGGTGAACTTAAATGAACATAAGGCGTTTGTTAGACAACCTAGTATAGTGAAATTGTTTCATAATCTTAATAACAATATTATGAATACAATCATGAGATTCTTGTGTTTGTGAAACACGTAATTGAATATGAATTTTCGATATGAGAGAAAGGATGATTCTGTCAACAACAGATTTCTATCTGTAAGAAAGGGTTATTAAGTGACGCCTCTTGACAATGCTCCACCCGATCTGGGAATCATCTGATTATTGATTTGAAATATTTAATTTAAAAGGAAGAATCTCTTTATAATATGATTATGATTGTAACGTAATATAATCCCTCTAAAATTAAATAATATCAAGTAGTAATTGGCCAATGATACAACGGGCTTGTGTCGGTCATAGCCTTCCAACATGATCGAAAGTAGTTCTTATTTTTAAATCATTGTCGTTTCATGCCACAGCCGAGGGCTTTGATTTCGAAATAAGAAATACTTGTCTATTACATAGAGATGTGTACATTGAATAAGAATCTAAAGGTCGGTATGTGCCATAGCCGTGGGCCTTTGGGGACTGATTCAACTGTACGAAATGTTGGGTTAGACTTGACTTAGAATATTGAGTTTGTCGTGCCACAGCCGAGACTCAATTATTCAAGAGGCTAAAGTTTGATTAGGGAATAACATAAGATGTAATTGACAAGAGTTTTCTGCCTATTGAACATTACATGGCGGTTCGTGCTACAGCCGGGGTTGTGTAATGGAATGTAGGATCCATATTCCCATTAGCATTATGAATGCTTAATTTTTCACGTAGGGGGTTGAATAAATTAGGTAAACTAGTGGGAGCCACTTATGAATAAAGACCCGATTCATATAGTGTTTTTAAAATAAAATTGAATATTTGCTAAGTGTTGTTATGTGTTTATCATTTACAGATTTACAATATACATTATATCTTCTGCACTATCACTAAGGAGCATACTGGATGCTCACAAATTGACTGTCCTAATTATGCTGACTGGCTTCGAAACTTGAGAATTATTCTCAGGATTGAGAAGCTGGAATACGTGATTGACTCACCTAAGCCTACTGAACCTGCTAGTGATGCACATAATGATGAACATGTTGTGTATCGTAAGTGGATAGATGATGCAAATGTTGCTCAATGCATCATGTTAGCTTCCATGAACATTGAGCTACAGAAGCAACATGAGCATATGGATGCTCACACTATCCTCATGCATCTACAAGAGTTGTATGATGTGGCAGGGAGGACAGCTCGATATGAGATATCGAAGAAGCTGTTCGGTTGTAGGATGTCTGAGGGATCATCTGTGAATGACCATGTACTTAAGATGATCAATTTGATTGAACGTCTTGGACAACTTGGTTTTGCCATGGATGGGGAGCTGAGCCAAGACTTGGTCTTGCAATCGCTTCTGAGTTCATTCTCGCAGTTTGTTGTGAACTTTCACATGAATAAGTTGGATGTCAGCCTGCCTGAACTCTACAACATGTTGAAGACTGCGGAATCGAATTTTCCCCCTAAGAAGAGTTCTGTTCTTCTAATTGGTGAAGGTTCCAATCCTAAGAAAAGGAAGAGGAACTCTTCCAAGAAGAAGAAAGTAGGTGAAGAAAAGCCGGTTCAACCAAAAGCTGAAGACCCCAAGAGCAAAGTTGTTTGCTTTCACTGTAACAAGGTGGGGCACTAGAAGAGGAACTGCAAGGTTTACCTTGCAGAATTGAAGAAGAAGAAGGGTAGTGAGACTACCGCTTCTGATTCAGGTATGTTCATGATAGAAGTGAATATGTCATTAAATCAAATTTCTACTTGGGTATTAGATACCGCCTGTGGTTCTCATATCTGCAATTTGTTGCAGGGACTAAGGAGAAGTAGGACTCTTGAGGAAGAGGAGGTGATTCTACTGATGGGAAATGGAGCAAGAGTTGTTGCTGAAGATGTAGAATCATTTCATTTACATATGCCTACGGGCAAGACTATTGTTTTAAATAATTGTTATTTTGTTCCCTCGATTGTGAGGAATATTATTCCCATGTTAGACTTGGCTGGATTTTCATTTATTATTGAGAATAATGAATGTTCTATTCTTAGAGATAATATTCTTTATGGACGTGGTACTTTAAATAATGGTCTGTATAATGTGACATAATTTACTTCAGATTGAACAAACTAATAAAAGAAAAGGGATGATGAAAATCTCACTTCATTGTGGCACTACAGTCTCCATTTAGTAGACATGGAGAGAGGGCTGCAAATTTGCTAGGAATGGTACACACAGATGTATGTGGACCAATGTCTACGCAAGCCATGGGTGGATTTTCATACTTCATTACTTTCATAGATGATAGATCTGGATTCGGATATGTGTTTGATGAAACACAAGTCCGAGGCCTTTGAAAATTTCAAAGAATATAAGTATGAAGTGGAGAAACAACCAAACATAGTATTATAACTCTTCGATCAGATCGAGGTGGTGAATACTTTAATGGAGTGTTTCTAGATTATCTCAAAGTAAATGGTATAGTCTCCCAGTGGACTCCTCCAGATTGGTATCTGAAAGGAGAAATTGAACTTTGTTAGACATAGTTCGGTCCATGATGAGCTATGCAAATCTTCCAGTATTCCTATGGGGTTATGCATTGGAAACCTCAGCATATTTACTGAATAAGGTGCCTTCCAAATCTGTTCCTCAAACTGCGTATGAGATATGGAAAGAAAGGAAACCGAGTCTTAAACACGTTAAGATTTGGGGATGTCCAGCTTATGTCAAGTAAGTTGACCCAGATAAGCTGGAATATCGATCCGTAAAATGTAGTTTTGTGGGATATCCTAAAGAGACTTTAGGGTATTACTTTTACACCGATCATCGGGTGTTTGTATCCAGACATGCTACCTTCTTGGAAAAGGAGTTTATCCTTGAAGGAAACAGTGGGTGCAAAATTGAACTTGATGAAGTTCAAGAAGCACAAACTACTACGGATCAAGTGGAAACACCTGTTCTGACTGAACAACCTTCTGTGGAACAGCCTATTCATAGAACAGGGAGAGTGTCTCGCCAACCTGAGAGGAAATATGGCCTTGTCATTGAGAATGACAATGAGTTGTCGATCATTGATGATGACGACCCTGTGACCTATAATGAGGCTATGAGTAGTGTTGACTCAGAGAAATAGCATAGTGCCATGAAATCCAGAATGGAATCTATGTATACGGTATACGTAAGAATAATTAGAGCAGATGGCCAGGTGGAGACCTTTAAGGCCAGGCTTTTGGCAAAAGGATTCAAACAAAGGCAATGGATTGACTTTGATGAAACCTTTTACCTGTAGCCCTGTTAAAATCAGTTCGGATTTTGCTTGCGATTTCTGCTTACTACGACTATGAGATCTGGCATATAGCCAGATGGTTTTCTTTCCAAGGGAAATGAAAACCTAGTGTGTAAGCTGCTGCGAACCATATGTGGTTTAAAGCAAGCTTCTCGAAAGATGGAACATTCGTTTTGATGAGACAATCAAAGAGTTTGATTTTATCAAAAACGCAGATGAACCATGCGTCTACAAAAGGGTTAGTGGGAGCGCGGTAACATTTCTTGTATTGTATTGAAATAGAGTTGACACACATAACAACATAGCAGACCCACTCACAAAGCTACTTTCTGAAAGTCACTTTGATCGTCATAAAGACTAGATGGGTATTAGATACCAGAGTGATTGGCTTTAGTACAAGTGGGAGATTCAAAGGAATATGTCCTAAGTCCAATCATGTATTAGGATTTAGGAATAACTTCCTGTGTAATCTGTTTTGATTTCATTGATATTAATAAAAGACTTGTTTTGTTTTTATTACGGGCTCTATCTATTTAAGTGTTTAAATAAGATATATCATAGTTTAGAGTAAAGCTTTTTATGGATTATGATGAGATCATAATAGTGAGACCTAAAAGATGATAACTATAAACTTAAATAGTTCCTGATCATAGGATTACTAACTTGTAATTAATAATCCGCAAAGATCGGTACATACTATGCTTGCTTCATTATGAAGGACGTCTGTTCTCATAAACATTTGTGTGTGACACTATAGCTAGTATGTAGGTGCTTATTATAGAATAAGTTCACTGAACATGACTCGCACAGCTGAACAACTGATGGAGTTCACTCACGTGTCAGTAGTTGTTCACATAGTGATAGTTGTACAAGTATCCTTAGACTTGAGGTCATCATAGTCATCTTGTGTACACTGAACTATGCTTTGGTTTAGTTCTTAGTCTCCAGGGACAATTATTAGGGCTCTACTGGGTATAGGAATTTGTACACGAAGATAGTGTATGATCAATAAAGGATCTACCCCTTCCAGTGAAGGAAGCGAATGTTCAAGGCTGATCCACTTATGCTAGTTCAGGAATCTCTGGCCAGAGTAAATGAAATTAGAAAGGAGTTTCTAATTTGCATAGAACTACGCATAGTAAATGGTAAGCAAGTGATTGAATTAGATAGGCTTGACACGAGATCCATGCCTTGTATTTAATCGGGACATTGTAGGGTAGAAGGAGTTTATTGTACGGTAACTATTCACTGAATAGGTTCTTAGTATTCTAAACAGTGAATTCATATTATCCGGATAGTCGCGATATGCTGAGAAGTATCCCTCACGATGTAGAATAAATGTGATTAATTAATTAATCATATTTAATAAATTAGAGAATTTATATAAATAATGATAAAATAGTTTTATTATTATTTATTTCTACTATCGGCTTAATATTGAACCTACAGGGTCACACCATAAAAAGAGAATGATTTAATGGTGGAGGAATTAATTAATAATGGCTAATAATTATTTATTTGTGAAATAAATAATTAATTGGCAAATTTAATAATTGATTAAATGAGATTTAATTGATTATAAATTAATTAAGAAAAGTTTTTAATATTATTAATTAAGGATTTAATTTTTGGAAATTAAATCAAGAGAGAGAATTATTTCTAAAGTGTTTAGAAAAAGGATTAATAATTAAAAGGTGTTTTAATTATTAATGAGAATAATAAATGGGATAATAATAATAATATTTATGGGAAAATTTCAGCTGAAAATTTTGCCTATAAATATACTATTATAGACCCTATTTTTATTGGAACCCAAAAACCCAAAAGTTTTATAAAACCCAATTCTCTCCACCTCCACCTCCTCCTTAACGTCGTTTTCTTGGTGGATACCGGTGGAGTGCTTCACGTTTGAGGAGCAGCTGCTAAGGATCTCCGATCGTTGCTTTTGGATCGCATATTAAAGGTTAGTATTTGATCCCCACGTTTTTACCACGATTTATATGCTTTTATTTGGATTTTGTATGTGTAAAAGTGTTTTGCCATGCCTCCGCTGCGTTTAAAATCCAACAATTAGCAGCATTACACCTCTGATAATTTATTTCAGTGGGTTTTGATGAGATTAGCAGCATTACACCTCTGATGATTTATTTTAGTGGTTTGTGATCAGTTTGGCAGCATTACACTATTGAGAATCTTTTTCAGTGGTTAGTGATGAGTTCTGTAGACTATAAACTTTTGATAAATCTAGTAACAATTCTTGTTGATAGTTTTATCACTAGTTAATGGTGAGTTGTGGAGCACTACATACTTGAATAAATTTGTTGACAATTTTGTTAATATTTTTATCACAAGATAGTGGTGAGATTTTGATAATAGTAAGATCTTTTAAATTGCCTTTTCTGAAAAACTCACTAAGATCAAAATCATGTATGTAGCATAGTTGGACACAATTCAATTTCCATGTAGTCTAACAATTAATGAGTTCTTCGTTGAATTTCATAATTGGTAGTAGACTTAGTGGATAGTGAATCACGTTTGATTATGAGGTTTCATTTTTTGTCATTATTAACATCTAATGACAGCAAGCTCCCAAGTAATCAGATAGAAGACATCTTAGACAATCTAGATGTTGAAGATCTTTCTAATGATAAAGATGAACCTGAGTTTGTTCCAAATGAAGATATAAATGAAAATGATCTTGTCAATGATCACAATTATGATTCAGACACTGATGGGAATGGTCCTGAGATAAGCAAAGATAGCCAATCTATTTTTGGAACTAGTTCTCATGATTCAGATTCTGAAGGATGAATTGACAGTGGTGATAGTGGAAATGGTTCAGATGCAGTTAATGATAGTGGAAACTAAAAGAAGCACAGTCACACCATCTTTGGAACCAATCCATAAGCTTCAGATTCTATACATCATGCTGACAACAACTTAGGGGGAGCAAACGAGGAAGAACAAGGATCCGCTAGTCAGATGCAACATAATTCTGAAAATACTGAGTCATCAAGAACTAGTCTACCAAGATGTAAGAATAGTGTAAAAACCATTTTTGGCACTTGATACTTGGTGTTTTTAATACTGGAGTAAAGGCTAGAAGATCAGAACAAGAAGAACAAGGATCTACTAGTTAGACTCAACTTAATTATGGAATTGCTGAGTCACCAAGAGCTAGTCTAAAGAATGGAGTAAAGACCATCTTTGGCATTTGGTTCTTAGTGTTTCTAATACTAGAGTAAGGGCTAGAAGAGTTGCTGTAGATAATTGAACATATTATGGGTTTCCATCACAAATGGAACTAAAGGAAGCAGTGAAGCTCTTGGAGATCCAGATTGAGTGATTGCCATGCAAGATGAACTCAATTAGTTTGAAGACTAAATTTGTGGAGGCTTGTTCTTAGATTCAAGGATATATCATAATCTTTATTAGTGAAGATCTTTCCAAGAATGAAAAGAAGCCTGAAGCTGTTTCTGAATATAACAAGGGTTGATCCAGATTCATACTTTGGTAGTAGTTCAAGATTTATTCCCCTCAAAGCACCAAATCTCAAATTTGATTCAGCAACAACTCAGGGGGAGTAAAACAAGTAATGTCCCACAAATTTAAGTTAAAATCATGGGAAATTAAGTTTACATATCTATTTTATTTTATATATATCCATGTTTATAAATTTGTTTTAAAGCTAACCGATTACCATGTGTTACATGTTATATGCTAGTGGTAAGTAAGTTAGAGTTTTTGATGCAATATATGAGTTTTCTGAATGTTTACATGTTATATGTTTACTTTGATGCAAATACTCATGATATTGATATTTATTTTAGCACACGCATATCTCAATATTGTTTGCACTCTGATCTAAGACCCTGTAATCTCATTTGTGATCTTATCATAATTCTGATATATAGGTTTAGATCATATGTAACTAGCTTGAGTACTCTGATTAGTTTTTGTGTGATTAAATCATGTTTTCCGAGTAATTCTGTGATGCCCTCTAGACCCGGGTCGGAAGTTTGGGGCTCACATCACACACCACAATATTTAAACCTGTATATAAAGTATTATATGCATTGACCCTTCTGTACACAGCCACGGATCGCAACAGGTTAAAGTATGAAAACAAGCCATAATTTTAACTTTTATTATATCGTACCAAATCCCATCTAATTCAACTTATAATGGCTAAGGACATCGTACTTACAATATTACATGACTCATCTATAATATAAAGCTCCTACTAGCACGATCCATCTTAACTGGAAATCCTAGCTCGCACACTGGACAGGGAATCCTCGTTACCAATAATTTCCTTTACAACTGTTGAAAACATAAAAGTTTTGCAAGAGTGAGCTTACTAGCTCAGCAAGTAATAATAGCAACAATTGAGGTTAAACACTCACTAATTGAAATGATTCAGAAGAATCAAGTTTCTGGATAAGCAATTATTAGAATTGGATATTCACTTTTTACTTTAAAAACCAAGGTTAGGCTGCTGATCAGTCACGCACTAACCCCGAGCAAGGCTCCCAGCTTTGCTCTTTATATTGGATCCAAGGCACGCATTGGCCTACTATGACCACGAATCTGGTCCGACCACGAATCTGGTCAACATTTATAAAACCATCCAATTCTAAAATAATTCAAAATGATAACCAATGTAATCAATAAGCTGAACAATAAACAACATTTATCTTGAAGTATAGGGTTATTCACAATACTATGTCGGTATAACAAGGAATTCAAAAAGATTGGCTTTCAATCAAGGAAAGAATCAGAAAGTTGAAGACCAAGGGTTCAAGGGTTCTAGGAATTGGTCTTCTATTAAACAAGGGATAAGGGTTGGTATGTTAAGAAATTCAATATCAGAATCAGTATGTGGTAGATATGTATTTGTGGAGTAGTATCGTATGTGTATGGCTCATATCTGGAAATTCAACAATCAATGTTTTATGAAGAATAAGGCTTATGGCTCAAGATCAATAAGAATCAGGGTACAAGGTTAAAAAGTTTAAAGCACTTGCAATATAGAACAAGAATTATTTTGAATAATAGCGACATGTTATGAAAACAGTTCGAAAATATTTGCAATATATCTTAAGAGAAGTTCAGAAGTACTTGCCTTATCGCAGATGATTTCCAACTTTACTTGTACTCATCTAACTGTTTTACTCATCAATCACTTTCAATTTCTTTTTATGCCTTGCTTTTGTTCATCAATCACTTGCCTTCTCTTTATACGCTTCGATTCTATTTATGGATCACTGGTTTCCCTTTCTTATGCCTCACTGACTCTGCTAGGCATCACAAGTATCTATCAATACTCAATCTCATATCATTCTAATCGTCACATAGACGTCATAAGCTTTTATCTACCCTTAGTTTCACCCAAATCTAATTTACGGATTGTTATGACTAAAATAGTCAAATAATAACTACTTAGGCATATAACACATCAACTAGGTAGCACGTAGCACATAGCACGTAAGGTATTTGGTCAAAATAATTTTTCAAAGAAGATTCGGGGTTAAAATGATTTTCCAGGTATTTAATACAAAATTTTTGAACATTTTTCGGAATTAAAACGGGACTCTGAATCAATTTATAATTAAATAACAGGGTTCGAACACCCGAATCGGTCTTTAAAATAATTTTATAATATTATCGAGCCTTGAAAATAATTTAAAATAATATTTTAAAGCTCGAAACTATTTTTCGGAATTTTTAAATCAATTTTAAATAATTAAAACTAATTATTAAATCAATTAAAATTAATTAATAATTAATTAAATTAAATAATCAATTAATATTTAAATTAATTGACTAATTAAATAATTAATTATCAACTAAAATTAATTAATTAAATAATTAAGGTTTATTTTGAAATTAAAAATAATTTTTCAGAATTAAATATAGATTTTTAGAATTAAAAATGAATTTTTTTTTTGAAATAAAAATAGGATTTTAAAATAATTTTTAAATAAAGGATGCATAAACAGATTTTAGAATTTGTAATTTGGTTTTATAGGATTAAAACCGGATCGGCAATTCTTATAAACGGGTCGGGAAGAAACCCAGAACCCGGCCGGAAGAACAGCAGAATCCGGCGGCCGGAGCGTTTTCCGGCGGGCTCCGTTCCCCCCCCCCCCAAACGTCGTGGTTTTGCTTGATTTTAACGGGGCTTTTGTTCACAATCACAGCAGACGTCTGGATATGACCGAATTGTAGCAGGACAGCCTCCGAGGTGGAAGCCCGACGAAATCGCCATGAACGCCGGCGTAGCTTCAAGCTTTTCCGGCAGGTCGATTCCGGCTTCCAACAGAGAAACTAAATACGTAAATCGACTTAAAACTTCACGATCTACAATCCTGTAACCTCCGAATCTACCCAGCATCAACCAAATTAACAATCCCAATTTCAATTTAGAACATTCAACGAATTAACCCTAATTTAATAATCCGAAAATCAAACATCAATTTCTATATGTTATTGAACTCTATTTTTGACATATAATATACCAAATTGACCAGAAAAATATTATCTACATGATTATAACATCAAATCTCATCAACAACATCAAGAACAAATTTTCATATTTAAATTCATAATAAATTTGAAGTAAAATAATTAGACAGAAGATTACCTGATGTTTCTGGGTTTGATTTAATGATTGATTATGATTCTGTATTTCGAGAGCTTCATTTTGATATATCGTACGCTTGAATCGGAGTTCAGTAACGTCCTCGTTCGTGCGTTTAATTCTCAGAAATGTATCGATTTCTAGGGTTTTTCTCTATATTTACTGTATTCGTACTAGTTGCAAATGAATAAACGAATAAAATGAAATAATAAATAGGCTATATATATTTTTGGAATATTGGTTCATTTTGGATTGTTTTGGATCGTAAAATTAGTTACTTAGCCACTAAGTGACTGCAAAAACAATCCGATTTGATACCCGTATTGGATAATTATCCAAACCGGGCTTCTTATAAAACACTATATATAAAGATAACATAATAATATCCCGTCTTTCGAGAATACGGGTTTTGTTGATTCACCGAAATGATAATCGTATCAAAAATCTTGCGCCGGGCCACGCACGGGTCAAACCGTAATCCGGAGCGAAAAAGTCAAAACACGGAAAATGTCCGGAATTACCAGATTAGGTTAGGAAGGAGTTTTCGGAAGAGTATTGGGTAGTAAAAACGTAAAAACGGTTGAAGTCGGACGATTCCCGGCTTTATAAAATAATTTTGTAATTATTCAGAAAATAATTAATAAATTCATAAATCAATATAAAATCATTTAACAGCCCAAAAATTACCAGAAAAATACCATAATTATCTATATTTTATTATGGTTATAATAAAATTAACAAACTTATACTGTATCACATATAAGCATTCACATATTCACACCAATCAGCAGATAATTCACCAAAAATCACATAATAATCATATAAGAATTACTTATTAATAAAAATAATTACACGTGATATCCCCGATATTACAAATTCTGTATGATTTTTTAGCTTCAGGCCCTAGGCAACTCTGACAACAGGTACCTTGGTCACTTTGATTCTCTGTTTATGCTAGAATAACTCTGTTTATCTTGTGCTAGAATAAATATGGAGCATAGCTAATGATAGTTATGATATATTTTTATGTTAGGAGTAGTTTTAATTGGTTCAGTCTTGTGTTGACTAATCAATTAGTGCAGACTTGTTAGATATACTCTTGGCATAATTAATTGATTTGATGACTTATATATTGACCCTATGTGTAACTCTGATGATCTTGTTATGCTTATACTCTGTTCTGGATATTAAATCTTGATATATTACTTATACTCTAATCACCTTATGCAAGTCTTATAAGTTTGAAACAATGTTCACCGCCTTTCCTCTATAGTATTGATCTGTATTGGACTAACTTTGAACTGTTTTTAGCTAAGGAGATTTGATTGAGTAGCATTGTCAAACGAATCAGAAAGCATGATCATCTGAGACATCCTCCATGAATCCATATTGTGGTAAGTAAAGGTAAAAGATCTCTGATTCTGAAATCACTCTGTTTCTGATCATTAAACTCTCTGATATTGTACTTCGGATGTTTGTGATCTTCAACACCCTCAGTGGTTTTAGGAACTAACTAAGAGCCTATCAAACCTCATAGGTTCTAGCCCAAGTCATTAGAACCAAACACTTCTCAAATAGTATTCCATTACCTTGCTCTGATACATTCCCCATATTTTGTCCTGATTCACTTAATTTTCTTGAGATATTAACTCAGTGATCAGAAAAAATTACCATTTGGTATTGGAGTTGTGTTGAGAATGAGAGAGATAGTGCCAAGAAGCACCACATAAGGAAGGAAAGGTCAACTCTATAGCTCTGTCTCTCAAAAAGTAGTGGAGTATCTATAACCTGATACATATGTAAGCCCATCTGTATTTTCTCAAAAGAATATAGAGTTGAAAAAGGCATATAACCAGTTACTAGGTGCATTCTCCCAATAGAATGTTATCTATTAAAAATTCGCATGTCAGCCAGGGCATCTGTATGAGAGTCACTACCCCTTGGTTAAAATGTTTCCAATGCACATGTGAGATTCACACACACAGGAAAGGTATTGACGCAGCAATCATTGTCAAACCATATCAAGGTCAATGTCAGTGGTTGAAATCTTGGATCGTGTTATGCTCTTTATCTCTGATCTTGAATGAGAACATATGATCCTGAAAGTTTCTCGATCTTAATTCTCAGATCATAGTCTATGATATGTGAAATGATCTTGGACTTTGATCTTTTGCATTAAGATCTTGGAGACTCTGGTAAGTCTTCACATACTTCAGAATAAATCTTTGATCCCTAATGGCATATCATTGATTATTGGTTATCTTTCCAGAATTCAAATCTGGAAATGATTTTGACTTTGTCAAAATTGCAGCTCGTAAATAAGGATTCAGATATTAGCTGACGAGTTTATGAGGTATACTTCTTCAGGGAAGTTGAGGGATAAGTAATTCTGCCACTTAAATGAATCCTAATTTCCCCTCTCAGAAGGAACATTTATGAATCTCTTGACTGAGAGTTTCCATCCTTGAAGGTGGAAGGCAAATTTTCTATGAAAAGGATTTTCTCGCAGGTACACTTGGTGTAATAACCCCAATTTTCGGGAAATTTTTGAAACCCTTATGAATAGTGTTTTTGCTGAATGAGAAAACTTTTCATGCCACACTATGTAGGGGTTCTGATATGGATATTCTGAGATTTTATTAGTACTTTATATGGGATATAAGTGTATGTAAAGATCGTCAGAATCCAAATTCGAACACTTTGATTTTTCCCGGAAATCCACTAGATACGGAGAGAATTGAGTATAAGGTAACAGGATAAAAAGGATTTAAATTAAAGGATTATAATAGAGGATCATAAAAAGGAATATAATGTATTGAGAAAGGTTAAGGGAACCTAAGTAATAAGATCCCGGGTATGATCCTTCAAACAATAAACGAGAACGAAAGTTAAGCGAACCGTATAACAGATCAGCGGTCATTAGGAAGTTAACCAAAAGGGATTAGAGAGAGTGATGTCACCCAACCAATGAGAGGAGGACAAAGAGGGAAGGATGACATCACAACATGACATAGGCATGACATGGGAAGGAAGGAGATGTGGTGGCTTTTTAACCACACAAAATCAAGGGCAAATAGGTAATTAACTAAAACAAAAACAAAATCAAACCAACCAAGCCAAGCAAATCATTTTCATCAAAACACAAAAATCAATTCCCTCATTCAAGCAAGTTAGCTCTCGGCTTTTTACTATTGCAAAGGGAGAGAAATTCAAAACTCAAGATCCAAGCCTCCTAAATTGGTAAGATAATTCCCTAATCATCTTTATGCTTAGTTAGGGCTATATCATGAGTTTAAGTCATCAATTCTTTCTCAATCTTCTTCATTTAATCAATGAAGAAGACAATGAATAGTGTTTTCAAGTTTTTAACTTGAAATTTTTCTTGATTTCCTTGAAGATCCAAGCATTCCTAAGACTTCTCAAAGCTTCTTAAGGCTTCCTAGCTCCTCCCACCACTTCGAGGAAGGTATATCATCTCCAAACCCTAGATTCCTATGTATTATAAGATGATTTTGATTAGTAGGGTGATATTGTAGCTTAATGTTTGTGATTTAGAGTTTGGGATTAAAATGGTATTGAAATGGAATGGTAAATGTTGTTGTTTTGGTTAAAAGATTGTAGTATAGTTAAATTCAAGCTTAGGCATAAGTATGAATGTTAAAATTGAATTGGTTGGGGCTGATATGATGTGATAAGGATGGATGTTGGTTGTATGTTTGATTTTAGGTTGAATTGGGTTGGTTTTGAATGGTTTTAAATTGGGAAATCGCGTAAACATAGCCGTCATAACGTCCGATTTTCTTTGGACTGCTTTTGTTCATAACATTAGGACCCGAGAACCCCCTGCTAGATGTTGACCATTGCCATGTCTAGATAGCTCATGTTACGAGCTTCGTTTTGATATGTAGTTCGTTCGATTCCGATGCACGATTTAGGAGAAACGACCGTTTCAAGTAACGGCGTTTCGCGAACGAAACTTTTCCCCTCGCCTTACTTTGAAACATAGGTTAAAGACCAAAAAGGGTTAATTAATGTATGAAACAATTATGGTAAGAGTGTTAGGCAGTTAGTAAGATACTCGTGAAGGAATCGCCTTAAAACTCGTAATGGTTAATTTATTAAAAATGGTGGAGCCGAGGGTACTCGAGTGACTTAAGAAAATCAGTAAGCGCAAAACAAGCGTTTGAGTCTTAGTTAAAGTATAGATTTACAAGTGACTTTGGTGTAATTCCAACTTACTTGTTGTTTATAGGTTACCAGACTCATCCCAAGCCATTCGTAACCCCCAGTCGCTCAGGCAAGTTTTCTACCCGTATACTGTTGTTGTGATGTATATATGTATATGCATTATCTTGCAGTAGATGCATGTTGGTTAATTAGCAAATGTTGCGATATATTGGAACATGCTGATATGGTATATATGCATGTCTGTTTCGTAATCTGGTTATCTATCTATTGATTTCAATGCTTATAGTTGCATAATACCTATGCTAGAAATAAGCAAGTAGTTGCGTATACCCTTAGTATAGGGGATAAAAGGTGAACATATTTCTAAACCGGGAGTCGATGTTCCCGAGTATATTATATATATATATATATATATATATTTATATATATATATATATGGATATAGTTTTTAAAACTATTGATCGAATAAGGTTTATTCGATACCTTTATTTTACTTAATTGAATATTAATTTGAGTATTCATTCGAGGGCTTATGACTCAGTTTAGTTTATTATTTGAATATTATTTGAGTATTCATTCGAGGGCTTATGACTCAGTTTATTTTATTATTTGAATATTATTTGAATATTCATTCGAGGGCTTATGACTCAGTTTATATTATTATTGAATATTACTTGGATATTCATTTGAGGATGTATGACTCCTTTATTTTATGAATATTATTTATAGTATTCATTCGAGATATTATGACTCCGCTTATTACTTAATAATATTCTTTATTGTATTAAAGAATAAGGTGTCGATAATCAAACTTATTTTTGATTATTCAAATAAAGATATTACTTTCGTATAAGTATATCTTTGATTATTTGCTATTCATTCAAGTATAAGTTTTCCAACTTCTACCTCAATTATTCTTATAGGAATATTATTTAAATAATAATATTCAGATATTTCTTTCATATCGGGACTGATTTATTTTAATAAATCAGTATTACTCCAAACATTCTTAAAAATGTTTTTGAGTCATCAAAAATGAATTTAAAAAGGGTAGAGCGGATCCCAAAACTTGTTTTCAAATTCAAGATCTTCCATTTTAAGGGGACTTGAATACTCGCTCAAAAATCTAGGGGATCCGGCTCTATGGTGTATTTTATATTCGCAACAAGGTTGCAGTTTTGGTAAATGAATTGATTACTTACCCAACGTTCGGGAAGTAAGTCCATCTATTGAGTCGGCATAAGCAACATGGGCTCAGTGGGCGTCCATGATAGTGTAAGTGGCTCAGTGGGAGCCCAGCAAATGCATAAGTGGCTGAGTGGCAGTCCAGCATAAGGTCCTATTGCGACCAGGGTGATGACCAGTGGGGAATTCGTCCATCTACTAGTAGAAAAGGTTACTTATTGGTATCTTTGCCTGATCAGCAAGATATCAGGTTTATGCCAAAATTTGTTTTCTTTCCAAATTTATTGGATATTGCGATTCTGTTCATACTTTACATGGCAGAGGTTTCAGAAAACGTATGTATATATATAGGTGTATATATATATCGGGACTTAATGAAGTATATCATAACTTCATTTCCTTCAAAATATTTCAAAGATTGAATCTATTCAAGTCTTATCTTGTAGTCTCATCAGTGTGATGAACTTTTGAAACTAATTATAACTTGAACGGTGGTAGTTCAAGTAGTATTTGGAAAAGATATAAGTATATTGGAGTATCTTGTAACTTCATCTTTTAAACTTATATCTAGTAAATGATTATCTTATGCATGACAAAGATTTTCAGAAAAACGTTGAGACAAGGTTAGATATATGAGATCACCTTGCAACGATATTTTTATACAGTTATACACTGGAACTCTGTGTGTATTATGCATGGAAGAGGACTTCCCATATTTTGAAAAGTATACATGTATATATATATACTGAATATTTTGCGACTTCATCGCATTAAGATATCAAACTTGGTTCATTTCTTTTGACCAAGACTTTCATGAGTATTATGAGTAGGCTCATATATTGTTAATCATTATACATATTATTTTGGTGGGCTTGCTGCTCACCCTTGCTTTCTTCTTTCATCACACAACATCAGATAGATAAGATGAACAGGACCAAGCTCCCAATTCGCAAGCGGATAGGAAACGTTCCGCAGCTTTCTGGAAGTGTTGAGGCCGCTGTAGCTGAGGTAGAAATTACCAATAGGCTAAGTTTTCAACTAATAATGTACCAGACTTATGTATATTATGAATTGTAATAATGGCAAAGAAATGTAAATTTATCCAGAAAACCTTTTAAGGTGTATTGACATATAATTGTGGAATAAAACGACTTGTGATTATTTTTGGATATTCATCTTTGAGACTATAACGTGTGGTGTGTGTGTTTATTGTGGGGTCACAGTACAGAGTAGTTGAGTAATTATTAAGATCGGGTGTTATTAAGGGAAATGGAACTCGTGACAACCCGGATCTCCGACCCCGGATTTGGGGGTGTTACAGAAGTGGTATCAGAGCTAAGCGTTATAAACCTCAGAGATGATGCGACGATATAATAATAAACTCACAAAGATAATAAGAACTCTTGCCAAGTTCATGGTCGGACTACTTAAAGTAGCACTGACAGTTAAAACCCTTACGGGAACCCTTATAAGTATCATGATAGTAACATAGTTCGTTCTCGTATAGGGCAGCGTGGCATCGAACCCTGAGGTTCAGGAGCATCAGCATGAGGATATTTTATTACAAGTTGGTGATCAAATTGTGAATCCGATGGAGTACCCTAATGAGGGACCGGATGAGATTCATATTGAGAATGTTGCGGTTGAGGATGTTATTCCGGAAAGGATTATGGGTGAGGAGGATCTCATGGAGGATCCTGATGAGAATGAAGAGAGGACCGCTGAGGAATTGATGACCGTAGTCAGGGCGACTACCAGAGCAAGAATGGCCGCGAGGGTGGCACTAGAGGATGAAGAGTTACCCAGGGGCACAAAGGTTAATGAGGACAGAAGGAGTGGGGCCTTCCACGATACCAATTATACCAGTATCAGACCCTCTTCCAGAGGTTTCTGTAGACATCCATGAGGTTCCACCAATTCCTGTTCCCTCCCCTGTACAGAGCCCAGCACATACTGAGGAAATGCCACCTTTATCTCCTGCACCATTGTCACCTGATATCGTGCTTGGTTATCCGTTTGGATCTCCTGGGTCTGCGCCACCTGCACCCCATGGACTGCTAGATGCTACCACTCAGGCTTCTCTTATCGCCAATTATTATATGACTTTGGGTGGCATGTATGAGGCCCGTAATGTTAGGAGTGATCTATTGGATCGACTTACTGCACCGAGGATTGAGGGTGGGGTACTTCCGGCAGGATTAGCGTATAGCAGGGAGAGGATTGAGGCTAGCACCCGTGTTACAGCTAGAGGCCATCTTGAGGGTCAGGTTGATCCAGCTCTACTTGCGACTATCTTAGACCTCATCACCTCTGTGATGGAGCAGGTTAGGGATGTCGTGCGTGCCCGCATTTCTTGATCCATAATAGTGTGCAGGGTCTGAACCATCTGACAAGAATTTCATGCAGCACCGCTTTTGGAGGATTAGCCTAAGTTACGGATGATTAGTTTTAATGACTAGATGATTATCTATGATAGTACCTTCGGGATAGAAGCGATCAGATCAAATGATGTAATTCTCTTTAATATGTTCAGTTGTTGTACCCTCGAACAAATGGTTATGTATATATTCGTTAATTTCAGTTCAGATCAGTTTGTTGTGATAAGATCACATTGTTAATTGCTCTATTAACACTTAAGAGAGTGTCATGAAGTTTATAGAACTTGAGAATTCATAATTCGCAATCGTGCAAGGACTGAACGAGGGAAAGACTTAAGCAAAGTAAGTAAGACAAATATCCAGAGATTCTCAAAATTTTTCCAAGTAATATGCCCCCACAAGGAATAAGATTAGGGGCAAACCCTGAATGTGATAATCAGGGAGGTCGCAATTAAGATATAAAGAACCCGGAATATAATAAAGTGGAAAATGAAGATTTAAATTAAAAGATGACCCCAATTATGGGGAATAGGGAGAAATATTTAGACTGAGAAAACAGAAGTCGAGCAAGATAGGAAGAACCGGAATGGTACTCCTATTGGGCAATCCATGGACCTGCCTAAAACAAAACTTATACTTTTACCCCTAACCACAACCTTGAGGAAACAATGTGGTATGAAATTCTTTCAGGACCTTTAAGTCGCTAAGCTCTCAGAGTTCCAAGGAACAAGCTGACTCAGTCGAGGCAAGAGCCTGTCTAAAGGAAATATAGGAATCATTTGAGATTCTAAATGATTGACGAATCACAAAAGACTGTTTTTGTCACTTACCCTCCCGAGAGAGAGGCCACCCGCTGGTGAAAGGCCAAGGAAGGCACGGAGCAAGAGATTATAATAAACTGATTTAAGTTCAGTCAATTGTTTTCAGGAAAGTACTTCCCAAGGTTATGGAGAGAGTGCAAAAGCTTTAGAGCCAGAACAAAGGCGGACAAGTATGATGAATTATGAATCTAAGATTGTAAAAGTTGTCAAGATTCATTCTGAGGACACGAATCCAGAATGACGGGATGTTTGAAATCAATACTTATGTTGTGTTAGTTTACGAAATAATGATAAGAGAAAGGAGAATAAAAAGAAACTGAAGTGGAAAGGAATATAAAGGCAATAGAGTGTGAGGAATGATAAGGGAGTTGGGTATGAGGAAACCCTAAAGACTCGTACCAATAGAAATAGAAAAGTATGTAATCGTCAGGATGAGGGTGATTCACCATGAGTTAAAATTGATGGTTGAAGGCATAAGAGATACATATATTTTATCCCCTGTAAGTTGGGAGGATTCGAGGAAACCTTGAGATAATTCGAAGGATAAATAATGAGACGCGGATAGACTAAGGAGACAAGGGAGTAAGAAAGTAGGAAAATTGGATGAAGGAAGTGACCTTCAAGAATGTAAAGTGTAAGACCGGTGGCTTGATACCCAGAAAGGGAGACGCCAGGTATGAGAGATATCCAACATTCAGATGACTGTTGAGATAAACAACAAGAGTAAATAAGGAATTATTAAGAAGAAGTTCACGTTGAACATGACCAATATCTTCCAGGTCATCCTTGTTATCGTTACCAAATTAGGCAAGAAAAGCGGATGACCATTGTTATCTTTTGGAGGCCATATGGATTGACCTCAATTTGAATAAGGATGCTATTATGAAATTAGGTATAGACTATCGAGGTGGGAATGATGATTAAGATAATCTGTCAAGGATATATGACTTGATTTATCCATGGATGGATGCAGGTACCTTTTAAAGGTGGAATTAAGGATAGAACATCGGTACCTTAAAATGAATCCTAGGGGAATGCATAAAGGTTGGCATTCCACCCTTAATAGGGACAGTATGAGTTTTGACGGTATGATTTGGAAAGGGTTAAGGTAACAACAACCTTTAAGAATCAGTGGAGAATTTTTTTCAGAAGTATATAGACAATGGTTCTAGTATTAGTAAAGGGTATTTCGATATGCCCTGTATCTAGGGAATACAGGAGGAACGATTCAAGGATAACCTTAGAGGTTTTACAAAGAGAAAGGTAATATTCAAAATTCTCAAGAATAGAAATGTTGATAAAGGAAATATGACGTAATTATAATGATGCCAAGTGGGGCACGTGTTAAACCACGAGAAAGTATGGATCGAACCAGTAAAGGTCGAAATTGTTCCAGGCAATTAAGACTTAAGATAAAAGATGTTCTAAGTATAATTGAGAGTCAGTCGTGATAGTGATTAGCCTCTAAAGACTGAGGCAATAACTTATGGAAAAATGATGATATTTTTTTTTACCCATCTGATTTTAAGGAAAACATCTTCACACAAGCAGTGATTGGAAATGAGGTAGAAAATTTAGTTGAAGGTCATTTAAAAGACATTGATTGTAAGGAAATTTTACTATCAGGAAAGGCCAAAGAGGTGGCCGACACTTTAAAGGTAAGAGGATAATTATAGGCACTTGTGCCAAAGGAATACAGTGATGATGGTTAAAGCTATGAAGGTTGTATTATGGTTTGGAAGATTGACATTCCTTCTGATGACTGTGCAATACCCAACCGTAATAGTAGTTGGTAAAGGTTTAATTCGTGTAATCACCATGAGCGGGCTATCTATCTTAGAAGGTACTATCTTGAGAATGAGCCTGGACCATGTTTCAAAAGGACTAAACGAACCTTTGAGTTAAGTCTTCTATCGAAGGCATATGATTAAGAATGGTATTAACCTGCTATCGTTACTTTGATTGAAACTCTTCTGCAATTTTATCTACTTCATGTCATGAAAGTATGTCAGAGTTTGGAGTGTTCTTCATGAATTGTGATTGGTGGTTATGTTAACTCCTTAGAAGGATTTGATACGACATGTATGGACTCCGTATGGTTAGATATTAAGATTTCATGGAACATGAATGACGACAGTAGGTCAGTAGTGGACCATAGTAATGCAGCAATGATTCTGCGAGTAATGAGCTGGTTACAACCGTGAGAGTTGTATTGGAATGGATGTTGAGATTGAGTACCACTAAGCGGGTCGTGATAGTGTATAAGTTATCATTGATAGACTAATTAAGTAGAGTATCTACCTATTGAATATTTATTCTTTCTTATCAATAGAGAGTCGTATTATTATACGAGGAAGGTTACGGTGCAAGTATAGAACTCTAGTAACGATGATGTCTAGAATGAGATCCCAGGTTCGATTTTCGAAATCGAGGGAGTTTCAAAGGTAATTGTGTATAAGCTCGAGGAAGAGCATGGGTCCATAGAATGATGGACGGAATAGCAAATATTTAGGCATGTGAAATACGATGCTATAATACTTGATGTTGATATAAATACATATATGTTTTGTTCTCCTATGACAAACCTCTATAGTTCAGAGGTAGATTCCAAGCCAGATATTTTATGGCAATAAAATTTTTTTCGTATATACAATTCTCTTCTGTTCGTTCTTTTCTCTTCTTTTCATTTCATGTAAGCTGAGAAGAACAACCCTTCCAGAAGGGGAGGTATTTCCGAATGACTATCTATCTGTGTGATAGAAGCCTAGTAGGATACCATCTATTGTTTAATTGCTTGTCAAGTACTAAAGGCTGGCCACCTTCTGTACTAACTATGCGATATAACAAGTGTTCATGATCATAGTGATCTCTCAATAAATTCCTTTACTTCTATCTGATTGATCAAACTTTGGGAAATAGAAACAGCTGAAAAAGGATAATAAAATTATGATAGTATTCGGGATGGGAACACATTCGTGATACTAAGGTTGACGTGGTTATTAAAAGGTTATAGAACGCTAACGAGCAAAAGTATAACCAGTATAAGATTAGGAACGGAAGGTGATAGCGATTACGAACTGGAAAAGAATGAGTATTGAGAAGCAAAAGCTATAATGTTAGAAGCTATGATGAGAGTCTGTGCAATACACTTGAAAGAATTTGGAATGATCACTTAACGCGGATTAAGTTATCTTACGACAATAGATCATATGTCATTATCGAGATGTCGCCTTATGAGATCCTTGAGGGAAGACAATGTCGATCTCCCTTATGTTAGGATGAAGTTGTAGAGCGCAAGATGCTCGGACCCGCAGTAGTCCAAAGGACCAGGGATATAATAGATCTAATCAGAGGACGGCTGGTAGTAACCCAAGATGGACATAAGAGGTATGCTGATTTGACTCAAAAAGGGCAAAGAGTATGAAGTAGAGGGCCTAGTAATATTATAGGTATCCCCTTGGAAACCCTTGGAAAGGATTGATGAGGTTCGAAAAGAAAGGAAAGCTAAGTCTACAATTTGTTGGACCCTTGGATATATTAAGAAGTTTGGGAAGTTAGCATATGATCTAGCCCTACCCCCGAACCTGTAGCAAGTTCATAACGTGTTCCACGTATCAATGTTAAGGAAGTGTAATTCGGATGCCAGACAAATAGGGGCATAGGAGCGCATAGACATGCAACCAGACGTAACCTATATGGAGCAACCAGGAAGGGTATAGATTAAGAAGGAACGAGTGCTTAGGAGAAGGGTTATCAAACTAGTAAGAGTTTGATGGTAGAACCACAATGTGGGAAAATTGACTTGAGAGTTAGAAAGTGCAATACTAAGAAAGTATCCCTATTCATTTCTATCTGATTCCGGGATGGAATCCTTTTAAGGAGGGGAGACTGTAATAACCCCAATTTTTGGGAAATTTTTGAAACCCTTATGAATAGTGTTTTTGCTGAATGAGAAAACTTTTCATGCCACACTATGTAGGGGTTCTGATATGGATATTCTGAGATTTTATTAGTACTTTATATGGGATATAAGTGTATGTAAAGATCGTCAGAATCCAAATTCGAACACTTTGATTTTTTCCGGAAATCCACTAGATACGGAGAAAATTGAGTATAAGGTAACAGGATAAAAAGGATTTAAATTAAAGTATTATAATAGACGATCATAAAAAGGAATATAATGTATTGAGAAAGGTTAAGGGAACCTAGGTAATAAGATCCCGGGTATGATCCTTCAAACGATAAACGAGAACGAAAGTTAAGCGAACCGTATAACAGATCAGCGGTCATTAGGAAGTTAATCAAAAGGGATTAGAGAGAGTGATGTCACCCAACCAATGAGAGGAGGACAAAGAGGGAAGGATGACATCACAACATGACATAGGCATGACATGGGAAGGAAGGAGATGTGGTGGCTTTTTAACCACACAAAATCAAGGGCAAATAGGTAATTAACTAAAACAAAAACAAAATCAAACCAACCAAGCCAAGCAAATCATTTTCATCAAAACACAAAAATCAATTTCCTCATTCAAGCAAGTTAGCTCTCGGCTTTTTACTATTGCAAAGGGAGAGAAATTCAAAACTCAAGATCCAAGCCTCCTAAATTGGTAAGATAATTCCCTAATCATCTTTATGCTTAGTTAGGGCTATATCATGAGTTTAAGCCATCAATTCTTTCTCAATCTTCTTCATTTAATCAATGAAGAAGACAATGAATAGTGTTTTCAAGTTTTTAACTTGAAATTTTTCTTGATTTCCTTGAAGATCCAAGCATTCCTAAGACTTCTCAAAGCTTCTTAAGGCTTCCTAGCTCCTCCCACCACTTCGAGGAAGGTATATCATCTCCAAACCCTAGATTCCTATGTATTATAAGATGATTTTGATTAGTAGGGTGATATTGTAGCTTAATGTTTGTGATTTAGAGTTTGGGATTGAAATGGTATTGAAATGGAATGGTAAATGTTGTTGTTTTGGTTAAAAGATTGTAGTATAGTTAAATTCAAGCTTAGGCATAAGTATGAATGTTAAAATTGAATTGGTTGGGGCTGATATGATGTGATAAGGATGGATGTTGGTTGTATGTTTGATTTGAGGTTGAATTGGGTTGGTTTTGAATGGTTTTAAATTGGGAAATCGCGTAAACATAGCCGTCGTAACGTCCGATTTTCTTTGGACTGCTTTTGTTCATAACATTAGGACCCGAGAACCCCCTGCTAGATGTTGACCATTGCCATGTCTAGATAGCTCATGTTACGAGCTTCGTTTTGATATGTAGTTCGTTCGATTCCGATGCACGGTTTAGGAGAAACGACCGTTTCAAGTAACGGCGTTTCGCGAACGAAACTTTTCCCCTCGCCTTACTTTGAAACATAGGTTAAAGACCAAAAAGGGTTAATTAATGTATGAAACAATTATGGTAAGAGTGTTAGGCAGTTGGTAAGACACTCGCGAAGGAATCGCCTTAAAACTCGTAATGGTTAATTTATTAAAAATGGTGGAGCCGAGGGTACTCGAGTGAATTAAGAAAATCAGTAAGCGCAAAACAAGCGTTAGAGTCTAAGTTAGTTAAAGTATAGATTTACAAGTGACTTTGGTGTAATTCCAACTTACTTGTTGTTTATAGGTTACCAGACTCGTCCCGAGCCATTCGTAACCCCCAGTCGCTCAGGCAAGTTTTCTACCCGTATACTGTTGTTGTGATGTATATAAGTATATGCATTATCTTGCAGTAGATGCATGTTGGTTAATTAGCAAATGTTGCGATATATTGGAGCATGCTGATATGGTATATATGCATGTCTGTTTCGTAATCTGGTTATCTATCTGTTGATTTCAATACTTATAGTTGCATAATACCTATGCTAGAAATAAGCAAGTAGTTGCGTATACCCTTAGTATAGGGGATAAAAGGTGAACATATTTCTAAACCGGGAGTCGATGTTCCCGAGTATATTATATATATATATATATATTTATATATATGCATATAGTTTTTAAAACTATTGATCGAATAAGGTTTATTCGATACCTTTATTTTACTTAATTGAATATTAATTTGAGTATTCATTCGAGGGCTTATGACTCAGTTTAGTTTATTATTTGAATATTATTTGAGTATTCATTCGAGGGCTTATGACTCAGTTTATTTTATTATTTGAATATTATTTGAATATTCATTCGAGGGCTTATGACTCAGTTTATATTATTATTGAATATTACTTGGATATTCATTTGAGGATGTATGACTCCTTTATTTTATGAATATTATTTATAGTATTCATTCGAGGTATTATGACTCCGCTTATTACTTAATAATATTCTTTATTGTATTAAAGAATAAGGTGTCGATAATCAAACTTATTTTTTATTATTCAAATAAAGATATTACTTTCGTATAAGTATATCTTTGATTATTTGCTATTCATTCAAGTATAAGTTTTCCAACTTCTACCTCAATTATTCTTATGGGAATATTATTTAAATAATAATATTCAGATATTTCTTTCATATCGGGACTGATTTATTTTAATAAATCAGTATTACTCCAAACATTCTTAAAAATGTTTTCGAGTCATCAAAAATGAATTTAAAAAGGGTAGAGCGGATCCCAAAACTTGTTTTCAAATTCAAGATCTTCCATTTTAAGGGGACTTGAATACTCGCTCAAAAATCTAGGGGATCCGGCTCTATGGTGTATTTTATATTCGCAACAAGGTTGCAGTTTTGGTAAATGAATTGATTACTTACCCAACGTTCGGGAAGTAAGTCCATCTATTGAGTTGGCATAAGCAACATGGGCTCAGTGGGCGTCCATGATAGTGTAAGTGGCTCAGTGGGAGCCCATCAAATGCATAAGTGGCTGAGTGGCAGTCCAGCATAAGGTCCTATTACGACCAGGGTGATGACCAGTGGGGAATTCGTCCATCTACTAGTAGAAAAGGTTACTTATTGGTATCTTTGCCTGATCAACAAGATATCAGGTTTATGCCAAAATTTGTTTTCTTTCCAAATTTATTGGATATTGCGATTCTGTTCATACTTTACATGGCAGAGGTTTCAGAAAACGTATGTATATATATATAGGTGTATATATATATCGGGACTTAATGAAGTATATCATAACTTCATTTCCTTCAAAATATTTCAAAGATTGAATCTATTCAAGTCTTATCTTGTAGTCTCATCAGTGTGATGAACTTTTGAAACTAATTATAACTTGAACGGTGGTAGTTCAAGTAGTATTTGGAAAAGATATAAGTATATTGGAGTATCTTGTAACTTCATCTTTTAAACTTATATCTAGTAAATGATTATCTTATGCATGACAAAGATTTTCAGAAATACGTTGAGACAAGGTTAGATATATGAGATCACCTTACAACGATATTTTTATACAGTTATACACTGAAACTCTGTGTGTATTTTGCATGGAAGAGGACTTCCCGTATTTTGAAAAGTATACATGTATATATATACTGAATATTTTGCGACTTCATCGCATTAAGATATCAAACTTGGTTCATTTCTTTTGACCAAGACTTTCATGAGTATTATGAGTAGGCTCATATATTGTTAATCATTATACATATTATTTTGGTGGGCTTGCTGCTCACCCTTGCTTTCTTCTTTCATCACACAACATCAGATAGATAAGATGAACAGGACCAAGCTCCCAATTCGCAAGCGGATAGGAAACGTTCCGCAGCTTTCTGGAAGTGTTGAGGCCGCTGTAGCTGAGGTAGAAATTACCAATAGGCTAAGTTTTCAACTAATAATGTACCAGACTTATGTATATTATGAATTGTAATAATGGCAAAGAAATGTAAATTTATCCAGAAAACCTTTTAAGGTGTATTGACATATAATTGTGGAATAAAACGACTTGTGATTATTTTTGGATATTCATCTCTGAGACTATAACGTGTGGTGTGTGTGTTTATTGTGGGGTCACAGTACAGAGTAGTTGAGTAATTATTAAGATCGGGTGTTATTAAGGGAAATGGAACTCGTGACAACCCGGATCCCCGACCCCGGATCTGGGGGTGTTACACTTGGATATTTGGAGCTTTGAGTGAGTGACACACTGTGAGACTGAGTGACAAACACTTGGGTGTAGAGTGGAGTGAAACATATTGTGAGATCACTAAACATAAATCACACACTTGCACTGTAAGAAATGGTTACCAAATAGTCTCTTCACTTGGTTGGTTGATTCTAAGGTTCTACTCTGAATACATTTTGAAGGATTACTCAACTAAGGAGGAGAGATTATAAAGTTATTATGGACTCATAGTCTTTCTGAAACTAAGAAGAGGGATTTCTAACTTTATTGTACTAAGAAAGGGATTCTTCATCTTAGGGGGAGAGATTATTGAGTTTTGTTTCTAAGTTCCAAAATGTTTTCTATATGCTTTATGGGAAGATCTGAAGATTATTGAAGACAGTGTTTGGAAGATGTATCTATCTGTAACTTTACATAAGGGAGAGAAGAATTTGTTCTCTGCTGAAGCTGAATGTGTATAGAAAATGTGGTAGATATAAGATAGTATTATTTCCAAGTCCAGGATTGAAAGTTGAAAGCCGATTAAAGATTTTTGGTTAAGGTTAGTTAAGTTATCCTCCAAACTGTTGCTTATCCATTCTTTCACAACCTTTAGAATCTAGGAAACCAACTATCTCATCTTCTCAAAAGGGTGAGGTCAATAAAAAGAAGAGAAAGGGGATAAATCTAACTGTGATAACTGAGAGTGGTGAGGAGAGAGCTGTAAGAGAAACACCTCTGGTCAAAAGATCCAAAAGGAGTAAACAAACTGAGTTGACCACTCTACCCTCCTCTACATCCTCCCAACAGGATGCAGAATTAAGCAATAACTGAGTTCTTGCCTTAGAATGAAGAATTAAGCAATCCAATTTACCTACAAGTCTAGTGAAAGTTGTTTAATCCAAAAGTTTAGTAAAAATGTCAGCTAATTATTTTTCTGCTAGTTCTAAAATGAGCTCTTGCTATACCGGGATACAAGTCTTTGAAAAGACAAAATTGACAGCTTCTATTGGAACTCTTTCTGTCAACCCTGCATCCAGCAAAATCTATATCTGTGTAATCAACAGCTTCAAAACTGATTCCCTTAGGATACCATAATCCCAAGTTGAGTTTCCTTCGAGTATCTGAAGATCCTCTTTCTCCCCCTGAGGTTATGCAATTAAACTCAGGTGTATGAAATGAGCTTCTATTTTCATGATTCTCTTGTTGAGTAGTTTTGTTATTTTCTTATTCTGACAGACTTCACAAACTTCAACTTGAGCAAGCTCCATCTTAGGCATGTCTCTTACCAACTCCTTTTTGACAAGGTGTTAATTTCCTTGAATATCAAGTAAGACAGATTTTTATGCCAGAGCTTGTTTATTTTTTCTGATGCCTTGGTGTAGAAACAACAAACACCATTCTTATTTATTGAGTCAAAATCTTCAACAAAAAAGCTTCCTTTCTTTGCTCCTTTCAGAGCAACTTCACCAGTTTTCTTGCTGATAATAGTGCATTCTTCTTTATATAATTAGACTTAAGACCTTTGTTTTCAAATTTGCTAACTCTGAGAAGATTCACTTCAAGACCAGCTGTCAGCCCTACATTTTCAAAGACAACATTTTCAGAAACAATCTTGCCATCTCCCATTGTGAATCATTTGTTGTTGTCTCCAAAGGTTACCAAAGGGCCAACCTTTCCCTTAAATTGTGATAGCAGGGCTTTACCACCTGTCATATGCCTGGAACATCCACTGTCTATGAATCCAGATGACTCTCTTCACTATGCCCTGTACAAAATGAGTCTTAAGTATGTTTGGAAACCCAAGCAGTGTTGGGTAGTTTCTTCTTAGTAACTTGTTCAGCAAAAGTAGAATAAGTTATTTTAGAAGAGATAGAATTCAGTGATTTTTGTGCACATTTTTCTTCTTATGTGGACTCATTTCTTATTTCTTTAAGGTCCACTCTCAGTTTGTGGCAACTCTTCATTACTTTCAAGTTGTAAGGAATGCAATCAAACTTGTCACAAAATGAATAGGGATCATTTGAATTTGCTTCATTGTATTTGCAAGTTCCTTCAATTGGCTTGCTAACAACCTTTTTATAAAGGTGAGTTAGATGATTTGTAGAGCCACATTTTTCACACTTCTTTCTAGGAGCATTTGCAACATAAGCAAAATTATTGCTTTTGTTTATCCCTATTTTCCCATTTCTATTTCTCCTTTTCTTTCTTGCATCTTCAGTTTTGGTTTCTTTAACGGAAGTCTTGGGACTTTGTTTGTTCATAAGCTTCTCTTCAGTATTGGAAGACTGAACCGATTCTTCATTTTTCTCCTCTTTATCTTCATCAGCAATTTCTTGCTTGATAATCAATTCTTCTTCACTAAATTTGACTTCACATGCTTTGAATATAGGTGCATTAACCTCTTTCGAAAAGGTTGGAGCATTCTCAGTTTTCTTTGCTTTACCTTTGTCACCTACAGTCTTCTTTTTGTCATTCATGGCATCATAGTCAAGGCCAATAGAAATGTTCACACATGGCTTATTCTTCTCATGATATTGTCCGACCAGTTCAGATGCATTCCTGAAAGATTTCATCTTCACTTCATTCTTTTCCAGCTTCTCCCTGAGCGCCGCTTCAATTTCATTTGCATACTTGAGCTTGTTCTTTAGATAAGCATTTTCTTGTTTTAAAGCTTCAAGCTCCACCAATAACAATTCAGTTTCTTGCTTCTCACTTTCAAGCTTCTTATTTATCTTTGTTAATCTGCTAACTTCTTCATTAGCAGCAACCATGCTTATGTGAATGTGAAACCATTCTGTGTTCATCTTTTCAACAGTTTCCTTATATTGATTCATATTTAAATCAATAGTGGTAAGAGTTGGTGTCTGTGATTTAGATGAGGATGATTCTCCTTGCTCCAGGGCCATGAGTGCATAATTACCAAATTCTTCATCTTCATCATTTTCAGAGTCATCCCAACTTTTACCCTCTGCAATATAAGCTTTACTTTGCTGCTTCCTTAGAAGAGCTTCATATTTTGCTTCAAGTTCAAGATAAGCCTCGTCTTTCTTTGCTTTCTTGGGTTTCCTATATTCTCTCGCAAAGTGGCCTTGTTCATCACAATTGAAGCATCTTACATTAGATCTATCAACAGATCCAGTTTTGTAGTCATTCTTGCTATCAGAATTATACTTCCCTTTTTCCTTCCAGCTGTTGTCTTTGTTGAAGGAATGTCCTTTATTCTTGAAGTATCTTGGCTTCTTTACTCTAATAATAGAGAATTTCCTAGCTAAATAGGCCATTGACTGATCTAGTTCATCCAGATCTTCAAGAGTATAGAACTCATCCCTTTTCCAATTCCAGAATGACTTGCTCATGTGAATTATTTGTTCTTTGCTCACTTTTTGAGGCAACTGGAGTTTTAGATCTTGGTTCATCATTAGATGTTTGGCTTTCATTTACAATTAAAGCACTTGAACCATCCACAACATGTCCCTGACCAGATCTCAATGATTTCCTTTGAATCATCTCTAGTTCATATGTTTTGAGAATTCCATATAGAACTACAGAGTTATTCTGCTCAAGTCTCTCCCTTCCCTGATTGCTGATATTTTCTGTTCCAAATGATCAGGAAGAGTAAGCAAGAACTTCAAGTTCACTTCTTCGGCTTCATAATATTTGTCATGAAGCTACAAGTCATTTATCATCTTGTTAAATCTTTCAAACACATCAGTAATACTTTCCTTTGGCTTTACCATAAAACCCTCATACTGTGAAATCAGTATTCTTCTTTGGTTTGACCTAACTTCTTCAGTTTCTTCACCGAGTATCTCAATCTTTTCCCATATTTTCTTGGTAGTGTCACAGTTGACAATGTTGTTGTACATCACATTGTCAAGTGACTCAATCAATATTAATTGCAAGCTACAATCCAGGGAGACTTTCTCCTTTTCAGGGTCAGAATACTCAGAAGGATCTTTTGGAGCAAAATGAGTTGGGATAACCATGTCTCCATCTATAGATTCTTCAACTCTAACCATAGGAATGAAGGGTCCATTCTTAAGGATTTGAAAGTAGAGTGGATTGGCCATCTTGATGAACAACATCATTTTCTTTTTCCAAAGAGTGTAGTTAGCTTTGTCAAAGGTAGGAATTTTGATGCTACTGATTTTCTGTGCATTCATTCTTCCAAGATCTTAAATCTGTTTACTTTCAGATTTTGCTCTGATACCACTTGTTAGGAAATGAATAACACACAGGGGGGTCAATGTGTTTTACTATTTTTGAGCTTTTCTTGAATGTTTATGGTTGAACAAAGTAAACTGATTCTTGTAGTGAAATATGTTCATACAGAATTTAAACTTGCAGAAAAATAAAGAACACAAATCTTCAAAAAACACTTAATTTTATATTAAATTAATACTATTTTGCTACAAAATTTCTAGGCTCTTTGTTGATAAAGATCTTAGCTTCTACTTGAGAGTGTTACAAGAAATCTGATCTTAATTGTTACCACTGACTAAAGGACCATTGTTAACTTTATAACTTAGTTAACCAGCTGGTTTACACAGTGTATAATAAAACATGCTATTAGATTTTCTAAACCGTCACTTGTCATTTCTATTTATAAAAAAGCAGATCTTCCATTTCTGACTTAGCATATCTTTAGCATCCCGTGTTCACTTTAATCTTCCTCTGTCAGTTAATCTTTTCCATTGATCTTGCACATTCTTCAAGCTGCTTTTTGTAGACTTGTCAATCCAGCTGTTGGATTATTTGTTGATTGTTTATCTTGGATATTGAACTGATATGCAATTTTGAACTTTGAGATTGTACCTCGAGATCTCCAGTTTAGGTTTATAAAACACTTGACATCTGGATAAGTATATTGACTTATCGAGCTCTCCAGTATTCTATGTTTAGTTTGGCTTGTAGAGGTCTTCAGTTCTCTATGAGAGATTTTAGGCTTGTCGAGATCTCTAGTCTTCACATCTTCACTTTGACTTATCGATAACTCTTAGTTCTCTAGTGGCTTCTTGACTTGTCGATATCTTAGAGTTCTTTTGTTATTCCTAGAGGACTAACAATGAGATTTACAGAAGGGGGGTTGAATGTAAATCTCAAAACTTTTTCAGGTTTTGAGAAGTTTATTAAAGCAGTGTGTTCTAGATGAACAAGTGTATGAATTGCTTTGAGCTAATGCAGACAGATATATATTCAAACACAAAATGTAAAGAACACAACAAACTTTAAAAACTTTTCTGGTGGATTTGTTGTTCCACCAGAGATGGTATATTAGAAAATCTGTGTTCAACAATGTTGATCACAGCTGCATCCTAGTACAAACTAGATGAATTTTCTCTCAAGATATTTCTTAACAGCTCTGGAAAATCTCTCTCTAATTACTAGCTTCTTCTTGGTTTATATATTACCAAGTGTACAAGTGAAAAACAATATAAAATTACAATAGTAAAATAAGTTCTTCACTTGCTTCTTTTCCTGTTCACTCCAGTACTTTGTTGACTATTGCATCTTTGTACTAAAGAAGAACGGCTGCTTTTTCTGTTGATCCTGAAATTCGGCTGCCACATCTCAGTTTTCTCTGTCAACCCATGTGCCTCTGTCTGTAGGTACAACTACCACTTATCAACGGCTAATTAGCAGAACATCCGTTGAAGCTTTCATCCGTTAATGACTTCATCCGTTGAAGGATGTTATCCGTTGAAGCTTTCATCCGTTGATGCATTTATCCGTTGATGCTCTCATCCGTTGAAGGATGTTATCCGTTGAAGCTTTAGAGACATCCGTTGAAGCTTAGCTTCTCATCCGTTGAAGGTCTTTAAGTCATCCGTTGATACCACTTCATTTATACAAAATTACAAGGCATGAAATATTTACAATTGGCCTTCCTATCTGCATATCATCTAGTAGTCAACATGACTTATAGTTTCTCTCAACTTCTAAGAATTACATTTTAAATACAGAGACTGAAATATGCTACTATACTAGACTTATTTCTAAGTAAAGCTACACCATCAACGGATAGCCAAAGTGGTCTTATCCGTTGAGGCTACTGACACTAAATTTCTACTTAAGTATTTTGTTAAACATATCATTAAACTAATGCACATATATTCCTAACAATCTCCCCCTATTTATGTCTATAAGAATTGTAGGCATAAATTCAGGGTTAACTTGATGATAACAAAACACTTAACAAATATTTGAATTGAAACTAAGTAGAAATATAAAAGTGCTGCAAAAGTGTATGTACTAGGAGGTAATTGAAGATTTACAGTATTTCCAAGGGTGCTCCTCTAGCCTGAGCAAATCATTATTTTCTTCTTTGTTCCCTGGTTTTCTTTCCTAGCCCTTTGTCATTTTCCTCAAATTGGAGTTGGAGTTGTCTGAAGAATTCAGCTTCATCTTCATCACTGATATCCAACTTAGATTGCATTTCTTTGAGAGTTTCATTGCTGGCAATCTTGAGTTGGTCTTCAAGTCTGAAAAATCTTCTGACTCCTTTGTCATCTCTAAATTCCATCAACCAATGAGGTGATTTGTGAATTTTAGTTCCCCTTTCTTGTATGAGTAAGGTTCTGGGCAAAGCATTTGGTTCCCTCCAAGTCTTCCTTATGTTGGCAATCTTGTTGAGAATTTCAGTCTTGGCTGTTCTGGTAAAGCCAGAATCCTTTTTGATGGCTGAAAAGACTCTGATCAAGGTAGAGTAGCCTTCATTTAGAATCCTGTAGAGAGGCCATGTTCTTTCCCCAGCTCCCTTATATCTGAAAACCAATCTCTCTGGTAGCTGTCTGTAGGCAGCTATTCCCCTTACTTCCTCCAGCTCATCCAGATAGAGATTAATGTCTGAAGCTTCTTTTATGTCACAGATGTGAACATAATCATCTTTAGAAATGGGTGGCTTAGGGTTAGGTTTTTGTTTTTGAGTGAATTTCTTAGAGGTTAGGGGAGGTGTAGATTTAGATTTTCTTTTCTGTTTCTTTGGTAGTGGTAGAGTGATTAAAAAGGTAGGCAATGTGATGTTGTCCCAATCAATAGGTTCCTCTTTTGGAATGATTGGTTCACCATGGATATTTATAGAGGGATCAGCAACAAAAGGTTTAGGTATGGAAGGTAGTGGTTTAGATATAGATTTGGTATCTTCAGGGTTATCTTCACTCCTTCTGTGTGCCTTGGCCTTTCTTCTGTTTCCCTTCTGCCATTCCTCTCTTTCTTCCATATTTTCACCAAATATGCTCCCAAGAACCTCATCTAAGTTAGCAATCTTTTCTTCACCCCTGACTTCAATTCCTTTCATTTCTTCAACTTGGCTTGACTTTAGCTGTTTTTCAAGCTTTGCTTGTGCTCTTTTGTCAGCCTTGAGTTTTACAGCTTCTTTCTTCAACCTTCTGGTTTCTTCCCTTTTGGCCTTTAGAAATTTGGGATGTCCTTGCATCACACAGATACTCTTTCCCTCTCTATAGATAAAGGCCATTTCCATTCTCTCACCCTTGTCCTTGGTCTCCTTCTTCTTTATGATGCTTGCACTTAGAACTTTGTCTCCATCAGGTTTTGGAAGAGGAAAGTCTACTTCCTGCATCTGAGCAAAGTCTAGGGGATTCTTTGTGGAGTCCATACTGGATCTAGTGTTAGGCTTTAGAACCATAGGTTTTAAATTCTTGAAAGAAGTCTCTCCAACCTTATTTCTCCCTACTGGCTTGAGCTCCATGTTGATTGGTTCAATCTTTGTGCTAAATTTCACAGATGTTGATTTATTTTGTGTAGAACCAAACACCAATTGCAACCTTTCATCAATTCTCCTCCATTGTTCTTTCATTTGTATTTCAGCTGCTGCTAGCTGAATCAAATCAATTCCATCAGGTTTTCCCTTGATTTGAATGATTGGAGAGGTAGTGATGGCAGGAACTAGCACTTTAGATATCTGAATCTTTGTAGAGGGCTCTCCTTCCCCTTCCCTTTTATTCTCCCCCTTTTTGTTATCATCAAGGAGAGGGGTCAAGCCTTGTGCTTTTGCCAGCTGCATTAGGAGATTGGTTTGAGATTGTTGGTTGAGAAGAAGGGTGGCCACAGAATCTTCAATTCCTTGAACTCTGTCTTCCAACTTGGCCAGCCTTTGTTCAGTAACTGATTCCTTTTTCAATCTCGAAACCAAGTCCTGCAAAGTACCATAGGGCATGACTGAATCCAATTTTTCTGAAGTGAAGGATTTCAAGTCAGCAATATCTTTCCTGAGATCATCTAGACTCATATCTTGCTTTACTTTCTGCAACTTCATGAGATGCAGTGAGTCCAGGTGAGCTTGGAGGATAGCCTTGATATTTGCATTTGAAGTGTTCTGAATGGCCTGTTGAATAGTGATGATTTGTTTGACCAAGTGGACATTGAATTCACCTGTTCTATGCTCCTTAGTCAAGGCCCATTCAGGTAGATTAGGAATGGAATTAGGGTCTTCATCTCCCCCTATGTTCATGCTTCCATCAGAAGAAATAGAGTCATCATCATCAGAATTTACTCCAAATTCCTCAGATGGCTCACCAGCTGTAGAAGGCATCCTGTTAATAGCAGCTTTATCCCTTTGAAGAGATTCTGTTGAGTGCACTAGATGTAGTGTCCTCTCTGCCTCCTCATTGCCCTGAGCAGCCAACAGTTGATAGGCTGTCACAGGATGAGTAAAAGTGTCAGCATCCAAGGAAATGTTATCAATTACAGCTTTGTAATGTTGCTGAAATTGTCTTTCCTTTTCAGCATCATCCACAATCATTGACTCATGAGCAATGGCTGGTTCCACCCTTGTATCAACTGTACCTGCTTTTCTCTCTTTTTCTCTATGTTCTTGCATCAGGGGCTCCCCCTGGCTCACACATCTCACTCCCTCACCTTCACCTTCTAAGGTGGTACTCCACTCACTGACTTTTGCCATGCTGGAAGAAATAGCATGCATTTTTGTGCTCTCAATCTCTCCTTTTGCCTGGGAGCAACCCAGCCTCTCACTCAAATTTTCACTCCCTGCCCTCAATCCTAAAAGTGATTGCACAGTATTCATGTCTTCTACACTTGGAATCATTTCAGTTATTTGTGTAGAGACTATCAACGGATGTGGAATATCCGTTGAAGTTGAAACTGTTGTTATCAACGGATAACTGCTGTTAAGCTTATCCGTTGAAGAGCAACCACTTGTCAACGGATGAGTGATATCCGTTGAAGAAGGAAAAGAAGATGAAATTGAAAGTGATATAATTGTTGAATCTGTATAGATTGATTTGATATGTGTTGATACAGATCCTTCAATTATATCTGAAAGAATTTGCGGGTGATCCAACAAATCATCTAAAAGATGATGATCACCTGTATTTGAGTGGGGCTCCTCCCTGAGTTGTAAAGAGGGAGAATCAGGAATTGATGGGAATAACATATCCACATCCAGAGATGGTGAAGAAGTATTTGGTGATTGATGTGTAGTTATTGTGAGAGAATGGGGCTGTGACTCCACATTTATTGGAGTCACATCAAACTGAGTTTGAGAAGGCACAGAGACAGATGGATGTATCTGTGCAGTGTGTGCACCCTGTGTAGAAGATTGGGTTCTAGCCTTCTTCCTTCTAATAAAAGCTTTTGTAGGTGAGTGTTTGGCTTTAGTGTCCCTCCCTCTTTTGTTCTGTGTTCCTGGTTGGGAACTCTTTTCAATAGTAACATCCTTTTGGGAGGATGCTACTAGGGATGTGCTAGAAACCTTTTCAACCACCACAGCTTTTTGAGAAACTGGGGCTTGGCTAGCTTGGGAAGCACTCAACTCTCCTTCCTTATCCTGGGGGTTTCTTTGATGTTCACCCCTCCCCTCACCACTCACACCCTGTTCACTTCCCTCAGGGTTAATGGTTGTTGTTACAACTGTTGTCTTTTGAGAAACAACAGAGGTGGTTTTCTTTGTCTTGGATTTTGAAAGTTTAGATTTGGTGACCTTGGTAGAAATCTGTTGGGGCATTGACACAGATTTCATGGCCACACTAGAAGATAAAGAAATAGAGGGGTTGGAAGAAGTAGGAGTTGTAGAAGCAATTACCTCACCTACCTGGGGTGCATTCATGATTGGTAAATATACCAATTGCACACTGCTGTTTAGATCCATTCTCTTCAAGTCTGCAAGAACTCTTTTCTCTTGTGCCCAGCACTTGAGTTTATTATTCTCATTGATTATGACTAAACCTTCATCAACATGGTTAGCCAATAACATAAAGAATCTAGCATAATAGATGTTATTAGGTCTATTAGCTTTGTTACCTAATCTAGTACCTAATTCTAGCATCACATAGTTGCTAAAGTTAAAGTACCTATCAGAAACAAGCATATAGAACATATTAACAAGAGATGAAGTTATGGCATCAAAATTACTAATTTTCCCAGAGAAAACCTTTATGAAGGCATCCCCAAGAAAACTCCATTCTTTCCTAAGGCCTTTTCGTCTAATACCCCCTAAATTAGCAGAGTTAAGAGAGTAACCTATGGAATCTAACATGCTGGATACATCACTATCAGTGTGTGGTGTCATGGCATTGTTCTCAGGTAATTTAAAACATGCTTGTAAGTCATCACAGTTAATACAGTGATTTTTACCTTTGAGAGTGAAGGAGATAGTCATATCCATGGAGTTGAACTCAGCAGTTGTCCAAATCTCCTCAACTACTTCACAGAAAATCGTTGGGGCTTCCAGCATTGCATAGCTAAGTTTACAGTTTTTGATGAAGTCCATCATTTTGTGATAATCTGAGTGGGCTTCATTCTTTTCTACCAGAGCTATGAAATTGTTCTTCTCGTAGATGAACCCAGATTGAGACATAATCTTCACGACTGGTGCCATTGTTGTGAGTAGAAATTGCAGAGAATAACTTGAAGGTTTTGCAGAGAGAAAATGGTAAATGCTTGAAATTCTAAGAAAGCGTAAAGTAATAATGAACAATCAGAAGGGCTTATATGCTTTCAAAGAAAAAGAAATAAATAAAGGATTAATCAATAAGTAGGTGTTAGTGAATTTCAGCCGTTTAAGAATAAACTGTAAGTATTCTAATAACTACCTTTAAAACCAATACATACAGATGTATGTATGGTATCAACGGTTAAGAAAATAGAATCAACGGCTGTGAAACACCTCATACGTCTGATGTGACATTTCAACGGATAATGTAAATTGTCATCCGTTGAAAGGTACTTCAGCTTTATCCGTTGACGGATAAAAGTTCCAGAGATATACTTGTCTTTCAACGGATAATGAATATCCGTTGATAGAGTAATTTTGACTTTCAACGGATAGGGAACATCCGTTGATGGAATAAACTTTGTTAAAAGTCAAATTTGTTCTAGCAACTAATATATTTCAGGCTTCTCATCAAATTGCAAAGAAGACATGAATTTTAAGAGTAATTAAGCATACCTAGCTCACTTACCAATCTTGTGAATGTTGATTCATCAAGTGGCTTGGTAAATATGTCAGCAATTTGTTGTTCACTTGGAACAAAATGTAGTTCCACTGTACCATTCATGACATGCTCCCTAATGAAGTGGTACTTGATATCAATGTGCTTGGTCCTTGAGTGCTGTACAGGATTCTCTGTTATGGCTATGGCACTTGTGTTGTCACAAAAGATAGGTATTCTATCAACATGAAGTCCATAATCAAGGAGTTGATTCCTCATCCATAACATTTGAGAACAGCAACTTCCAGCAGCAATGTATTCAGCCTCAGCTGTAGAAGTAGAGACTGAATTTTGCTTTTTGCTAAACCATGATACAAGCTTGTTTCCCAGGAATTGGCAGGAGCCTGTTGTACTTTTCCTGTCTATTTTGCAACCTGCATAGTCTGCATCTGAATAACCAATTAGATCAAAGCCAGATTCTCTAGGATACCAAATTCCTAAATTTGGTGTACCCTTGAGATATCTGAAAATTCTCTTGATAGCAATTAAGTGAGACTCCCTAGGATCAGCTTGAAATCTAGCACACAGACATGTAGCAAACATTATATCTGGTCTGCTAGCAGTTAAATATAAAAGTGAACCAACCATGCCTCTATAACTTGTAATGTCCACAGACCTTTCAGTCTTATTTAATTCAAGTTTGGTGGCAGTGGCCATGGGAGTTTTTGCAGATGAGCATTCCATTAAGTCAAACTTCTTTAAAAGATCATAAATATATTTAGTTTGACTAATGAAAATTCCATCACTAACTTGTTTAACTTGTAAACCAAGAAAATAGGTTAGTTCTCCCATTAGGCTCATTTCATATTTACTTTGCATTAGCTTAGCAAACTTTTTGCAAAGTTTATCATCTATAGAGCCAAATATTATGTCATCTACATAAATTTGAACAAGTATACTAGAGCCATTAACATCCCTAAAGAAGAGAGTTTTATCAACAGTACCTCTAGTGAAGTGATTCTCCAAAAGAAATTTTGATAAGGTTTCATACCAGGCTCTAGGTGCTTGCTTCAGTCCATAGAGTGCTTTCAACAGATAATACACATAGTCTGGAAAATTTGGATCTTCAAATCCTGGAGGTTGACTTACATAGACTTCTTCCTCTAATTTCCCATTTAGAAATGCACTCTTGACATCCATTTGATAGACTTTGAAATTGGCATGGGCTGCATGGGCTAGAAATATTCTGATGGCTTCAAGTCTTGCAACAGGAGCATATGTTTCATCAAAATCTATTCCCTCTTGCTGAGAATAGCCTTTAGCAACCAGTCTGGCTTTATTCTTTATGATAATGCCATTTTCATCCATCTTGTTTCTGAATACCCACTTTGTGTCAATAGGACTCTTGTTCTTTGGTTTGGGTACCAGCTTCCAAACTTGGTTTCTCTCAAATTGGTTTAGCTCTTCCTGCATAGCTAATATCCAATCTGGATCCAATAGAGCTTCTTCCACTTTCTTAGGTTCCTCCTGAGATAGAAAACTACTGTACAGACATTCATCTTGAGTAGCTCTTCTTGTTTGCACTTTAGATGATGCATCACCAATGATCAGTTCAAAGGGATGATTCTTGGTCCATTTCCTTTGTGGTGGAAGATGTGCTCTAGATGAGGTGGCCTCAGTATTGTAATGATGTGAGACAGAGTGTTGACTAGTTGAAACTCCCCCTGAGTTGTTGGTCCTTTGCAGGGAACTTGGAGTTCTATCAACTGATGATGTAAATCGATTATCCGTTGATGAACTATGATCAACGGATGCTTCATTTTGTACTTCAACGGATGGTGCACTATGTCTTTCAACGGATACTGCATTGCTTCTATCAATGGATGCAGTATTTTGTGCATTATCCAGGGGCATGTTTTGAATCCCTTTTGAAGTGTCATCTCCATCAGTCTCCTCTTCACTATCATCACAATATATCTCAATATTGTCAAATTTGAGTCTCTCATTATGTCCCTCATCTGTTAGTCCATCAATCTTTTTATCATCAAACACAACATGCACAGATTCCATAACAATGTTGGTTCTTAGATTGTAGACCCTATAAGATTTTCCAGCTGAATAACCAACAAATATTCCTTCATCAGCCTTTGCATCAAACTTCCCTTTATGGTCAGATTGATTCCTCAGTATAAAGCATTTACATCCAAAGACATGAAGAAAGTTTAGAGTTGGTTTTCTTCTCTTGAACAACTGATAAGGAGTCATGCCTTTAGCTTGATTGATCAAAGAAATATTCTGAGTGAAGCAGGCACAATTAACAGCTTCAGCCCAGAAATATGTTGGTAACTTTGATTCTTCAAGCATTGTTCTGGCAGCTTCAATTAAAGATCTGTTCTTTCTTTCAACAACCCCATTTTGCTGAGGTGTTCTTGGAGCTGAGAACTCATGCATGATTCCATTTTCTTCACAGAACAGCCTTAATGTCAAATTCTTGAACTCAGTTCCATTGTCACTCCTGATATTTCTAACCTTCAAGTCAGGATGATTGTTGACTTGCCTGATGTGATTGATAATGATTTCACTTGCTTCATCCTTTGATCCAAGAAAACAGACCCATGAGAACTTAGAGAAATCATCTACAATCACTAAGCAATATCTTTTTCTTGCTATTGACAATACATTGACTGGTCCAAACAAATCCATATGTAGCAGCTGTAATGGTTCATCAATTGTTGTTTCAAGCTTCTTCTGAAATGATGCTTTCCTTTGTTTGCCTTTCTGACAAGCATCACACAGACCATCCCTTGAGAATTCAACAAGAGGAATTCCTCTTACTAAGTCCTTTTTGACTAGATCATTCATTGTTTTGAAATTCAAATGGGATAGCTTCTTGTGCCATAGCCAACTCTCAACTGAACTTGCTTTGCTGAAGAGACAAGTAATAGATTCTGCATCTGTAGAGTTGAAGTCAGCTAAGTACACATTTCCTTTTCTAACTCCAGTTAGAACCACTTTGTTGTCTTCCTTACTAGTGACAACACAGGCTTCAGAATTGAAGGAAACTGTATTCCCTCTATCACATAGTTGACTGATACTCAGTAAGTTGTGCTTGAGACCATCAACTAATGCAACTTCTTCAATGATGACATTCCTTGTTGAAATCAAGCCATATCCCATAGTAAACCCTTTGCTGTCATCTCCAAAGGTTATGCTGGGGCCAGCTCTCTCTTTAAACTCTGTGAGCAGGGAGAAATCTCCAGTCATGTGTCTTGAACAGCCACTGTCCAAGTACCATAGATTTCTTCTATTTTCCTGCACACCACAAAATCAATCAATTTGATTTTGGTACCCAAGTTTCCTTGGGTCCATTCTTGTTAGCCTTTCTCCTAGACTTCATTCCTCCTGCATCTTTAGACTTAGGTGAGTTTGAGTCAACCTTGGTCTTAGATGTGGTTGGTTGAGGTGTAGGGTTAGTCACAACATTATCCATCACATTTATAGAATTATTAGGCATGGATTGTGCATACATGTTATTCCACATTGGCATATTGTATGGCATTTGAGGCATACTGAATGCAGCAAGATAAGGATTGTTAAAATATGGCATGTTTGCAAAATGTGCATAAGGATTTTGTTGAGACATAACAGGCATAGCATGTAGAGGTGATACAGACATGTTAGGCATGGAAGAGGGTACAGTTATGGGAGATTTCTTAATAGATTTACAGTTAGCAGATAGATGATTAACACTACTACAATGCACACAGCTTTTTCTAGGAGCATACTTGTCAGGTGTGTAATTGTTATGTTTGTTAACTCCTACCTTCCCATTTCTGTTGGATTTCCTTTTGGATTCCTTTTTATCCTCAACCATCTTGAGCCTATTGTTTAACTGTTCTAAGGTCATGTGCCCTACATTCACCTTTCTGACATCTTTGGATGTGCTTGCTCCTTCTTTGACAAAGTTCTTTGAAGTTGAACCAAACTTTTTGTTGAGTTTCTTTAGATTTTCTCTTTTAGAAACATCTGCCTGTTTTAATTGAGGAACCTTCAACGGATGTTCCTTTTCTTCCTTCAACGGATAACTTTCATCATCCGTTGATTCCACATCCGTTGACAGTCCATCAATTAATTCCAGTTTCTTTTTATTTTTATCCCAGGCAGTTTCACAGAATGATTCAATTCCTTGGACTTTGGCAATTTGAGCACTTACATCCCTAGATGTTTTCCAGGCTTTAATCACCTCTTGCTCTTTCTCTAATTGATTGGAAAGTATTTCTACTTTCTTAACAGATTCAGCTAGTTCATTTTCAACAGATATACAATGCAATTTGGTTTTCTCTAGGTCAATCAACTTATTTTCTAACACAGTATTTCTATTACTTAAAAACAGATTGTTCTCTTTGATCCTACTATTTTCTTTAGCAAGAGATTTAAGAGACACACGCAAATGATACAATTCAGTAGACATGTCATTGAAAGCATCATTGCACTCTTCTTTAGTAAGCTGTGTTAAATCAGTAGTGATTACCTGATTGCTTGATGAACTAACTTCGTTTTCTTCAGAATCAGCCATGAGAGCAAGGTTGACATAATCCACATCTTCATCCTCTTCATCTCCATCAGCTGCCCAGTCCTTTTCTTGAGTAATGAAAGCCCTTTCCTTCTGTTTGAGTAGATCAAAATATTTCTTTTTGTAATCTACTTGTTCAAATTTCTTCTTTTCAGAGGTTGGCTTTCTGCACTCACTTGCAAAGTGTCCACTTATACCACAGTTAAAACACTTGAACTTGGATTTGTCCACCATGTTCTTATAGGGTTTAGTGGCTCTAGTGTTTTTCCTGAACTTCATCTTTGCAAATCTCCTGGACAGAAATGCAAGATGCTCATCAATACCATCAGAGTCATCTTGACTGGAGTTGTCTTCATTTTCAGCAACTTGCTCTTTACCCTTGTCTGATTCTGGATTTCTTACACCATCTTTGGAGCTTGATGTAGATCTCACAGTTTCTTTTCTGCATTCTTTCTCATTTTCAGCTACCAATGCAACTGAACCTCCTTTCTTTCTCCCCCTCTCCAATACCTCATCCTGTTCCAACTCTAGTTCATAAGTCTTCAAGATTCCATATAATCTTTCAAGAGTAAAGTCCTTATAATCCTGAGAGTTTCTTAAGGAAACAGTCATGGGTTTCCATTCCTTTGGTAAGGATCTCAAAAATTTAAGATTTGAATCCTTCACCTGGTACACTCTACCATACAGCTTCAGTCCATTCAACAGCTTTTGGAATCTATTAAATGTGTCATTTAAAGATTCATTCTCTTCAAAATGAAAGTACTCATACTGTTGAATGAGAAGCTGCATTTTGTTCTCTTTTACTTGTTCTGTACCTTCACACAGCAATTGAACTGTGTCCCAAACCTCTTTGGCAGTTGAACAATTTATCACATTATCAAACATATCCTTGTCAAGACCATTAAACAAAATGTTCATAGCCTTCTTATCCTTGTGGACTTCTTCTGTGTCTTCCATTGTCCATTCTGCTCTAGGTTTTGGAATGGATTGACCAACAGCAATTGTGGCCGTAGCAACTGTGGCTACTTTGTGGGGAATGTGAGGACCATTCTCAATGCAGTTTACATAACCTTCATCTTGGGAGAGTAGATGAAGGTGCATTTTCACCTTCCAGTGGTGATAACTGTCTTTGTCAAGAACTGGGATCTTTACTCCAATATCCTTCTTACTCATCTTTGTTAGATTCCAAGATCTTTAAACTCTTTGTGTGTCAAGAGCTTGCTCTGATACCAATTGTTATTCCTAGAGGACTAACAATGAGATTTACAGAAGGGGGGTTGAATGTAAATCTCAAAACTTTTTCAGGTTTTGAGAAGTTTATTAAAGCAGTGTGTTCTAGATGAACAAGTGTATGAATTGCTTTGAGCTAATGCAGACAGATATATATTCAAACACAAAATGTAAAGAACACAACAAACTTTAAAAACTTTTCTGGTGGATTTGTTGTTCCACCAGAGATGGTATATTAGAAAATCTGTGTTCAACAATGTTGATCACAGCTGCATCCTAGTACAAACTAGATGAATTTTCTCTCAAGATATTTCTTAACAGCTCTGGAAAATCTCTCTCTAATTACTAGCTTCTTCTTGGTTTATATATTACCAAGTGTACAAGTGAAAAACAATATAAAATTACAATAGTAAAATAAGTTCTTCACTTGCTTCTTTTCCTGTTCACTCCAGTACTTTGTTGACTATTGCATCTTTGTACTAAAGAAGAACGGCTGCTTTTTCTGTTGATCCTGAAATTCGGCTGCCACATCTCAGTTTTCTCTGTCAACCCATGTGCCTCTGTCTGTAGGTACAACTACCACTTATCAACGGCTAATTAGCAGAACATCCGTTGAAGCTTTCATCCGTTAATGACTTCATCCGTTGAAGGATGTTATCCGTTGAAGCTTTCATCCGTTGATGCATTTATCCGTTGATGCTCTCATCCGTTAAAGGATGTTATCTGTTGAAGCTTTAGAGACATCCGTTGAAGCTTAGCTTCTCATCCGTTGAAGGTCTTTAAGTCATCCGTTGATACCACTTCATTTATACAAAATTACAAGGCATGAAATATTTACAATTGGCCTTCCTATCTGCATATCATCTAGTAGTCAACATGACTTATAGTTTCTCTCAACTTCTAAGAATTACATTTTAAATACAGAGACTGAAATATGCTACTATACTAGACTTATTTCTAAGTAAAGCTACACCATCAACGGATAGCCAAAGTGGTCTTATCCGTTGAGGCTACTGACACTAAATTTCTACTTAAGTATTTTGTTAAACATATCATCAAACTAATGCACATATATTCCTAACATCTTTAGTCAAATTTACCTTATCGATATCTCAGAGTTCTCTAGTGAATTTTAACTTATCGATATTTCTGAGTTCTCTAGTGGAACTTGACTTATCGATAACTCAGAGTTCTCTACCGAATGTAGACTTGTCGATAACTCTGAGTTCTCTTGTGAAGGAATGACTTGTCGATATTTCCAATCTTCAGTTCTTCAATGTAATAACCCCAATTTTTGAGAAATTTTGAAACCCTTATGAATAGTGTTTTTGCTGAACGGGAAAACTTTTCATGCCACGCTATGTAGGGGTTCTGTTATTGATCTTATGGGATATTATTAGTACTCTATGTGGTATATAAGTGTATGTAAAGTTCGTCAGAATCCAATTCCGAACACTTTGATTTTTCCCGGAAATCCACAAGATACGGAGAGAATTGAGTATAAGGTAACAGGATAAAAAGGATTTAAATTAAAGGATTATAGGAGAGGATCATAAAAGGAATATAATATATTGAGAAAGGTTAAGGGAACCTAAGTAATAAGATCCCGGGTATGATCCCTCAAACGATAAACGAGAACGAAAGATAAACGAACCGTAAAACAAATAAGTGACCAAGAGACAAGCTTGTACAAGAAGCCAGGGATTGTGACATCATCAAACCACAAGGTGTGGACAAGTGGGAGCATTATGACATGTGCAAGGTGACACAAGCATGACATGGGAAGGAAGGAGGTGTGGTGGCTTTTTAACCACACAAATTCAAGGGCAACAAGGTAATTAACTAAATCAAACACAAAAACAAACCAACCAAACCAAGAAAAATCATTTTCATCAAAATCAAAAAGAAACCAAGGCATGGTTCATCATGCTCTCGGCTTTTTACTATTGCAAATGGGCAAGAATTCAAAAACTCAAGATCCAAGCCTCCTAAATTGGTGAGTTAATTCCCTAATCATCTTCATGCTTAGTTAGGGCTATATCATGAGTTTAAGCCATCAATTCCTTCTCCATCTTCTCCATTTAATCAAAGAAGAAGACTATGAATAGTGTTTTCAAGTTTTTTAACTTGAAGTTTTTCTTGTTTTTCTTGAAGATCCAAGCATTCTTAAGACTTCTCAAAGCTTCTTAAGGCTTCCTAGCTCCTCCCACCACTCAAAGGAAGGTATACCATCTCCAAACCCTAGATTCCTATATATTATAAGATGATTTTGATTAGTAGGATGATATTGTAGCTTGTTGTTGTGATTAGAGTTTGGGATTTGAAATGGTAGTGAAATGGAATGGTAAATGTTGAGGTTTTGATGAAAAGAACTTAAGTATGATTAAAGTTAAGCTTAGGCATAAGTATGAATGATTAAATTGAATTGGTTGGGGTTGTTATGATGTGATGAGGATGGATGTTGGTTGTATGTTGGATTTGAGGTTGATTTGGAATGGGTTTGAATGGTTTAAAATATTGGAAATCGCGTAAACATAGCCGTCGTAACGTCCGATTTTCTTTGGACTGTTTTTGTGCATAGCATTAGGACCCGAGAACCCCCCTGCTAGATTATGACCACTGCCATTTTTAGATAGCTCATGTTACGAGCTTCGTTTTGATATGTAGTTCGTTCGATTCCGATGCACAGTTTAGGAGAAACGACCGTTTCAAGTAACGGCGTTTCGCGAACGAAACTTTTCCCCTCGCCTTACTTTGAAACATAGGTTAAAGACCAAAAAGGGTTAATTAATGTATGAAACATTTATGGTAAGTGTGTTAGGCAGTTGGTAAGACCCTCGCGAAGGAATCGCTTTAAAACTCGTAAAGGTTAAATTATTAAAAATGGTGGAGCCGAGGGTACCCGAGTGACTTAAGCGAATCAGTGAGCGCAAAACAAGCGTTAGAGTCTAAGTTAGTTAAAGTATAGATTTACAAGTGACTTTGGTTTAATTCCAACTTACTTGTTGTTTATAGGTTACCAGACTCGTCCCGAGCCATTCGTAACCCCAGTCGCTCAGGCAAGTTTTCTACCCGTTATAACTGTTGTTGTGATGAATATATGTATATGCATTATCTTGCGATAGATGCATGTTGGTTAATTAGCAAATGTTGCGATATATTGAAGCATGCTGATATGGTATATATATGCATGCCTGTTTTGTATTCTTTCCATATATATCTGTTGATTCAGTTGATAATACCTATGCTAGAGGATAGCGGTAATTTGCATACACCCTTAGTATAGGGACCCAAAGGTGGAAATATTTTCTAAAACCGGGAGTCGAGGATCCCGAGTAGATTTTGTATATATGGATATATATATATATATATATATATATATATATATATATATATATACTTATATATATATATGGTCATAGTTTTCAAAACTATTAATCGAATAAGGTTTATTCGATTACTTTAACTTTATTTTATTATTGAATATTATTTCGAATATTCATTCGAGGACTTATGACTCCTTTTATTTATTTATCTGAATATTATTTGAATATTCATTCGAGGGCTTATGACTCTTTTATATTATTTATTGAATATTATTTGAATATTCATTCGAGGGCTTATGACTCAGTTTATATTATTTAATGAATATTATTTGAATATTCATTTGAGGATCTATGACTCCGATTATTTGCTGAGGTATATTCTTTATTTTATTAAAGAATAAGGTGTCAATAATCAAACTTATTTTCGATTATTCAAATAAAGATAGTACTTTCATATAAGTATATCTTTGGTTATTTAATACTCGTTTCAAGTATAAGTTTTAATACTTCTACTTCAATTATTTTTATAAAGATTATTCTTTATGGGAATATTATTTAAATAATAATATTCAGTCATTTCCTAAATATTCTGGGGACTGATTTACTTCATTAAATCAGCTTTACTCCAAACACTCTATAAAGTGTTTTCGAGTCTTCAAAATGATTTTTAAAAGTTAGAGCGGATCCCAAAACTCATTTTTACATTTAAGATCTTCCTTTTTAAGGGGATTTAAATACTCGCTCAAAACCTGAGGGATCCGGCTCTGTGGTGTATTTTATATTCGCAACAAGGTTGCAGTTTTGGTAAATGAATTGATTACTTACCCAACGTTCGGGAAGTAAGTCCATCTATTGAGTCGGCATAAGCAACATGGGCTCAGTGGGCGTCCATGATAGTGTAAGTGGCTCAGTGGGAGTCCATCAAATGCATAAGTGGCTGAGTGGCAGTCCAGCATAAGGTCCTATTGAGACCAGGGTGATGACCAGTGGGGAATTCGTCCATCTACTAGTAGAAAAGGTTACTTATTGGTATCTTTGCCTGATCAGCAAGATATCTGGTTTATGCCAAAATTCTTTTCCTTCCAAATTCATTGGATATTGCAACTCTGTTCATACTTTACATGACAGAGGTTTTCAGGAAATGTATGGGAGATATATATGAATATATTTATATATCGGGACTCAATGAAGTATCTCGTAACTTCATTATTTATAATGATATTCAAAGATTGAATCTATTCAAATCTTGTCTTGTAGCCTCATCTATGTGATGAACCTTTGAAACTGATTATAACTTGAACGGGGGTAGTTCAAGTAGTATTTGGGAAAGATATAAGTATTTTGGGGTATCTTGTAACTTCATCTTTTAAACTTATATCTAGTTAATGATTATCTTATGCATGACAAAGATTTTCAGAAAAACGTTGAGACAAGGTTAGATATATGAGATCACCTTGCAACGATATTTTTATACAGTTATACACTGGAACTCTGTGTATATTATGCATGGAAGAGGACTTCCAAGATTTTGAAAAGTATATATGTATATATACTGAATATTTTGCGACTTCATCGTATTAAGATATCAAACTTGGTTCATTTCTTTTGACCAAGACTTCATGAGTATTATGAGTAGGCTCATATATTGTAAATCATTATACATATTATTTTGGTGGGCTTGCTGCTCACCCTTGCTTTATTTCTTCATCACACAACAACAGTTAGGAAAGATGGCCAGACTCCAGCAGACCCAGCGCAAGCGCGTGGGAAGCGTCCCGCGTCTTCCCGTTGATGTTGTAGCTGCTATAGCTGCAGAGGTAGATCTATTGTAGATCAGACCATCTACTTTTGAGAATCAATTATGTATAATTATAACTTGTGGCAGATAATGGCAATTAACTGTAAATTTATTAAGAAATCATTTTGGGTGGTAATAACTTTTAAATTGTGGATTCAAAGACTTGTACTTATTTAAATTTCATCTCTGAGACTATAACGGGTTGTGGTGTGTGTTAGTGTGGGGTCACAGCATAAGGTTATTATTATTAATTAAGTGAAGTGATATTGTGGAAAGAAAGACCGTGACGACCCGGATCCCCGACCCCGGATCTGGGGGTGTTACAGAAATGGTATCAGAGCTAAGCGTTATAAACCTCAGAGATGATGGGACGTTAAGATAATAAGTTAACTAAGATAATAAGAACTCTTGCCAAGTTCATAGTCGGGCTACCTAACGTAGCACTGACAGTTAAAACCCTTATGGGAACCCTTATAAATATCATGATAAGAGCGTAGTTCGTTATCGTATATGGTAGCGGGACTCCGAACCCTGAGGTTGAGGAGCAACATCGCGATGATATTTTATTACTAATTGGAGATCGGATTGTGGATCCGATAGAGTGTCCTAATGCAGGACCGGATGATGTTGATATTGAGGATTTAGCGGTTGAGGATGTTGTCCTAGAAGGGATAGTTGTTGAGGAGGATCCCATGGAGGATCCTGACAGGATTGGATAAAGGACCACTGATGAATTGATGACCATGGTTTGGTCGACTACCAAAGGTAGGATTGGCCGGTCACTACCGGAGGTTCGTTCAAGTTGTAAAGATAGTAGCCCCTTTAACGCGGCTTACTCGTAAGACTGAGAAGTTCGAATGGACAGAGAAATGCGAGAACAGCTTTCAAAAACTGAAGTAGAGGTTGGTGATGGCCCCTATGCTGGCGTTGCCGGATGGAAAAGGAGATTTTGTGAAGTGTAGTGACGCTTCGCACAAGGGCTTAGGGTGCGTGCTTATGCAGCACGGTAAGGTAATCGCGTACATGTCAAGACAATTAAGGTAGTATGAAATTCGATATCCCCGCTCATGAGCTTAGGCTCGTGGCAATAGTTTACCCTAAAGATTGGAGGCACTACTTGTATGGAGAGAAGTGCGAGAATTACCTAAGCCATAAGTGCTCTAGTACATTTTCACGTAGAAAGAGCTCAACATATGCCAAAGGAGGCAGTTAGAGCTAATCAAGAATAATGATTGGGAGATTTTTTATCATTCGGGGAAAGCCAATATGGTGGCTGATGCCCTTAGTAAAAAGGAGAGACTCAAGATGATAATGTCTTTTGGAGAGTTTATAAGAGATTTTGAGAAAATGGAAATAGAAGTGAAGGTAACCGGAGCCGGTACCGAAAAGCTGTTTGAGATTGCAATACAGCCCGAATTATTGGAAAAGATCATATTGTGCCAGAAAAAGTTATGAATGAAGGCAGAGAGCCAACAATTAGATAAAAGATTAATATCGAGAAAGATGATGAGGGAATAATGAGGTATTCCTATAGAATTTGGGTTCCGAAAGTTCAAGAGCGTAAGGATGAGAACTTAGATGAGAGCCATAGTTTGAGGAATAAGATTTAGAGCAAACCCTGAACGTGATAGTCAGGGAGGTCGCCATCAAGATAGAAGGAACCCATGACATAATGGAGTGGAAAATGAGGATTTTAAATTAAAAGATGACCCCAATTATGGGGAGTAGGATGAAACATTTCATACTAAGGAAACAGAAAGTCAAGTAAGGAAAGGAGACCCGAGACGGTACTCCTATACGGCAATTCATGGACCTGTCTAGACAGAACTTAGACTATTATCCCCAACCACCACCTTGAGGAAATAATGTGGTGTGAAATTCTTTCAGGACCTCTAAGTCGCTAAGCTCTCAGAGTTCCAAGGAACAAGCTGGCCCAATCGAGGCAAGAGCCTGGCTAAAGGAAATATAGGAATCATTTGAGATTCTAAATGATTGACGAATCTCAAAATGACTGTTTTGTCACTTACCCTCCTAAGAGAGACCACCCGCTGGTGAAAGACCAAGAAAGGCACGGAGCCAGAGGTTAGAATAAACTGATTTAAGTTCAGTCAATTGTTTTCGGGAAAGTAATTCCCAAAGATAAGGAGATAGTGTAAAAGCTTTGGAGCTAGAACAAAGGCAGACGAGTATGATAAATTATGAATCTAAGTTGTAAAAGTTGTCAAAATTCGTTCTGAAGACACGAATCCAGAATGACGGGATGTTTGAAATCAATGTTTATGTTGTGTTGGTCCATGAAATAACGATAAGAGAAAGGAAAATAAAAAGAAACTGAAGTGGAAAGGAATATAAAGACAATAGAGTTTGAGGAATGATAAAGGAATTGGGTATGAGGAAACCCTAAAGACTCGTAGCAATAGAAATAGAAAAAGTATGTAATCGTCAGGATGAGGGTGATTCACCATGAGTTAAAATTGCTGGGTGAAGGCATAAGAGATACATATATTTTATCCCCTGTAAGTTGGGAGGATTTGAGGAAAACTTGAGATAGTTCGAAGGTTAAATATTGAGACACGGATAGACTGAGGAGACAAGAAAGTAAGAAATCAGGAAAAATTGGATGAAGGAAGTGACCTTCAATAATGTGAAATGTAAGACCGGTGGCTCGATACCCAGAAAGGAAGACGCCAGGTATGAAAGATATCCCAACATTGAGGTGACTGTTGAGATAAACAACAAAAGTAAATAAGGAATTATTAAGAAGAAGTTCACGTTGAACACGACCAATATCTTCCAGAACATCCTTGTTATCGTTACCAAATTAGGCAAGACAAGCGGATAACCGTTGTTATCTTTTGGAGGCCATATGGATTGACCTCAATTTGAATAAGGATGCTATTATGAAGTTAGGTATAGACTATCGAGGTGGGAATGATGAATATGATAATCTATCAAGGATATATGACTTGATTTATTCGTGGAAGGATGCAGGTACCTTTTTAAGGTGGAATTAAGGATAGAACATTGGTAACTTAAAACGAATCCTAGGGGAATGCATAAAGGTTGGCATTTCACCCTTAATAGGGATAGTATGAGTTTTGACAGTATGAATTGGAAAGGATTAAGGTAATAATAACCTTTAAGGATCAGTGGAGAAATTTTTCAGAAGTATATAGACAATGGTTCTAGTATTAGTAAATGGTATTTTGATATGCCCTGTATATAGGGAATACAGGAGGAACGATTGAACGATAACCTTAGAGGTTTTACAAGGAGAAAGGAAATATTCGAAATTCTCAAGAATAAAATGTTGATAAAGGAAATATGACATAATTATAATGATGCCAAGTGGGGCACGTGTTAAACCACGAGAAAGTATGGATCGAACCAGTAAAGGTCGAAATTGTTCAGGGCAAGTAGGACCTAAGATAAAAGATGTTCTAAGTATGATTGAGAGTCAGTCGTGACAGTGATTAACCTCTAAAGATTGAGGCAATAACTTATGGAAAAATGGTGATATTTTTTTTTTTTTTTTACTTATCAGATTTTAAGGAAAACATCTTCACATAAGCTGTGATTGAAATGAGGTAGAAAATTTAGTTGAAGGTGGTTAAAAGACATTGACTGTAAGGAACTATTACTATCAGGAAAGGCCAAAGAGGTGGCCGACACTATAACGGTAAAAGGAAAATTATAGGCGCGTGTGCCAAAAGAATACAGTGATGATGGTTAAAAATGTGAAGGTTGAATTATGGTTTGGAAGATTGACATTCCTTCTGATGACTGTGCAATACCCAACCGTAATAGTAGTTGGTAAAGGTTTAATTTGTGTAATCGCCATGAACGGGCTATCTATCTTGGAAGGTCCTATCTTGAGATAAGCCAGGACCATGTTTCAAAAAGGACCAAACAAACCTTTGAGTTAAGTCTTCTATTGAAGGCATATGATTAAGAATGGTATTAACCTGCTATCGGTGCTTTGATTGAAACTCTTCTGTAATTTTATATGCTTCATGTCATGTATGTATGTCAGGATCAGGAGTGTACTCCATGAATCATGAATGGTGATTATGTTACCTCCTTAGAAGGATTTGATACGACATGTATGGACTCTGTATGGTTAGCTATTAAGACTTCATGGAAAATGAATGACGACAGTAGGTCAGTGGTGGACCATAGTAAGGCAGCAATGATTCTGCGAGTATTGAGCTGATTACAACCGTGAGAGTTGTATTGGAATGGGTGTTGAGATTGAGTACCACTAATCAGGTCGTGGTAGTGTATAAGTTATCATTGATAGACTAATTAAGTAGAGTATCTACCTAGTGAATAATTATTCTTTCTTATCAATAGAGAGTCGTATTATTATACGAGGAAGGTTGCGGTGCAAGCATAGAATTCTAGTAACGATGATGTATAGAATGAGATCCCAGATTCGATTTTCGATGTCGAGGGAGTTTCAAAGGCGATTATGTATAAGCTCGAGGAAGAGTGTGGGTCCATAGAATGATGGACGGGATAGCGAAAATATTTAGGCATGGGAAATACGAGGCTATAATGCTTGATGCTGATATAAATACGTATATGTTTTGTTCTCCTATGACAAACCTCTATAGTTCAGAGGTAGGTTCCAAGCCAGATATTTTGTGGCAGTATATTTTTTTTCATATATACAATTCTCTTCAGTTCGTTCTTTTCTCTTCTTTTCATTTCATGTAAGCTGAGAAGAACAACCCTTCCAGAAGGGGAGGTATTGCCGAATGACTATCTATCTTTGTGATAGAAGCCTAGTAGGATACCACATGTTGTTTAATTGCTTGTCAAGTACTAAAGGCTGGCCACCTTCTGTACTAACTATGCGATATAACAAGTGTTCATGATCATAGTGATCTCTCAACAAATTCCTTTACTTCTATATGATTAATCAAACTTTGGAAAATAGAAATAACTGAAAAAGGAGTAATAAAGTGGTGGTAGTATGCGGAATGGAAACACATTCGTGATACTAAGGTTGACGTGGTTATTAAAAGGTTATAGAACGCTAACGAGCAAAAGTATAACCCGTATAATATTAGGAACGGAAGGTAGTAGCGATTACGAACTGGAAAAGAATGGGTATTGATAAGCAAAAGTTCTACTGATAAAAGCTATAATGAGAGTCTGTGCAATAGACTTCAAAGAATTTGGAATGATCACTTAATTCGGATTGAGTTATCTTACGACAATAGATCATATGTCATTATCGAGATGTCGCCTTATGAGATCCTTGAGGGAAGATAATGTCGATCTCCCTTATATTAGGATGAAGTTGTAGAGCGCAAGATGCTCGGACCCGCAGTAGTCCAAAGGACCAAGGATATGATAGATCTAATCAGAGGACGGCTGGTAGTAGCCCAAGATGGACATGATAAGTATGTTGATTTGAAACGAAAGGATAAAGAGTATGAAATAGGGGACCTAGTAATGTTATAGGTATCCCTTGGAAAGGATTGATGAGGTTCGGAAAGAAAGGAAAGCTAAGTCTACAATTTGTTGGACCCTTGGATATATTAAGACATTTGGGAAGTTAGCATATGAGCTAGCCCTAACCCAGAACATGTAGCGAGTCATAACGCGTTTCACGTATCAATGTTAAGGAAGTGTAATTCAGATGCCAGATAAATAGAGGCATATGAGCGCATAGATATGCAACCCGACGTAACCTATATGGAGCAACCAGGAAGGGTTATAGAGTGAAAAGGAACAAGTGCTTAGGAGAAGGATTATCAAACTAGGCAGAGTTTGGTGGTAGAACCACAATGTGGAAAATTGACTCGAGAGTTAGAAAGTGTAATGCTAAGAAAGTATCCCCATTTGTTTTCTATCTGATTCCGGGACGGAATCCTTTTAAGGAGGGGAGACTGTAATAACCCCAATTTTTGAGAAATTTTGAAACCCTTATGAATAGTGTTTTTGCCGAACGGGAAAACTTTTCATGCCACGCTATGTAGGGGTTCTGTTATTGATCTTATGGGATATTATTAGTACTCTATGTGGTATATAAGTGTATGTAAAGATCGTCAGAATCCAATTCCGAACACTTTGATTTTTCCCGGAAATCCACAAGATACGGAGAGAATTGAGTATAAGGTAACAGGATAAAAAGGATTTAAATTAAAGGATTATAGGAGAGGATCATAAAAGGAATATAATATATTGAGAAAGGTTAAGGGAACCTAAGTAATAAGATCCCGGGTATGATCCCTCAAACGATAAACGAGAACGAAAGATAAGCGAACCGTAAAACAAATAAGTGACCAAGAGATAAGCTTGTACAAGAAGCCAGGGATTGTGACATCATCAAACCACAAGGTGTGGACAAGTGGGAGCATTATGACATGTGCAAGGTGACACAAGCATGACATGGGAAGGAAGGAGGTGTGGTGGCTTTTTAACCACACAAATTCAAGGGCAACAAGGTAATTAACTAAATCAAACACAAAAACAAGCCAACCAAGCCAAGAAAAATCATTTTCATCAAAATCAAAAAGAAACCAAGGCATGGTTCATCATGCTCTCGGCTTTTTACTATTGCAAATGGGCAAGAATTCAAAAACTCAAGATCCAAGCCTCCTAAATTGGTGAGTTAATTCCCTAATCATCTTCATGCTTAGTTAGGGCTATATCATGAGTTTAAGTCATCAATTCCTTCTCCATCTTCTCCATTTAATCAAAGAAGAAGACTATGAATAGTGTTTTCAAGTTTTTTAACTTGAAGTTTTTCTTGTTTTTCTTGAAGATCCAAGCATTCTTAAGACTTCTCAAAGCTTCTTAAGGCTTCCTAGCTCCTCCCACCACTCAAAGGAAGGTATACCATCTCCAAACCCTAGATTCCTATATATTATAAGATGATTTTGATTAGTAGGATGATATTGTAGCTTGTTGTTGTGATTAGAGTTTGGGATTTGAAATGGTAGTGAAATGGAATGGTAAATGTTGAGGTTTTGATGAAAAGAACTTAAGTATGATTAAAGTTAAGCTTAGGCATAAGTATGAATGATTAAATTGAATTGGTTGGGGTTGTTATGATGTGATGAGGATGGATGTTGGTTGTATGTTAGATTTGAGGTTGATTTGGAATGGGTTTGAATGGTTTAAAATATTGGAAATCGCGTAAACATAGCCGTCGTAACGTCCGATTTTCTTTGGACTGTTTTTGTGCATAGCATTAGGACCCGAGAATCCCCCTGCTAGATTATGACCACTGCCATGTTTAGATAGCTCATGTTACGAGCTTCGTTTTGATATGTAGTTCGTTCGATTCCGATGCACGGTTTAGGAGAAACGACCGTTTCAAGTAACGGCGTTTCGCGAACGAAACTTTTCCCCTCGCCTTACTTTGAAACATAGGTTAAAGACCAAAAAGGGTTAATTAATGTATGAAACATTTATGGTAAGTGTGTTAGGCAGTTAGTAAGACCCTCGCGAAGGAATCGCTTTAAAACTCGTAAAGGTTAAATTATTAAAAATGGTGGAGCCGAGGGTACCCGAGTGACTTAAGCGAATCAGTGAGCGCAAAACAAGCGTTAGAGTCTAAGTTAGTTAAAGTATAGATTTACAAGTGACTTTGGTTTAATTCCAACTTACTTGTTGTTTATAGGTTACCAGACTCGTCCCGAGCCATTCGTAACCCCAGTCGCTCAGACAAGTTTTCTACCCGTTATAACTGTTGTTGTGATGAATATATGTATATGCATTATCTTGCGATAAATGCATGTTGGTTAATTAGCAAATGTTGCGATATATTGAAGCATGCTGATATGGTATATATATGCATGCCTGTTTCGTATTCTTTCCATATATATCTGTTGATTCAGTTGATAATACCTATGCTAGAGGATAGCGGTAATTTGCATACACCCTTAGTATAGGGACCCAAAGGTGGAAATATTTTCTAAAACCGGGAGTCGAGGATCCCGAGTAGATTTTGTATATATGGATATATATATATACTTATATATATATATATGGTCATAGTTTTCAAAACTATTAATCGAATAAGGTTTATTCGATTACTTTAACTTTATTTTATTATTGAATATTATTTCGAATATTCATTCGAGGACTTATGACTCCTTTTATTTATTTATCTGAATATTATTTGAATATTCATTCGAGGGCTTATGACTCTTTTATATTATTTATTGAATATTATTTGAATATTCATTCGAGGGCTTATGACTCAGTTTATATTATTTAATGAATATTATTTGAATATTCATTTGAGGATCTATGACTCCGATTATTTGCTGAGGTATATTCTTTATTTTATTAAAGAATAAGGTGTCAATAATCAAACTTATTTTCGATTATTCAAATAAAGATAGTACTTTCATATAAGTATATCTTTGGTTATTTAATACTCGTTTCAAGTATAAGTTTTAATACTTCTACTTCAATTATTTTTATAAAGATTATTCTTTATGGGAATATTATTTAAATAATAATATTCAGTCATTTTCTAAATATTCTGGGGACTGATTTACTTCATTAAATCAGCTTTACTCCAAACACTCTATAAAGTGTTTTCGAGTCTTCAAAATGATTTTTAAAAGTTAGAGCGGATCCCAAAACTCATTTTTACATTTAAGATCTTCATTTTTAAGGGGATTTAAATACTCGCTCAAAACCTGAGGGATCCGGCTCTGTGGTGTATTTTATATTCGCAACAAGGTTGCAGTTTTGGTAAATGAATTGATTACTTACCCAACGTTTGGGAAGTAAGTCCATCTATTGAGTCGGCATAAGCAACATGGGCTCAGTGGGCGTCCATGATAGTGTAAGTGGCTCAGTGGGAGTCCATCAAATGCATAAGTGGCTGAGTGGCAGTCCAGCATAAGGTCCTATTGAGACCAGGGTGATGACCAGTGGGGAATTCGTCCATCTACTAGTAGAAAAGGTTACTTATTGGTATCTTTGCCTGATCAGCAAGATATCTGGTTTATGCCAAAATTCTTTTCCTTCCAAATTCATTGGATATTGCAACTCTGTTCATACTTTACATGACAGAGGTTTTCAGGAAATGTATGGGAGATATATATGAATATATTTATATATCGGGACTCAATGAAGTATCTCGTAACTTCATTATTTATAATGATATTCAAAGATTGAATCTATTCAAATCTTGTCTTGTAGCCTCATCTATGTGATGAACCTTTGAAACTGATTATAACTTGAACGGGGGTAGTTCAAGTAGTATTTGGGAAAGATATAAGTATTTTGGGGTATCTTGTAACTTCATCTTTTAAACTTATATCTAGTTAAAGATTATCTTATGCATGACAAAGATTTTCAGAAAAACGTTGAGACAAGGTTAGATATATGAGATCACATTGCAACGATATTTTTATACAGTTATACACTGGAACTCTGTGTATATTATGCATGGAAGAGGACTTCCAAGATTTTGAAAAGTATATATGTATATATACTGAATATTTTGCGACTTCATCGTATTAAGATATCAAACTTGGTTCATTTCTTTTGACCAAGACTTCATGAGTATTATGAGTAGGCTCATATATTGTAAATCATTATACATATTATTTTGGTGGGCTTGCTGCTCACCCTTGCTTTATTTCTTCATCACACAACAACAGTTAGGAAAGATGGCCAGACTCCAGCAGACCCAGCGCAAGCGCGTGGGAAGCGTCCCGCGTCTTCCCGTTGATGTTGTAGCTGCTATAGCTGCAGAGGTAGATCTATTGTAGATCAGACCATCTACTTTTGAGAATCAATTATGTATAATTATAACTTGTGGCAGATAATGGCAATTAACTGTAAATTTATTAAGAAATCATTTTGGGTGGTAATAACTTTTAAATTGTGGATTCAAAGACTTGTACTTATTTAAATTTCATCTCTGAGACTATAACGGGTTGTGGTGTGTGTTAGTGTGGGGTCACAGCATAAGGTTATTATTATTAATTAAGTGAAGTGATATTGTGGAAAGAAAGACCGTGACGACCCGGATCCCCGACCCCGGATCTGGGGGTGTTACATTCAATTTAGCTTGTCGATATCTTTCTGAGTTCTCTAGTAGCTATCATGACTTCTCGATAAGCCATTCTGGAGTTCTCGAATGACTTCTCTATAACATTAAATCTGTGACTTGTAGAGATCTTGACTTAGAGTATTTTTCTTCAAACAGATTTATTCAACTCCAAGCTTCTTCAAAATTCTTCTGAGGCATGATCTTCTTAATCTTCTTCCAGATAGAATCCTTAGGCTTGATACTGTTTCAGGAAAAAGACTCCAATCTGCTCCTTTGCATTTTTACAGACTTTAAGTGTTACAAGTACAAAATATAAATTAAAATAATAATACAACTTACTTAGGGTTGACAAGATATCTTAGTCTTGTTAAAGTACAGGCATGTCTTTTACAATAGTAACAGTCAAATAGGGCGAGATTGTGGAGCAAGATTGAAGCTGTATTTATAACTCAACAATATTGGTTTGGATAACTCAACATAGAACAAGGACTTTGAAATAATCTATGTTCGACTAGAATCAATACAGATTATTTATTGGGCATATACACAAATGGTTTTGTTAGCTGCAATGAAGAAGACGTCAACAATGATCCATATGAAGTTCATTAATATGTTCGGCATCGGAGGAATAAGGTTGGAGTCATTCGAAGTAGTTATCAGAATCAGTGTGAAGACCTCAAGGATTTCTAGTTAAGTTGGATATATTTGGTAGAAGACATAACAGTGGTTTGTACGGGTATAATACGAAGGCCTGAGAGCGGAACTAGTCGTCTGTGAACCAGACTCGTGCACTAGACGTCAATGATTCGTGAAAGCAAACAGAGTATTATTTTTAGAAATACTGTTAAGTGATTTTTGTACTCGAGAAGATGGAAAATATTTTAAGGTACAAAATCACGGAAATTAAAAGGCTTGAGATGCAGAGGAGTACAGCTCAAGAATTAACATGATTTATTTTTTAATTAATGATTGATTTTGTATTAAATGAATAAATGGAAATCAATTCATTTATTTATTTAATTATTATATCATCAATTGATTTTAAATAAATAAATTAATATTTGATTTTTAAATTTAATTTAAATTTGGTTATATAGAATGTATTAAATGTTTATTTATTAGTTAATCCAGCCAGCCAGATTTATTGCATGCATTTGTTCGAGATGAAATAAAAACAAAAAGGAAAACAAAGCTTTGGTAATGAAAAGAAGATGGCAGCTTAATCTGTTGTGTGTATAGCTGCAGGACCCAAGTGGATATAAAACAAAAACTCAGTCTGTGAATTAGCAGGTACAACAAACTCGAAATATTTGATGAACAAAAGGAAAAGAATTCTGTTTGTAGAAGTCATGGGGCCCGCATGCAAAGGAACCTACTCTCTGCTGTGCAAAAGAAATAAGCAGATTTTGGCAGGTTTTTTGCTGGCTTCCTTCACGCGCGCGTGGTGCCAGTTCCTCCGCCCTGCCTTGGTTTTCGACGCGTGTAGCACAACAACGTTTCTCCTGGCTTGTTCTATTTTTCACCGCATGCAATACAAGAATAAACAAATATCTAAGGCAGCTAGACGTCCGAGTCGCAACTTACAAGTTAGTGCTTAAAAGAAAGGCAGTCTCCTGGAATAGTCCTAGTGGCAGTTAATTCTCCAATATACAAGTCGCAGGTTGAAACAATTAAAATAAACCAAGTGCTTAGCTCAGCTCACGTTGTAGGTTGCACAAATTGAACAAAAAGAAATTGAGAAGTTTCCAAGTCACGGGTTAAGAAAAAAATTGCTAGTCGCGGGTTGTGTTTCTGAGTCGCAGGTTGGCACATACTTTCTATGGTCGCAAGTTACAATTTGATTTGCAAGCTGTAATATTCAAAATGCATGTATTCAAATCAGCCATGTTCCTCCTATCTCTCCTCCACAATCTACATTCTATATAACCAAATTTGCAGCAGATTGGTAAATAACTTCTCAGCACATTCAAGAAATGCAGCTCTGTAGAAATTTACTCTCGGAAAATTTTTCAATTTCATTTATTGAAATTAAGGAGAGAAGTGCTGCCCTATTTGATTTACACCACATCCAAGTCTTACATATTGTAACACTCATTATTTGTAGTCTCTTTGTGTGTATTGATAATTATTTGGTAAGGGAGCTATGGATTTTTAGAGTGATAAAAAGAACCCTAGATTGATAGAACATTGCATTGGTTCTTTTTATATTTGTTGCTCCGAATATTTGTATTTGGAGTTGTAAGCAAACCTCCGGGTATTTATCATTTTTAATAAAAAGAATATTTACCCAGAATCTCTTTGTGTGTTTATTTCATTTTAGTTTTGATATTTCGCTGCAATTAATTTTAGAAAATGAAGAACATACATTCACCCCCCCTTGTATGTACCTTTTTGACCTAACAAACTTTCTTGTTGCTGTTGAATGCATCATAATCCAAGCCAATAGCTATGTTAGCACATGGCTTGTTCTTCTCATGGTACTGACCAACTAACTGAGATGCATTTCTGAATGATTTCAGTTTCACTTCATTCTTTTCTAGCTTCTACCTCAACACAGATTTTATCTCAGTAGCATACTTTAGCTTGTTCTTTAGATAATCATTTTCTTGCTTGACAGTTCCAAGCTCAACAAGCTGCAGTTCTAGATCTTGTTTCTCAATCTCAAGCTTCTCATTAGCTTTTGATAGCCTACTGACCTCTTCAGTAGCTGCTACCAAGCTAGTATAGATGTGGAACATTTCCATGCTCATCTTTTCAACAGTCTCCTTATATTGACTAGCATTCAAATCAATAGTAGTAAGAGTTGGTACATTTTTTTTGATGAGGATGATTCTCCTTGCTCCAAGGCCATGAGTGCATAGTTTCCAAACTCCTCATCTTCATCATTATCAGAATCATCCTAACTCTTTCCTTCTGCAATCTAAGCTTTACCCTGTTGTTTTCTTAGAAGAGCTTCATACTTTGCTTCCAATTCAAGATTAGCCTTGTCATTTTTCACTTTCTTTGGCTTCCTGCATTCTGTAGCAAAATGGCCCAATTCATCACAATTGAAGCATCTAATTTTTGATCTATAAACAGGTCCAGTTTTGTAGCCATTTTTACCACCAGAGTTGTAATGTGCTTTTCCTTTCCAGTTGCTGTCCTTGTTGGATGTTGGTCCCTTATTTTTAAAGAGCTTTGGCTTCTTTACTCTAATGTTAGAGAATTTCCTTGCTAAGTAATCCATGGACTGATCTAACTCATCCATTTCATCTAAGGTATAAAATCCATCCTCTTCAAGTTCAAGAATAACTTGCTTCTGTGGTTCCTTGTCCTTTTGCTCATTGCTTGAAACACTTGGAGTCTAGATTGCTTGTTCATCATTAGATGACTGGATGTCATTGACAACTAGAATACTTGATCCATCAACAATGTGCCATTGACCAGCTCTTAAAGATTTTCTTTGAATCATTTCTAGTTCACGGGTTTTTAAGATACCATACAAAACCTCCAGTGTCATCCTGCTCAAGTCTCTCCCTTCTCTTATAGCTGAGATCTTCTGTTCTAAATGGTCAAGAAGGGTGAGTGAAAGCTTCAAGTTAACCTCCTCAGCTTCATAGTATTTTTCATGAAGCTGCAAGTCATTAATCAGCTTATTGAATCTTTCAAAAACATCAGTTATACTCTCTTTTGGTTTAGCCATAAAACCCTCATACTGGGATACCAAAATTCTCCTTTGGTTTGACCTAACTTCCTCTGTTCCCTCACATAGAATCTCTATCTTCTCCCAGATCTGTTTGGCTGTGTCACAGTTGATAATGTTATTGTACATTACATTGTCAAATGACTCTATCAAAATCAGTTATAAACCACTGTCTAGAGAGACTTTCTCCTTTTCAGGTTCAGTATACTTGGAGGGATCTTTAGGAGCATAATAAGCTATAATGACCATGTCTCCATATATAGATTCCTCAACTCTTTCCATGGGGTGAAAGGGCCATTCTTGAGAATCTGAACATATAATGGATTATCCATCTTTATAAACAGCAACATTTTCTTTTTCCATAATGTGTAGTTAGATTTGTCAAAGGCAGGAATCTTGATACTGCTAATCTTCTGTGTATTCATTCTTCCAAGATCCTTAATCTATTTGCTTTTAGATTTTTCTCTGATACCACTTGTTAGGTAATGAATACAGCACATGGGGTGAATATGTTTTTGGATATTTTTAAGGCTTTTTGAACGTTTGCTAATTGGTGAACAAAGCATAAAAGAAATTTAGCAATATTATGTTAACTGAAAATAAATGGTGCACACAATATTTCAAAACTCACTTAATTCTGTATTAAAATCAATCTAGTGTTTTTTTACAAATCATGGGTTCTTTGTAAGTAAAGAACTCGGCTTCTTCCTTGAGAGAGTTACAAGAAATTCTAGATCTATTTGATACAAATAAAAGCAAAAGACCGGTGTTTACGTTATAGATTAGTAAACATAGGTTTACACAACATGCAATAGAATGTACTAAACCCTACTTTAAGTTATCTTTAAAGCTTTCCATTTCTGGCTTAGTGTATCTTTGCAAATCCTGTGAATCTGTGACTTTCCTTTGTCAGTTAATCTTGGCCTTTGATCTTGTACTCTTCAAGCTGCTTTTGTACACTTTTCAATCTAAGTGATTAGATCATTTATTGATTGATAATCTTGAATATTTAACTTGTCTGCATTTTGTATTTGAGCTTCATATCGAGATCTCCAGTTTGATCTATAGAGAATTGACATCTCGATAAGTATAATGGCTTATCGAGATCTCTTAGTTCTCTATAAGTGTTTTGACTTGTCGAGGTCTCTGAATTCTCGAGGTAACTTTGACTTGTTGAGATCTCTAAGTTCTCGAGGTAACTTTGACTTGTCAAGGTCTCTAAGTTCTCGAGGTAACTTTGACTTTTCGAGGTCTCCAAAACTCTACATGTAGAAATGACTTGTCGATATCTCTGAGATCTCTATAGGCATATTGACTAATCGATATCTCTGAGATCTCTAATGAAATATTTGACTTGTCAATATCTCCAAACTTCATGTCTTCATTTGAACTTGTCGATATCTCTGAGTTCTCTATATGTAAAGTGACTTGTCGATATCTTCAATCTTCATATCTTCATTTAACTTGTCGATATCTCTGGGACTTCTCGATAGGCCAATTTGGACTTCTCGAAAAGTCATTCTGGAGTTCTCGAATGACTTCTCTATATGACCTGATCTGTGACTTGTAGATATTTTGACTTAGAATATTTTTCCAAAAATAGATTTATTAAACTCCAAGCTTCTTCACAATTTCTCTGAGGCATGATCTTCTTGATCTTCTTCCAGAGTTTATTCTTAGGCTTGAGACTGTTTACAGAAAAATACTCCAGTCTAATCTTTGACATTTTACAGAATCAAGTAATACAGTACAAAATACAAATTTTGGATTATCATCCAACTAATTCTTAGGGCTAACTAATTCTTAGGGCTGTCAATTTGACTTAGTCTTGCTATAGTACATGCATGTCTTGCACAACATGAGCCAAATTTTTGGGACTTTGTAAAACATTCGATGAATAGTAACCCTAATGATCGGGGAAAAGTTTTTATCCCACACTATGTTATGCATGGAAAATTTAGTTTCTGAGTCGATATTGTGATTATACGTACCAAATGAGTGTATGTAAAAGTCGTTAGTTTTCGAAGAAAATGAACTTCGTAAAACGACCTTATCTTACGAACCATCAAGAAATACGAGAATCACGTTACAATCACAAATCTAGAATTCTACAAATTAAAACCCAAGAACAAGGTTTCAAAGCATAAAGAACTTATAAGAAAAGGATTTACCCCGCGAATCGCTTACGAAGATTTATCACGAAAACGAATAAGCGACCAAGCGAATACATAAGTGAATAAATAAACGTATCAAGCCCATGAAACTTCCCATGCAATCCATGCAAACCAATTAGTAAGAATGCAACCAAGAATTAGTAATCAAATAGTGATCAACCAAGGAGCATAGTAACCTAGTTATAATGAATAGTAGCTAGCATGTAAGTTGTAGTACTTGGCTAGTGATTTAACTTTGACAATTGGCCATGCTAGTAAGATATGATCAATATTTTCATATCTAAGTACACAAAACAAATCAAACACACAAGAAGAAACCAAGCAAGCAAGCAACATTTCTCTCTTCTCTCTCCCACTCCTTCCATTCGACAATTTCAAAGAAAACAAGAAACCAAACTCATACCTCAAGATCTAGCCATGGATAAATGCTATAACTAATTCTCAAGATTCCTCAATATCAAACTAAGGTAAGATAAATATTTCATAACATTTCCTTAAGGTCTGTATGGTTAAATAAATTCATGAAAGTGATGATGAATAGTGCAAAATAGTGATTTTTCTTGATTTCTTGATTTTCATGGAAAGATCTAGGATTCTTAAGCACACCCAAGCCTCACCAAGAATCATCCATCAAGAATAGAACTCCTAAGATACCAATAAAGGTATAATTCTTTACCCAAACTTTGTTTAAGGTTTAATTTTCAATAAAAGTATAGATCTTGGTTATAAACATAGTTTTGATGGTTGTTATGTTGATTTCTTGAATGATTAGTTAGTTAGATGCTAGGGTTGATGTTGTGGCCTCAAGAACTTAATGTTATTGAGAGTATTAAATACTGATATGATGTTATGATGATTTTTGGTTAGTGATTAGTAGTTTAGAGCGAAAATGAAACTCGAATCGTAAGCGTAACGTCGATAAAATGGTCGAATCGTGACTTTAAGTTTTCTGCAGAAGTACATAAACTATAAACTGTGATTTCTTGAAATGAAAGACTTTAAAATGATATATCTTGTTGTAAGTATCATTTAGGTGCTTGAATCGCTTGATTTCGATTTACGGTTCAAAAGTTATGGCCGTTTTAGTGAAAACGATTTACGCGATAAAAACTGCTACAAATTACGAACTTTGAAAGTATAAATGATCGACTTCAAATTATTCAAAAATTATGAAATTTTTATAGAGAGTAAGAAATGGAGTATATCTATTTCCATAAAAATTTCAAGTGAAAATAAGGACTTTCAATTTTATTAAAATGTCGGAGTCGAGATCGTGCGAGTAGAAATCCTTAAGAATCACGGGTGGAGCCGAGTGGCAAAAGTAAATGAGATTTATGGACATAAAGGATCATGAAAAGAAAACGAAGTTAACGAGTACTCGTATATTTTTAAAATGATGAGAGTAAAACAAGTCGTGTAAATTGATTATAAGTATTGCGTATTTACCAAGTGACGATAAATACGATTAGAATCTAACAGAACAATAATGTTCTTGATTTTAGATTTTCGGACGAACTCTAGAGCGCCCTCCCCCTCAAAACACCCAGGAAAGTTTACGAACTCTGCTCCATATACTGTTGTGAAGATTATTTTACTATCTTTCGTACAAATGTCATGTTTTCCATGATAGTAAATACGAGTTTTATGTATCAATAATGATTGAGTTTCCGATGAATATATCTTAGAATATTTTAAATGTTATGGTAGAGCATAATATATAAGTTGTAAGACCGAGAGTAAGTTTCATATCCGAAGCGAGTTTTCAAGAAACTACGGTCGGCTTTTATAAAGTATAAAACGCGGGAATCATCCCGGAGATGTTTTGGACGATTAAAAGTTCGTAGCTATTTGATTCCAAGGGACTCGATTACCTCTTACGAAATATTAAATTACCTCGAATTTATCTAAAACGATTTCCAAAGATCATATCCCCTAAACTATAACTAATTTCTTGAATAGTGAATATTATTTCATATATTCATTTAAATATGAGAAGTATTCTCCAACAATTATTTTATTTTTAAATTTAATTATTTAATATTATTATAAATTTATTTAATTCTAAAACATAAATAAGTTGGGGAATATTATTACAAATATTCTTTTAAAATAGAATTATTCAAGATTTAATTATTTAACAATTATTTTTTAAATATTAAATATTTATTTAATGATTTAATATGATTTAAAAGTCCAAAGATCTACTTTTAAAAATTTCCTGAACTCCAGATAATCAGTTTAATACTTTCATATCGTCAAAAATATTATCTTGACGTATTTAAAATATTTTAACTATAGTGTCAAAAGAAACCCACTCTTAAGTACTTATCTGTTGACAATGGTCAACTCAATTTATCTTAGTACTTCCTCCAAAAATTCTCGGAAGTACATATACATACAAATACGAGATGAGCTGTGCCTATCAACAAGCAAAACGCTTGGGGAACTTCGATGTGGTTCGAGTTCTCGAGATATGATAGGATTCTTCCAAGGACTAGGAGGGGTAGACTCTAGTACTATGAGTACTAGGGAGACTATCAAAGGTACCGCATGCGAAGGTACTGCGTGTACTCAAGAACCTGTGAAGTGTGTGCATACTCGAAATGGGACACATAGCCCGAATGCGGACATGGTGATAACCGGGATACGAAGATGTCATTCTTCTACTACTAGAAAAAGTTACAGATTTCCGTATTACGACTGATCATCGTATGCGATGGCTCTAGTGAATGTCTTATTCTTCCAATTGGAATTGAGATGCGATACCGTAACCCAAGCCTAGGTGATAGGTTTACCATTAAGGTATTTGCAGACTAATAAGTCAATCAAAGAATTATTTTGAAAAGAGGTGTGTTTCACCAGGAAAAATTACTTTAAACAAACTTATATCCAAATACAGAATCAGATATGAATTTCTTATCACGTCTTTTCATACTACACATTATTATGTTGGGCATTATAGCTCACACTTGTTTTCTTAAAATAACACAACACAAAAGTGAACCAAGATGCCGGCCAAGAAACCTCACAACCCAAAAGCGAGTAGGAATGGCCAGCTTTTCCGTAGATTGTTTGGTGTAGTGCCACAGGTAGACCGTATAAGCTGGATTAGGTTTCAGTTGTTATTAGTCCGTCTTATATATAAGTATGATTTATGTAAGTTAGTAATGAAGAAAATTATGTTTGGTCGCCGGTCTAACCTTAAATATAGGTTAGACCCGTGGTAAGACTTAATTACTTTTGGTATGTAATAACCATCACCTTGCGAATTTAATAACTCTAGTAATGCATTGTTCATTTTCAAGACAATAACCTATAAGTGTGTGTGTGTGTGTGTGTGTTGATAAGTGTGGGGCTGTAGATGTGTGAGTATATATTTAATGTTGTGCAAGATAAGTGTTTAAACAGGATTCAAGATGGCGTGACCTCCCAAATCCCTAACCCCGGATTTGGGGCGTCACAGAAATGATATCAGAGCCTTAGGTTATCAAATCTTGGAAATGATATAAGATAAAATATGTAGATATAAGAATAATAATAAATAATTCAAACTCAAATCGAGTTCATCATTGGACTGCATAGTGTAGTCTTGACAGTTTTACCCTCAAGGGAATCTCGGCTCGAAGTTAGTGACATCTTGCCTATTGTGTCAGGTACCAGTGGAGGCTATAGGGGAAGTTGAACCTGTTGAGGATGTTATGCCATTTGAGTGCGACCCTACTCCCGAGCTGGAGGACCCATCTATTGATGACTCGGAGGATGACCCTACCAAGGATCCCCCGGAGGAGGAGACTGACTTCCCCACCCCTATAGCAGATGATGTCGAGGAGCCCCAGGATAATAACATAGACTGGATAGACATAGAGATGTACCCTCTCCTGACTGTTCGCCCTCTCACTCCTCACCTAGGGATACTGAGCCTCTTACCCTCCGTTGATGAGGATGAGGATGACGAGATGGAGGCACGGACTTACGAGATCCATGACATATCCTCCAGTGACCCAGACTCACCCCTTCCACCCCCAGCGACCATCCATGTGGTAGTGCATGACTGGATTATAGCTCATCTGAATGCTAAGGTCAACGTGGTGTCTGCTCGCATTGTTGAGCTATGTCAGGCATTATCCGCCGAGAGAGCTACTAGACTTGGGTACCCCGGGGACTTTAGGGTTGCTTCCCCGATCATAGCTTGCCGAGAGATTGACGAGATTGAGCTCCACACTCGGGTGCAGATGAGGATGACTGTGATAGGAGGGTACATTTCGGTAGTTGATGCTGAGTTGATGTTGGTTGAAGTGATGAAGAGGGTTAGAGACCTCACACGCAGTGACACGGATTGAGGGAGCGGTAGCTGTATATGGACCCTATAAGGGCTGGGTGACTTGTCACCAATTTTATTAGGATAGCTGATAGTAGATAGCATTGTTAGCCCTCCGGGTTGCCCGGTTTATGTATTTGTTATTCAGTATTTAGGGATTATGTAGTTAGTAAATTATATTCAGAAATATGTGTGGATTTTGATGGATGTGATTGTCCCCATGACATAATCTGGGAGACCTTATTATATATTATCTATCAGTTGTTGGGAAATCATCTTACCTTACTATTGCACCCTTGAAAAAAATATGCCAAATATTTAAATACATGTGTATGTACAAACGAACTAATCAAAATATAAATATGTGTAACTGTATTAACACCATTTTAATTATCATAACGATGCCACCCTGTAGATGAGAAACTCGGGCTCAACCCACAGAAACTGTTAATCAAAGGTAGGACGAACCTGACCATATTGCAAATGAGGAAAGTGAAGAAAACTTAGATTTTAATGAATTTGATGAAGAAATATATATCGAAGAAGAGGTCGAGGATGCCCACCAAGGGGGAAACCCCATGAATGAATTTATGGATCTTTTAAGGGAAAATCTGAACCAACAACCCCTTCCACCACCGCGACATGCTGCTCAACAAACTACTGTTACCGCCTTCAGGGCGTTTAAGTCGCTCAAACCCCCATAGTTTCTAGGATCTGCCGATCCCGTGGAGGCACGGGCCTAGATTAAGGAGATAGAGAAGTATTTCAAGATACAGGGTGTCAAAGAGCGACACAAGACCATCTTCGCCTCCTATATGCTGAATGGGGAAGCTAACTATTGGTGGGAGTCCAAGCGTAACCTCCAGACTGATGTTGTGATCCCATGGGATAAATTCACGCGGTGTTATTAGAAAAGTACTTCCCTAGGTTTATAGAGACTCGGATGGAGATCAAGTTTCTATAATTGAAACAGGATAGAATGATAGTGGCGGAGTACGAGGCCAAGTTTACTGAGTTGTCAAGGTTTGTACCGGAATTCGCGAATACAAAAGAGAAGAAGGTGCGAAGGTTTCAGCTTGGTCTGAAATAGTGGATTTAGAACCGAGTGGCCATGTTAGAGCTGACAAATTATGCCACCCTAGTGCAGAAGGCCTCGATCATTGAAGCAGGAAGTGAGCGGAGTTTGAAAAAAAAGTAGGAAAAGGAAGATAGGAAGTCAATGAGGAGGAGGAACCGGGAATAGGAGCCTTTCGAGCAAGTTTGTCAGGTGAGTTGTGTCCCAACCTGCGAGAGGCCCTGGGTTTAGAAATGCCCCGAGTGAAAGTGTTGGCCAGGGCGGCGGACAATCTAGAGCGATATTTTACAGTCAACCCCGCGCCCCTATACTAGACTGCTGGACGTGTGGGAAGAAACACCTCGGAGTATATGCCCAGGAAATGGTCCCTCTAAAATGCTACAAGTGCGACCAAACATGACACATCGCCAATAACTGTAACCGACCTAATGTGACGTGTTTACAGTATGGGAAAGTAGGGCACATGAGGAAGGATTTCCCGGCACTAAGGCCTCCGTCCTCAGGAATGAGCAGATTGCGTCTAGCAAGCCTCCAACTGCTAGGACTTTCAGCATGACCGTTCAGGACGCTGTTCGGAACACTGATGTGATAGCATGCACCCTTCTGTTATATTCTGAATGTGCAAATGTCTTATTTGATTTCGGAGCGACCAATTCATTTATATCTAGAAATTTTTCTAATAAAATAAATCTTAATGATGTACCTTTACATGAGGTATTACAAGTGGAAATAGCGAACCGAGAGATCATTCCTGTTAATCAAATACATCCTAGATGCGAGTTGAAAGTAGAAGGGAAAGTCTTTAAGGTTGACTTAATCCCATCTGTGTTAGGAGAATTCGATGTGATCCTAGGAATGGATTGGTTATCCAGTAACGCGGCGTAAATAGATTGTGAGAAAAAGAAAATAAAAATAAGAGTACAAGATGGAAAGGATATAGTGTTTAAAGGTCAACGACAGACCCATAAATTTCTAACCATGGTCCTGACCAAGAGGTTGTTAAAGAAAGGTAATGAGTCATGTTTGGCCTATGTAATGGACACTAAGAAGGAAGTCCTTGACATACATGACATACCCGTAGTGAATGAATTTGAGGATGTTTTTCCGAAGGACTTACCAAGGTTGCCACCTGATAGAGAGATAGAGTTTTCTATAGAATTAGCACCAGGAACGACACCAGCATCTAAGGCCCCATATAGACTAGCCCCAGTCAAGGTGAAGGAACTAGCTTCTCAACTACAAGAATTATTAGACAACGGAATGATAAGACCAAGTGTTTCACCATGGGGTGCACCAGTGCTGTTTGTAAAGAAGAAGGATGGTAGCATGAGGCTATGCATAGAGAGTTGAACAAATTGACCATAAAAAATAAGTACCCTCTCCCTAGGATTGACGACCTATTTGACCAACTTAAGGGTGTTGTGCACTTTTCCAAAATAGACTTGAGGACAGGATATCACCATTTGAAAATCAAGAATGAAGATATACCCAAGACTTCCTTTCGCACTAGGTATGGACATTATGAGTTCTTAGTCATGTCATTCGGGTTAACCAATGCACCCGTGTCCTTTATGGATTTGATGAACAGAGTGTTCAAGAAGTACCTAGATATATGTGTCATAGTCTTCATAGATGATATTCTAATCTACTCAAAGACGGAGCAAGAACACACGGAACGTTTGAGGATAGTCTTAGAGAATTTGAGGAATGAGAAGTTGTATGCCAAGTTCTCAAAATGTAAATTTTGGTTAAATGAAGTTCAGTTCTTAGGGCATGTGGTGAGTAGTGAAGGAGTTCCAGTCGACACCGTCAAAATAGAGGCAGTATCCAATTGGGAAAGACCGACTACCCCAACTGAGGTTAGGAGTTTTGTGGACTTAGCATAATACTACCGGAGATTTGTGCAAGACTTTTCCAAGATAGCCGGACTATTGACTAGGCTTACCCGAAAGATGGAAAAGTTTGTGTGGACGGAAAAATATGAAGAGAGCTTTCATGAGTTGAAAAGGAGACTGGTATCGGCACCAGTATTCGCTCTTTTCGGTAGAAAGGGAGAGTTTGTGATATACAGCGATGCCTCGCACAAGGGATTAGGATGTGTGCTCGTGCAGCACGGAAAAATGATTGCGTATGCCTCTCGACAGTTGAAGGAATATGAAATAAGATACCCTACCCATGACCTAGAGTTAGCGGCCATAGTGTTTGCCCTAAAAATTTGGAGGCACTACTTGTATGGGGAAAAGTGTGAGATTTACATAGACCATAAGAGCCTCAAGTATATTTTTACTCATAAGGAATTAAACATGAGACAGAGAAGATGGCTAAAGCTGATTAAGGACTATGATTGTGAAATTCTATACCACTCGGGTAAAGCCATTGTGGTGGATGACGCCCTCAGTAGGAAAGAAATACTTACAATAATAATGACATCTAAGGAGTTGGATAAGGAATTCGAAAAGATGGAGATCGAAGTGAGGATAACTGGTAAGGGATCTGAAGGACTATTTGAAATCAGGTTAATACTGGAACTAACCGAGAAAATACGAATGTGTCAAGAGAATAAAATGAATGAGTAAAAAAAGACATTGACTGGTGAAGAGGTTAGATGCGAGGAGGATGAAAGAGGGATCATAAGGTATGCATCCCGAATTTGGGTTCCGAATATGCAATAACTGAAAGACGAGATGTTGCACGAAGGGCACAGCTCCAGGTATTCCATCCACCCAGGAAGTACGAAGATGTACGTTCGTGTAACAGCTCCAGGTATTCCATCCACCCAGGAAGTACGAAGATGTACCATGACCTAAAGGAATATTATTGGTGGCCTAACATGAAGAGAGACGTAGCATAGTGGGTCAGCAAGTGCTTGACTTGTCAGAGGGTAAAGGCTGAACATCAGCAACCGAGTGGATTATTATGGCCCTGGAAATTCTGGAATGGAAATGGGAGCATATAGCCATGGATTTTATGACAGGCCTACCAAGGACTAAAATAAATCATGATGCCATATGGGTCATCATAGATAGACTGATCAAGTCCGCGCACTTCCTGCCAATTAACGAAAGGTACACTATAAACAAGCTAGTGGATATTTACCTGAAAGAGATCATAGTAAGGCACGGATTTCTCGTTGCTTTAGTGTCAGATAGGGATCCAAGGTTTAATTCATGATTTTGGAGAAGTTTTCAAGAATGCATAGGCACCAGACTGAACATGAGTATAGCTTACCACCCCCAAATGGACGAGCAAAGTGAAAGGACCATCCAGACTATAGATTATATGCTAAGGGTCTGTGCCATTGACTTTAAAGGAAGTTGGAATGACCACTTACCCCTAATTGAGTTTTCCTAAAACAATAGTTATCACGCTAGCATAGGAATTCCCCCGTATGAAGCTCTTTACGGAAGAAGATGTCGCTCTCCCTTGTGTTGGGATGAAGTCGAAGAACATAAGATTCTAGGGCCCGAGTTGGTCCAGCAGACCCGAGAAATGGTGGAAATCATCAGAAAGAAGCTGGAAGTGGCTCAAGACACACAGAAGAAGTACGCCAACCAGACCAGGAAAGATATAGAGTATGAAGTGGGAGATTCAGTATTGTTAAAGGTATCTCTATGGAAAGGAGTGATAAGATTCGGAAAGAAAGGGAAACTAAGTCCCAGATTCATTGGACCCTTTGAGATCCTGTGAGAATATGAACAGGTAGACTTGCAACCGGACCTGACCCACACTGAGCAAACGGTGAGAGTGATGGACCAGAAGGAATAAGTGCAAAGGAACAAGACTGTCAAGTTGGTCAGAATCTTGTAGAAAAACCAAAATGTCAAAGAGTCAACTTGGAAACTAGAGGACGTGATGAAGAAAAGATATCCCCACCTATTTTCTATTTGATTCCGGGACCAAATCCTTTTTAGAGGAGAAGACTGTAATGACCCAAATTTTTGGGACTTTGTAAAAAATTCGATGAATAGTAACCATGATGATCGGGGGGGACTTTTTAGCCACATTATATTATGCATGGAAAATTTAGTTTCCGAGTCGATATTGTGATTATACGTACCAAATGAGTGTATGTAAAAGTCGTTAGTTTTCGAAGAAAATGAACTTCGTAAAATGACCTTATCTTAAGAACCATCAAAGAATACAAGAATCACGTTACAATCATGAATTTATAATTCTAAAAATTAAAACCCAAGAACAAGGTTTTAAAGAATAAAGGACTTATAAGAAAAGGATTTACCCCGCGAATCACTTACGAATATTTATCACGAAAATGAATAAGCGACCAAGCGAATACGTAAGTGAATAAATAAACGTATCAAGCCCATGCAACTTCCCATGCAATCCATGCAAACTAATTAGTAAGAATGCAACCAAGAATTAGTAATCAAATAGTGATCAACCAAGGAGCATAGTAACCTAGTTAGGATGAATAGTAGCAAGCATGTAGGTTGTAGTACTTGGCTAGTGATTTAGCTTTGACAATTGGCAATGCTAGTAAGATATGATAAATATTTGCATATATAATTACACAAAACAAATCAAACACACAAGAAGCAACCAAGCAAGCAAGCAACATTTCTCTTTTCTCTCTCCCACACCTTTCATTCGGCTATTTCAAAGAAAACAAGAAACTAAAACTCAAACCTCAAGATCTAGCATTGATAAATGCTATAATTAATTCCCAAGATTCCTCAATATCAAAATAAGGTAAGATAAATCTTTCATATCATTTTCTTAAGGTTTGGATGGTTAAATAAATTCATTAAAGTGATGATGTATACTACCAAATAGTGTTTTTTCTTGATTTTTATGGAAAGATCTAGGATTCTTAAGCACACTCAAGCTTCACCAAGAATCATCCATCAAGAAGAGAACCTCACAATCTACCAATAAAGGGATAATCTTTACCCAAACTTTTTTTAAGATTTAAGTTTCAAGAAAAGTATGGATCTTGGTTATAAACATAGTTTTGTTGGTTGTTATGTTGATTTCTTGAATGATTAGTTAGTTAGATGCTAAGATTGATGTTGTAGCCTTAAAATCATAATTTTCTTGAGAGGATTAAGTATTAAAATGATGGTATGATGATTTTTGGTTAGTGATTAGTATTTTAGAGTGAAAACAAAACTCGAATCATAAGCGTAACATCGATAAAATGATAGTATCGTGACTTTAAGTTTTCTGCAGAAGTACAAAAAGTATAAACTGTGATTTCTTAAAAAATAAACTTAAAAATGATAGATCTTTTTTAAGAATTGTTTAGGCGCTTGAATCGCTTGATTTCGATTTACGGTTTAAAAGGTAGGGTCGTTTTAATGAAAACGATTTACACGATAAAAAGTGCTACAAATTATGAACTTTGGAAGTATAAATTATCGACTTCAAAGTATTCAGAAATTATGAAATTTTTACAGAGAGTAAGAAATGGAGTAGATTTATTTCTATAAAAATTTTAAGTGAAAATAAGGATTTTTCAATTTTATTAAAATGTCGGAACCAAGATCGCGCGAGTAGAAATTCTTAAGAATCGTGGGTGGAGCCGAGTGGCAGAAGTAAATGAGATTTATGGACATAAAGGATCATGTAAGGAAAAAGAAGTTAACGAGTATTTGTAACTTATTAAAATGATGAGAGTAAAGTGAGTCCTGTAAATTGATTATAAAGTATTGTGTATTTACCAAGTGACGATAAATACGATTCGAATCTAACGAAACAATAATGTTCTTGATTTTAGATTTTCGGACAAACTCTAGAGCGCCCTCCACCTCGAAACACCCATGCAAGTTTACGAACTCTACTCCATATACTGTTGTGTTATGAAGATTGTTTTACTATCTTTCGTACAAATGCCATGTTTGGCATGATAGTAAAATATGAGTTTTCTCACGAGCAGCTGCAGATGAGGGTCGCTCCTATTGACTCAGCGACTCTGAATGCGATGCAGGAGTGGACGATTTGAGAGCCCGAGGAGCATAGTTTGGGATATCGTCTTCCAGGAGGACGTCCAGCAGCTAGTGCCACCATGGCTAGGCCCAGTCAGGTTCGTGATGAGGCAGGCTCTTTTAGAGCCCAGGAAGGTGCTGGGATGGCTGATGCCCAGTTTAGGAGGCTGTCGAGGAGGATGGATGCGATGTATGAGTCGCAGAGTAGGTTCGCTCAGGAGCTCACCCTTGCACTTGGGGCTGCTTTCAGAGGCCTTGGAGCTGACATCCAGTGGCCCATTTTTTGTGAGGGCTCTGCTTATCCGCCTCCTGACACTCCACCCTCTGAGGGTGATGATGATGATTTCTCCGAGTAGGTATACCCTGTGTTCCTTTCTACTACCTTCACTGGGGACAGTGAAGATTTTAAGTCTGGGGGTGGTAGTTAAGGAATATTTTTGTGTGTGTGTCATGTAGTTGCATATTCATGATAGTTAGTTCATATAGTTGCATATTTTTGCCATATAATAGTTTTTTTTATTTTATAGCTTTATTTATCATATCATTTAGCTCATATATATACCATGATCCCTTTTGCGTTGCTTTACCGATTGATTTGTGATATTGATGCAAGTGTAGTGATAGCGTTAGAGTGATGATTGAGTCTTGTAGGTTGACATGTATGCTAGAAACACTTGTAATTTCACTAAGTCTTAGAGTATGCTTAAGGACTAGATGGTTGTCATGGTTTGATGGTTTTTGAGGTTAATCTATTGATTATGCTTAGAATTTATGATAGGCCCTTAATGATAAAAGGCATGAAAAGAAAAAAAATTGGAGTAAAAATTGGAATTCATTGCTAATTGTGGCTAGGTGTCAAATGGCTAGTAGCCGGCTCATATTTTTATGTGAGTAGTCTAGGGTTTAGCAAGATGGAGCGAAACGCATTTGCTCAGAAATTTGAAAAAATAAAAAAAAAAGAGAAAAAAAGAAAAAAAGGGAAAGAAAAAAATAAAGAGTTAATGCATAATTGATCATGAGTGGGCTCTTTGGTATTCGAGTTATTATGTTCTTAGGGGACTTTGTGCCTAGTGACCTAAGGCTTTTATAGTCTGGGATCCGCTAACCTAACGCTCGCTAAATAGATGTCATTGCATAAGACTTTTGTGGACCTCACTCATTGCACGGTCAAATAAGCATTTTTTGTTGTGTTGAATAAAAGCATGATTCCGTAATAAGCTCCAATTATCTTGAAGTGTTATAAGTCATTTTGTGCCTAGAATTTATTCTTCGTATAATTATGTGATTGCCTTGAGGATAATCGAGTTATGATAATTGATCTAGTTTCGAAGCATATCTGTTAAGCATCCGCACGCACCACGTTTCTAGTTGTATGTTAGTTTGAATGATTTAGTTGATCTTTATTCGCCTAATTGCATTTGTTGAGATGTCATGAGTTGGTTGGTTTAGTCATTGTGAGGGGGATCGCTGCATTTCATGTAGATTACATTCATGCATGTTTTTTTTTGAGTCTGTGACGCTTGAGGACAAGTATCGATTTAAGTTCGGGGGTGTGATAAGTGACATTTTATACCACTTAGAATGTCTTATAATGGCTTGAATTGATGTCTTGAAATAAGGTATTTTGTGTATTTGATGCGTTTTTCTAGTGTTTTTGCATTTCAGGGTATAACTTGCGTATGTAAGAAGAATTCATCAGAAATAAGCCTAGGGAAGTGTGTGGCATTGGTTGTGGAAAGTTGTGTTTTTTATGGCGCCCTTCAAACCCGGGTCAGAAGTTTGAGGTCCACACACACACACCTTAATTATAACCTGCTTATAACAATATTAAAGATAATAATAATATGTAGTGACCTACTTACCAACTACCACGGATCACAACAGGTCAAAGTATGCACACAAGCCACACACACACACTTATATTACAAATGCCCTAATCCTAACTATTCAAACTTACAACTGAATATTAAACATTATTACAAACTTCATAAACTTAAACTATTCCAAAAGCTATCAGCTAGCTTAACTCGATCAAACTGGACCCCTAACTCTCGCACTGGATTGGGGATCCTCGCTACCAATAGGTTCCTTCTTAACTGGAAAAGAACATAAACAACATCGCACAAAGGAGCTAACTAGCTCAGTAAGTCACATTGACAACACTGAGAATAATGATCATCAAGTGAAAAGAGTTAAGGTATCAAGTGAACGATGATTAATGATTTAGAATTTGATATTATATTTTAATTTTAAAAAAAAAACAAGGTTAGGCTGCTGATCAGTCACGCACTAACCCCGAGCAAGGCACACAGCTCTACTCTAATTACTAGATCCAAGGCACACATTGGCCTAACTTGACCACCAATTTGGTCTGACCACGAATCTGGTCCATAATTTTATAAAACAATCCAATTCTAACATAACAACAGAGTAAACAATGTAAAGCAATAAACAAAATCATAAGCAACATAAGATGTCCAATAATGAGATGGTTTCAATCTTCACCAGGAACAATATGGCAATTTCAAAGAATGGCTGTCAGTGTAACGCCCTCTAGACCCGGGTTATAAGTCAGGGAGTTACTAGATAATCTCTAAACCTGTACAATCTGATTAACAAATAATAAAGAAATGAATCTAAACCCCTTTAACACTAACCAGGATCTTTTTAGGTTGAAGTATGAAAACAAGAACCACTAACTACTTTTATTACAAACCAAATTTAAAATCTTACGAACTCTCTTTAGTACAAACCACTATCTAATCAGTTTTAAACTAAGTTCATTTTTTTTATTCAAACACACACACTAACTATCTACACTCCACCTGTTTGGGCAACTCAAGCTTTCTTCCTGGATTGGGATCAACACCTTGGGTATGAGAGGATCCCGAGGCTTGACCCACTTCTTTACCATTCGAGTCCTGATGGGTTTCATGTTCCTTCTTAACTGAAAACAATAAGGTGAATAACAACAAAAAGGGGTGAGCCAAAAATTGCTCAACAAGTCCGCAAAATATAAACAGTGTTAAAGCAATTTAAATGAATCCGTAAACCGGGTATATCTGCAAAGATATAACCCCGCGAGAATAGAAAGAAGGCCATTATTGGTGAATACAAACGAACTAAACTGGACACAAGTTCGCATCTATATCTTGCTGATCAGCCAGGATAAAGTGCAAATCTATATCCCACTATATAGATCCCGTCGGGCACCCAGGCACTACGTGTTGGGAACCACGGACTTAGGGTGTTACTACGTTTTACGATAAAGATTACGAAAAGAGGATTACCTTGTTAATGGTTGATTCCACGCTCTTCTATTGTATTCCCAAATTCCCTTGAGTGAAGTGTGGCCTCCGTCTTCTCAAGTTATCCTCTCTTCTTGCTCCTTGGTGGCTACAATATGTTTTCACACAATTACCAAGCAAGAAGAGAATAAGAATATATATAGGCTATAATAGGGACCATGGATAATTAGGTTGGACCTTCTAATTACATCTTGAGCCTAGCCCAATGTAATTAAATATTAATTCAATCCACTAAAGAATTAATATTTGCACTACCTTTCCTAATACCGTAATTTAATTAATTCGGTTCCAATATTATTTGCTTATTAAATTCCCCATGTTTAAAATATCATATGTCCATTAATTAAATAAATTACTGATAATTTATTTAATTAATATCTTTTATCCTTGATCATCCACTCAACCTTTATTTAATTATGCCAGAATAAATTCCACCTGCAGAGTTTCACATAATTAAATCTTTTTGAGCTTTCAAGGGGACATCATTAACCCGAATATTATCAGGACATGGATTCCTTCAATAAATAATATCCACCATGTATATAATTCCATCACCCAAAATATAATGATATAATTCAAAAGAATTATTTCATATATAAATCAAAGCATGTAAATAATATACACGTGTCAATTACTATTTCCGGATTAAGAACCTAAGCATTAATAATAACATAGAATCTTAGTTCTCCTTCTTAATCAGTATTAAGGGAACAATTCTAAATTTGATCCTGTTCAATATACACAAAGTATACTAGTATTATTTATTAGTCAATATAAACTAATCTAAATAATACTACAGCCATACCAGTGGATTGTCCAACACCACCTGTGCTGTGAACCTTATTATATTATATAACTGTATTTAAAAATCTAATATTCTGTATCCCATTTGATACTAGATTGTTCACAATATATAATATTAGACAACATGTAAACATTCAAATGATTCTCAAATAAACTGGCCAGAAATAAATGTACATACTTCAAATAAATATTTTCAGTATACACTAACAATCTCCCACTTATACTCAAAATATTCTATGTGTACATCAGTGTTTATTTAATCCACTATTACATAAAAAACTATGTGTCCATCCATCTGACTCCTATCGCTTCCACATGCTTGTCAAAAACCTTGGATGGCAAGCTCTTTGTGAAACGATCTACTCGGTTGTCTTCTGATGATATGTGAGCCACAACTATATCCCCTCACTTTACAATTCCTCGTATGAGATGATACTTACGTTCAATATGTTTAGCTGCTTTGTGGTCTCGCGGTTCCTTTGAATTTTCCACAGCACCAGTGTTATCACAATACACCGTCAAGCTCCTAGGCAAATTAGGTACCACATCTAAGTCCAAAAGGAAGTTCCTGAGCCATACAGCCTCCTTGGCAGCCTCAGAGGCCGCCACGTACTCGGCCTCCATGGTGGAGTCTGCAATGCATTTCTGCTTTACACTCCTCCATATAACGGCTCGACCTCCGAAAGTAAAAACATATCCCGAGGTTGATTTCCTCTTATCCCTATCTGATTGGAAATCTGAATCAGTATATCCCAAAGGAAATAGATCTAAGGCCTTGTAAATTAACATATACTCCTTAGTTCTTCTCAGGTACTTGAGTATAGTTTTTACTGCACTCCAATGTTCCTGACCTGGGTTCGACTGATATCTACTAACCATGCCTACAGCAAAGCAGACGTCAGGCCTCGTACATAACATAGCATACATTAAGCTTCCACATGTTGAAGCATAAGGAACTGCTTTCATGCTCTCTATATCCTTAGGTGTCGAAGGACACTGCTTCTTAGATAGAGCAACTCCATGCTTAAAAGGTAAAAAAAACCTTTCTTGGAGTTCTACATGTTAAAACGAGCTAATACTTCATCAATGTAGGGCTCTTGAGATAAAGCCAACATCCTTTTCTTGCGAACCCTTATAACTTTGATCCCAAGGATGTATGCCGCTTCACCTAAGTCCTTCATGTCAAATTGTTTGAACAACCATGCCTTTACTGATGACAACATCTCAACATTGTTTCCAATGAGTAAAATATCATCTACATATAGTACTAGAAAAACCACTGCATTACCTTCACTTCTCTTATACACGCACGATTCGCTTGGACTTTGATCAAATCCATATGACTGGACTGCCTGATCAAAACGAATATTCCAGTCTCTAGAAGCTTGTTTAAGTCCATAAATAGACCTCTTAAGCTTACATACCAGATGCTCTTGGCCTTCCTTAATGAATCCTTTTGGTTGCTGCATATAGATGGTTTCTTCAAGACTTCCATTAAGAAAAGCTGTCTTGACATCCATTTTCCAAATCTCATAATCGAGATGAGCTGCTATAGATAAAAGAATACGGATTGACTTAAGCATGACTACCGGTGAAAAGGTTTCCTCATAATCGATACCTTCTTTCTGAGTATACCCTTTCGCAACAAGTCTTGCTTTCCAGGCTTTCACCTTTTTATCTAATCCCCTCTTTTTCTTGTAGATCCACTTACATCCAATAGGTTTTATACCTTTGGGTGGTTCCACGAGCTCCCAGACCTGATTAGAATACATTGATTCTATCTCAGATTCCATCGCCTTTTGCCAAATATCTGCATCTTTGTCTTGTGCTGCCTCTTCGTATGTACGGGGATCATCATCATGTTCACCAGAGAGCAAGTCTGAAGACTCTCCCAAAAACATGAATCTATCAGGCTGTTGAACAACCCTCCCACTACGACGAGGCACTGGTGCGGTATTAGTGACAGGTTGTACATTATGTTGTAGTTGTTCTACTTGTACTACAGCTTCATGGGTATTATTTGTCCCTCCCACTAGTTCCTCTAAAACGACACTACTCATGGGTTTGTGATTCATTATATAGTCCCCCTCCAAGAATCTTGCATTGGTGCTAATAATGACATCCCGATTCTTCGGACTATAAAATAAATATCCTTTCGTTCCCATGGGGTAGCCTACAAACAACCTTACTTCTGTACGAGATTCTAACTTAGTCGCGTTCTTGTTCAGCACATGTGCTGGACAACCCCATATTCGAATATGTCTTAGACTCGGTTTATCCACGGTCAACAATTCTAAGGGGTTTTAGGAACCGACTTAGAAGGTACTAAGTTCAGAAGATAAGCTGCTGTCTCTAAGGCATGTCCCCAAAATGACTTGGGTAAATCCGAATAACTCATCATCGATCTAACACTCTCTAAAAGAGTCTGGTTCCTTCTCTCTGCTACACTGTTCTGCTGGGGTGTGCCTGGTGAAGTTAACTGGGATTCTATCCCATTTTCTAATAAATATTCCCTAAATTCTCCAAGCAAGTATTCGCCACCACGATCTGATCGTAGTGACTTGATACTTTTATTAAGTCGCTTCTCCGTTTTAGCTTTGTACTCTTTGAACTTATCAAAGCACTCAGACTTACGGTGCAACAAATAAACGTACCCATATCTAGAATAATCATCAATGAAAGTGACGAAATATTCATAACCACCTCTTGCTTGCATATTCATGGGTCCACATAAATCAGAGTGAACCAATTCTAACAGTTGTTTGGCTCTATTCCCTTTTGCCTTGAAAGGCCTATTAGTCATTTTACCTTCCAAGCTGGATTCACAAACTGGAAATGGCTCCACTGCCAATGAGCTTAAAGGCCCGTCTACTACCAGTCTTTGAATCCTCCTCAAGGTAATATGACCTAATCTCAAGTGCCAAAGATATGTTTGGTTCAAACTAGAAGGTTCCTTTCTTTTAGTAGAGTTAGAAGATGTGTTGTTCAATTCCCTAAATTGCAGTTGCAGTGCAGGTTGACTAGGATTAATTATATACAAATTGTCTTGCAATATACCAGAACATATAATTCGTTTATTCATCATAATAGAAACATTATGATCCAAACAAACATTATAACCATCCAAAGCAAGTTTAGAAACCGAAATTAAATTCCTTCTAAAAGAAGGTACATAAAGACAATTGTTCAAAACCAAAATCCTATCAGAACCAAAAGATAAATGAATAACTCCTACTGCAACTACTGCTACTTTTGTAGCATCTCCCATGAACACGTATATCTCACCATCTCTAAGCATTCTTGATAGTTGGAACCCCTGCATAGAATTACAAACATGATCAGTGGCTACTGTATCTACACACCAAGTGCTCGTAGATATAGCCGCTATAAATGTTTCTATAACTAGAGAAAGAGACATACCAATATTGTTTGTCTTCTTAGGAAGAGGACAATCCTGTTTCCAGTGACCTGACTGTTTGCATCTGAAGCACTTTCCCTTAGGCTTTTTCACACCACCCTGAACTCCCACTGCCTTCACAGCTTTCTGTGTCTGAGCCTTTTTCTTCTTCTTAATACCTTTCGGCTTAGAGGAAGAACCTTTCTCAACCACATTCACTTGAACACTCTGCCAAAATAATCCTTCAGTTGCCTGAAGTTCTGTCAGCAGTTCCACGAGACTATACTGCCTCTTGTTCATGCTGTAATTCAAGCGGAACTGCTCAAAACTCTTGGACAAGCTCATAAGGATAATGTCAATCCGGGTTTCCCCGTCAAGTTCAGTACCAAGGATCTCTATCTCATTCAGATGAGACATCATCTTGAGAACATGATCCCTTACAGGTGTGCCTTCAGCCATCTGAGTGTTCATTAAAGCCTTCATGGCTACTTTCCTAGCAGCCCTATTCTGATCTCCAAAAAGTTCCTTGAGATTAAAGAGCATATCTGAAGCAGTGGCCATAGACTGATGTTGATGCTGCAAAACACCCGACATTGCTGCCATAATGTAACATCGCGACATTTCATCAGCCTTAATCCACCGTTTATAATAGTCTTTCTCATCTTCAGGAGCATCAACAGCAGGCTGTTCAGGCTTGGGTTCATAAGTGCAAAACTTGTACTCCTCAGCAGTCAACACAATGTCCAAATTTTGTTTCCATTCAATATAGTTAGGTCCGGTAAGTTTGTTATCCTTAAGTATGGTGAATAGTGGATTAAAACCCATTTTATCCTGAGAATCATGCATAAAAACATCACATAAATAAGGGTGCATTAATTATTAAGATCTATTGATTCCTCTAACAATTATTAAAATTTAATGCACTAACATATAAACACCATAAGCTTCTGGTACGCCACGATGTGTGACATGTATACCACCTAATTTTGTTTAAATGTTACTTCGGTCCTATTACTAAACAATATGCCACGTTGGGGTGGACTATATTATTTTTCATAGCTAAGTGTATACCATCATCAAATCTTAAATTATTTGAAATCTATGGAACTTGGTACGCCACGATGGGTGGCGTGTATACCTTCCAATTATTCGTAATTTTGCCTTGAATAGAATACTTCAATTCAATATTCATCAATGGTTTGATTTCCAGGTAGTGGAGGAGTCACATCGGTCTCGCTTAAAACCCACAGCCTTACAAGTTTGATGAACCCGTTTTTGACAAAATCGCCCCAAATCAGAAATAAAGAAAATCCGTATTTATTCCTTTCAAAATTTATTAATTTAAGAAGTTTGTTCTAGTAATTTCTATAACATTCTAGACACCCTAAATTACATGACACGATGGGTGACGTATATATAATTTATATTCGTCTTTATGTTAAATTACCTACAACCAATAATGGAGACCATGGGATTTAATTTCTTATTAATTCCCTCTCCCACTTAGAATTTTTTTTTATTAAAATTGAGGAATTTTAAAATTAAATGGGGCCCTATGTTGTTATAATTATGTCTAATCATGCATTCAAAATACACACATAATTTTAGCAACATATAACATTTAATTAAAGCAATAAATAGAATTTATGTCCATGTCGTCCTAATTAAGTTAAACATGCAATTTTAAAAGAATTACACACATAATTAACGACACACATAATCAATAAATTAAAGCAATAATTAAAATTTAATGGAAAAAATTAAAATAAATTTTCCACTATTATGACCCTTGAAAAAAATCCAGCTCTCAAACAAAATCTGCCCCAAGCGCGCCCCGACGCCCCCAGCAGCCCCAGCAGCCCCAGCAGTCCCAGCTGCCGCAGCAGCCCCAGCAGCCCCAGCAGTCCCAGCGGCCCCAGCAGCCCCAGCAGTCCCAGCGGCCTCAGCAGCCCCATGTAATCGCACAGCGGAACAAAAAACTACCGGAATTGATTTCCGATCGCACATAACTATTACAAAATACGTGGAACAATTATAAAAAAATAGTTCTAATACAAAACTAAATTTGTAAAATCTATTCTAACACGATCAACCCTCGTGTAAATTACAACCACGATTAAACCACGTGGAAAGCAAAACAAAAATTAACCATGATTAAACCACGTGGGATCCAAACACATAATTAAAATATACATGGCCATAATAGTGGATTAACAACCTGCATCAAAACCAATACAAACAAAACACTATATACACGTATATATAATTACGACATGGACATTATATCATAAAATGTAGAACCCATTATCAGGCTCTTGATACCAATTGTTGGGAACCACGGACTTAGGGTGTTACTACGTTTTACGATAAAGATTATGAAAAGAGGATTACCTTGTTAATGGTTGATTCCACGCTCTTCTATTGTATTCCCAAATTCCCTTGAGCGAAGTGTGGCCTCCGTCTTCTCAAGTTATCCTCTCTTCTTGCTCCTTGGTGGCTACAATATGTTTTCACACAAATGCCAAGCAAGAAGAGAATAAGAATATATATAGGCTACAATAGGGACCATGGATAATTAGGTTGGGCCTTCTAATTACATCTTGAGCCTAGCCCAATGTAATTAAATATTAATTCAATCCACTAAAGAATTAATATTTGCACTACCTTTCCTAATACCGTAATTTAATTAATTCGGTTCCAATATTATTTGCTTATTAAATTCCCCATGTTTAAAATATCATATGTCCATTAATTAAATAAATTACTGATAATTTATTTAATTAATATCTTTTATCCTTGATCATCCACTCAACCTTTATTTAATTATGCCAGAATAAATTCCACCTGCAGGGTTTCACATAATTAAATCTTTTTGAGCTTTCAAGGGGACATCATTAACCCGAATATTATCAGGACATGAATTCCTTCAATAAATAATATCCACCATGTATATAATTCCATCACCCAAAATATAATGATATAATTCAAAAGAATTATTTCATATATAAATCAAAGCATGTAAATAATATACACGTGTCAATTACTATTTCCGGATTAAGAACCTAAGCATTAATAATAACATAGAATCTTAGTTCTCCTTCTTAATCAGTATTAAGGGAACAATTCTAAATTTGATCCTGTTCAATATACACAAAGTATAGTAGTATTATTTATTAGTCAATATAAACTAATCTAAATAATACTACAGCCATACCAGTAGATTGTCCAACACCACCTGTGCTGTGAACCTTATTATATTATATAACCGTATTTAACAATCTAATATTCTGTATCCCATTTGATACTAGATTGTTCACAATATATAATATTAGACAACATGTAAACATTCAAATGATTCTCAAATAAACTGGCCAGAAATAAATGTACATACTTCAAATAAATATCTTCAGTATACACTAACACTACGACCCATCTCAAGGATCTGGTTATGTCCCGGTCCTTAGGATTAAGTAAACTTAATCCCTAAAGTATCATTATCCAGTCCATTGAATAGCAATCGGAACAATCGGTATGCTTTGACATATTCTAATCACCAGAATATATCAATAATTGTGAGTAACAATAGGAATATGAACAATGAATTCAAATGAAAAGGAGAAATCAAGAATCGAAATAAAATATGAGCAAGAATCAAAAGAGTGCAAGCGTAATAAGAATCTGAAGAAATATCACTATTCTGAAAGTAGAATAGGGGAAAAACTTGCCTTTTGCGTGACTTACTGTAATTAAGTCACCTTCGTCTATCACCTACTCGACCTGCCTTGCTGGCTTAGCTTCTGTTAGAAAAATAGAGTGGTTAAGTCATTTCGTACTTCAATTGCATCTTGAATCGACTTCACATCATTCCTATTATCTACCCATGCACTTAAAATTGACTCGTATATTACATATTAGCAAGTAAGACTCGATTAACCACATAATACACATAAGCACATAATCATTTTTATAGTTAAAATAATTTTTAGAATCAAAATCGACTCGCTGATCGCTCAACTGATCATTATCTGACTCGTTTCCCATTTTTCAGAATTTTTCGGACTCGTCTCAGCACGCACTTCGACTGATAATCAAACAACTAACAAGGTCAACTGATTTCTAGAAGAAATTAGGCTTTAATATCATTTTTAATGAAAAAAATTCATTTTTCTGAGTCAAAGGGCTTTCGTTTCACCCAAATCGGACTAACGATCTAATTAATATCAATTAAACACTGATAATTCAATTTATTATTCAATATAAATAATTATTACAAATTTTTAAACCCTAAAATAATTTTTAAATAAGTCAAAAATAATTAATATGATTTTTCTATAATTTTTCTATAATTAATATGATTTTTGACCAAAGTCAAAAATGATTAATATGATTTTTGACCAAAGTCAAAAATGATTTTTCTATAATTTTTGGAATTAAAATGAGTTTGTTATGATTTATTTAAAATTATTTGATTAATTATCGAAATAATTAATCATTTTTAAATAATTAATAAATAATAAATAACTAATAAATAATTAATAAGTAATTATATAATAATTATTGTATTTAGAATAATTAATCCATAATTATTAGGATTAGTTACAATTTATTACAAATATTTACAATTTATTATTACTCACTCGATTAGATCGGTTATTTATAAATAAATAATTGATACAACTAGCTGTTACGTTATTTATCGAATAATTAGTTATTATTCGAATCATAATCCAACTCAATGATCAACTACTCGTATAAGTACGAGTTACTCGCACTATTTAACTAATTAGCAAATCTTTAATCATAATATTCGATTAATTTTAATCCTTAATTATTAATTAATTACTTAATTACTAAATAATAAGTAAATAGATAAATAATTAGATAAATAATTAAATACTAATTAAATAACTAAATTCGAATTTCTAAACTAGTAAAATAAGTTAGGATTTATTAGTAATAATTTTCCGAATTTAAACCTAATTTTTTATTAGATATTTAGAATTATAAAAACTAATTTTGATTTTCATAAAATATAAATAATTAATTTGTAATTCAGAAACATAAACTGAAATTCAGATTAAGGATTTTTAGGATCAAAACTGGGTTAATATTAGGATCCACCGGGTCGGGTCCGGGTTGGCAAGAACAACCCGTCGGTATTCTTTACAACCCAGAAACCGGCGAGGTTCCGGCCACCGGAGCTCGATTCTGGCGAGGTCGATTCCTACACGAAACAACGTGTTTTCAGTCTGTTTTTGCTGCCAACCAATTTGTCGCAACTCCAGCTGCACATCCCCGTCGTCCTTCTCATCCGTCCACCCCTGCGTCAACTTTCCCGGCGAAACAGAACAAAAATCGGCGAGAATCCAGCGAGCTTGATTTGTAGTCAAAACGAAATCATTTGGATCGATTCGACCCTCTATTCCATTAAAAATCACACCAGCAATTCAACCATACCGACATCTAATCCTAATAACTCCTACAACTCATTCTCCGATCAAATCAAGCAAAAGTTCGGCCAGATACCAATCTTACTGATTTGTGCACCAAAATTCATGTTCTATATACGAAAATAAAGCTTACAACACACACAATCAAAGCCCATACTCTATAGAACTCAGTTACCTCTAAATTCAAATACGATCAAATAAAATTTTGCATAAACCCTAGATATAGTACAATCATCTCAAGCAATCGTCAGTAAAATTAATTAACAGGAATCAATCAGAAATCATCAAACAAAGCTACTCATAACATCAATTTCAACAAATAACCCCAGAATCAAAAAGTACCAAATCGGTATAAACCCTAGAAATCGAAATAGAAAATTAACACATCAAAACATGATTTTGATACCAGAAACCGAAAGAACGATTTGATGCTCACATCGATTTGGATACTCACATCGATCGATTTGATGCTCAGAAACGTTCAAAATCAGTGATTGATTTCTGACCCGAATTCCGACCCGAATTGTTCTTCAGAGAATTTCCAGAAAATTTGCAGAATTTTAATGATTAATTAATTATAATTAAATAATAATTAGGCTATTTATACTATGAAAAATAATAACCCTAAATAAAATTAAGGGGCTAATTACACTCCTAATAAAAATATTTGACCCTAATTTTTATAATTTTTTAGTATTAAAATTTAATTTATAATTATTTTATATATGCAATATATATGCCAACGTTTCCCAAAAATTGTGAATAATGCAAAAATACAAAGAAATGGTATAAATAAAAGTCCTATAAAAGTCATTTTTCGCAAAACGAAAAAATTTATAAAATGCCTTGATGTTCTGTATAATGCGATGGTAAAAGCCGTTTGATGAAAAATAAGGCCCATTATTTTATTTCAAATACTTGCTTTAAACTTATGGTTTGGGTCGTAAAACGTTTGAAATAAAAGCGATAAATGAAAAACAAAATATCTTAAAAATATCTTAAAAATATCGGAATGACACAGAATGCACATAACACGTAGCAACTAGGGTTTGACAGATAATTACACATAATGACACATTAATACACATAATTTATTATAAATATGATATAATAGAGACGTAAATTTCCCAGACGTTACATCCTTCCCCCCTTAATAGGATTCCGTCCTCAGAATCTCACTATGAAAACAAATGAGGATATTTCTCTAATATTTCATTCTCAAGTTCCCTCGTTGATTCTTCAACCATAGGGTTTCTCCACAAAACTCGCACTAAAGATACAGACTTATTTCTCAACACTTTCTCTCGCCGATCTAAAATTCTTATCGGCTGTTCTACAAAAGACAAATCAGGTTGAATATCTACCGATTCATACTCGATTACATGCCTAGAATCAGGATTATATCGCTTAAGCATCGACACATGAAACACATTGTGAATATGTTGCGTATGAGGCGGTAAGGCTAATTCGTACGCAACTTTTCCCACCTTCTTCAAAACTTCAAACGGTCCGACATATCGTGGCTTCAATTTACCCTTGTTGCCAAATCTGGTTAATCCTTTCCATGGTGATATTTTAAGTAACACATGCTCTCCTTCCTGGTAGTCCATATCCTTCCTTGCTTGATCTGCATATTTGTGTTGCCTGTTTTGTGCTGCATCTAATCGTTTTCGAATAAGTTCTATCTTTTCTTTAGTCTGTTGGATTAGTTCTGGATCCAAAACTTTGCGTTCTCCAACTTCATCCCAATATACTGGTGATCTACATTTTATTCCGTATAACGCTTCATACGGTGGCATTCCAATGCTTGTGTGATAGCTGTTGTTATAAGAAAATTCAACCAAAGGTAAATGCTCATCCCAACTGCCTTCGAAATTAATCGCACACACTCGTAGCATGTCTTCAATTGTTTGGATAGTTCTTTCACTTTGCCCATCGGTTTGCGGATGATAAGCGGTACTCATGTTTAATTTAGTTCCAAGACATTCTTGAAATTATCTCCAAAATCTTGAATTAAAACGGGGATCTCGATCAGACATGATAGATATTGGAACCCGTGTCGCATCACAATTTCCTTGAGATACAAGTGCACTAGCTTGTCGAGTGAAAATCTTTTGTTAATTGGTAGAAAATGTGCCGACTTTGTTAGTCTGTCAATGATTACCCATATCACATCATGATTTGCTTTAGTCCTTGGAAGTCCTACCACAAAATCCATTGCTAGATGTTCCCATTTCCATTCTGGGATATCTAATGGTTGTAGTAATCCGTTCAGACGTTGATGTTCCACTTTAACTCGCTGGCATGTGTAGCATTTACTTACCCATTCTGCTATTTCCTTCTTCATGTTCGGCCACCAAAAGTTTTCCTTTAGATCACGATACATTTTTGTACTTCCTGGATGAATGGAATACTTCGAACTGTGCGCATCTCGCAATATTCTTCTTTTAGTTCTGCCACGTTAGGGATCCAGATTCTTGATGCAAAGTGTAAGATTACTTCGTTATCTTCTGAGTTGTGATTTCTCGTCCTCCTGACTCATCACTTCTTCTTGACAGCGGAGAATCTTCTCTAGCAACTCCGGTTGAAAAGTCATAGTGTAGATAGCTTCAGTAGATTCATTGGGAATACGAATTTCGATTTCCAACTTGTCAAATTCCTTGGCTAATTCTTCGCATTAAGTTAAAAAATTCAATCTTTTCTTCCTGCTTAGCGCATCTGCTACAACATTTGCTTTCCCTGGATAATAATTTATCGTAACATCGTAATCTTTAATCAATTCCAGTCATCGACATTGTCTCATGTTCAGTTCCTTTTGCGTAAAGATGTACTTCAGACTTTTATGATCCGTGTAGATTTCGCATTTCTCACCGTAGAGATAGTGTCTCCAAAGTTTCAACGCAAATACGATCGCTGCTAATTCCAGATCATGCGTAGGATATTTCTGTTCATGAGGTTTAAGCTGTCTCGAAGCATATGCAATGACGTTACCGTGCTGCATCAGTACACATCCTAATCCGCGATACGAAGCATCGCTGTAAATGACAAATTTCCCATGCTCTTCTGGCAATACGAGTACCGGTGCGGTTACTAACCGATTTTTCAGCTCTTGGAAACTTTCTTCACATTTATCATCCCATACAAACTTTTCACTTTTTCGAGTTAACTTGGTCAATGGTATTGCTATTTTCGCAAAATCTTTAACAAATCTTCTATAATATCCTGCCAATCCCAAGAAACTTCGAACTTCTGTCGGTGTCTTTGGTCTTTCCCAATTTAACACAGCTTCAATCTTAGCTGGATCGACTTGGATGCCCTCTCTACTGATGATGTGCCGTAGAAATTGTACTTCCTTCAACCAGAATTCACATTTTAAGAATTTCGCGTACAGTTGCTCTATCCTCAGAATTTCCAAAGTTATCCTCAAGTGTTCAGCATGATCTTCTTCCGTCTTTGAGTATATCAAGATGTCATCAATAAATACGATCACGAATTTGTCCAAGTATTTCTTGAATACCCTGTTCATCAGATCCATGAATGTTGCTGGCACATTGGGCAAACCGAATGCCATTATAAGAAACTCGTAATGTCCATATCTCGTACGAAACGCAGTCTTGGGAATATCTTCAGCTTTAATCTTCAATTGATGATAGCCTGATCGCAAATCTATATTCCAAAACCATGCGGCTCCTTTTAGCTAATTGAACAAATTGTCGATTCCCGATAAAGGATATTTATTCTTGATAGTGAGTTTATTCAATTCCCGATAGTCAATGCATAGTCGCATGCTGCCGTCCTTCTTCTTCACGAACAATACCGGTGCACCCCATGGGGATAAACTAGGTCTTATGATGCCTCGGTCTACAAGATCTTGCAATTGCGTTGACAATGCTTTCATCTCGACTGGAGCCATTCGATATGGAGCTTTCAAAACTGGTTCCTTTACCTGGTGCTAGATCAATCATGAACTCAATTTCTCGATCTGGCGGTAACCCTAGAAACTCGTCTGGAAAGATGTCCGGAAACTCACATACAACTGGAATGTCTTCTATTTTGGGACTTCCTTTCTCAGTATCTAACACGTAAGCTATGTACATCTCACATCCATGTCGAAGAAATCGTTTGGTCTGCATTACTGTTATGAATTTCTTTCGCTATTTTTCGCCTTTGAACATTACCGTTGCATTTTCCGCAGTTCGTAATTTGACTTTCTTATTCGCGCAATCGATCTGAGCATTATGACAAGCTAACCAATCCATTCCTAAAATGACGTCAAACTCTCCTAAATTAAAAGGAATCAAGTCTACAGAAAAATGATATCCAGCTATTTCTATATCGCACGCAGGGCATACTCGATCTACTGGAACTTGGTCGTCATTCGCTAATTTTATAATTAACGTCTCGCCCAACCATTCGATTTCGCAATGTAATTTATCCAGAAATTCTTCAGAAATAAATGAACGGGTAGCTCCAGAATCAATTAATACTTTTGAATCTACGGAATTCACCAAAAGCGTACCTGCGATTACACTCGGACTCTGCACTGCTTCTTTCATTGTCATGTTAAAAGTTCTTGCTCTGGGTTGATTAGGCAGCGGTGGCGGAGGTAATGCCAATACTTTCGGAATACTAGCTGCTATTGTTGGTCATTTGCAATTCCTAGCGATATGCCCTTTCTTTCCGCACTGGTAGCAAGTGATTTCTGTTGTTTTTGCTGTGGGACATTCGTTAGAATAGTGCCCTTTCTGCTTACATTTGAAACATGTCACATCTGTTTTGATACATACGCCGGTGTGCTTGCGTCCACAAGTTCTGCAGTACGGCACTGGGACTCTGACAATTCCCTGCTGGTTAGGGGCTTGGAAACGATTACCTGTTTTCTGGGTACCTGGTCCTATCCTTTTGAAATTCAAATTTGTCCGGGCTTGAAATCCCGGCTTCCTGCTGGAGCGGTCTTGGAAACTTCCCTGTCCTCTATCCTTTTGAGATCTTTCGCTTTCCCATTCGATGATCAAAGCTTTCTGGACTACGGCGGTATACGTTGTTAATTCAAAAACTCCAACTTATCCACGGATCCATGGTCGTAATCCCTCTTGAAACCTTTATACTCGTTTTTCTTCAGTATCCACTTGTTCTGGAACAAACCTAGCCAATTCAGTAAATTTGGCTTCATACTCGGTCACGGACATACTTCCCTGCTTCAGTTCCAAAAACTTTATCTGCATTTGATTTCTCACATAGCGAGGAAAATGTTTCTCGAAAAACAACTCTTTAAACCTATCCCATGCAATAACATCTTCACCCTCTAAAGCCTTTTTTAGATTCCCACCAATAATTTGCTTCTCCTTTCAACAAGTAACTAGGAAAGTCAGTCTTCTGGTCTTCACCTACCTTCACTAGTGCAAATGATTTCTCTATTTCTTTTAACCAAGTGGTAGCCTTAATAGGATCAGCTGTCCCATCAAATTCTGGAGGTTTAACCGACTGAAACTGCTTGAAAGTAACAACAGGTATAGCTGGTGGTATCTGGGGCTCAGGACGAAGTAGCTGTTGTAACATTTGGTGTTGAATCTGCTGTTGCTGTTGCACTACTAGAAATATGGGATCAGACATCGGTTCAGAACCGTTGTTAAAAAAATCTGAACCGATGTCTTCGCGTGTGATATTAAATATCATCAGCCTTTGACATCGGTTAACAGCCGATGTCTATTACAGTGCTATACATCGGTTTTAAGATTAAATATGATGTCTTTGCAGCAAATTTTAGCTTATATTACAGTATTTCTAGGTGAATATGAGTATATTATGAGGTATTTATCCATTAAAATATGAAACTTACAAGCTCTAAAAGCCATTTATTAAAATTCTTTTGAACAAACCGATGTGAAATGCTAGATCAGCCATCGGTTAGATTAGTTGCCCGATATGAAATGTTTGATCAGATGTAATAACCCCCAAAATTTTGAACTTTTTGTAACCCTTATGAATAGTGTTTTTGCTGAATGAGAAAACTTTTCATGCCCCACTATGTAGGGGTTCTGTTATGGATATTCTGAGATTTTATTAGTACTCTATTGGTATATAAGTGTATGTAAAAATCGTCAAAATCCAATTCCGAACACTTTGATTTTTCCCGGAAATCCACTAGATACGGAAAGAATTGAGTATAAGGTAACAGGATAAAAAGGATTTAAATAAAAGGATTATAAGAGAGGATCATAAAAGGATTATAATGTTTTGAGAAAGGTTAAGGAAACCCAAGTAATAAGATCCCGGGTATGATCCCTCAAACGATAAACAAAAACGAAAGTTAAGCGAACCGTATAACAGATCAGCGGTCATTAGGCAAACAATTAGGAAGTTAATCAAGGAGGTTATGGATGATGAGATCATCCAACCAATAAGGAGAGGGCAAGTAAGAGATGATGACACAATAAGGTGATGTAAGCATGACATAGGGAGGGAGGAGGTGTGGTTGGTTTATAACCACACAAAGACAAGGTTAATAAGGTAATTAACCAAAAAATCCAAACAAAACTACATCCACCAAGCCAAAACAAATCATTTCATCAAAACAAAAATTTTATTTCTCTTCACCAAGAACCTTGCTCTCGGCTTTTCCCATTTCAAAGAGAAGAATTTTCAAAATTCAAGTTCCAAGCTTCCTAAATTGGTAAGATAATTCTCTAGTACTCCTTATGCATAGTCATGGCTATCCTATGAGTTTAAGCCTCCAATTCATTCTCAATCTTCTCCAAGAAATCAATGAAGAAGATAATGAATAGTGATTTCAAGGTTTTTAACTTGATTTTTCTTGTTTTTCCTTTAAGATCCAAGCATCCTAAAGACATCTCAAGGCTTCTTAAGGCTTCCTAGCTACTCACATCACTTCAAGGAAGGTATATCATCTCCAAACCCTAGCTTTACTTTGTATATTAGGATGATTTTGGTTGTTATGGTAATAGAGTAGCTTAATGCTTGTTGGTTTAGAGTTTGGGTTGGAATGGTGGTGAATTGAATGTTGAAATCTTATGGTTTGGTTAAAGGACTTAAGTATAGTTTAAATTCAAGTTTAAGAATAAGTATTATTGTTAATATTGAGTTGATTGGGGCTGTTATGATGTAGTGTGGATGGATGTTGGTTGTATGAATGAATTGGGATTGATTGGTGGTTGAATTGGAATGGTATAAAATTGGGAAATCGCGTAAACATAGTCGTCGTAATGTCCGATTTACTTTAGACTGCTTTTGTTCATAACATTAGGACCCGAGAACTCCCTGATAGGTTTTGACCATTGCCATTATTAGATAGTTCATTTTACGAGCTTCGTTTTGATATGTGGTTCATTTGATTCCGATGTACGGTTCAGGAGAAACGGCCGTTTTAAGTAACGACGTTTCGCGAACGAACCATTACCCCTCGCCTTACTTTGAAACATAGGTTAAAGACCTTAAAGGACTAATTGGGGCATTTATGTAAAGTGTAATAGGCAGTTGGTAAGACACTCGCGAAAGAATCGCCTTAAAACTCGTAATGGTTAATTTATTAAAAATGGTGGAGCCGGGGGTACTCGAGCGACTTAAGAGAATCCGTAAGCGCGAAGTGAGCGTTAGAGTCTAATTTGGTTAAAGTATAGATTTACAAGTGACTTTGGTTTAATTCTAACTTATATGTTGTTTATAGGTTACCAGACTCGTCCCGAGCCATTTGTAACCCCCAGTCGCTCATGCAAGTTTTCTACCCGTTATACTGTTGTTGTGATGTATATATGTATATGCATTATCTTGTGATAAGTGCATGATTGTTATTAGCAAATCTTGCGATGTATTGGAGCATGTTGATATGGTATATATGCATGCTTGTTTCCTAATCTTGATATCTAATTGTTGATTCAAATGCTTATAGTTGCATAATACCTATGCTAGAGATAAGCTGTAGTTGCGTATACCCTTAGTATAGGGGACCCAAAGGTGAACATTTTCTAAAACCGGGAGTCGATGTTCCCGAGTATATTATATATATATATTGATATAGTTTTCAAAACTATTAATCGAATAAGTTTTATTCGATAACTTTATTTTAAATAATGAATATTAGTTGAATATTCATTCGTGGACTTATGACTCCTCTTAATTATTAAATAATATTCTTTATTTTATTAAAGAATAATGTTTCGATAATCAAATTTATTTTCGATTATTCAAATAAAGATCATACTTTCGTATAAGTATATCTTTGGTTATTAATATCCATTCCAAGTATGAGTTTTAAAACTTTTACTTCAATTATTTTTATAAAGATTATTCTTTATGGGAATATTATTTAAATAATAATATTCAGATATTTTCTAAATATATTGGGACTGATTTATTTTATTAAATCAGCATTACTCCAAACATTCTTAAAAATGTTTTCGAGTCTTCAAAATGATTTTAAAAGTTAGAGCGGATCCCAAAACTCATTTTTATATTTAAGATCTTCCTTTCGAAGGGGATTTAAATACTCGCTCAAAACCTGGGGGGATCCGGCTCAGTGGTGTATTTTACATTCGCAACAAGGTTGCTGTTTTGAGAAAACATCTTGATTACTTGCCCATCGTTCGGGAAGTAAGTTCATCTATTGAGTCGGCATAAGCAACATGGGCTCAGTGGGCGTCCATGAAAGTGTAAGTGGCTCAGTGGGAGTCCATCAAATGCGTAAGTGGCTGAGTGGCAGTCCAGTATAAGGTCCTATTGCGGCCAGGGTGATGACCAGTGGGGAATTCGTCCATCTACTAGTAGAAAAGGTTACTTATTGGTATCTTTGCCTGATCAGCAAGATATCAGGTTTATGCCAAGGTTTTCTCCTTTCCAAATTCATTGGATATTGCAACTCTGTTGATAATTTTCATAACAGAGGTTTTCAAGGAGTGTATGAAATTTATATATATAGTGTATATATATATCGGGACTTAATGAAGTATCTCGTAACTTCATTATTTATAATGATGTTCAAAGAGTGAATCTATTCAAATCTTGTCTTGTAGTCTCATCTATGTGATGAACTTTTGAAACTAATTATAACTTGAACGGTGGTAGTTTAAGTAGTATTTGGAAAAGATATAAGTATATTGGAGTATCTTGTAACTTCATCTTTTAAACTTATATCTAGCAAATGATTATCTTATGCATGTCAAAGATTTTCAGAAAAACGTTGAGACAAGGTTAGATATATGAGATCACCTTGCAACGATAGTTTTATACAGTTATAAACTGGAACTCTGTGTATATTATGCGTGGAAGAGGACTTCCAAGATTTTGAAAAGTATATATGTATATATACTGAATATTTTTGCGACTTCATCGCATTAAGATATCAAACTTGGTCCATTTCTTTTGACCAAGACTTTCATGAGTACTATGAGAATGTTCATATATTGTTAATTATTATACATATTATTTCGGTGGGCTTGTTGCTCACCCTTGCTTTCTTCTTTCATCACACAACAACATATAGATAAGATGAACAGGATCAAGCTCCCAATTCGCGAGCAGATAAGAAACGTTCCGCAGTTTCCTGTAGGCGTTGATGCCGTGTAGCTGAGGTAGGATCTACCAATAGGCTAGGCTTTCAACTTTCGATGTACCAGACTTATGTATATTTATGAATTTTAATAATGACAAAGAATATGTAAATTATTCAGAAACCCTTTTTAAGGTGTAATGGCTTATAATTTTGGAATAAAATGACTTGTGTTATTTTTGGATGTTCATCTCTGAGACTATAACTTGTGGTGTGTATATTTATTGTGGGGTCACAGTACGTAGTAGTTGCTTGTTTATTAAGATTGGGTGTCATTAGGGGAAATGGAACTCGTGACAACCCGGATCCCCGACCCCGGATTTGGGGTTGTTACAGAAATGGTATCAGAGTTAAGCGTTATAAACCTCAGAGATGATGCGACGATATAATAATAAACTCACAAAGATAATAAGAACTCTTGCCAAGTTCGTGGTCGGACTACTTAAAGTAGCGCTGACAGTTAAAACCCTTACGGGAACCCTTATAAGTATCATGATAGTAACTTAGCTCGTTTAATGTGTAGGCGCATGAGATAGAGGACCATGAGATGTTCGAGCGTGAGCATGATGAGGCACTGCTAGATGTCGAGGATCAGGAGGAGCCTGAGATGGAGGAAGATGAGGAGGACCCCTCAGCGGAGTCAGAGACAGAGGTCATTGCTATTTCAGATGAGGAGGACCCGGATGAGGTCCCAGTGGCTGAGGAGCGTGTCGGAGCTATGGTAGTGTACACTGGTACCCCTTTACCCACACTCCCTGTGGTCAGAGCCCCTACCCCTCCACTATCATCCTGGAGCACCTATAATGACAGCTCAGAGACCCATACTTCCGAGCCTAGACAGACCGAGGAGGCACCCCCAGCGGCTCCGGATTCACCACCTCTCGACCCTGCCCATAGGCAGTCTTTGCTAGCCCACGGCTATGTTCAGGATGTACTGAGGACCCGAGTGGCTGTTGCTGAGGCCCGGCTGGATGAGGCCAGGAGGGAGTTGGATGCGGAGAGGGCGGGTAGGCGTACCCGAGCATATGAGACTAGGGCTGCTATACCCCGATCCTTGAGGAGGGAGCTGACGGGGATAGAGCTCACGTCCCGAGCGAGACTCAGATCGCTCCAGGGGGACAGGCATGGTAGGATCTCCAGGCGGCAGGCCGACTATATCTTCCATCGTGTGATGGAAAGGGTATGGGAGCTGACCCGCTCCGATGTGTGATTCAGGACTAACGATGGGATAGTCTAGTTGTCTAGTTAGTCGAGGCCTTAGTAAGAGCCAATTTTCCGGGATAGTTGACTTGTATATAGCATCCCTTTTTCTGACTAGACAGATAGACTCTTGTGTATCACTTTTGGGACAGATGGCTGTAGCACTGTTGTACTTTTGACCATATCAAAACTATGTATTTCTCGTATTGTATATATTTGTTTCCTTTCAGTTCAGTTCCTTAGTGACGAGATCACTATTTTTATCATTATTATTACTGCACTTCTTATTAGAACTGCCATAAAAATAATAGAATTGCGAGATACATTCTCCCCATTATAAAGACTGTGCAAGGCACAATATTGAGTATGATTGTGACCTAACGTTGATTTTTTCCCAAAAAAAAAATTTTTTTTATTATTATTATCAGTATCATGCCGCCAAGAAAGATTGGAACTAGGGCGAACCCTGGATCTGAGGACCAGGGAAGCCATAACCAGGATGATAGGAACCAGGAACACAGTGAAGAGGAAGATGAGGATTATATGGAACAGGATGACTCCCTGTATGATGAGGAAGAGGAAACATATGATGTTGAGGGATTTGAGATAGAGGCTGAAGAAGGAGAAACTGAGGTTGAGCAACCAGTACCAAACCCAGGCATGGATCCCATGGGCCAGTTCATGCAACTACTAAGGCAGAACTTGGAACGTCAACCCAACCCACCCCCTCAAGGAAATAACAATGCCGTGGCAAACTCTTTCAGGGCTTTTAAGTGTTGGATTTTAATCGCAGCGGAGGCATGGCAAAACACTTTTACACATATAAAATCCAAATAAAAGCATATGAATCGTGGTAAAAATGTATGGATCGATTACTAACCTTTAATATGCGATCCAAAAGTAACGATCGGAGATCCTTAACAGCTGCTCCTCAAACGTGAAGCACTCCACCGGTATCCACCAAGAAAACGACATTGAGGAGGAGGAGGAGGTGGAGAGAATTAGGTTTTTCTAAAAATTGGGGTTCAAATAAAAATAGGGTTTATAATAGTATATTTATAGGCAAAATTTTCAGCTGAAATTTTCCCATAAATATTATTATTATTATCCCATTTATTATTCTCATTAATAATTAAAACACCTTTTAATTATTAATCCTTTTTCTAAACACTTTAGAAATAATTCTCTCTCTTGATTTAATTTCCAAAAAATTAAATCCTTAATTAATAATATTAAGAACTTTTCTTAATTAATTTATAATCAATTAAATCTCATTTAATCAATTATTAAATTTGCCAATTAATTATTTATTTCACAAATAAATAATTATTAGCCATTATTAATTAATTCCTCCACCATTAAATCATTCTCTTTTTATGGTGTGACCCTATAGGTTCAATATTAAGCAGGTAGTAGAAATAAATAATAATAAAACTATTTTATTATTATTTATATAAATTCTCTAATTTATTAAATATGATTAATTCATTAATCACATTTATTCTACATCGTGAGGGATAATTCTCAGCATATCGCGACTATCCGGATAATATGAATTCACTGCTTAGAATACCAAGAACCTATTCAGTGAATAGTTACCGTACAATAAACTCCTTCTACCCTACAATGTCCCGATTAAATATAAGGCATGGATCTCGTGTCAAGCCTATCTAATCTAATCACTTACTTACCATTTACTATGCTTAGTTCTATGCAAATTAGAAACTCCTTTCTAATTTCATTCACTCTGGCCAGAGATTCCTGAACTAGCATAAGTGGATCAGCCTTGAACATTCGCTTCCTACACTGGAAGGGGTAGATCCTTTATTGATCATACACTATCTTCGTGTACAAATTCCTATACCCAGTAGAGCCCTAATAATTGTCCCTGGAGACTAAGAACTAAACCAAAGCATAGTTCAGTGTACACAAGATGACTATGATGACCTCAAGTCTAAGGATACTTGTACAACTATCACTATGTGAACAACTGCTGACACGTGAGTAAACTCCATCAGTTGTTCAGCTGTGCGAGTCATGTTCAGTGAACTTATTCTATAATAAGCACCTACATACTAGCTATAGTGTCACCACACAAATATATATGAGAACAGACATCCTTCAAAATTAAGCAAGCATAGTATGTACCGATCTTTGCAGATTATTAATTACCAGTTAGTAATCCTATGACCAGGAACTATTTAAGTTTAGAGTTATCATCTTTTAGGTCTCACTATTATGATCTCATCATAATCCATAAAAGCTTTACTCTAAACTATGGTATATCTTATTTAAACACTTAAATAGATAGATCCCGTAATAAAAACAAAACAAGTCTTTTATTAATATCAATGAAATCAAAACAGATTACATAAAAGTTATTCCTAAATCCTAATACATGATTGGACTTAGGACATATTCCTTTCAATCTCCCACTTGTACTAAAGTCAATCACTCTGGTATCTAATACCCATCTTGTCTTTATGACGATCAAAGTGACTTTCATAAAGTAGCTTTGTGAGTGGGTCTGCTATGTTGTTATGTGTGTCAACTCTAATTCAATACAACACAAGAAATGTTATCGCGCTCCCACTAACCCTTTTGTAGACACATGGTTCATCTACGTTTTTCATAAAACCAAACTCTTTGATTGATGTTCCATCTACGAGAAGCTTGCTTTAAACCACATATGGTTCGCAGCAGCTTACACACTAGGTTTTCATTTCTCTTGGAAAGAAAACCATCTGGCTATTTGCCAGATCTCATAGTCGTAGTAAGCAGCAATCGCAAGCAAAATCCGAACTGATTATAACAGGGCTACAGGTAAAAGGCTTCATCAAAGTCAATCTATTGCCTTTGTTTGAATTCTTTTGCCACAAGCCTAGCTGTTAGGTCCCAATGTGTTTGTAGAAGGGGGGTTGAATACAAACAGCACCGAATAATCAAATATATGCGGAATAAAAAATGTGAAAAAAAATTCAAGTTAAATAAGAATATTATTAAACTTGAAAGGTATTACAACAACTGTATCGATTACAAGGAATTAATCTCAAATTAATTATCACAAATTTAGAATAAATTTGACATGAACTTTTCCTATTTTTGTAATTAGAATCAAATGCTAAACGCGATTTGAGATTAAGTTCTAGGGATTTTGATCCGCTAGATTGTTACACAAGAACAAGACAAATATTTCTAGTGGTTTGGATTTAACGTTACAAGCTAGAAATTAGATCTTGAATTAAGCAGATGAAAAATGGAATATTTCTAAGGCGGCTACTTTTTCTTTTCTGTGTTCTTGACTTCTGTTTTGATGATTAAAATGAATGTTCAGCTTCTGCTTCTTTTATCAACCAACCGAATGAAAATGAACTGGCATGACAATCTCTTTGGCTCAGTAAGACTTTCGGTAGGACTATCATATTCCAGTAGAACTTTTGGTAGGACTATCTTTTAGAACTAGCAATACAATCAGAATAAACTAGCAAGACTTTCGGTATGACTATCAATTGTCATACCGATTGTCATATTAGTTCAAACAGTTTGTCTTGCTAAAATTAAATAGATTTAAATCCTAATAATAATTCTGATAAGACAATCCTTTTGAATTAGCATGACTTTCGGTATGACTATTGATTGTCATACCGATTGTCATACTAATACAATCAGTTGTCTTTGTTAAATTTATAACATATTTTAAATCAATTAAAATTCTGAAAATTCTTAATATTAATTGAGAATTAATTAATCAATTAATTTAATTAATCAAATAAATTAATCTTTGCAGATATAATTTATTTTCTTAATTAAATTATATGACTTAATTAATTAATAGAGAATTAATACTAATCTTGAGCAGCATCCATTCTTCTGCAAATCTTCTGAAAATCACTGAAAATTATGAATCAATTCCACCACTTCAATGTTGACACTCGATGTACTGTCTGGTTCATGAGTGACTAACTTTCGTGACGTTTCTTCATGTCTTGACTTTGATACTCTGATTTTCTTCAGATTAAATCCTTGTAATTAATGATACTCTGACGAGATCTCTGTCACTTGATTAAACCCACAATCTTGATTTGCATCACTGAGGCTTGAACAATTTCTTGAACTTCTTCCAGTGAATTAACTCTTTAAGTCTGTAGATGAACGTTGTTTCTGAATCCTCTAACAGATGTTACTTGGCGAGACCTCTCTGACGGTAGATCCACTATTTACTTATTACATTCTTATTTGAGTTGAGTTAAATCCTCGAATATACAAATAGGCCTATGACATATGACTTACAATCTCCCCCTATTTGTTTGTTAGACAATAACACACAAATACCTAGAGGATAACTCAACTAACAAATAAGAAAAAGATATAAACTGAAATGCAAAGTAAATAGCAGAAAAGTTTCTGGAATAAATATAACATTTTCCAGATTCCAAATAAGATGTTCCTCTAGACTGAACATATCTTCAAGTAGTTCCATTTTCTTCTGTACAACCACATTTCCTGTTGAGAAGCTCATATCTCTTATTTCTCCCCCTATGAGAATCAACTGATTAAAGAAGATCACCTTTGTTTACCACCTCTCCCGTACAATAGGATCCGCAGATAAAAACCAATGGTACTCCTCATTTAGAAAATAGCTTCTTCCCTTATCACTAGGAAATCACCTTGTGTTTTACCACCTCTCCCGTACAATAGGATCCTCAGTTACAAACAATAATGGTGTGGTGTAGTGTACATGTTCTTTACCTTTTTCTTACTCCCTGCAATTTCTCCCCCTTAGTTGAGGAATCCTCCAAACTATTACTTAAGCTTTTATCTCCCCCTTAGTGAAGGAATGTATGTCGTCGACTGAAGAAGTTCTCATATTCCACTTGGTTGGAAAAGAAATAACAAGTAGTTTCTCTTTCTTCCTCACTGTGAGTGTGTGATTCTGTTTAGTGTACCTCACATGTGTTTCACTCTTCTCTCCACTCGTGTTTACACTCTTTCTCACAAGTGTGTCACTCCTCTCATAGCTTCATATTCCAGTTGTACCTGCAAGGAAAATCACCTTAGCCATCCTTAAGGAGGTCACAGGTGGTGCAATGGGAGTTCACAAATCCCCATCCTTGTTAAACTCGTCAGATGAATCTGAGTCATAATTTACAAGTTGCTAGTTTCCCTTTTAGGGTTCCAGATTTGAATTCTGGGAAGGTAAACAATGATCCATCGAATTTAGCATAAAGATCAAAGTTCCCTTCTAATGTCTGTGAAAGCATTTCCTTGTGACTCATCAGGTAATATCTGAATCATTGTCAACAAGTTGCCGATCTACGCCTATGTCAGATCCACTATCCGCGGATGCATCCAGGGGATTTAAGCCTGGGGAGGTAGACACTGACCACTGACATATGGCTTTTGGATCAGTATCCTCTCCTAACACCTGTAAAGGCAATTAGTCCATGAACGAACCTTGAACAATCGAATCTGACCTTAAAATGGTCGAAACTCTTATTTCCGTCAACTCATCCTTTGTGTGTGTAACCTTTCCTTGTGCATCAAGAATTGTTTATATTTGAGGTGGTGACACTACATCGGATACCCTGGCCGACAGGCATATTTCAATAGACACACCCTGTTGAGAGAATGAATCTAGTAACTGTTTTTATGCCTTTTCAACCATTACATCTTTTTGAGAAGATGTATGGGGGGTTAGCAGTTATCTCGGTTTAAATACTACTCATCTTTGTAGGAAACAGAGCTACTGGGTTGACTACAGAACCTTCCTTATGTGGTGCACTGAGGCTCTCCCTCACGCTCATTCATACTACATTTAGTGGTAAGAGAGTGTTGGTTGGTTCTGTTTTTGTGTTTGTCTTTACAGTCTGGGATAGACGTTGTGGGTTTTCAACCTCATGACTGTCAATGAAAGAAAGTCATTGGAGACTGAACCTGTAACACAGAATATATGGCACTATAGAGATAATGATGTACAATAGTGATTTCAAAAGATTTTACATGAAATAAGAAATCGCTAATGTAGAAAGAAGTTTGATTTTGTATTTCAATATGAATGAGTTTTTTTGATAAAACATTGATCACTTAGGGTAAAGTCTAAGTAATTCTCATTCATATCAAAAGCTCACAAATATCTGCAACATAATGTTAACAAAATATCATTGACCGATATTTGTCAGGTACTTTATATACCAACTATTATGTTGCATAAAATTTAAAATAAACTAAAATAAAATAAGAAATAATACAATACAAATAATAATAATAATAAAAATAAATATCAATGAATTAAATACCAAATATCTATCAAAAAGATATCAGCATTCAATTTCATATATCATACAATATTTATAATTAAAGAAAATACAAATAAAAACTTATATAAATATTGCAAAAATATAGAAACTATTTACAAGTTCAATGATAACATTACCAGCTTGCAAACAGCCATATCCCTCAGATACACCTTTGCTGTTATCTCCAAAGATAACCAGGGGGCCAGCTTTCTCAATCCACATTTGAAAGCAGGGCTCTATCTCCGGTCATATGTCTTGATGATCCACTGTCAAGAATCCACACTCCCGATTTCACCTGTTTAATGCCCTGCACTACAAATGGATTAGACCTTCTTCGGAACCCAAGCTTGGTTGGGTCCGGCATACTTGTAGAACTGTCCTTTGTCCGGCAAAACAACATTTTTAATTTTAATTGTCTCAACTTTCTCACTGACTGAACATTTGACCTTGTAAACAGCCTTAACAAATTTCTGTTTAGGCTTAGGCTCAAATGTCTCCTTTCTAGCCTTAGAAGGACTAGCAGTCTTAGACCTATCATGCTTTCTATTATTCACATGCTGACGAGGAGTAGTCTTATCACTAGAAACATGCTTACCATTAAAATAAGCATACATCAATTTAAAAGCACAAGACATACAATTAGCAACACTAAATGCATTATGAGAGTGATTAATAGCAGGCAATTTATGCATGGTAGACATGGCATTTTTGTTATCCAACTCATGTGTGTCTGAGTTAGTCTTAGTTGCTTTCACAACTTTGACTAGAACTTTCGACTCACTTGACTTGGAAACAATCTTCTCATTAGCATGATCCTCAGCACGTATTTCTTCTTAAATAACAGAAGAGGTCGCATCAAATGGTTCAGTAATTGATGCTTTATAGAGGGGTTCATCAACACCCTTAAGCACATGTGGTACTTCCCTCCCTTTAGCACAGACATGAGGAGGGGAGTTTATGCCTAATTCTCCAATAGCAACATTGTAATCATAACCTATTCCAGATGTTCGATTAACAGATTGCTTACTGTAGAACTCTTTAGCCTTCGAACAAGAATTGAAGTAGGCTTTAACCTTAGTCTCAAGACCGGTGATCTTGTCTTTGAGAATAGTTTCGAGTTTTCTATAACAGCCAACTCTATTCTCTAGAAAAGATACTTGTTCTTTTAATTTGTCTTGATTAATGTGCACAAGTCTTAATTCATTGACCTCTTTCTCAAGGTCTGTGATCTGTAAACTTAACAGTTCATTATCACGACATGCACAATCTAAGTTACCTCTTAGATGATAAACCATTTCAGCATCAGAAAGTTTTACCTCTATTCTTGACGATGAAGCTTTTCCATCAATAGCCATAAGAGCAAGATTTCCTTCTTCATCTTCACTGTCAGTATCATCCCAGCTTCTTCCCTTTGCCAGATAAGCCCTTTCAGAGTTCTTTTTTACTTGCTTTGGCTTCCTACAGTCTGTGGCAAAGTGTCCCAACTCATTGCAGTTATAGCATCTAATGGTGCTCCGATCAACCATCCCTATTTTGTATCCACCACTGCTAGTGTTAGAGGATGAAGATCCACCTTTCTGGAATTTGTTGTAGTTGGACTTGTACTTAAGCTTGGGATTCCTCTTGAATCTGACATGGGAGAATCTCTTGACAATTTGGGCCATTGACTCGTCTTCCAATTGCTCCAGCTCTTCCAAGGAATAAAAATCATCACTTGATTGATTTGTAGTAGGAGGATCATATTCTGCTACTAACATATTTTCCTCAGCCTTGGAACACTGTACCATTCTCTCCAATTGTTGAGATTGCTGTTGTTGTTGACCTTCAGCTACAAGTGCAGTAGATGTGTTGACCATTCTATCCTTCCCGTAGACTTCCTTCTGTTGAATCTGCTCCAACTCATAGGTTTTTAACACTCCATAGAGCCTGTCCAAAGAAATCTCACTCAGATCTCTAGCTTCTCTAATGGCAGTGATTCTATGTTCAAGATGAGTTGGCAGTGTTAAAAGGAACTTTTTGTTGACCTCCCTGATTGAATAAAATTTTCCATTGATGTTCAGGTTGTTGATCAACGCATTATACCTCTCAAACACTTCAGTAATTCCTTCTCCTGGATTTGATTTGAAATGTTCATACTCAGAGGTTAGGATCTCCAACTTGTTCTCCCTAACTTCCTCTGTGCCTTCATTGATCACCTCAATAGTTTCCCACATGTGTTTGGAATTTTTACAGTTCATCACATGTCTGTTCATCAAGGGATCAAGGGAATCAATTAAAATTAATTGAAGGCTGGCATCCAAGGAGGCTTCTTCCTTTTCATCAGGACTAAAATCTTCAGGATCTTTAGGATAGGTTCTGGCTTTGGTGATCACAACATCATCTACTATCACCTCCGGTTCAATAACCATCGGAGTTTTTATCCCCTTCTTTAACAAGTTTGAATATTTGGGATTTGCCACTTGTAAAAACAAGAGCATCTTCTTCTTCCACATAATATAATTCTCTTTATCAAATTGTGGAATTTTAACGGTTCCAACTTTTTGTGAAGTCATTATGAATTTTTGAATGAATAAAAATTCAAGAAGTTGAAAAATCATAAAAGTCTAGGATCTTGATTTGTTCATTAATCAGAAGGCTCTGATACCAATTGTTAGGTCCCAATGTGTATGTAGAAGGGGGGGTTGAATACAAACAGCACCGAATAATCGAATATATGAGGAATAAAAAATGTGAAACAAAATTCAAGTTAAATAAGAATATTATTAAACTTGAAAGGTGTTACAACAACTGTATCGATTACAAGGAATTAATCTCAAATTAATTATCACAAATTTAGAATAAATTCGACATGAACTTTTTCTATTTTTGTAATAATTAGAATCAAATGCTAAACGCGATTTGAGATTAAGTTCTAGGGATTTTGATCCGCTAGATTGTTACACAAGAACAAGACAAATATTTCTAGTGGTTTGGATTTAACGTTACAAGCTAGAAATTAGATCTTGAATTAAGCAGATGAAAAATGGAATATTTCTAAGGCGGCTGCTTTTTCTTTTCTGTGTTCTTGACTTCTGTTTTGATGATTAAAATGAATGTTCAGCTTCTGCTTCTTTTATCAACCAACCGAATGAAAATGAACTGGCATGACAATCTCTTTGGCTCAGCAAGACTTTCGGTAGGACTATCAAATTCCAGTAGAACTTTCGGTAGGACTATCTTTTAGAACTAGCAAGACAATCAGAATGAACTAGCAAGACTTTCGGTATGACTATCAATTGTCATACCGATTGTCATATTAGTTCAAACAGTTTGTCTTGCTAAAATTAAATAGATTTAAATCCTAATAATAATTCTGATAAGACAATCCTTTTGAATTAGCATGACTTTCGGTATGACTATTGATTGTCATACCGATTGTCATACTAATACAATCAGTTGTCTTTGTTGAATTTATAACAGATTTTAAATCAATTAAAATTCTGAAAATTCTTAATATTAATTCAGAATTAATTAATCAATTAATTTAATTAATCAAATAAATTAATCTTTGCAGATATAATTTATTTTCTTAATTAAATTATATGACTTAATTAATTAATAGAGAATTAATACTAATCTTGAGCAACATCCATTCTTCTGCAAATCTTCTGAAAATCACTGAAAATTATGAATCAATTCCACCACTTCAACGTTGACACTCGATGTACTGTCTGGTTCATGAGTGACTAACTTCCGTGACGTTTCTTCATGTCTTGACTTTGATACTCTGATTTTCTTCAGATTAAATTCTTGTAATTAATGATACTCTGATGGGATCTCTGTCACTTGATTAAACCCACAATCTTGATTTGCATCACTGAGGCTTGAACAATTTCTTGAACTTCTTCCAGTGAATTAACTCTTCAAGTCTGTAGATGAACGTTGTTTCTGAATCCTCTGACAGATGTTACTTGGCGAGACTTCTCTGACGGTAGATCCACTATTTACTTATTACATTCTTATTTGAGTTGAGTTAAATCCTCGAATATACAAATAGGCCTATGACATATGACTTACACTGGCCTTTAAAGGTCTCCACCTGGCCATCTGCTCTAATCAATCTTTTGTATCCCGTATACATAGATTTCATTTCGGATTTCATGGCACTATGCCATTTCTCTAAGTCAACACTACTCATAGCCTCATTATAGGTCACAGGGTCGTCATCATCAATGATCGACAACTCATTGTCATTCTCAATGACAAGGCCATATTACATTTCAGGTTGGCGAGATACTCTCCCTGACCTACGAATGGGCTGTTCCACAGAAGGTTGTTCAGTCAGAATAGGTGTTTCCACTTGATCCGTAGTAGTTTATGCTTCTTGAACTTCATCAAGTTCAATTTTGCTCCCACTATTTCCTTCAAGGATAAACTCCCTTTCCAAGAAGGTAGCAAGTCTGGAGACAAACACCCGATGATCGGTGTAAAAGTAATACCATAAAGTCTCTTTAGGATATCCCACAAAACTACATTTTAGGGATCGATATTCCAGCTTATCTGGGTTAACTTATTTGACATAAGCTGGACATCCCCAAATCTTAACGTGTTTAAGACTCGGTTTCCTTTCTTTCCATATCTCATACAGAGTTTGAGGAACAGATTTGGAAGGCACCTTATTCAGTAAATATGCTGAGGTTTCCAATGCATAACCCCATAGGAATACTGGAAGATTTGCATAGCTCATCATGGACCGAACTATGTCTAACAAAGTTCGATTTCTCCTTTCAGATACCAATCTGGAGGCGTCCACTGGGAGACTATACCATTTACTTTGAGATAATCCAGAAACTCTCCATTCAAGTATTCACCACCTCGATCTAATCGAAGAATTATAATACTATGTTTGGTTTGTTTCTCCACTTCATACTTATACTCTTTGAACTTTTCAAAGGCTTCAGACTTGTGTTTCATCGAACACATATCCGAATCTAGATCTATCATCTATGAAAGTAATGAAGTACGAAAATCCACCCATGGCTTGCGTAGACATTGGTCCACATATATCTATGTGTACCAATCCTAGCAAATCTGCAGCCCTCTTTCCATGTCCACTAAATGGAGACTGCAGTGCCACTATAAAGTGATATTTTCATCATCCCTTTTCTTTTATTAGTTTGTTCAATCTGAAGTAAATTATGTCACATTTATACAGACCATTATTTAAAGTACCACGTCCATAAAGAATATTATCTCTAAGAATAGAACATTCATTATTCTCAATAATAAATGAAAATCCAGCCAAGTCTAACATGGGAATAATATTCCTCACAATCGAGGGAACAAAATAACAATTATTTAAAACAATAGTCTTGCCCGTAGGCATATGTAAATGAAATGATTCTACATCTTCAGCAGCAACTCTTGCTCCATTTCCCATCAGTAGAATCACCTCCTCTTCCTCAAGAGTCCTACTTCTCCTTGGTCCCTGCAACGAATTGCAGATGTCAGAACCATAGGCGGTATCTAATACCCAAGTAGAAACTTGGCTTAATGACATATTCACTTCTATCATGAACATACCTGAATCAGAAGCGGTAGTCTCACTACCCTTCTTCTTCTTCAATTTTGCAAGGTAAACCTTGCAGTTCCTCTTCCAGTGCCCACCTTGTTACAGTGAAAGCAAACAACTTTGCTCTTGGGGTCTTCAGCTTTTGGTGGAACCGGCGTTTTTCTTCACCTACTTTCTTCTTCTTGGAAGAGTTCCTCTTCCTTTTCTTAGGATTGGAACCTTCACCAATTAGAAGAATAGAACTCTTCTTAGGGGGAAAATTTGATTCCGCGGTCTTCAACATGTTGTGGAGTTCAGGCAGGCTGACATCCAACTTATTCATGTGAAAGTTCACAACAAACTGCGAGAACGAATTCGGAAGCGATTGCAAGACCAGGTCTTGGCTCAGCTCCCCATCCATGGCAAAACCAAGTTGTCCAAGACATTCAATCAAATTGATCATCTTAAGTACATGGTCATTCACAGATGATCCCTCAAACATCCTACAACCGAACAGCTCCTTCGATATCTCATATCGAGCTGTCCTCCCCGCCACATCATACAACTCTTGTAGATGCATTAGGTTAGTGTGAGCATCCATATGCTCATGTTGCTTCTGTAGCTCAATGTTCATGGAAGCTAGCATGATGCATTGAGCAACATTTGCATTATCTATCCACTTACGATACACAACATGTTCATCATTATGTGCATCACTAGCAGGTTCAGTAGGCTTAGGTGAGTCAATCACGTATTCCAGCTTCTCAATCCTGAGAACAATTCTCAAGTTTCGAAGCCAGTCAGCATAATTAGGACCAGTCAATTTGTGAGCATCCAGTATGCTCCTGAGTGATAGTGCAGAAGACATAATGTATATTATAAATCTGTAAATGGTTAACACATAACAACACTTAGCAAATATTCAATTTCATTTCAAAACACTATATGAATCGGGTCTTTATTCATAAGTGGCTCCCACTAGTTTATCTAATTTATTCAACCCTCTACGTGAAAAATTAAGCATTCATAATGCTAGTGGGAATAGGGATCCTACATTCCATTACACAACCCCGGCTGTGGCACGAAACGCCATGTAATGTTCAATAGGCAGACAACTCTTGTCAATTACATCTAATGTTATTCCCTAATCAAACTTTAGCCTCTTGAATAATTGAGTCACGGCTGTGGCACGACAAACTCAATATTCTAAGTCAAGTCTAACCCAACATTCCGTACAATTGAATCAGTCCCCAAAGGCCCACGGCTGTGGCACGTAACGACCTTTAGATTCTTATTCAATGTACACATCTCTATGTAATAGATAAGTATTTTTTATTTCGAAATCAAAGCCCTCGGCTGTGGCACGAAATGACAATGATTCAAAAATAAGAACTACTTTTCTATCATGTTGGAAGGCTATGACCGACACAAGCCCGTTGTGTCATTGGCCAATTACTACTTGATATTATTTAATTTTAGAGGGATTATATTACATTACAATCATAATCATATTATAAAGAGATTCTTCCTTTTAAATTAAATATTTCAAATCAATAATCAATAATCAGATGATTCCCAGATCGGGTGGAGCATTGTCAAGAGACGTCACTTAATAACCCTTTCTTACAGATAGAAATCTGTTGTTGACAGAATCATTCTTTCTCTCATATCGAAAATTCATATTCAATTACGTGTTTCATAAACACAAGAATCTCATGATTGTATTCATAATATTATAATTAAGGTTATGAAACAATTTCACTATACTAGGTAGTCTAACAAACGCCTTATGTTCATTTAAGTTCACCTAAATCTATCATCGCATGATAAACTAAGCATATATCACATATATAAACATGAATAAACATCAAGGTAGGCATGTTATATCATCTAGCATATTAGTCTAAGCATTATACATCTCTTTGTATCACATGAAGCATTTAAAGCAATTAAAACAGTTAAAAATAGCTTTAAAACACTTTTGGAAATATAAACAGTTCAAAACTTTTATATAAACTAAAATTGATCAATCCATTAGATCCATCTCGGAAAAACGAATCCAACGGTATATTGCACGCCCAAAACGGAATTACGAAACTCCCAGAAAATCAATTTTAATCTGGACAGTCGGGTTGTAACGCATTACAGGAACGCGTTACAAGCCCTGTAACGCATTCCGGTGATGCGTTACAACCCTTTTAAGCCATTAAAAGGTGTAACGCATTCCGCGAATGCGCCACAGGGTGTAACGCATTCCCGGAATGCACGACACCCCTTTTTCTCTGCCTGCGCTGCACGCGCCGTACCGCTTCCTTCACTGTTTTCTCTTTTCTTGATTCCCGTGCCTGACTCCTCTGTACTTTGTCTCATGTACCAATACAGCAGATAACAGCAGTAACATCACAGATTATGCAGACAAGCAATACAAACATATATATATATACTATATATACATATATTTACTTATTTAATTACGAATTTTAATTACAAGAACTTCAAAAATTCAAAATAAAAAATCTATACAACATAAAATTATGAAAAAAATACCCAGACGATCTACCACACTTGTAGAACCCAGATCAACATTCAAAATTATTCTGAGAAATGATTTCTCATCAGACAAAATTAATCCATGATATAACTTGTAAAAATCATAATTAATTCATACAAGCACATAAAATTCTGAAATTTTTACCACAAATCTATATGCATACAACCTAAGCTCTGATACTATTGTTGGATTTTAATCGCAGCGGAGGCATGGCAAAACACTTTTACACATATAAAATCCAAATAAAAGCATATGAATCGTGGTAAAAATGTATGGATCGATTACTAACCTTTAATATGCGATCCAAAAGCAATGATCGGAGATCCTTAACAGCTGCTCCTCAAACGTGAAGCACTCCACCGGTATCCACCAAGAAAACGACGTTGAGGAGGAGGAGGAGGTGGAGAGAATTAGGTTTTTCTAAAAATTGGGGTTCAAATAAAAATAGGGTTTATAATATTATATTTATAGGCAAAATTTTCAGCTGAAATTTTCCCATAAATATTATTATTATTATCCCATTTATTATTCTCATTAATAATTAAAACACCTTTTAATTATTAATCCTTTTTCTAAACACTTTAGAAATAATTCTCTCTCTTGATTTAATTTCCAAAAAATTAAATCCTTAATTAATAATATTAAGACCTTTTCTTAATTAATTTATAATCAATTAAATCTCATTTAATCAATTATTAAATTTGCCAATTAATTATTTATTTCACAAATAAATAATTATTAGCCATTATTAATTAATTCCTCCACCATTAAATCATTCTCTTTTTATGGTGTGACCCTGTAGGTTCAATATTAAGCCGGTAGTAGAAATAAATAATAATAAAACTATTTTATCATTATTTATATAAATTCTCTAATTTATTAAATATGATTAATTAATTAATCACATTTATTCTACATCGTGAGGGATACTTCTCAGCATATCGCGACTATCCGGATAATATGAATTCACTGCTTAGAATACCCAGAACCTATTCAGTGAATAGTTACCGTACAATAAACTCCTTCTACCCTACAATGTCCCGATTAAATACAAGGCATGGATCTCGTGTCAAGCCTATCTAATCTAATCACTTGCTTACCATTTACTATGCTTAGTTCTATGCAAATTAGAAACTCCTTTCTAATTTCATTCACTCTGGCCAGAGATTCCTGAACTAGCATAAGTGGATCAGCCTTGAACATTCGCTTCCTTCACTGGAAGGGGTAGATCCTTTATTGATCATACACTATCTTCGTGTACAAATTCCTATACCCAGTAGAGCCCTAATAATTGTCCCTGGAGACTAAGAACTAAACTAAAGCATAGTTCAGTGTACACAAGATGACTATGATGACCTCAAGTTTAAGGATACTTGTACAACTATCACTATGTGAACAACTGCTGACACGTGAGTGAACTCCATCAGTTGTTCAACTGTGCGAGTCATGTTCAGTGAACTTATTCTATAATAAGCACCTACATACTAGCTATAGTGTCACCACACAAATATCTATGAGAACAGACATCCTTCAAAATGAAGCAAGCATAGTATGTACCGATCTTTGCGGATTATTAATTACCAGTTAGTAATCCTATGACCAGGAACTATTTAAGTTTAGAGTTATCATCTTTTAGGTCTCATTATTATGATCTCATCATAATCCATAAAAGCTTTACTCTAAACTATGGTATATCTTATTTAAACACTTAAATAGATAGAGCCCGTAATAAAAACAAAACAAGTCTTTTATTAATATCAATGAAATCAAAACAGATTACATAAAAGTTATTCCTAAATCCTAATACATGATTGGACTTAGGACATATTCTTTTCATTAAGTCCCTTAAGCCCCCTGAGTTCCACGGATCAGCCGACCCAGTTGAGGCAAGGGCATGGTTAAAGGAAATGGAGAAACCCTTTGAGATTTTGAGTACCGATGCGGCACAGAAGACTGTATTTGCTACCTACCTTCTGAAAGGAGAGGCCAACTACTGGTGGGAGGCCAAGAAAAACATGGAGACAGATGCTATCATAACCTGGGAGAGATTCAGTCAGTTGTTTCTGGGGAAGTATTTCCCGAGGTTTATGGAAAACCAGATGGAGCTCAAGTTCCTGGAGCTAAAGCAGAATAACTTATCTGTAGCAGAGTACGAAGCGAAATTTACTGAGTTATCAAGGTTTGTGCCGGAATTTGTGAGCACTGAGGAAAAGAAAGCTAGGAGGTTTCAGCAGGGACTGAAACCATGGATTCAGAATAGGGTGGCAATCCTTGAGCTTACGGATTATGCCACTCTGGTGCAAAAGGCAATAATTGTAGAAGCCGGAAGTGAACAGATGCAGAAGGAAAGAGAGAAGAAGGGAATAAAGAGGAAAAGTATGAGCATGGGTGGAGGTTCCGCAGGAAGGAGCTTCCCAACTAGATTTAATCGAGGAGCAGTGTCCCTACCGGGAAAGAACACTGGGTTTAAGCGGCCAATGAGTGTGAATGTGAGCCAGAGCGGCCAGAAGTCAAGAATGTCCTATTCCAACCAATCTCGACCCCCATTGCCAGCCTGTAACACTTGTGGAAGGATGCATACTGGGGAGTGTAAAGGAAAGCCAGTAACCTGCTTTAAGTGCGGTCGAGAGGGTCACTATTCAACTAAGTTCCCTTCATCAACCCCTGCTGTCATTCCAACCACCACTTGTCATCAGTGTGGACGCCCGGGTCATTGGAAGAGGGAATGCCCAATGAACAAACCAGCAGCTTCAGGAGCCAGCAGGGATGCCTCCAATAAGCCACCTACTGCGAGGACTTTCAACATGACAGTCCAGGATGCTATGAAAGACTCAGATGTGATAGCAGGTACCCTTTCTCTAAATTCAGTCAGTGCAAACGTTTTATTTGATTCGGGAGCAACTAAATCTTTTATATCAAAGGACCTTGCACGTAAGTTAAGACTTAAGGCTGAACCCTTGATAGAACCCTTACAAGTAGAAATAGCCAATCATGAAATTATTCCTGTTAACCAGATTCACCCCGCCTGTGAGTTAGGCATAGGGGAGCAATCTTTTAGTGTTGATCTGATTCCTTTTAAATTAGGGGAGTTTGATGTAATTTTGGGAATGGACTGGCTATCTAGCAATGATGCTCAGATAGACTGTAAGGGGAAGAAAGTTAAGTTAATTATCCCAGGAAAGAAAGAAGTTATATTTAGAGGAAAGAGGCAGACGCAGAAATTTTTGACTATGGCCCAGGCCAGAAGGATGCTACGAAAAGGAAATGAGGCTTACCTAGCCTATGTGGTGGACACGCAAAAGGAGGTGCCCAACTTGCAAGATATTTCGGTAGTCAACGAATTTGAAGATGTATTCCTACAAGACCTTCCGGGATTACCACGGGATAGAGTGATTGAATTTGCTATTGAGTTGGCCCCAGGGACGGCGCCAGTTTCAAAAGCACCTTACCAGTTAGCCCCATTAGAAATGAAGGAATTAGCTACCCAATTGCAGGAACTCTTGGATAAGGGTATGATAAGACCCAGTGTGTCTCCATGGGGAGCACCAGTTTTATTTGTTAAGAAGAAAGATGGGAGCATGAGGCTGTGCATCGACTATCGAGAGTTGAACAAGCTAACCATAAAGAACAGGTACCCGTTATCTAGAATAGACGATCTGTTCGACCAGCTGAAGGATGCTGTTTATTTTTCCAAGATTGACCTGAGAACTGGATATCACCAACTAAAGATTAAACCCGAAGATATTCCCAAGACAGCGTTCCGTACCAGGTATGGGCATTATGAGTTCTTGGTAATGTCCTTTGGATTAATCAACGCCCCAGCGGCTTTCATGGACTTAATGAACAGAGTATTTAAGAAGTACTTGGACAAGTGTGTGATAGTTTTTATCAATGATATTTTAATCTACTCAAGGACTGAGGCAGAACATGCAGAGCATTTGAGGATAACTCTAGGAATACTCAGAGAGGAACAGTTATTTGCCAAATTCTCGAAGTGTGAATTCTGGCGGAATGAAGTACAGTTTTTAGGACATGTGATCAATAAAGAAGGAGTATTGGTTGACCCCTCCAAGATAGAGGCGGTCTCAAATTGGGAAAGGCCAACCACACCCACAGAGGTAAGGAGTTTCATAGGATTGGCCGGCTACTATCGTAGATTTGTACAGGACTTTGCGAAGATCGCAGCCCCTTTGACACGACTTACTCATAAGACAGAGAAGTTTGAATGGACGGAGAAATGCGAGAACAGTTTTCAGGAATTAAAGAAAAGGTTGGTAACGGCCCCGGTGTTGGCATTACCAGATGAAAAAGGAGATTTTGTGATATATAGTGACGCGTTGCACAAAGGATTAGGGTGTGTGCTTATACAGCACGGTAAAGTGATTGCGTATGCATCGAGACAATTGAAGGAATACGAGATTAGATATCCTACCCATGATCTTGAGCTAGCGGCAATAGTTTTTGCCTTAAAAATTTGGAGGCACTACTTGTATGGAGAGAAGTGCGAGATTTTCACAGACCATAAGAGCCTCAAGTACATATTTACGCAGAAAGAGCTCAACATGCGCCAGAGGAGATGGTTAGAGCTAATCAAGGACTATGATTGTGAGATTCTCTATCATCCGGGGAAAGCCAATATGGTGGCTGATGCCCTTAGTAGAAAGGAAAGACTCAGAATGATAACGACTTCGGAAGAATTGATAAGGGATTTTGAGAGAATGGAAATAGAAGTAAAGGTAAACGGAACTGGAACTGAAAAGCTTTTTGAGATCTCAATACAGCCAGAGTTATTGGAAAAGAACAGATTGTGCCAAGAGAAAATAATGAATGAAGGCAGAGAGTCAATGACTGGAGAGGAGATCCATACTGAGAAAGATGATAAAGGGATAATGAGGTACTCCTACCGGATTTGGGTTCCGAACGTTCAAGAGCTTAAAGATGAGATTTTGGATGAAAGCCATAGTTCAAGGTATTCCATTCACCCGGGAAGCACCAAGATGTATAGGGATTTGAAGGAGTATTACTGGTGTCCCAACATGAAGAGGGACATAGTAGAATGGGTAAGCAAATGTTTAACTTGCCAAAAAGTAAAGGCAGAGCACCAGAGACCCAGTGGACTTTTACGACCCCTGGAGATTCCCGAATGGAAATGGGAACAGATAGCCATGAATTTTGTTGTCGTCTTACCAAGTATGAAGGCCAACCATGATGCCATATGGGTGATCATAGACCGACTGAAAAAGTCAGCTCATTTCATTCCTATCAATGAGGGATACACCGTTGATAGACTGGTGGACATTTACCTTAAGGAAATAGTGACGTGACATGGAGTCCCAGCGTCCATTATCTCAGACCGAGACCCCAGATTCAACTCCAGATTTTGGAGGAGCTTTCAAGAATGTACGGGGACCAAGTTAAATATGAGTACCGCGTACCATCCCCAGACGGATCGGCAGAGTGAAAGGACCATCCAGACACTAGAGGATATGTTGAGAGTCTGTGCAATAGACTTTAAAGGAAGTTGGGATGATCACTTGTCGTTGATCGAGTTTTCTTATAACAATAGCTTTCATGCTAGCATCGGAATGCCGCCTTATGAGGCCCTGTACGGAAGAAGGTGTCGATCTCCTTTATACTGGGATGAAGTAGGGGAGTGGAAGATGCTCGGACCCGAAGTCGTCCAAAGGACCAAAGACATAGTGGATCTTATCAGAGGGCGGCTTGTAGCAGCCCAAGACAGACAGAAGAAATATGCAGACCTAGCCCGAAAGGACAAGGAATATGAAGTAGGGGACTTAGTACTGCTGAAGGTATCCCCTTGGAAGGGGTTAATGAGATTTGGAAAGAAAGGAAAACTAAGCCCAAGATACATTGGACCTTTTGAGATATTAAGACGGATTGGAAAGTTAGCGTACGAGCTAGCCTTACCCCTTAACTTGCAACAAGTTCATAATGTGTTCCATGTGTCAATGTATAGAAAGTATCATCGGAATGCCAGACACATAGTGGAGTACGAGCAGGTGGATATGCAACCAGATCTGACTTACGTGGAGAAGCCAGTAAGGATTATAGATAAGAAGGAACAGGTGCTTCGGAACAAAGTGATTAAGCTAGTCAAAGTGCTATGGCAGAATCATAATGTGGAAGAATTAACTTGGGAACTAGAGAGCGCAATTCTAGAAAAGTACCCCCATTTGTTTTCTATTTGATTCCGGGACGGAATCCTTTTAAGGAGGGGAGACTGTAATAACCCCCAAAATTTTAAACTTTTTGTAACCCTTATGAATAGTGTTTTTGCTGAATGAGAAAACTTTTCATGCCCCACTATGTAGGGGTTCTGTTATGGATATTCTGAGATTTTATTAGTACTCTATATGGTATATAAGTGTATGTAAAGATCGTCAGAATCCAATTCCGAACACTTTGATTTTTCCCGGAAATCCACTAGATACGGAAAGAATTGAGTATAAGGTAACAGGATAAAAAGGATTTAAATAAAAGGATTATAAGAGAGGATCATAAAAGGATTATAATGTATTGAGAAAGGTTAAGGAAACCCAAGTAATAAGATCCCGGGTATGATCCCTCAAACGATAAACAAAAACGAAAGTTAAGCGAACCGTATAACAGATCAGCGGTCATTAGGCAAACAATTAGGAAGTTAATCAAGGAGGTTAGGGATGATGAGGTCATCCAACCAATAAGGAGAGGGCAAGTAAGAGATGATGACACAATAAGGTGATGTAAGCATGACATAGGGAGGGAGGAGGTGTGGTTGGTTTATAACCACACAAAGACAAGGTTAATAAGGTAATTAACCAAAAAATCCAAACAAAACTACATCCACCAAGCCAAAACAAATCATTTCATCAAAACAAAATTTTTATTTCTCTTCACCAAGAACCTTGCTCTCGGCTTTTCCCATTTCAAAGAGAAGAATTTTCAAAATTCAAGTTCCAAGCTTCCTAAATTGGTAAGATAATTCTCTAGTACTCCATATGCATAGTTATGGCTATCCTATGAGTTTAAGCCTCCAATTCATTCTCAATCTTCTCCAAGAAATCAATGAAGAATACAATGAATAGTGATTTCAAGGTTTTTAACTTGATTTTTCTTGTTTTTTCTTTAAGATCCAAGCATCCTAAAGACATCTCAAGGCTTCTTAAGGCTTCCTAGCTACTCACATCACTTCAAGGAAGGTATATCATCTCCAAACCCTAGCTTTACTTTGTGTATTAGGATGATTCTGGTTGTTATGGTAATAGAGTAGCTCAATGCTTGTTGGTTTAGAGTTTGGGTTGGAATGGTGGTGAATTGAATGTTGAAATCTTATGGTTTGGTTAAAGGACTTAAGTATAGTTTAAATTCAAGTTTAAGAATAAGTATAATTGTTAATATTGAGTTTATTGGGGCTGTTATGATGTAATGTGGATGGATTTTGGTTGTATGAATGAATTGGGATTGATTGGTGGTTGAATTGGAATGGTATAAAATTGGGAAATCGCGTAAACATAGCCGTCGTAATGTCCGATTTACTTTAGACTGCTTTTGTTCATAACATTAGGACCCGAGAACTCCCTGCTAGGTTTTGACCATTGCCATTATTAGATAGTTCATGTTACGAGCTTCGTTTTGATATGTGGTTCGTTTGATTCCGATGCACGGTTTAGGAGAAACGGCCGTTTTAAGTAACGACGTTTCGCGAATGAACCATTACCCCTCGCCTTACTTTGAAACATAGTTTAAAGACCTTAAAGGACTAATTGGGGTATGAAACATTTATGTAAAGTGTAATAGGAAGTTGGTAAGACACTCGCGAAAGAATCGCCTTAAAACTCATAATGGTTAATTTATTAAAAATGGTGGAGCCGGGGGTACTCGAGCGACTTAAGAGAATCAGTAAGCGCGAAGCGAGCGTTAGAGTCTAATTTGGTTAAAGTATAGATTTACAAGTGACTTTGGTTTAATTCCAACTTATATGTTGTTTATAGGTTACCAGACTCGTCCCGAGCCATTTGTAACCCCCAGTCGCTCAGGCAAGTTTTCTACCCGTTATACTGTTGTTGTGATGTATATATGTATATGCATTATCTTGTGATAAGTGCATGATTGTTATTAGCAAATCTTGCGATATATTGGAGCATGTTGATATGGTATATATGCATGCTTGTTTCGTAATCTTGATATCTAATTGTTGATTTAAATGCTTATAGTTGCATAATACCTATGCTAGAGATAAGTAGTAGTTGCGTATACCCTTAGTATAGGGGACCCAAAGGTGAACATTTTCTAAAACCGGGAGTCGATGTTCCCAAGTATATTATATATATATATATTTATATTTATATATATATATATTGATATAGTTTTCAAAACTATTAATCGAATAAGTTTTATTCGATAACTTTATTTTAAATAATGAATATTAGTTGAATATTCATTCGTGGACTTATGACTCCTCTTAATTATTAAATAATATTCTTTATTTTATTAAAGAATAATGTTTCGATAATCAAACTTATTTTCGATTATTCAAATAAAGATCATACTTTCGTAAAAGTATATCTTTGGTTATTAATATACATTCCAAGTATGAGTTTTAAAACTTCTACTTCAATTATTTTTATAAAGATTATTCTTTATGGGAATATTATTTAAATAATAATATTCAGATATTTTCTAAATATATTGGGACTGATTTATTTTATTAAATCAGCATTACTCCAAACATTCTTAAAAATGTTTTCGAGTCTTCAAAATGATTTTAAAAGTTAGAGCGGATCCCAAAACTCATTTTTATATTTAAGATCTTCCTTTCGAAGGGGATTTAAATACTCTTTCAAAACCTGGGGGGATCCGGCTCAGTGGTGTATTTTACATTCGCAACAAGGTTGCTGTTTTGAGAAAACATCTTGATTACTTGCCCATCGTTCGGGAAGTAAGTTCATCTATTGAGTCAGCATAAGCAACATGGGCTTAGTGGGCGTCCATAAAAGTGTAAGTGGCTCAGTGGGAGTCCATCAAATGCGTAAGTGGCTGAGTGGTAGTCCAGCATAAGGTCCTATTACGGCCAGGGTGATGACCAGTGGGGAATTCGTCCATCTACTAGTAGAAAAGGTTACTTATTGGTATCTTTGCCTGATCAGCAAGATATCAGGTTTATGCCAAGGTTTTTTCCTTTCCAAATTCATTGGATATTGCAACTCTGTTGATAATTTTCATAAAAGAGGTTTTCAAGGAGTGTATGAAATGTATATATATATAGGTGTATATATATATCGGGACTTAATGAAGTATCTCGTAACTTCATTATTTATAATGATGTTCAAAGAGTGAATCTATTCAAATCTTGTCTTGTAGTCTCATCTATGTGATGAACTTTTGAAACTAATTATAACTTGAACGGTGGTAGTTCAAGTAGTATTTGGAAAAGATATAAGTATATTGGAGTATCTTGTAACTTCATCTTTTAAACTTATATCTAGCAAATGATTATCTTATGCATGTCAAAGATTTTCAGAAAAACGTTGAGACAAGGTTAGATATATGAGATCACCTTGCAACGATAGTTTTATACAGTTATAAACTGGAACTCTGTGTATATTATGCATGGAAGAGGACTTCCAAGATTTTGAAAAGTATATATGTATATATACTGAATATTTTTATGACTTCATCGCATTAAGATATCAAACTTGGTCCATTTCTTTTGACCAAGACTTTCATGAGTACTATGAGAATGCTCATATATTGTTAATTATTATACATATTATTTCGGTGGGCTTGTTGCTCACCCTTGCTTTCTTCTTTCATCACACAACAATAGATAGATAAGATGAACAGGATCAAGCTCCCAATTCACGAGCAGATAAGAAACATTCCGCAGTTTCCTGTAGGCATTGATGCCGTGTAGCTGAGGTAGGATCTACCAATAGGCTAGACTTTCAACTTTCGATGTACCAGACTTATGTATATTTATGAATTGTAATTATGGCAAAGAATATGTAAATTATTCAGAAACCCTTTTTAAGGTGTAATGGCTTATAATTTTGGAATAAAATGACTTTTGTTATTTTTGGATGTTCATCTCTGAGACTATAACTTGTGGTGTGTGTGTTTATTGTGGGGTCACAGTACGCAGTAGTTGCTTGTTTATTAAGATTGGGTGTCATTAGGGGAAATGGAACTCGTGACAACCCGGATCCCCGACTCCGGATTTGGGGGTGTTACATCAGACATCGGTTAAATATGTCCCCCGATGTGAAATGATGGATAAGATATGGGTGTTCTTCACGAAACCGATGTTAAATCTTTTTGTTTAACATCAGTCAGTTTCTCTAACCGATGTTATTTAACTTAAAATACATTGAGTTTTTTTCAGAACCGATGTCAAATGACTATTTCACATCATTTTTTTAGTTCTTTTTCCTTTAATATTATTTTGTATGATGTCTTTTGAACATTTTTTACATCACTTTACATGTACCATTATGATGTTAATGTTCTGTAAATTGCATGTCATCCTGATACTATTTACAGCCACAGGGAACCAAAACAATGCAACATCCCAACAAAAAACATCCATTAAGAAACATAAAGGTACTCATCCAAATTACAAGTCTAATACCAAAATATTACTCATACTATACTATACATGCATTTTTAATAAAATACAAGCACCAGGACCAGGAGACTTTGTCTTGTTTCAACCTGTTGCACCAGGACAAGGAGATATAGCTGTGATTTATTTTGGCTGTCCATGATGTCTTTAGATGAATCATAGCTTATCATTGAAGTCCTTTTCTGGAAAGGGTTCAGCAGTGAATCAGAGCAAACAAGTCCAAATTCACTTCTAGAGGGTTCTTGATATTGATTCCTCCGTTTTTGAGTCAAAAATTGATTTTCTTTCAGACCAATGTTCGAAGATAGCATGGAGAGTCTTGTACCATCTTGTAATTTATCATCAACATTTTTGTTGTTTAGGTAACTTCTACTGAAGAAATACACAACATCAGGTTCAGGTTCAATACTTGAAAATTAGAATATAGAATAAAAAGTGAAATTTATGTATAAAGCCTTTTACTAGTAGGAACTTGGAAGTAGTAGTACCACAATACTATGCCTAAGCGTAAAAATTATGTACTACTACTTGACAGAGTAGTACATATGCACATGCATCAACTAGCTATGTAAATTCAGAGAATGTAGCCTATAAGGTAAATATGTGCCAAAAGATTAAAGAATATAAAAAAGCCCATAAGTAAATTCTCCATCACCAGTTAAGTTGAGGAGTTGCAGAAGGATAAGATGCACCAAGCTGCAAGTGGGTTAGTTGGTGGTGTGAGAGGCCAAAATTGTTAGATGTACCATTGGCCGGAACCATCGAGGCACAGGATGCAGGCAGAAACTTAAAGGTAGTGTTGGTGGTTCCAGAGACGGAATGGCCAGTTTAAACTTCCACAGGCTTTCTTGAACGATGGTGTCCTTGGTTGACATGCCGCTCATAATATTTTTGTCAGGAACAGGAACAACCTCTCTCGAGCATCACCATTTCTTTCCGTCAGTCCGACGACACTGCCCTGTCTTAGGATCAGTGTTGTTGGAAAATTTCAAATGAAAAGCACCCCATCCCACTGTTTGACATAGAATAAAATTACTTACACACATGACTTCCCTAAAAATTCAGTACTTCTCTACTTATTCACATTTAGATTTACATGATATATAATGCCATAATAAACAGTACACTAAAATCAAACTATTATTGTCCCCAAATGGCTAAAATATAGTACAAATAGTTATATCTTTCCCGGGGATAAGTAAAACTGATCAAGCAAAGACAGACAGATAGAGAGAAACATAAAAATCAGACAAAAGGCTCAAACATAAACAGAACAAGATTCAAACAGCAATTATACTGAGTTCATATTGAAAGGGATGAAAGCATATACTAACCTTACATGTAAATAAAAATGGCATTATATAAAAGACCAAAATTCAAACTTACAAGTGTTGGGTCTTAGATAGGAACCTGGAAAGATAGAGAAACCAGCAGAATCAAGGGCTTTTCGAATAGGGCTGGGAAGATTAGAAGGGACAGGGGAATTTGCAGTGAAATACTTGTAGATCAAGGTCTGATGTTGTAGCTCCATCCATTGTGATGGAGTGAAGGCCCCTGATAATATTCCATGCATGTTTGCACTATTCAAGCCTCCAGAACCATACTTCCTTCATCCGATCGTAGATCTCTCATCGACTTGTCAGTGGACCTCGGAGTATGCGATGGCGATATCGGAACCATACTTCCTCCACCCCTTCTCTATGAATTAGACTCCATTTGTTCTACCTCAAATTATCAAATGACAATCACCTCTACATAAAATTAAAACCTTGGTCAACATACCTCTTTACTAAATATCGTTTATGATTATTGTCGGTAAGATAGTGCAATTATATCATACTCTATATGATATAATTGTGCAAGAAATTTAAAATATTATCACAATGATTAAACTGTAACTCAAACATATGCTTCATACTTTGAATATTATTTCTCTGTTGTTGATCCCATGACAAGCCACCTTATGTGTTTCTGAGCAATTATGTGCACTATACCTTCATCAACTCTCTCAATTTAATCCATATCTTACCTGTCAGCACCCACAGAAGCACAAAGGTTAAATGTAAAACAATAAACAAATGAATGTCATTAAACTCTACTGCCGAAAGATTTGTAAGATTGATATTGACAATAAAATGTTATTTTACTTAATAATAATTGATGTGTATTCCATCCTTACCAGATACCATCATGACATTATGCTAGTAACTTTATATAGATCAATCACTTAATTTGAGAGAAGAGTAGACTATAGCTACAAGATTAATATTAACGCTCTCAGCAACCAGGAGGTACCATTCAGAAGTCTGTGCATGTTTTTTCATTCAAGAACAACCCCCCTCGTACTAGATAACAACATCTATAATTTTTAAAGATTTTTGTCTCCCTGATCTCTTTTTGTCTCACCCATATTTCCTAATAAATTGAAATTACTAAACTAATAAAAATAGCTAATCACTAAATTAAATTTAATAAACGCAAAAATAATTGATAATATAATTACGATAATAAATGCAATAGAAATTGAGACAAAATAATATTACATGTACCTTCATCTTTTTGCTCAATTGACTGGAATTGAAGGATATTAGACAAATACATAAAGGCAAAAACAATCATGCCATATTGTGAGCTTGACTCATTAGCAGATCCATCAGCAGCAATTCCTTGTATAACTTCACAAATCTTACCAATTTCAAAGCTAATTTGCACTTTGTAAGACATAGGAAATCAAAGCTAATTTGCACAAATCTTACCAATTTCAAGCTCGATTTGTGGTTAATTAGAATTAAGCTCGATTTATGAGGTATAAATTAGGGTTTATTAAAAAGTATGATGTATAAATTAAGGTTTATGAGAAAGGAGACAAAACAGAGAAACAATGGATAGATGAAGTAGACGGAGGTTTATGAGAGAAAGATAGTCGGGGTGTTGGAGATGGAGTGTTTAGAGAGAGAGAGAGTTGCGGCTGAGATTTGAGAGATAAATCTGGGTGTTAGTGTATGAGTAAAGGGAAATGAGGGTGGTTTTTGGGAAGGGGTGAAATAAAATATGTGTCTAAGGGGGGAATAAACTTTTTATTAAAAAGGGTGGAGGGAAAATTATATACTGAAGGGGGGAAAATGACAAGTTATTTGATAAATTTCTGAAATCAGTCATAGACAACGGGCAGTATAAAAAACCGATGTTAAAGTGAAAACTAATTATTTGACATTTTTATAAAGTTGAACATAGACAACAGTTAGTATACAAAACCAATGTCAACATTCCAATTTAACATCGCTTTACGAAAAAACGATGTTAAAAATTCTTTTAACATCAGGTACATTACGTGTCGATGTCTAAGCACCGATGCCGTATGCACTATTTATAGTATTGTTGCTGCATTTATTGTTGCATCATTACCATCTGTTGTTGTATCAGATGGAACATTTGGTTCATGGTCTCATTAGTCTACTCTCCGGAATTGCTGTTGGAAGTCTCAGTCCTAGTCTTTCTTTTTGGTGCCATTTTCTGATAATAAAACAAGTGATGTTTCTTTAACAGTTTAATAAATAATTGACAATAGGTAAGAAAACAATTTATCCTGTATTAACAAAATTTAGATAATGGTTCGAAGAAATAAACAGTTTGCTTAATACAAAAACAGGAAATGTAAACAGTTAAATGAAATGTTTGCTTTTTATTTAAAATATAAAAAGCTATAAAACAATAAGGTGAAGATAAATGTTGTAAAACTTTAAAGACTGAAATTTAAATGAAAGAAATTTGAAAAAGTTTATTATATATATATATGACACCAACCTCAGGTGTAGATGCTTGATACAAAAAGTCACGCTCTGCTGGTTATCACCACGGCTACAAGTTAAACTAACTGCTACCAATCAAACTACTACTACCCACATACACACTACTCACTATATCATACTAAGCTGCATCTATATACATCTGTACTCTGTAGTCAGTGTCTCAAAACCGTGGCGGAATCTACCTCAGCTCCTCCCTAAGTGTCTAAACCAAAGTCTGTGCCAAGCAGAATATCCTGTAGAACTCCGCAAAAGAAGGCGGTCCCTCATGGGTCAAATCATCTAGCTCCCAAGTCGCACTCAAGAAAACCGACTGTAACCTCTGCCTCATATAGTAATCTGGCTATAGAGCTGCTAACGGTCCTCGATCCCTCGGGTCAAATAAATGCATAATCTCTCTACATTGTGCTCTCCAATACTCCACATCATCTCTCATAACCTTGTACTCATGGTATGGTACCATATACGGCTGTGCAACCTGTCCCACTGACTCCTGTGACGGAACCCCCAGTATACCTGCACCCTGTTGTGGTAACCCTAACTGTAAGTCCACATCATACTCTCTCATCCCCTCTACTGGAATCATCTGAAATGCGTCTGGCTTTGGGGCATGCACTGGTTTTGGAGGCAACACTGGTTGTGGTGGTAACTCTAGCTCCATCTCTGGTATAAACTGATGCTCTACTAGTAGTGGAACCATCGGCTCAAAGAACTCAAATGGATCGAACATCTCTATAGGGTCATGGACTATCCCCTGTACTGGAGGTACTGGCTCCTGTGGCAATGGTGGTGGAGGTGGTAGAGGAGGAAACATGAACTCATATACTGGAGGTACAACTGGTGCTACTGGCCCGGTGACTATCCTCTCAGAAGAAGCCGAATAACCTGATGACGCCATCTGATAATATACCAAATAAAGAAGAAAGGTTACTAACAATCCTAAAACTTATATTTTCCTATTTTAATCTGACCTACATCCTAACACTACTCTTCCTATTTGACTATTCCTATCCAATGTGATCTTCCTATCTTATCTTAACCCTAATATTATTGTTTTCCAGGACCAAACCTACAGCTCTGATGCCAAACCTGTAACGCCCTCCAGACCCGGGGTATAAGTCTGAGAGTTACTAGCTAATCTCTAAACTTGTACAATCTGATTAACAAATAATAAAGAAATGAATCTAAACCCCTTTAATACTAACCAGGATCTTTTTAGGTTGAAGTATGAAAACAAGAACCACTAACTACTTTTATTACAAACCAAATTTAAAATCTTACGAACTCTCTTTTTACAAACCAGTGTCTAATTAGATTTAAACTAAGTTTATTTTTTTTAATCAAACACACACACTAACTATCTACACTCCACCTGTTCGAGAAACTCAAGCTTTCTTCTCTCATACCCAAGGCTTGACCCGCTTCTTTACCACTCGAGTCCTGATGGATTTCATATTCCTTCTTAACTGAAAATAATAAGGTGAATAACAACAAAAAGGGGTGAGCCAAAAATTGCTCAACAAGTTCGCAAAATATAAACAGTGTTAAAGCAATTTAAATGAATCCGTAACCCGGGTATATCTGTAAAGATATAACCCCGCGAGAATAGAAAGAAGGCCATGATTGGTGAATACAAACGAACTAAACTGGACACAAGTTCGCATCTATACCCTGCTGATCAGCCAGGATACAGTACAGATCTATATCCCACTATATAGATTCTGTCGGGCACCCAGGCACTACGGCCCATCTCAAGGATCCGGTTATGTCCCGGTCCTTAGGATTAAGTAAACTTAATCCCCAAAGTATCATTATCCAGTCCATGGAATAGCAACCGGAATAATCGGTATGCTTTGACATATTCTAATCACCAGAATATATCAATAATTGTGATTAACAATAGGAATATGAACAATGAATTCAAATGAAAAGGAGAAATCAAGAATCGAAATAAAATATGAGCAAGAATCAAAAGAGTGCAAGTGTAATAAGAATTTGAAGAAATATCACTATTCTGAAAGTAGAATAGGGGAAAAACTTGCCTTCTGCGAGACTTACTGCAATTAAGTCACCTTCGTCTATCACCTACTCGACCTGCCTTGCTGGCTTAGCTTCTGTTATAAAAATAGACTAGTTAAGTCATTTCGTACTTCAATTACATCTTGAATCGACTTCACATCGTTCCTATTATCTACCTATGCGCTCATAACTGACTCGTATATTACATATTAGTAAGTAAGACTCGATTAACCACATAATACACATAAGCACATAATCATTTTTATAGTTAAAATAATTTTTATAATCAAAATCGACTTGCTGATCGCTCAACTGATCAGTATCTAACTCGTTTCCCATTTTTTAGAATTTTTCGGACTCGTCTCAGCACGCACTTCGACTGATAATCAAACAACTAATAAGGTCAACTGACTTCTAGAAGAAATTAGGCTTTAATATCATTTTTAATGAAAAGAATTCATTTTTCTGAGTCAAAGGGCTTTCGTTTCACCCAAATCGGACTAACGGTCTAATTAATATCAATTAAACACTGATAATTCAATTTATTATTCAATATAAATAATTATTACTAATTTTTAAACCCTAAAATAATTTTTAAATAATTATTTAAGAAGAATCAGAGTCAAAAATGATTTTTCTATAATTTTTGGAATTAAAATGAGTTTGTTATCATTTATTGAAAATTATTTGATTAATTATCGAAATAATTAATCATTTTTAAATAATTAATAAATAATTAATAACTAATAAATAATTAATAAGTAATTATTTAATAATTATTATATTTAGAATAATTAATCCCTAATTATTGGGATTAGTTACAATTTATTACAAATATTTACAATTTATTATTAATCACTCGATTAGATCGGTTATTTACAAATAAATAATCGATACAACTAGCTGTTATGTTATTTATCGAATAATTAGTTATCATTCGAATCACAATCCAACTCAATGATCAACTACTCGTATAAGTACGAGTTACTCGCATTATTTAACTAATTAGCTAATCTTTAATCATAATATTCGATTAATTTTAATCCTTAATTATTAATTAATTACCCAATTACTAAATAATAAGTAAATATATAAATAATTAGATAAATGATTAAATAACTAATTAAATAACTAAATTCGAATTTCTAAACTAGTAAAATAAGTTAGGATTTATTAGTAATAATTTTCATAATTTAATTTTTTATTAGATTTTTAGAAATATAAAAATTAGTTTTGATTTTCATAAAATATAAATAATTAATTTGTAATTAAGAAACATAAACTGAAATTCAGATTAGGGATTTTTAGGATCAAAACCAGGTTAATATTAGGATTCACCGGGTCGGGTCCGGGTTGGCAAGAACAACCCGCTGGTGTTCTTCACAACTTAGAAACCGGCGAGGTTCCGGCCACCGGAGCTCGATTCCGGCAAGGTCGATTCCTACACGAAACAACATATTTTCAGTCCATTTTTGCTGCCAACCAATTTGTCGCAACTCCAGCTGCACATCCCCGTCGTCCTTCTCATCCGTCCACCCCTGTGTCATCTTTCCCGGCGAAACAGAACAAAAACCGGCGAGAATCCGGCGAGCTTGATTTGTAGTCAAAACGGAATCGTTGGATCGATTCGACCCTCTATTCCATTCAAAATCACACTAGCAATTCAACCATACCAACATCTAATCCTAATAACTCCTACAACTCATTCTCCGATCAAATCAAGCAAAAGTCCGGCCAAATACCAATCTTACTGATTTGTACACCAAAATTCATGTTCTATATACGTAAATAAAGCTTACAACACAGACAATCAAAGCCCCATACTCTACAGAACCTCAGTTACCTCTAAATTCAAACACGATCAAATAAAATTTTGCATAAACCCTAGATATAGTACAATCATCTCAAGCAATCATCAGTAAAATTAATTAACAGGAATTAATCAGAAATCATCAAACAAAGCTATTCATAACATCAATTTCAACAAATAACCCTAGAATCAAAAAGTACCAAATCGGTATAAACCCTAGAAATCGAAATTGAAAATTAACACATCAAAACATGATTTTGATACCAGAAACCGAAAGAACAAATCGAGAGGATCGATTTGGATACTCACATCGATCGATTTGATGCTCAGAAACATTCAAAATCAGTGATTGATTTCTGACCCGAATTTCGAACCGAATTGTTCTTCAAAGAATTTCCAGAAAATTTGCAGAATATTAATGATTAATTAATTATAATTAAATAATAATTAGGCTATTTATACTATGAAAAATAATACCACTAAATAAAATTAAGGGGCTAATTACACTCCTAATAAAAATATTTGGCCCTAATTTTTATAATTTTTGAGTATTAAAATTTAATTTATAATTATTTTATATATGCAATATATATGCCAAAATTTCCCAAAAATTGTGAATAATGCAAAAATATAAAGAAATGGTATAAATAAAAGTCCTATAATTTTATAAAAATAAAAATGTGATTTTTGTGGAGTTTTCAACACCCAATGGGGGCCGGAAAAGTCATTTTTCGCAAAACGAGAAAATTTATGAAAAGCCTAGATGTTCAGAATAATGCGATGGTAAAAGCCATTTGATGAAAAATAAGACCCATTATTTTATTTTAAATACTTGCTTTAAAATCATGGTTTGGGTCGTAAAACATTTGAAATGAAAGCGATAAATGAAGAACAAAATATCTTAAAAATATCTTAAAAATACCGGAATGACACAGAATGCACATAACACGTAGCAACTAGGGTTTGACGGATAATTACATATAATGACACATTAATACACATAATTTATTATAAATATGATATAATACAGACGTAAATTTCCCAGACGTTACAGTCAGGTAATGAAAGAATTGGATAACAAAGGAATCAAAGTTTCAAAGTTATAAGGATTTGGTCTTTCAAAGCATATGGTACAATGGTTTGAATATGTAAGTAATCTAATTCAGTGGTTGGTATTTAGTTTGTATGTATTTGCGGAGTAGTATCGTATATCAGTGGTTTGTATTCGGGTATTCAACAATCAATGGTTCAGAAAGAATAAGGTTTACGGTTCAGAGATCAATAACTGGAATCAAGGTTTAGGGTTCTGTTAGGTCACACACACTGTAGAAGGGGGTTGAATACAGTGTTTATCACAATCAAATCGAATTAAAGAACTCAAGTAACAGAAAACATACTTTATTCAATATAATAAACTCTATTACAATATGGAACTGTCCTCTCTCAGTGATGAACAAATATCACGAGAGCTGCTAGGGTTACAATGAATATTATTCTCGATAATGATAACACATATATTGTAAACCCTATGTCTATGTTTATATACTACACAGTTGCAAGATAATCGCTAATTGATATGGAATATAATTCTATTTCCTAAAATATATCAATCAGATATCTTTTCTTCCAAGTATTGTATTCTTCATAGAATTCCTTCTTCATGCATATCTCTTCTTGCGTTTGTCTTGATCTTCTTTCCTTTCAATCAGCCGCCTTCCTTATCTAAAAGTCCCCTTAAGTCCTGATATTATCTTCTGATAAATATCTCCTGATAACTTAAGTTCTGACCACTTAAGTTCTGACTTCAGTATAAGTGCTGATTTTCAGTTAAGTACTGATTTGTCCTGTTTACGTAAGATCTGAAAACTAAACACAAATCATATTAGACATGAAATTATCAAATATATCTAACAATCTCCCCCAACTTGTAAATTAGCATAATATACAAGTTTAACAGATATTTGATGATGTCAAAAACATTAAGTACAAATGCATGAGAATTTGACTAGATAATTACAACTTACAGTCATTAAAGCTTTACCAACTTTAACTTCTGATAACAACTTCAGTCTGTATCCACATCAGAATTTGAGCAGTTGTAGATCTTGACTTGGCTTCAATTACTGATCTCTTTGATATCAGGAGTTGTTCTGAGATAGTTCTTTAACAAATATCTCTCAGCATATTTAAGTTCATCAATCATCCTCCTTTTTGCATTCTTCAATTCAACTGTATCTTCACCAATTTGAAAGATAATAGCCCTGAGATTATTTATTCTGGCTTTCCTTATGTCCTGATCCAGTCTGATCAAATATGCCTTGTCAAACTCCAGATTGAATTCCACAGCCTTATAACCCAGAAAGGTAGTTATAATCTTAGCATAGTTATGTTTCATCTCAACAATATCACCCTTGTGATCTCTGTACTTGGGACAGTATGTGCTGTCAGACTTTACAGAATAAAGCTTCTTCTACCTCTGAATTTGAGTCTTCAAATAATTTGCAACACTCTCTGTTAATCTGTTCTTCACTTGAAGTAAGAATAAAACATGTTCTAGTTCCTCAAAATACTTCAGTGGTATAGCATTCTCCCTTATGTGGTAAACCCTTCCATCTGTCATGAAATATAACAAGATGTGTTCTTTTAAGAAGGTATGGTAAACCATCTGTACAGATTCAAGCTGATTCAATCTTTCATGAGTTGCCCCAACACCTTGTTCACTTAAAGAAGTTGGATCATTGGTTGTGTTCTGCACTCTTCTTTCATCAGCACTACCTAATCTAGATTTATCTCTTGCTTCCTTTTCTGTAACAACTCTTGTTTTAAAACCACTTGCTGCAGTCTTCAAAGGTTGAGTCTGTTTAGCTTTAGTGAATCCTGGTAGGAGTAACTTTGAGGATTTAACATGAGCAATGTCAGAGGTTTCCTTTAACTTATCTTCTGATATCAAGCTAACTTGAGCTATGTCAGAGGTTGCTTGCTTCAGTGTCATATCAGAACTTACTCTATCTTGACTCTGAACAACTTGAGCCATGTCAGAGGTTGTTTGAGAAATCTTCTTTGAAACCAGAGTAAGATTAGCATCTTCAACAGATATTTCTCCATCCATAGGAGGCACATAAACCTTTACAGGTTCACCAACTTTCTCTTTGCCCTTGGACCTTGGATCTATCTGCATTTGTGATTTGGCCTTGGTTGCCTCAGTATTTACCCTTTCTTTTATCACAATGCCTTTAGCCTTAGGAATTTTCTTTTCAACAACAGAAGCTTCAGATTTGGAGTTGACTTTTACTAACTTAAGTCTAGCTTCTTCTTCCTTTAGACTCTCAAATTCCATTCCTGGATTTTCTTTCAGAAATAACTGTCTTGAAATTTCCTCTTCAAGTTCCAGATGTTCATCAGAACTTATCCTTTTACCAGTATCAGAACTTATTCTTCTCCCAGTATCAGAACATGTTCTTTGAACTTGTTCTTTGACTTGTAGTTCTAGTTCTACTTGATGAAAGACCTTTACCTTGACCATGACCTCCACCCATTCCAGAGTTTCCCTGGTCATCTTTCCCATCATCCTTTCCCTTCAGTGTCTTAATAGGTTTGTATTTGGACTTAATTACTTTCTCCCCCTTTTTGGCATCAGCAGGTAAAAGAAGAGAGACAAGCAATTCCACTGAGGATTGGATCTCATTGAGTTGAGATTTTCGAGAAGCTTGATTCTTAAGAATATCATCAATCTGAGCTTGTTGCTTCTCTTGAGTTTTCTCAATGTACTTAATTCTGTCAAAGGTAGGTTTGAAAAACCTTTTCTTGTCCAGCTTGGCAACCATATCTTGCTGATTTAAGGATTCTTGAATCTTGTCTAGCTTGTCCTGAGTTATAGATTGTTGACTTTGAAGGTGTCTTGTACTGAGTGCAGTAACCCTGAGCTGTGTCTTGAAATCATCACTGGCTAGTATCTCATCAGCTTTTACCAAGTGCTCAGCAAGTATGTTTGAAGTAGGAACAAAATCAACTTTGTTCCATTCCTTGGTCCACTCCCTTCCTCTAGGAGTTTCACTCCAAGGTACTGGTGCATCTCCTCTAACAAACTTTTTAACTAAATCAGCTTTTGAAGGAGCTTGTAGAGGTGCATGCCCAGATGGACCAGCTGCATCAGCATCTACAGTGGCAGCAGCTTCACCAGTAACTTCATCATTAGCAGCATCAGAACTTATAGAATTACCATCATCAGCTTCTTCTGATAAAAGAATCGTATGAGTGGCTATTGAGGCTTCAACATCATCCTCTAAGTGCTGATCTCCAACTAAGTTCTGATCAACAGCCAAATCTTGATGCCCACCTAAAACCTGATTTTCATCATCCAGATTCAGAATAGGTGTAGTAGGAATATCTTCATTAAAATCAGCATCCAGAATTGGGATTGATGGTGGAGTGATTTGAGCTGGTGGAGCTTCCAAGTACAGAACCTCAGGCACAATCAGGTTGTTAATATCAATCTCAGCACTTGTGCCTAGGTCTTCAGTATGTACTGGTTCATTTACAGGAGACACAGGAGGAGTAGGCAGTCTGTCTTGAGTAGTTTCTGGTTGTGCTGAAGGAAGTAATTCAACAACAATTGATTCTGTTGGGATCAGAGATTCCTGACCCCCTTCCTTAGCTCCTTCTTCCAGAGTTTCTTCAGAATGTGATGATACACTGACAGCCCTCCTGGCTCTTTGCTTTTTATGTCTCTTTGCAGAACTAGAGACTTTGGGAGCTTCATCATCAGAATTTAGCTTTCTAAGCCTTTTTATGGGCCTAGAGCTCCTAATTTCAACATCCTTCTGAGAAGAGACCTTCTCAGCTTCTACAACAACAGGTTCTGATATTGGAACCTGTTCCTCACTGTCTGACTCATCCCTCAGAACAATCCTCCTTCTCTTCTGTTGTGTTTGAGGTACAGTCTTTGTCCTCTTAGGTTTGGAAGATGAAGGCCTCACAGGATGTGCTGATGGTGAAGGTTGAGATGTCTGTGATGGTTTAAAATATGTCCTGATGGAGGGTTGAGTAGGTTAAGGTTGAGAAGTTTGAGGTGTAGGTGTGGTATTATTTGATGGTTGGTGAGGTGGCTAGGATGTGCTGGTGGGTTGAACATTAGGGTAAACAGATGTGTAGGTTTGAGGATCAACATTTACAAGAATCTGTTTTACAGACTGAGGTATCTGTAAGGGTCTAACCACTTTCTTCTTAATGTCAGCATTTAACAAATCATTAAAAGCCCTTTTTGCAAGCTTAAAAGGTGGAATTGAATCAGTGGTAGGTTGGGGTTCATCAGCACAACAAAAATTATATATAAGCTGACATAATCTAGCAAAGTATATGACATTCCTATCCTCTGTCATCCTATCCTCTATGAATCCTAGCACATCACTTGCAAAATCAAAGTGAGTTTGATGAATAAGAGCATACCCGATTTGCCGACTCATAATTGGAATAGCATCAAAGTTGGAGCACTTATTGGCGAATGCCTTAGTGATATAATCGAAGAAAAAGCTCCATTCCTTTCTGATATTTGCCCTTTTCAACTGTCCAAGCTTTCCCAAACTTTTCTCATAGCCCAAACTGGCCATGAGCTGCTGAAGAACAGGGTTCTCCACTGTTGAAAAGTACAGCCTTCGGGTAAGTGGAGAGCTTTACGAACTGCACCAGGAGTAACCACATGCTTAACATCATTGACTTCAAATACGATGCTTGGAGTACCAGTAGCACCACCATCATCAAAAATCCCAGTCCGCCAAAATGTCAGAACTTGTTGGCTTGAAATAGTTTGAGGTTGGGTCAAAGCATACCCAATCTCACTATTTGCTAAAAATCTTGCACAAAGTGCAAATCTGATGGAGCTTCAGCCTTGTTCAAGATTGCAGCATAGTTGTTTGGTAAAAACTTTGCTCCATCAATAATTAAATCCTTGGGTGCCATGAGAAATAAGTGAGAAATAAAATTGCCTGTAAGGTGTTTGATAAAATGTCTGTAAAGAAACCGCTAGTAAAAAGTGAGAGAGAATAAGAAAAGTGGGAGAGTAGAATAAAACTGAAAATAAAAGATTTAAAAGTCTTTTATCTCTTTTACTTAGACACCCCACGCGACAGCAGTTAAAAAGTAGTGGAACAGACCTTTACACCTGTCAAACATGCATCAGTTAAGGCAAAAATTAATGGGCACGGTAAATAAGCAATTATTACTTATTACATGCAGTTTTTTAAGGAGAAAAACCGTCCCACTAACCAAGTAATCCCATTAAATAAATGATTATTACTGCTTTATCTCTCATAAACAAATATTCAAAAAAAATATGACCGTTGATGTAATGACCAAAAATAAACCAAGTAAATAAATACTGCCACGTTAGCATCAGAATTTGATTATTATCAGAATTTAAAAGGTCATCAGAACTTGATTATTATCAGAATTTAACAGGTCATCAAAATATGAAACGACTCAGAGACAAAATCTTGCAATTAAGTAAAATTTCATTAATATATCAAATGAATACATTTCATGAAACTTAAATTACATGCATAAAATTACAAGATTGCCCTAGTCTAAAATCTCTACATCAACAGCCTTAGTCCTAGTCTAAAAGACTAACAAAGCTGACAGTGAAGTAAAACAGGAGGATTGCAATTAATCCTTCTTCTTCCTATCTTCAATAAAAAGAATAGCAAGACGAATGGTTCTCTCCTGCTGACGAAGAGAACGGAGATAAAGATTTCTTTGGACAGTCAACAAGTCATTTTATATGATTTTTGGAAATTGAATCCAGAGATTAGAAGGAATGTTGTTTATAGGATAACGAGTTGGAACTCCATTGTTCCAGATGGTCACCTTGTCTGAGCCATAGAAATAAAACCAACCAAACTGAGTCATTGTTTGAGAGAAAAAAAAATTAATTTGTACTGAAGGATTATTGATCAGTTATATAGACAAGGGAAGACCAAGGGATGCATGGAATGTGAAACAAAAAGAAGTAAAGCCTCGTCTCCCTAGACCGATGAGTAATAATGACAGCCATTGGAAGCTTAAAAAAGGAGTTAATGAGCACACAAAACAAGTAAAAATTACTGTGCATATACGAGTACCACTAACCCAAATTATGTTGACTATTTATATATCACCCAAACATAATCTGATTTTAAATATGACTGTTTCAGATTGAACCACAAATAAGTCAAGTAAAGAATCAGGATTTAATATCAGAACTTAGACTTATATCAGAACTTAACAGTCATCAGAATATGACTCTTTAACTCGAAAAGTGAATGCCTATTTCTGTAATTCTTCACACAAATACTGATTTGGTTTCTTCAGAACTTAATCATCAGAATTTCCATCATAACTTGTCCTCAGAATTTATGCAACTGACACTTAACCTGTTCATCTAAAATAACATTTATCACCACAGTAATTTTCATTATTCATATGGAGTGTATGTGTGTGCAGTAAGCTAAATATCAGATAAAGATTAAAGTCTGATTCACTTCAGTACATCTTCGAAATAAGGCATAACTAAGAACTTTGCTCAAAATCTGCCATTATTCTGAAGTCTACTATAGAATGAGTTCATGCATGAGTCCACCTCAACTGTTTTATGCTCATTTTATGCATCTTTTGAAATTCCATTTTACAGTGGCTTCTCAGTGTAAGTGAGTCACGACTGCTTATCAGAATTTATGCTACTATCAGAGTATTTTTCCAGTAATCATAGAGTGTGAAAAGTCACCAAGAAAATATTTATTTTGCTTTTCTAATGCATATAACTTAATACCAGCAATGCACTTGGGTCTTCCCTTCCACATTTTTACTCTGGATCTCAAAGGAGTACCTGATTTTTATTTCTTTTCTTTTTCTTTTGATAAGTGAGGCTTGTCAACACTTAGTACATTCACCAGATTTACTATCATCAGAACTTAACAGATAAGAAGCACTATTCTAGTTTTTGACTTAGTAATAAGATACACAAAGTAAACTTAACTAAGCTCAATATCAGAATTTGCTTGTGTTAAAAGATTTCCACATAAACAATTATTTCAAATATTAGATTTTTAGAATATTAAAGACTACTAGTTTAGCATCTAGCACAATTATCCTCATTGGATTGAATAGTCACAGAGACATGCATATCACTATTAGAGTTTAGAAATTCACATCAGACAACAATCAGCACTTAAGTAAATTTCAATTTAAGCACAGAATACAAAAAGATAGTAATATCTGTAAATACTAATCATAAAATCTGATGTATCAGAACATAAACTAAGCAGATTTAGAGAAGGAACCTGAAACCATTCCAAGTTTATTTACCAATCTTGTATAAGTAGCTTCACACAGTGGTTTTGTGAAGAAATCTGCTAGTTGTTGATCTGTTGGAACAAAATGCAATTCCACTGTACCTTCATCCACATGTTCCCTTATGAAGTGGTACCTAATGCTGATGTGCTTTGTCATTGAGTGTTGAACTGGATTACCTATCATAGCAATAGCACTTTGATTATCACAGTAAATAGGAATTTTAGAAAATTCTAACCCATAATCCAGTAACTGATTCTTCATCTAAAGAATTTGTTCACAACAGCTTCCTGCAGCAATGTATTCTACTTCTACAGTTGATGTGGAAATTGACTTCTGTTTCTTGCTAAACCAAGAAACTAATCTGCCTCCAAGAAATTGGCAGCTTCCACTTGTACTTTTCCTGTCAATTTTACATCTTGCAAAATCTGCATCTGAGTAACCTATTAGCTTAAAGTCTGATTCTCTAGGATACCATAATCCCAGATCAGCTGTACCCTTAAGGTACTTGAAAATTCTTTTCACAGCTGTTAAGTGAGGTTCTCTTGGATCTGCTTGAAATCTTACACAAAGACAGGTAGCATACATGATATCAGGTCTACTAGCAGTTAGATAGAGTAGTGAGCCAATCATACCTCTGTAATCAGTAATATCTACTGATGTACTAGTATCCTTATCTAGTTTTCTTGCAATGGCCATGGGAGTGGATGCACTTGAATAATCTTGCATTCCAAATTTCTTCAGCAAATTTCTGGTGTACTAGGATTGACAAATAAAAGTGCCTTCTTCATTCTACTTGACTTGAAGGCCCAGAAAATAGCTAAGTTACCCCATCATACTCATTTGATATCTTGACTGCATCAGTTTGGAAAACTTCTTGCAAAGTTTGTCATTTGTAGAACCAAAAATGATATCATCAACATATATCTGCACCAAAAGTAAGTCATTTCCATGGTTGAGATAAAACAATGTTTTGTCAATAGTCCCTCTGTTAAATCCACTTTCCAGAAGAAATTGGGCTAGTGTCTCATATCATGCTCTTGGAGCTTGCTTAAGGCCATAAAGTGCTTTGTCTAGTCTGTAGACATGATTAGGAAATTTTGAATCTACAAAACCTGAAGGTTGTTCAACATATACTTCCTCTTCCAATCTCCATTGAGAAAAGCACTTTTCACATCCATTTAAAAGAATGTAAACTTTTTGTGAGCAGCATAAGCCAAAAATATCCTTATGGCTTCCAATCTAGCAACTGGTGCAAATGTTTCATCATAATCAATTCCCTCCTGTTGAGAATATCCTTTTGCAAACAGCCTTGCTTTATTCCTTGTAATTATGCCATCACTATCAGTTTTGTTTCTGAACACCCACTTTGTATCAACAACAGATCTGTTCTTTGGTCTTGGTACTAGGGTCCAGACTTTGTTTCTTTCAAATTCATTTAACTCTTCCTGCATTGCTTGCACCCAATCAGCATCTTGAAGAGCTTCTTCCACTTTCTTCGGTTCAGTCTGAGAGAGAAAAGAGTGATAAAGACATTCATTTGATGTAGCTGTTCTAGTTTTGACACCTGCATCAGGATTTCCAATAATTAAGTCAGGTGTATGTGCTTTAGTCCACTTCCTTGCAGATGGAAGATTTTCTTTAGAACTGGATGCTCCCCCATGATCCATGCTGTCTTCATCAACATTTTCTGATGCTCCCCCTAAAATTATGCTCTCTGAGTTGGATCCTTCAGAATTTGAGTTTCCAGAAATATCAGTACTTGAGTTTCCAGAATTATCAGAACTTGGCCCATCAGAACTTGATGAATCAGAACTTGAAGAACCTGTTGTAGGTTCTGATGCTTCTTGAAATATGGTTGTATCTTCAGTATGCTCCCCCTATACAAGTGCATCTCCCTTTGACGTAGTCACCACAGTTTCAATAACATCACAGTTTAATTCATCAGAGTTTGCAGTATCAGGATTTAGACTGTCAGGATTTAAAACTTCATTCTCAAATCTCAGCTGATCATGATCATTGAAATCTTCAAGTCCTGTAATCTTCTTATCATCAAAAGAGACATTGATAGATTCCATGACAACCCTTGTTCTTAAATTGTAGACTCTGAAGGCTTTTGTGGAAAGTGGATATCCAACAAAAATTCCTTCATCAGCTTTTAGATCAAATTTGGATAGTTGTTCAGGATGAGTCTTAAGAATAAAACATTTGCATCCAAATACATGAAAATACTTCAGATTTGGCTTCGTTTTCTTCACCATCTCATATAGTGTTTTTCCATGCTTGTTAATGAGTGTTGCATTCTGAGTAAAACAAGCAGTCTGCACAGCTTCAGCCCAAAAGTAGGTTGGCAACTTTGCTTCATCAAGCATAGTTCGTGCAGCTTCAATAAGAGTTCTATTCTTTCTTTCAATAACTCCATTTTGTTGTGGAGTTCCAGGAGCAGAAAATTCCTGCTTTATTCCATGGTCTTTCTAGAACTCTTCCATGATCAAATTCTTGAACTCAGTGCCATTATCACTTCTTATGATCTTCACAGAATCTTTGACCAATTTATCCAATTGCTTAACATGATCAATCAAAATAGATGCAGTTTCACTTTTTGTGTGCAAGAAATACACCCATGTGTATCTGGTGAACTCATCCGCTATGACCATAGCATATTTCTTCTTTGCAATAGACATGACATTCACTGGACCAAATAGATCAACATGTAGTAGGTGATAAGGCTCAAGAATTGATGATTCAGTCTTGCTCTTGAAAGAAGATTTTCTTTGTTTTGCCTTCTGACATGAATCACAAAGGCCATAAGGAGCAAATACTGATTTTGGCAGTCCTCTCACAAGATCTTTCTTGACTAGTTCATTTATATTGTTGAAATTTAAATGAGAGAGTTTCTTGTGCCAATTCCAGCTTTCTTTAATTGATGCTCTACTTAACAGACAGATTGCAGAACCATCAATACTTGTTGAAATCTTGGCTTCATAAATGTTACCATGCATGTATCCTTTCAGAACAACTTTGTCTGTAGATTTGCTTACAACTTCACAGTGTTCTTCAAAGAAATCCACATGATAACCTCTGTCACAGATTTGACTAACACTCAGCAGATTGTGTTTAAGTCCTGAGACCAGAGCTACTTTTTCAATGACGACATTCCCCAGATTGATATTGCCATATCCCAAGGTTTTTCCCATGTTGCCATCTCCATAAGAAACACTTGGGCCAGCTTTCTCCACAAAGTCTGATAGCAGGGTTTTATTTCCAGTCATATGTCCTGAATATTTACTGTCCAGAACTAGGATGTTTTTCCTGTTGCTCTGCAATCACAAAGACCACTAATGATTAGTTTTAAGGACCCAGATTTGTTTGGATCCTTTGGCCTTATTAAGTTTATTAACATTTGCAGCGGATTTAGCATCAGAGTTTATGTTAACATTTTTCTTATCAGCATTTACACTATCAGACTTTGTATCAGAACTTACACTAGAAGGAACAATGCTAACTTTCTTTAAAGAAGGTTTTAATTGATAATAATCATAGTACAAACTATGATATTCCTTACAAGTATAAATGGAATGCCATAAACTTCCACAATGAAAACAAGGATTTTGTGGCCTATATCTAACAGACAGACTCTTAACTCCTGACTTTGAAGGTAGGGAGTTTATGTTCTTATTTTTCCTGCAAAAAGAAGCTAGATGGTTAGAATTTCCACAGTTATGACATGTTTTTCTAGGAGGATTAGGAACAGGCTTATAATTATTACTTTTATTCACACCTTCATTTCCATTCCTATTTTTCCTAGGTGGATTTACCTTGTTTACAATCTTAACATCTTTCAGCTTATGCTTAAGCTGCTTCTTTGTCATTAAGCCTATGTTAACTTCAGTTGGCTTATCCTGTTTTGGTTTGTCAGAAGTTAATTTCTCTTTAACTTCTAATTTATCAATATCAGACTTTACAGCTACAAACTTAACAGGATTTACCTTAGGCTTTTGTTTAACAACTATAGGCTCAACCTCTACAGTTCCCTTATCATTCTTATCATCTCCATAACCTCAGGCACAACCAGGTTGTGAATATCAATCTCAGCACTTGTGCCTGGGTTTTCAGTATGTACTGGTTCATTTACAGGAGACACAGGAAGAGTAGGTGTTCTATCTTGAGTAGGTTCTGGTTGTGCTGAAGGAAGAAAATCAACAACAATTGGTTCTGTTGGGATCAGAGATTCCTGACCCCCTTCCTTAGCTCCTTCTGCCAGAGTTTCTTTAGAATGTGATGATACACTGACAGGCCTCCCGGCTCTTTGCTTTTTATGTCTCTTTGAAGGTGGAGAGACATTGGGAGTTTCATCAGAATATATCCTTCTAAGCCTTTTCAGAAGCTTAGAACCCCCAATTCCAGTATCCTTCTGAGAAGAGACCTTCTCAGCTTCTTCAACAACAGGTTCTGATACTGGAACCTGTTCCTCACTTTTGACTCATCTCTTAAAACAATCATCCTTCTCTTCTGTTGTGTCAGAGGTACAGTCTTTGTCCTCTTTGGCTTTAAAGATGAAGGCCTCACGGGATGTGCTGATGATGAAGGTTGAGATGCCTGTGAAGGTTGGAAATATGTTCTGATTGAGGGTTGAGTATGTTGAGGTTGAGAAGTTTGAGGTGTAAGTGTGGTATATTCTAATGGTTGTTGTGGTGGCTGGGATGTGCTGGTGGGTTGAACATGAGGGTAAACAGATCTGTAGGTGTGAGGATCCGCATTTACCAGGATCTGTTTTACAGACTGAGGTATCTGTAAGGGTCTAACCACTTTCTTCTTAAGGTCAGCATTTACCAAGTCATTAAAAGCCCGTTTTACAAGCTTAAAGGGTGGAATTAAATCAGTGGTAGGTTGGGGTTCATCAACACAACAGAAATTATATATAAGCTGACAGAATCTAGCAAAGTACACTACATTCCTATCTTCTGTCATCCTATCCCCTATGAAACCTAGCACAACACTTGCAAAATCAAAGTGAGTTTGGTGAATAAGAGCATACCCGATGTGCTGACTCGTAATTGGGATGGCATCAAAGTTGGAACACTTATTGGCGAATGCCTTAGTGATACAATCAAAGAAAAAGCTCCATTCCTTCCTGATATTTGCCCTTTTCAACTGTCCAAGCTTTCCCAAACTCTTCTCATAACCCAAATTGGCCATGAGCTGCTGTATAACAGGTTCCTCCACTGTTGAAAAAGTACAGCCTTCTGGTAAGTGGAGATCTTTACGAATTGCTCCAGGAGTTACCACATGCTCAACATCATTCACTTCAAAAATGATGCTTGGAGTACCAGTAGCACCACCATTATCAAAATGCCCAGTCAGCCAGAACGTCAAAACTTGTTGGCTTGAAATGGCTTGAGGCTGGGTCAAAGTATACCCAATCTCACTATGTGCTAGAAAATCTTGCACAAAGTGCAAATCAGATGGAGTTTCAGCCTTGTTCAAGATTGCAGCATAGTTGTTAGGTACAAACTTGGCTCCATCTACAATCAAATCCTTGGGTGCCATGAGAAATAAGTGAGAAATTAGGTTGCCTGTAAGGTGTTTGATAAAATGTCTATATGATAAATCGTCAGTAGATGTGAGAGAGAATAAAAGTAAAAAGAGAGAGATAAAGTATGAAAGTGAATAAAATATTGTACAATATTTTCTCTCTTTTACTTATACACGGTAAAAAAAATAGCCGTTGAGACACCTGTCAGACATGCAGTAAGAAAAGATAATTAATGGGAACGGGTATTCAGTAATCATTACTTATCACATTCAATTTTTCAAGGAAAAAAACCGTTCCACTTACCAAGTAATCCCATTAATCAAGGACGTTCAGTTTTATTTTAAATTTAAAAAAAACTGTTCCCACTTAATAAATGATTATTACTGCTTTACCAATATTCTGTAAAAATATGACCAATGAGAGAATAATCAAAAATAAACCAAGTAAACAAATACTGCCACGTCAGAATCAGAACTTGATTTGTATCAGAGCTAAAAAGGTCATCAGAATATGGTTAGTATCAGGATTTAAAAATTCATCAGAATATGAAACGACTCAGAGATAAAATCTTGCAAAAAGATAAAATTTCATTAATATATCAAGCAAATACATTCGATGAAATTTAGCAATTACATGAAAAAGTTGCAAGACAGTCCTAAGCTACGATTCCTAACATCAACAGCTTTAGTCCTAGTCTAAGAAGATCCTATCGACTAGTTCCTGTTGTTGGAGACGAAAAGCACTACAAGACGGATGATCCATTCTTGCTGACAGAGAGCTTATCTCCTTTCTTCTTCCAATCTATCAAGATGGAGATGATACTCCATTGATAAAAATAAGAGTTCGGCGTGAACCTCTTGTGGAACCGAATCCCAGAGTTCATCAGAAATGGCAGTGATATGCCACTCCTGCTGCTAGTCAGCACAACTCAACTCAATAGTGAAAGTTTCATAGTTCAAGTACATGTTGAAATGAACCATTTTTGGTGATATGAATAAAAAGAGAGTGAGTTTGTGAGAAAGTGAAGGATGTTTTGATTGGAATGAATCATTGGTTTAAATAACCAATAGAATACCAAGAGACGCAAGGAATATTAAATAGTTATAGGTAAAAGTAATGATACCTCATCTCCCTAGACTGATGAGTGATAATGACAGCCATTGGAAGCTTAAAACAGGAGTTAATGAGCACACGAAACCAGTAAAAATTACTATCCATTTACGAGTATCACTAACCCAAATTATGTTGACTGTTAATATCTCACCCAAACATATTCTGATTTTAAATATGACTGTTTCAGATTTTAACCACAAATGAGTCAAGTAAAGAATCAGGATTTAATATCAGAACTTAGACATATATCAGAACTTAACAGTCATCAGAACATGATTCCTTAACTCGAAAGGTGAATGCCTATTTCTGTAATTCTTCACACAAATTCTGATTTCGTTTCTTCAGAACTTAATCATCAGAACTTCCATCATAACTTGTCCTCAGAATTTATGCAACTGACACTTAACCTGATCATCTAAAACAACATTTATCACCACAGTAATTTTCATCATTCATATGGAGTGTATGTGTGCAGTAAGCCAAATATTAGATAAAGATTAAAGTCTGATTCACTTCAGTACATCTTAGAAATAAGGCATAACTAAGAACTTTGCTCAAAATCTGTTAGTGGTCTGAACTCTACTTTTAAAATGAGTTCATGCATGAGTCCACCTCAACTGTTTTGTGCTCATTTTATGCATCTTTTGAAATTCCTTTTTACAGGGGCTTCTCAGTGTAAGTGAGTCACGACTGCTTATCAGAATTTATGCTATTATCAGAGTATTTCTCCAGTAATCATAGAGTGTGAAAAGTCACCAAGAAAATTTTATTTTGCTTTTCCAATGCATATTACTTAAAACCGGCAATGCACTTGGGTCTTCCCTTCTACATGTTCACTCTAGATCTCAAAGGAGTACCTGATTTTTATTTCTTTTTCTTTTCCTTTTTCTTTTGATAAGTGAGGTTTATCAGCACTTAGTACATCCATCAGATTTACTAACATCAGAACTTAACAGATAAGAAGCACTATTCTAGTTTTTGACTTAGTAATAAGATACACAAAGTAAACTTAACTAAGCTCAATATCAGAGTTTGCTTGTGTTTAAAAGATTTCCACATAAACAATTACTTCAAACATGGGACTTAGTATATTAAAGACTACTAGGTTAGCATCTACCACAGTTATCCTCATTGGATTGAATAGTCACAGAAACATTCATATCACTATCAGAGTGTAGAAATTCATATCAGACAACAATCAGCACTTAAGCAATTTTCAGATTAAGCACAGAATACACAAAGATAGTAATATCTGTAAATACTGATCATAAAGTCTGATGTATCAGAACATAAACTAAGCAGATTTAGAGAAAGAACCTGAAACCATTCCAAGTTCATTTACCAATCTGGTAAAAGTAGCTTCATACAGTGGTTTTGTGAAGATATCTGCTAGTTGTTGATCTGTTGGAACAAAGTGCAATTCCACTGTACCTTCATCCACATGTTCCCTACTGAAATGGTACCTAATGCTGATGTGCTTTGTCATTGAATGTTGAACTGGATTACCTGTCATAGCAATAGCACTTTGATTATCACAATAAATAGGGATTTTAAAGTATGTTAACCCATAATCCAGTAACTGATTCTTCATCCAAAGAATCTGTGCACAACAGCTTCTTGCAGCAATGTACTCTGCTTCTGCAGTTGATGTGGAAATTGACTTTTTTTCTTGCTAAACCAAGAAACTAATTTGCCTCCAAGAAATTGGCAGCTTCCACTTGTGCTTTTCCTGTCAATTTTGCATCCTGCAAAATCTGCATCTAAGTAACCTATTAGCTTAAAGTCTGATTCTCTAGGATACCACAATCCCAGATCAGCTGTACCCTTAAGGTACTTGAAAATTCTTTTCACAGCTGTTAAGTGAGATTCTCTTGGATCTGCTTGAAATCTCGCACTAAGACAGGTAGCATACATGATATCAGGTCTACTTGCAGTTTCATAGAGTAATAAGCCAATCATACCTCTGTAATCAGTAATATCTACTGATGTACCAGTATCCTTATCCAATTTTGTTGCAGTTTCCATGGGAATGGATGCACTTGAACAATCTTGCATTCCAAATTTCTTCAGCAAATTTCTGGTGTACTTGGATTGACAAATAAAAGTGCCTTTGTAACACCCCCAGATCCGGGGTCGGGGATCCGGGTCGTCACGGTCTTTCTTTCCACAATATCACTTCACTTAATTAATAATAATAACCTTAAGCTGTGACCCCACACTAACACACACCACAACCCGTTATAGTCTCAGAGATGAAATTGAAATAAGTACAAGTCTTTGAATCCACAATTTAAAATTATTACAACCCAAAATGATTACTTGATAGATTTACAGTTAATTGCCATTATCTGCCACAAGTTATAATTATACATAATTGATTCTCAAAAATAGAATGCCTGATCTACCAATAGATCTACCTCTGCAGCTATAGCAGCCACAACATCATCGGGAAGACGCGGGATGCTTCCCACGCGCTTGCGCTGGGTCTGCTGGAGTCTGGCCATCTCTCCTAACTGTTGTTGTGTGATGAAGACATAAAGCAAGAGTGAGCCTTACAGCTCGCAAGATAATATATAGTGATAACAATAATATAAGTATCTAAATGGATACTTACTAGAATCATTTATCGCGTGTAAGATAATTACTAGTATATACTTACTAGTATATGAGCCTTCTCATAGTACTCATGAAAGTCTTGGTCAAAAGAAATGAACCAAGTTGATATCTTAATGCGATGAAGTCGCAAAATATTCAGTATATATACATATATACTTTTCAAAATATTGGAAGTCCTCTTCCATGCATAATATACACAAAGTTCCAGTGTATAACTGTATAAAAATATCGTTGCAAGGTGATCTAATATATCTAACCTTGTCTCAACGTTTTTCTGAAAATCTTTGTCATTCATAAGACAATTATTAACTAGATATAAGTTTAAAAGATGAGGTTACCAAATACCCCAATATACTTATATCTTTCCCAATACTACTTGAACTACCACCGTTCAAGTTATAACCAGTTCAAAAGTTCATCACATAGATGAGACTACAAGACAAGAATTGAATAGATTCAATCTTTGAAATATTATTGAATGAAAAAGTTATGAGATACTTTATTTAGTCCCGATATATATATATATCCACATATATATATCTCTAAAACATTTCCTGGAACCTCTGTTATGTGAAGTATGAACAGAGTTCGAAACATCCAATGAATTTTGGAAAGGAAAAGAATTTTGGCATAAACCCGATATCTTGCTGATCAGGCAAAGATACCAATAAGTAACCTTTTCTACTAGTAGATGGACGAATTCCCCACTGGTCATCACCCTGGTCATAATTAAGACCTATGCTGGACTGCCACTCAGCCACTTATGCATTTGATGGACTCCCACTGAGCCACTTACACAATAATAGACCGTACCTCGGCCTGTCGCTTATGCCGACTCAATGAGAGGGGCTTACTTCCCGAACGTTGGGCAAGTAATCAATTCATTTACCAAATCTGCAACCTTGTTGCGAATATAAAATACACCACAGAGCCGGATTCCCCAGGTTTTGAGCGAGTATTTAAATCCCCTTAAAAAGGAAGATCTTAAATATAAAAATGAGTTTTGGGATCCACTCTGACTTTTAAAAATCATTTTGAAGACTCGAAAACACTTTAAAGAGTGTTTGGAGTAAGGCTGATTTAATGAAGTAAATCAGTCCCCAGAATTTTTAGAAAATGACTGAATATTATTAATTAAATAATATTCCCATAAAGAATAATCTTTATAAAAATAATTGAAGTAGAAGTATTAAAACTTATACTTGAAATAAACATTAAATAACCAAAGATATACTTATATGAAAGTATTATCTTTATTTGAATAATCGAAAATAAGTTTGATTATTGACATCTTATTCTTTAATAAAATAAAGAATATATTTCAGCAAATAATCGGAGTCATAGATCCTCAAATGAATATTCAAATAATATTCAATAAATAAAATAAGCTGAGTCATAATACCTCGAATGAATATTATAAATAATATTCATTAAATAAAATAAAGGAGTCATACATCCTCAAATGAATACTCAAATAATATTCAATAAATAATATAAAGGAGTCATAAGCCCTCGAATGAATATTCATATAATATTCAATAAATAATAAAAGGAGTCATACGCCTTCGAATAATATTCAAATAATATTCAATAAATACTATAAAAGAGTCATAAGCCCTCGAATGAATATTCAAATAATATTCAGATAAATAAATAAAAGGAGTCATACGCCTTCGAATAATATTCAAAATAATATTCATTAATAAAGTAAAAGGAGTCATAAGTCCTCGAATGAATATTCAAAATAATATTCATTTAATATAAAGGAGTCATACGCCTTCGAATAATATTCGAAATAATATTCAATAATAAAATAAAGTTAAAGTAATCGAATAAACCTTATTCGATTAATAGTTTTGAAAACTATGACCATATATATATATAAGTATATATATATATATATCCATATATACAAAATCTACTCGGGATCCTCGACTCCCGGTTTTAGAAAATATTTCCACCTTTGGGTCCCTATACTAAGGGTATACGCAAATACCGCTTATCTCTAGCATAGGTATTATGCAACGAATAAGCATTTGAACCAACAGATATATAAATCAAGAATACGAAACATGCATGCATATATATACCATATCAGCATGCTTCAATATATCGCAACATTTGCTAATTAACCAACATGCATCTATCGCAAGATAATGCATATACATATATTCATCACAACAACAGTATAACGGGTAGAAAACTTGCCTGAGCGACTTGGGGGGTGAGAAAGGCTCGGGACGAGTCTGATAACCTATAAACAACAAGTAAGTTGGAATTAAACCAAAATCACTTGTAAATCTATACGTTAGCTAACTTAGACTCTAACGCTTGTTTTGCGCTCACTGATTTGCTTAAGTCACTCGGGTGCCCTCGGCTCCACCATTTTTAATAATTTAACCTTTACGAGTTTTAAAGCGATTCCTTCGCGAGTGTCTTACCAACTGTCTAACACACTTACCATAAATGTTTCACACATTAATTAACCCTTTTTGGTCTTTAACCTACATTCCAAAGTAAGGCGAGGGAAAAAGTTTCGTTCGCGAAACGCCGTTACTTGAAACGGTCGTTTCTCCTAAACCGTAAATCGGAATCGAACGAACTACATATCAAAACGAAGCTCGTAACATGAGCTATCTAAACATGGAAGTGGTCACAATCTAGCAGGGGGTTCTCGGGTCCTAATGCTATGCACAAAAACAGTCCAAAGAAAATCGGACGTTACGACGGCTATGTTTACGTGATTTCCAAATTTTAACCCATTCACAAACAACCCAAATCAACCTCAAATCCAACATACAACCATCCTCCATCCTTATCACATCATAACAACCCCAACCAATTCAATTTAACCATTCATACTTATGCTTAAACTTTACTTTAATCATTCTTAAGTTCTTTTAAATCAAAACCACAATAATTACCATTCCATTTCACTACCATACCAAATCTCAAACTCTAAATCATAACAACAAGCTACAATAACATCCTACTCATCAAAATCACTTTATAATATATATGAACCTAGGGTTTGGAAATGGTATACCTTCCTTGAAGTGGTGGGTGGAGCTAGGAAGCCTTAAGAAGCTTGGAGAAGTTTTAAGAATGCTTGGATCTTCAAGAAAACCAAGAAAAGTTCAAGTTAAAAACTTGAAAACACTATTCATTGTCTTCTTCTTTGATTAAATGAAGAAGATTGAGAAGGAATTAATGGCTTAAACTCATGATATAGTCCTAACTAAGCATGAAGATGATTAGGGAATTATCTTACCAATTTAGGAAGCTTGGATCTTGGATTTTGAATTTCTCTTGCCTTTTGAATAGTGAAAAGCCGTGGGCAATGAAGAACAAGCCTTGGTTGCTTTTGATTTTTTGATGAAAATGATTTTACTTGGCTTGGTTGATTGGTTTTTGTGCTTGCTTTAGTCAATTACCTTCTTGCCCTTGGATTTGTGTGGTTACAAAGCCACCACACCTCCTTCCTTCCCATGTCATGCTTATGTCATCCTCATGATGTCATCCTCCCTTCCTTGTCCTCTTTCTATTGGTTGGATGACATCTTTCCCCCTAATCCCTTTGCTTAACTTCCTAATCGTTTGCCTAATGACCGCTGATCTGTTATACGGTTCGCTTAACTTTCGTTCTTGTTTATCGTTTGAGGGATCATACCCGGGATCTTATTACTTAGGTTCCCTTAACCTTTCTCAATATATTATATTCCTTTTATGATCCTCTCCTATAATCCTTTAATTTCAATCCTTTTTATCCTGTTACCTTATACTCAATTCTCTCCGTATCTTGTGGATTTCCGGGAAAAATCAAAGTGTTCGGAATTGGATTCTGACGATCTTTACATACACTTATATACTTCATAGAGTACTAATAATATCCCATAAGATCAATAACAGAACCCCTACATAGCGTGGCATGAAAAGTTTTCTCGTTCAGCAAAAAAACACTATTCATAAGGGTTTCAAAATTTCTCAAAAATTGGGGTTATTACAGTCTCCCCTCCTTAAAAGGATTCCGTCCCGGAATCAGATAGAATTCAAATGGGGATACTTTCTTAGCATTACACTTTCTAACTCTCGAGTCAATTTTCCCACATTGTGGTTCTACCATCAAACTCTGACTAGTTTGATAACCCTTCTCCTAAGCATTTGTCCCTTTTCACTCTATAACCCTTCCTGGTTGCTCCATATAGGTTACGTCGGGTTGCATATCTATGCGCTCATATGCCTCTATTCATCTGGCATCTAAATTACACTTCCTTAACATTGATACGTGAAACACGTTACGAACTTGCTACAGGTTCTGGGTTAAGGCTAGCTCATATGCTAACTTCCCAAACGTCTTAATATATCCAAGGGTCCAACAAATTGTAGACTTAGCTTTCCTTTCTTTCCGAACCTCATCAATCCTTTCCAAGGGATACCTATAACATTACTAGGTCCCCTATTTCATACTCTTTATCCTTTCGTGTCAAATCAACATACTTATCATGTCCATCTTGGGCTACTACCAGCCGTCCTCTGATTAGATCTATCATATCCTTGGTCCTTTGGACTACTGCGGGTCCGAGCATCTTGCGCTCTACAACTTCATCCTAACATAAGGGAGATCGACATTATCTTCCCTCAAGGATCTCATAAGGCGACATCTCGATAATGACATATGATCTATTGTCGTAAGATAACTCAATCCGAATTAAGTGATCATCCCAAATTCTTTCAAGTCTATTGCACAGACTCTCATCATAGCTTCCAATCATTAGAGCTCTTGCTTCTCAATACCCATTCTTTTCCAGTTCGTAATCGCTATCACCTTCCGTTCCTAATATTATACTGGTCATACTTTTGCTCGCTAGCGTTCTATAACCCTTTTTAATAACCACGTCAACCTTAGTATCACGAATGTGTTTCCATTCCGCATACTACCACTACTTTATTACTCCTTTTTCAGTTGTTTCTATTTTCCAAAATTTGATCAATCAAATAGAAGTAAAGGAATTTGTTGAGAGATCACTATGATCATGAACACTTGTTATATTGCATAGTTAGTACAGAAGGTGGCCAGCCTTTAGTACTTGACAAGCAATTAAACAACATGTGGTATCCTACTAGGCTTCTATCACAAAGATAGATAGTCATTCGGCAATACCTCCCCTTCTGGAAGGGTTGTTCTTCTCAGCTTACATGAAATGAAAAGAAGAGAAAAGAACGAACTGAAGAGAATTGTATATATGAAAAAAAGAAATATACTGCCACAAAATATCTGGCTTGGAACCTACCTCTGAACTATAAAGGTTTGTCATAGGAGAACAAAACATATACGTATTTATATCAACATCAAGTATTATAGCATCGCATTTCACGTGCCTAAATATTTTCGCTATCCCGTCCATCATTCTATGGACCCATGCCCTTCCTCGAGCTTATACACAATTACCTTTGAAACTCCCTCGATGTCGAAAATCGAACCTGGGATCTCATTCTAGACATCATCGTTACTAGAATTCTATGCTTGCACCGCAACCTTCCTCGTATAATAATACGACTCTCTATTGATAAGAAAGAATAATTATTCACTAGGTAGATACTCTACTTAATTAGTCTATCAATGATAACTTATACACTACCACGACCCGATTAGTGGTACTCAATCTCAACACCCATTCCAATACGACTCTCACGGTTGTAATCAGCTCATTACTCGCAGAATCATTGCTGCCTTACTATGGTCCACCACTGACCCACTGTAGTCATTCATTTTCCATGAAGTCTTAATAGCTAACCATACGGAGTCTATCCATGTCGTATCAAATCCTTCTAAGGAGGTAACATAATCACCATTCCTGATTCATGAAGAACACTCCTGATCCTGACATACATACATGACATGAAGCATATAAAATTGCAGAAGAGTTTCAATCAAAGCACCGATAGCAGGTTAATACCATTCTTAATCATATGCCTTCAATAGAAGACTTAACTCAAAGGTTTGTTTGGTCCTTTTTGAAACATGGTCCTGGCTTATCTCAAGATAGGACCTTCTAAGATAGATAGCCCGTTCATGGCGATTACGCGAATTAAACCTTTACCAACTACTATTACGGTCGGGTATTGCACAGTCATCAGAAGGAATGTCAATCTTCCAAACCATAATACAACCTTCACAGCTTTAACCATCATCACTGTATTCCTCTTGCACGAGCGCCTATAATTATCCTCTTACCTTTAAAGTGTCGGCCACCTCTTTGGCCTTTCCTGATAGTAAAATTTCCTTACAGTCAATGTCATTTTAACCACCTCCAAATAAATTATCTACCTTATTTCAATCACAGCTTATGTGAAAATACTTTTCTTTAATATCTGATGAGTAAAAAAAAAATTCCATTTTTCCATAAGTTATCCCCTCAGTCTTTAGAGGTTAATCACTGTCATGACTGACTCTCAATCATAATTAGAACATCTTTTATCTTAAGTCCTAATTGCCCTGAACAATTTCGACCATTACTGGTTCGATCCATACTTTCTCGTGGTTTAACACGTGCCCCACTTGGCAACATTATAATTACGTCATATTTCCTTTATCAACATTTTTATTCTTGAGAATTTTGAATATTACCTTTCTCCTTGTAAAACCTCTAAGGTTATCCTTCAATCGTTCCTCCTGTATTCCCTAGATACAGGGCATATCAAAATACCATTCACTATTACTAGAACCATTGTCTATATACTTCTGAAAAATTTCTCCACTGATCCTTAAAGGTTATTATTACCTTAATCCTTTCCAATTCATACTGTCAAAACTCATACTATCCCTATTAAGGGTGAAATGCCAACCTTTATGCATTCCCCTAGGATTTGTTTTAAGTTACCGATGTTCTATTCTTAATTCCACCTTTAAAAAGGTACATGCATCCTTCCATGGATAAATCAAGTCATATATCCCTGATAAGGGTGTCTTATTCAATCATTCCCACCTCGATAGTCTATACCTAACTTCATAATAGCATCCTTATTCAAATTGAGGTCAATCCATATGGCCTCCAAAAGATAACAATGGTCATCCACTTTTCTTTCTTGATTTGGTAATGATAACATGGATGTTCTGGAAGATATTGGTCATGTTCAACGTGAACTTCTTCTTAATAATTCCTTATTTACTTTTGTTGTTTATCTCAACAGTCATCTCAATATTGGGATATCTTTCATATCTGGCGTCTCCCTTTCTGGGTATCATGCCACCGGTCTTACACTTTACCTTCTTGAAGGTCACTTCCTTCACCCAATTTTCTTAATTTCTTACTTTCTTGTCTCCTCAGTCTATTCGCGTCTCATTATTTATCCTTCGAATTATCTCAAGGTTTCCTCGAATCTTCCCAACTTACAGGGGATAAAATATATGTATCTCTTATACCTTCAACCATCAATTTAACTCATGGTGAATCACTCTCATCCGGACGATTACCTACTTTTCTATTTCTATTTCTACGAGTCTTTAGGGTTTCCTCATACCCAACTCCCTTATCATTCCTCAAACTCTCTTGCCTTTATATTCCTTTCTCTTATCGTTATTTCATGAACCAACACAACATAAGCATTGATTTCAAACATCCCGTTATTCTGGATTCGTGTCTTCAGAACGAATCTTGATAACTTTTACAACTTAGATTCATAATTCATCATACTCGTCTGCCTTTGTTCTGGCTCTTAAGCTTTTACACTATCTCCATAACCTTGGGAAGTACTTTCCTGAAAACAATTGACTGAACTTAAATCAGTTTATTATAATCTCTTGCTCCGTGCCTTCCTTGGCCTTTCACCAGCGGGTGGTCTCTCTCTTAGGAGGGTAAGTGACAAAACAGTCTTTTGTGGTTCGTCAATCATTTAGAATCTCAAATAATTCATCTATTTCCTTTAGCCAGGCTCTTGCCTCGACTGGGTCAGCTTGTTCCTTGGAACTCTGAGAGCTTAGCGACTTAAAGGTCATGAAAGAATTTCCCACCGCACTGTCTCCTCGGGGTGGTGGTTGGGGATAATAGTCTAAGTTCTCTTTAGACAGGTCCATGAATTGCCGTATAGGGGTACCATCTCGGGTCTCCTGTCCTTACTCGACTTTTGTTTCCTCAGTCTAAATATTTCTTCCTACTCCCCATAATTGGGGTCATCTTACATCATTTAAATCCTCATTTTCCACTTCATCATGTTATGGGTTCCTTTTGTCTTGGTGGCAACCTCTCTGACTATCACGTTCAGGGTTTGCTCTAACTCTTATTCCTCAAACTAGCTTTCATCTAAGATTTCATCTTTAAGCTCTTAAACCTTTGGAACCCAAATTCTATAGGAATACCTCATTATTCCCTTATCATCTCTCTCGGTATTAATCTCATACCTATTTGTTGGCTCTCTGCCTTCATTCATCACTTTTACTGGCACAATATGTTCTTTTCCAATACTTCGGGCTGTATTGCTATCTCAAACAGCTTTTCGGTACCGGCTCCGGTTACCTTCACTACTATTTCCATTTTCTCAAAATCTCTTATAAACTCTCCAAAAGACATTATCATCTTGAGTCTCTCCTTTTTACTAAGGGCATCAGCCACCATATTGGCTTTCCCCGAATGATAAAGAATCTCCCAATCATAATTCTTGATTAGCTCTAACCGCCTCCTCTGGCGTATGTTGAGCTCTTTCTACGTAAGAATGTACTAGAGCTCCTATGGTTTGTGAATCTCACACTTCTATCCATACAAGTAGTGCCTCCAATCTTTAGGGCAAAACTATTGCCACGAGCCCAAGCTCATGGGTGGGGATATCGAATTTTAAATTCCCTTAATTGTCTTGACGCAGACGCGATTATCTTGCTGTGCTATATAAGAAGCACCCTAATTCCTTATGCGAAGCGTCACTTACAAATCACAAAATCTCCTTTTCCATCCGGCAACGCCAGCATAGGGGCCATCACCAACCTCTGCTTCAGTTCTTGAAAGCTGTTCTCGCATTTCTCTGTCCATTCGAACTTCTCAGTCTTACGAGTAAGCCGCGTTAAAGGGGCTACTATCTTTACAAACTTGAACGAACCTCCGGTAGTGACCGACCAATCCTACCTCTGGTAGTCGACCTAACCATGGTCATCAATTCATCAGTGGTCCTTTATCCAATCTTGTCAGGATCCTCCTTGGGATCCTCCTCAACAACTATCCCTTCTAGGACAATCTCCTCAACCGCTACATCTTCAATATCAGCATCATCCGGTCCTACATTAGGACGCTCTATTGGATCCACAATCTGATCTCCGGTTAGTAATAAAACATCATCGCGCTGTTGCTCCTCAACCTCAGGGTTCGGAGTCCCGCTACCATCTACGATAACGAACTACGCTTCTATCACGATATTTATAAGGGTTCCCATAAGGGTTTTAACTGTCAGTACTACGTTAGGTAGCCCGACTATGAACTTGGCAAGAGTTCTTATTATCTTAGTGAACTTATTATCTTAACGTCACATCATCTCTGAGGTTTATAACGCTTAGCTCTGATACCATTTCTGTAACACCCCCAGATCCGGGGTCGGGGATCCGGGTCGTCACGGTCTTTCTTTCCACAATATCACTTCACTTAATTAATAATAATAACCTTAAGCTGTGACCCCACACTAACACACACCACAACCCGTTATAGTCTCAGAGATGAAATTGAAATAAGTACAAGTCTTTGAATCCACAATTTAAAATTATTACAACCCAAAATGATTACTTGATAGATTTACAGTTAATTGCCATTATCTGCCACAAGTTATAATTATACATAATTGATTCTCAAAAATAGAATGCCTGATCTACCAATAGATCTACCTCTGCAGCTATAGCAGCCACAACATCATCGGGAAGACGCGGGATGCTTCCCACGCGCTTGCGCTGGGTCTGCTGGAGTCTGGCCATCTCTCCTAACTGTTGTTGTGTGATGAAGACATAAAGCAAGAGTGAGCCTTACAGCTCGCAAGATAATATATAGTGATAACAATAATATAAGTATCTAAATGGATACTTACTAGAATCATTTATCGCGTGTAAGATAATTACTAGTATATACTTACTAGTATATGAGCCTTCTCATAGTACTCATGAAAGTCTTGGTCAAAAGAAATGAACCAAGTTGATATCTTAATGCGATGAAGTCGCAAAATATTCAGTATATATACATATATACTTTTCAAAATATTGGAAGTCCTCTTCCATGCATAATATACACAAAGTTCCAGTGTATAACTGTATAAAAATATCGTTGCAAGGTGATCTAATATATCTAACCTTGTCTCAACGTTTTTCTGAAAATCTTTGTCATTCATAAGACAATTATTAACTAGATATAAGTTTAAAAGATGAGGTTACCAAATACCCCAATATACTTATATCTTTCCCAATACTACTTGAACTACCACCGTTCAAGTTATAACCAGTTCAAAAGTTCATCACATAGATGAGACTACAAGACAAGAATTGAATAGATTCAATCTTTGAAATATTATTGAATGAAAAAGTTATGAGATACTTTATTTAGTCCCGATATATATATATATCCACATATATATATCTCTAAAACATTTCCTGGAACCTCTGTTATGTGAAGTATGAACAGAGTTCGAAACATCCAATGAATTTTGGAAAGGAAAAGAATTTTGGCATAAACCCGATATCTTGCTGATCAGGCAAAGATACCAATAAGTAACCTTTTCTACTAGTAGATGGACGAATTCCCCACTGGTCATCACCCTGGTCATAATTAAGACCTATGCTGGACTGCCACTCAGCCACTTATGCATTTGATGGACTCCCACTGAGCCACTTACACAATAATAGACCGTACCTCGGCCTGTCGCTTATGCCGACTCAATGAGAGGGGCTTACTTCCCGAACGTTGGGCAAGTAATCAATTCATTTACCAAATCTGCAACCTTGTTGCGAATATAAAATACACCACAGAGCCGGATTCCCCAGGTTTTGAGCGAGTATATAAATCCCCTTAAAAAGGAAGATCTTAAATATAAAAATGAGTTTTGGGATCCACTCTGACTTTTAAAAATCATTTTGAAGACTCGAAAACACTTTAAAGAGTGTTTGGAGTAAGGCTGATTTAATGAAGTAAATCAGTCCCCAGAATTTTTAGAAAATGACTGAATATTATTAATTAAATAATATTCCCATAAAGAATAATCTTTATAAAAATAATTGAAGTAGAAGTATTAAAACTTATACTTGAAATAAACATTAAATAACCAAAGATATACTTATATGAAAGTATTATCTTTATTTGAATAATCGAAAATAAGTTTGATTATTGACATCTTATTCTTTAATAAAATAAAGAATATATTTCAGCAAATAATCGGAGTCATAGATCCTCAAATGAATATTCAAATAATATTCAATAAATAAAATAAGCTGAGTCATAATACCTCGAATGAATATTATAAATAATATTCATTAAATAAAATAAAGGAGTCATACATCCTCAAATGAATACTCAAATAATATTCAATAAATAATATAAAGGAGTCATAAGCCCTCGAATGAATATTCATATAATATTCAATAAATAATAAAAGGAGTCATACGCCTTCGAATAATATTCAAATAATATTCAATAAATACTATAAAAGAGTCATAAGCCCTCGAATGAATATTCAAATAATATTCAGATAAATAAATAAAAGGAGTCATACGCCTTCGAATAATATTCAAAATAATATTCATTAATAAAGTAAAAGGAGTCATAAGTCCTCGAATGAATATTCAAAATAATATTCATTTAATATAAAGGAGTCATACGCCTTCGAATAATATTCGAAATAATATTCAATAATAAAATAAAGTTAAAGTAATCGAATAAACCTTATTCGATTAATAGTTTTGAAAACTATGACCATATATATATATAAGTATATATATATATATCCATATATACAAAATCTACTCGGGATCCTCGACTCCCGGTTTTAGAAAATATTTCCACCTTTGGGTCCCTATACTAAGGGTATACGCAAATACCGCTTATCTCTAGCATAGGTATTATGCAACGAATAAGCATTTGAACCAACAGATATATAAATCAAGAATACGAAACATGCATGCATATATATACCATATCAGCATGCTTCAATATATCGCAACATTTGCTAATTAACCAACATGCATCTATCGCAAGATAATGCATATACATATATTCATCACAACAACAGTATAACGGGTAGAAAACTTGCCTGAGCGACTTGGGGGGTGAGAAAGGCTCGGGACGAGTCTGATAACCTATAAACAACAAGTAAGTTGGAATTAAACCAAAATCACTTGTAAATCTATACGTTAGCTAACTTAGACTCTAACGCTTGTTTTGCGCTCACTGATTTGCTTAAGTCACTCGGGTGCCCTCGGCTCCACCATTTTTAATAATTTAACCTTTACGAGTTTTAAAGCGATTCCTTCGCGAGTGTCTTACCAACTGTCTAACACACTTACCATAAATGTTTCACACATTAATTAACCCTTTTTGGTCTTTAACCTACATTCCAAAGTAAGGCGAGGGAAAAAGTTTCGTTCGCGAAACGCCGTTACTTGAAACGGTCGTTTCTCCTAAACCGTAAATCGGAATCGAACGAACTACATATCAAAACGAAGCTCGTAACATGAGCTATCTAAACATGGCAGTGGTCACAATCTAGCAGGGGGTTCTCGGGTCCTAATGCTATGCACAAAAACAGTCCAAAGAAAATCGGACGTTACGACGGCTATGTTTACGTGATTTCCAAATTTTAACCCATTCACAAACAACCCAAATCAACCTCAAATCCAACATACAACCATCCTCCATCCTTATCACATCATAACAACCCCAACCAATTCAATTTAACCATTCATACTTATGCTTAAACTTTACTTTAATCATTCTTAAGTTCTTTTAAATCAAAACCACAATAATTACCATTCCATTTCACTACCATACCAAATCTCAAACTCTAAATCATAACAACAAGCTACAATAACATCCTACTCATCAAAATCACTTTATAATATATATGAACCTAGGGTTTGGAAATGGTATACCTTCCTTGAAGTGGTGGGTGGAGCTAGGAAGCCTTAAGAAGCTTGGAGAAGTTTTAAGAATGCTTGGATCTTCAAGAAAACCAAGAAAAGTTCAAGTTAAAAACTTGAAAACACTATTCATTGTCTTCTTCTTTGATTAAATGAAGAAGATTGAGAAGGAATTAATGGCTTAAACTCATGATATAGTCCTAACTAAGCATGAAGATGATTAGGGAATTATCTTACCAATTTAGGAAGCTTGGATCTTGGATTTTGAATTTCTCTTGCCTTTTGAATAGTGAAAAGCCGTGGGCAATGAAGAACAAGCCTTGGTTGCTTTTGATTTTTTGATGAAAATGATTTTACTTGGCTTGGTTGATTGGTTTTTGTGCTTGCTTTAGTCAATTACCTTCTTGCCCTTGGATTTGTGTGGTTACAAAGCCACCACACCTCCTTCCTTCCCATGTCATGCTTATGTCATCCTCATGATGTCATCCTCCCTTCCTTGTCCTCTTTCTATTGGTTGGATGACATCTTTCCCCCTAATCCCTTTGCTTAACTTCCTAATCGTTTGCCTAATGACCGCTGATCTGTTATACGGTTCGCTTAACTTTCGTTCTTGTTTATCGTTTGAGGGATCATACCCGGGATCTTATTACTTAGGTTCCCTTAACCTTTCTCAATATATTATATTCCTTTTATGATCCTCTCCTATAATCCTTTAATTTCAATCCTTTTTATCCTGTTACCTTATACTCAATTCTCTCCGTATCTTGTGGATTTCCGGGAAAAATCAAAGTGTTCGGAATTGGATTCTGACGATCTTTACATACACTTATATACTTCATAGAGTACTAATAATATCCCATAAGATCAATAACAGAACCCCTACATAGCGTGGCATGAAAAGTTTTCTCGTTCAGCAAAAAAACACTATTCATAAGGGTTTCAAAATTTCTCAAAAATTGGGGTTATTACAGCCTTCTTCATTCTGCTTGACTTGAAGGCCCAGAAAATAGCTAAGTTCCCCCATCATACTCATTTGATATTTTGACTGCATCAGTTTGGCAAACTTCTTTCAAAGTCTGTCATTTGTAGAACCAAAAATGATATCGTCAACATATATCTGCACCAAAAGTAAGTCCTTTCCATGGTTGAGGTAGAACAGTGTTTTGTCAATAGTTCCTTTGTTAAATCTACTTTCTAGAAGAAACTGAGCTAAAGTCTCATATCATGCTCTTGGAGCTTGCTTAAGGCCATAAAGTGCTTTATCAAGTCTGTAGACATGATTTGGAAGTTTGGAATCTACAAAGCCTGGAGGTTGTTCAACATATACTTCCTCTTCCAATTCTTCATTGAGAAAAGCACTTTTCACATCCATTTGAAAGACAGTAAACTTTTTGTGAGCAGCATAAGCCAAAAATATCCTTATAGCTTCCAATCTAGCAACTGGTGCAAATGTTTCATCATAATCAATTCCCTCCTGTTGAGAATTTCCTTTTGCAACCAGCCTTGCTTTATTCCTTATAATTATGCCATCACTATCAGTTTTGTTTCTGAACACCCACTTTGTACCAACAACAGATCTGTTCTTTGGTCTTGGCAATAGGGTCCAGAATTTGTTTCTTTCAAATTTATTTAACTTTTCCTGTATTGCTTGCACCCAATCAGCATCTTGAAGAGCTTCTTCCATTTTTTTTGGTTCAGTCCAAGAAAGAAAAGAATTATAAAGACATTCATTTGATGTAGTTGTTCTAGTTCTGACACCTGCATCAGGATTTCCAATAATTAAGTCAGGTGTATGTGATTTAGTCCACTTCCTTGCAAATGGAAGGTTTTCTCTAGAACTGGATGCTCCCCCATGATCCATGCTATCTTCATCAACATTTTCTGATGCTGCCCCTGAAATTATGCTCTCTGAGTTGGATCCTTCAGAATTTGAGTTTCCAGAATTATCGGAACTTGGCTCATCAGAACTTGATGAATCAGAACTTAAAGAGCCAGTTATAGGTTCTGATGCTTCTTGAGATGTGGTTGTATCTTCAGTATGCTCCCCCTGCACAGGTGCATCTTCGTTTGGCGTAGTCACCACGGTTTCAATAACATCAGAATTAATCCATCAAAGTTTGCAGTATCAGGATTTAGACTGTCAGGATTTACAGTATCAGAATTTAAATCTTCATTTTCAAATCTCAGCTTATCATGATCATTGAAATCTTCAAGTCCGATAATCTTCTTATCATCAAAAGAGACATTGATAGATTCCATGACAACCCTTGTTTTTAAATTGTAGACTCTGAAGGCTTTTGTGGAAAGTGGATATCCAACAAAAATTCCTTCATCAACTTTTAGATCAAATTTGGATAGCTGTTCAGGATGAGTCTTAAGAACAAAATACTTGCATCCAAATACATGAAAATACTTCAAATTTGGCTTCTTTTTCTTCACCATCTCATATGGTGTCTTTCCATGCTTGTTAATGAGTGTTGCATTCTGAGTAAAACAAGCAGTCTGCACAGCTTCAGCCCAAAAATAGGTTGGTAGCTTTGCTTCATCAAGCATATTTCGTGTAGCTTCAATAAGAGTTCTATTCTTTCTTTCAACAACTCCATTTTGTTGTGGAGTTCCAGGAGCAGAAAATTCCTGCTTTATTCCATGGTCTTTGCAGAACTCTTCCATGATCAAATTCTTGAACTCAGTGCCATTATCACTTCTTATTAACTTCATAAAATTATTGACCAATTTATCCAGTTGCTTGACATGATCAATCAAAATAGATGCAGTTTCACTTTTTATGTGCAAGAAATACACCCATGTGTATCTGGTGAACTCATCCGCTATGACCATAGCATATTTCTTCTTTACAATAGACATGACATTCACTGGACCAAATAGATCAACATGTAGTAGGTGATAAGGCTCAAGAATTGATGATTCAGTCTTGCTCTTGAATGAAGATTTTCTTTGTTTAGCCTTCTGACATGAATCACAAAAGCCATCAGGAGAAAATACTGATTTTGGCAGTCCTCTCACAAGATCTTTCTTGACTAGTTCATTTATATTGTTGAAATTTAAATGAGAGAGTTTCTTGTGCCAATTCCAGCTTTCTTCAATTGATACTCTACTTAACAGACAGAATGCAGAACCATCAGGACTAGTTGAAAGCTTGGCTTCATAAATGTTACCATGCCTGTATCCTTTCTGAACAGCTTTGCCTGTAGATTTGCTTACAACTTCACAGTGTTCTTCAAAGAAATCCACATGATAACCTCTGTCACAGATTTAACTAACACTGAGCAGATTTTGTTTAAGTCCTGAGACCAGAGCTACTTTTTCAATGATGACATTCCCCAGATTGATATTGCCATATCCCAATATTTTTCTAATGTTGCCATCTCCATAACAGACACTTGGGCCAGCTTTCTCCACAAAGTCTGATAGCAGGGCTTTATTTCCAGTCATATGTCCTGAACATCCACTGTCCAGAACTAGGATGTTTTTCCTGTTGCCCTGCAATCACAAAGACCATTAATGATTAGTTTTAAGGACCCAAACTTGCTTGGATCCTTTGGCATTATTAAGTTTGTTAACATTTGCAGCGGATTTAGCATCAGAGTTTATGTTAACATTTTTCTTATCAGCATTTACACTATCAGACTTTGTATCAGAACTTACACTAGAAGGAACAATGCTAACTTTCTTTAAAGAAGGTTTTATTTGATAATAATCAAAGTACAAACTATGATATTCCTTATAAGTATAAATGGAATGCCATAAACTACCACAATGAAAACAAGGATTTTATGGCTTATATCTAACAGACTGACTCTTAACTCCTGATTTTGAAGGTAAGGAGTTTATGTTCTTATTTTTCCTGCAAAAAGAAGCCAGATGGTTAGAACTTCCACAATTATGACATGTTTTTCTAGGAGCATTAGGAATAGGCTTAAAATCATTGTGTTTATTCACACCTTCCTTTCCATTCATATTTTTCCTAGGTCACTTTACCTTGTTTACATTCTTAACATCTTTCAGCTTATGCTTAAGCTGCTTCTTGGTCGTTAAGCCTACGTTAACTTCAGTTGGCTTTTCCTGTTTTAGTTTGTCAGAAGTTAATTCCTCTTTAACTTCTGATTTCTCAGTATCAGACTTTACAGGTACAAACTTAACAGGTTTTACCTTTGGCTTTTGTTTAACAACTATAGGCTTAATTTCTACAATTCTTTTATCATTCTTATCATCTCCATGACCTAAGCCCTCTTTCCAGTTTCCACTACTTAACAAATTCTGAGTTGTTCTGCCAGAGTTAGTCCAAGTCCTGATAATCTCTCTTTCCTTTTCTAACTCAGTTTTTAGAGATTCGTTCATTTTAAGTACTTCATCCCTAACATAGAAAGCATCATCTCTATCTTTCTGAGTTTGATGGAACATGACTAACTCTTTTTCTATATAATCATTCCTCTTTTTACAAGCAAGATTTTCAGCAGTTAATCTTTCACATGTTAAAGTTTGATCTCTATAACTAATGAACATGGTTTTAAGATATCTTCTCAACTCATTAATATCATCAGTATGAAAGGCATAGTAGTTTGAGGTACCTTTAACTCAGCAGCATCAGAACTGCTATCAGCATTTGCCATCAAGGCATAGTTCTCCTCACTTTCAGAATCTGAAGTGTATGTCTAGCTTTTCTTCTTTGTGACAAGAGACTTGCCTTTGTCACTCTTCACTTTCTTGCAATCAGGAGATATGTGGCCTTTCTCACCACAGTTGTAGCATTTAACATTTGGGTAATCTCCTCTGTCAGACTTTCCTCCTTTGCCTTCACATTTTCTGAAATTCTTCTTATCAGAACTTGCACCTTTCCTGGAAAACTTCTTTCCCTTCCTAAATTTTCTGTATGCAATCCTTGTGATTCCTTTCACCATAAGAGCACACAACTTCATCATCTCTTCATCAGCATCTATCTCAGGTAAGCTTTCAGTTTTTGAGTCATCATCACTATCAGAACTTGATGACTCAGTATCAGACTTTGTGATGAGAGCTTTTCCCTTGCCTTTCCTTGAGGTAGCTGTTTTGGGGGATTCCTCCTTAGCCTTACGAGCAACTGTCCTTTACTTACCTCCTTTCCTCTTGCTTCTTTGTTCCATCTCAAGTTCATGAGTCTTGAGCATCCCGTAAATTTTATCAAGAGTTGTTTCTTCAAGATTATAGTTGTCTCTTATAATTGTGGCCTTCAAATCCCAACTTTCAGGAAGAGCTAACAGGAATTTAAGGTTTGAATCTTCAAGATCATATTCCTTATCAACTAGTGACAAATCATTCAAGAGTTTGACAAATCTGTCATATAAATCAGTCAATGACTAATTAGGCTTTGAGTCAAAGTGTTCATACTCTTGAGTGAGTATAGTCTTCCTATTCTTCTTAATTGAATCAGTTACCTGGCATCTTGTCTCCAAGGCATCCCGTATCTCCTTTGCAGTCTTGCAGTTAATTACCCTGTTTGACATTACATTATCAATGGCACTATGCAGCAAGTGTCGTACTTTAGCATCCTTAGCAATTGATACGATATCTTCAGGAGTATAATCATTCTTCTCCTTTGGTACAGACTTTGCTGCTTCACCTGCAACTACAACAGCGAGTTTGGTTGGCTTGTGTGGTCCTTCATTGATTCTGTCAAGATATTCTGGATCTGTAGCTTCCAGAAACATAGACATCCTCACCTTCCATATGGGATATTCAGATGGTTTCAGTATGGGAACTCTAATAGTCTCATATCGACTGTGGATTTGAGTCTTTGGAGATTCTTCGGTTTTGGTGGACTTGGTTGGAGTTTTTGCTTCAGACATGATTATTTTTTTATCTTAAACTGTTTGTGTGTTAACAGATCGGCTCTGATACCACTTGTTAGGTCACACACACTATAGAAGGGGGTTGAATATAGTGTTTATCACAATCAAATCGAATTAAAGAACTCAAGTAACAGAAAACAGACTTTATTCAATATAATAAACTCTATTACAATATGGAACTGTCCTCTCTTAGTGATGAACAAATATCACGAGAGCTGCTAGGGTTACAATAAATATTATTCTCGATAATGATATCACATATAGTGTAAACCCTATGTCTGTGTTTATATACTACACAGTTACAAGATAATCGCTAATTGATATGGAATATAATACTGCTTCCTAAAATATATCAATCAGATATCTTTTCTTCCAAGTATTCTATTCTTCATAGAATTCCTTCTTCATGCATATCTCTTCTTGCATTTGTCTTGATCTTCTTTCCTTTCAATCAGCCGCCTTCCTTATCTGAAAGTTCCCTTAAGTCCTGATATTATCTTCTGATAAATATCTCCTGATAACTTAAGTTCTGACCACTTAAGTTCTGACTTCAGTATAAGTGCTGATTTCCATTTAAGTACTGATTTGTCATGTTTAAGTAAGATCTGAAAAATAAACACAAATCATATTAGACGTGACATTATCAAATATATCTAACAGGTTCAGTATTTCAAAGCACTTGCAATATAAAACAGGACTATCAATCATCTACAATATATCTCGAGAAAGTTCAGAACACTTGCCTGGTACTAGCTTGCTATACTTCACTAACTTCCCATCACAACCGTCTTACTCCTCGAATATTTGCTTTCCTTTCCTAAGCTTTGCCTCTTCTGCTCACATATCGTAAACATCTATGAATACTCAACTCATACGATTCTATTCGGTATACACTTCTATCTACCTTCGTTTTACCCAAATCCGACTAACGGATTGAAAGTTACGCTAAAAACAAGTAAACACTGAACATATAGACCGACAGTCAAACAACAAGTCACATATAACACGTACCACGTCAAACAATCAATGACATTCCATTTATAAAAAGTCTCGGGTCATAAACAGGCTTTCGGGTATTTAATATGATTTTTAAAATATTTTTCGGAATTAAAACGGGTCGTTGGGTAAATTTTAAAGCAATAAACAGGGTTCAGTTGGCCAAATCTGGCTTCAAAATAATTTTATAATAATTATCGAGCCTTGAAAACAATTTAAAATAATATTTTAAAGCTCGAAACTATTTTTCGGAATTTCTAAATCATTTATAAATAATTAAAACTAATTAAATAATTAATTAAAATCAATTAATAATTAATTAAATTAATTAATCAATTAATTTTCGAATTAATTGACCAATTAATCAATTAATTATTAACTAAAATTAATTAGCTAATTAATTCAGATTAATTTTTGAATTAAAAATAATTTTTGGAATTAAAATAATAATTTTTGGAATTTTCAATAATGAAAAACAAATTTTTATAATTAAAATAAATAGGAAATATAATTTTTAAATAATTTATAAACAGGAATCCTATATTTGCAAAGTTTACAAACTACTGGGACTGAACTTCATCGTTCTTAAAACTACAGGTACTAAACTGCAATTTTACAGGGGTTCGCCGAAAAACAATCGGGGTTCGCCGGAGAAGACGATTCAGGCGTCCTCACCCCACCATCACCTCCAGATCACAACTACAATTCACAAGGAACACAACCATGTAATCAAATCATTCTGATAATCCCTAAGTTGGCTGGAAATTGGTCGAGAAGTTCGTCGATTTCTGGCGAACTCGAAGAAACTTTAAAATACAACTCCCTTCAAACCAGGGATCGTCTGTTAACATACCATATACCAATCGATTGCAAATTTCAAGGGGAACAAAGCCCACCCATCTAGAACATCTAATAACCCCTGGAACAAAAAGCCCTAAATTTCAATTAAGAACATTCACACGGGTTATAAACCATAATTTCAAAATTCGAAAATCAAACTCAATTTTGAACATGTTCTTGAACTTCAAATCAGTCATATGACATATCAAAATCATCAGAAAAACAAGCTCTACAACATGCAAGCATCAAATCATTCAAACAATCATCCGTACAAAAATTCATATTTTTAATCAAAATAACTCAAAATTAATAAAATTATAGAAAATAAACCTTTGATTCTGCAGTGATATGAAGCACAGATTCTGATAGTACTCCTTAAACCCTTCGATTTGGTTACTCGAGCTTTCCAAACAAAGATCAATAATACCTCCGATTTGCAATTTGATTCTTGAAAGGTTATATGAATATAAGTATTTTCTGTGTAAAATTATATAATTACTGTTTGCAAATGATTTTCGGTACGAAATAAAATACGGTAAAGGCTATTTATAATTATGGAAAATTAGTATCCCGTTGGATCATTTCGGATATAAAATAATACGTTTATTTATAAAAACGGATCCAAACGGTATCGGTTTTCCGGATAATTATCCAAATCAGTACAATTTGTACTGCGGTCTTGGTCTCAACGCCTGGTTACACGTATTACGAGGTGATAATTATAATAGTTTAATAAAAAGATCATGTTTATCGAAAATACGAGTTTTATTGATTAACTGAAATAAATAATATATCGAAAATATTGCGCCGGGACCTGCACAGGACAAACCGTACGCCGGATCGAAAAAGTCGAAATATGGAAAATGCTCGGAATATTACAATTAGGTTAGGAAGGAGTTCTCGGAAGAGTTTCGAGTTATAAAAATGTAAAAACGGGTGACGTCGGTTGTTCCCGATTATATAAAATAGTTTATAATTACTCGGAAAAAGAATTTATAAATCCATAAATTTCCTATAAAATCATAAATCAACATAAAAATAAATAGGAAGATATGACAATTATCTATATTTTATTTTGGATATATAAAAATTAAAATACTCAATTTATATTATTTTTAAACATCCAAGCACATATACCACTTAACAAATACTTCATAGAATAAACACGGAACATGCATAATATTTATTTATTAGCAAAAATAATTACATGATATATCACAGATATTACAGGCTTCATTCTCAAGCTTACTGAAAGATAAAAGTGAGTAACAACAAGTGTGAGCCATAATTGCTCAACAAGTCCACAATATGTATATATTGTATCACAAAGTAAAATCAAGTGAATCTGATATTGAATGGGTAAGATATCCCCAAAAGTATCTGTATAAGGAAAGCCGCTATCGGCGATCAACAAAAAAAAACTAGACTGGACATAAGAACCAATATATGCACTATAATCTGCTAATCAGTCAGGATACAGTACGGATCTATGGCCATCCGCATAGACCCACCATCATATCGGGTACCCATGCCCATTATGGCCTAATAACAAAGGGTCTAGTCCATCCCTGGCCCTATTCGTAACCATCATGTCCATAAGATAAGCATCTGTGTAATAACCCCAATTTTTGGGAAATTTTGAAACCCTTATGAATAGTGTTTTTGCTGAATGAGAAAACTTTTCATGCCACACTATGTAGGGGTTCTGATATGGATATTCTGAGATTTTATTAGTACTTTATATGGGATATAAGTGTATGTAAAGATCGTCAGAATCCAAATCCGAACACTTTGATTTTTTCCCGGAAATCCAATAGATACGGAAAGAATTGAGTATAAGGTAACAGGATAAAAGGATTTAAATTAAAGGATTATAATAGAGGATCATAAAAAGGAATATAATGTATTGAGAAAGGTTAAGGGAACCTAAGTAATAAGATCCCGGGTATGATCCCTCAAACGATAAACGAAAACGAAAGTTAAGCGAACCGTATAACAGATCAGCGGTCATTAGGCAAACAATTAGGAAGTTAATCAAAGGTATTAGAGAGGATGATGTCACCCAACCAATGAGAAGAGGACAAGGAGGGGAGGATGACATCATGAGGATGACACAAGCATGACATGGGAAGGAAGGAGGTGTGGTTGAATGAGAACCACACAAAGTCCAAGGTTAATTAGGTAATTAACTAATACAAAAACAAAACCAAATCAACCAACCAAAAGCAAAACAAAGCAAAACACAAAAAAATCTCTCTTTCTTCTTCATGCTATCGGCTTCTTTCTTAAAAAAATGAAGATCCAAGCTCCACCACTTACTATTTAGCAAGGTAATTATCTAAGCTTCCCCATGGATAGTTACATACTTCCTATAAGTTTAAGCTTCTAATTCCAAGCCAATATTTTTCTATAAATCATGAAAGAAGATGGTGAACAGTGTTTTTCAAGAACTAAAATTTGTGTTCTTGAAGTTTTGTTTAGATTAAGCTTGGATAAGGACTTTAAGGGTGATTCCAAGCCATTCTCTTGATTCTCCACTCTCCAAGGAAGGTATAAACTACAAACCCTAGCTTTAGTTTTGAGTAATTAGGATTGAATATAATTGATATAGTATATGTGAAGCATGATGCTTGATTGTTTGAAGTTTGGTTGAGTTGTAGAGATTAGTTGGTTTTGTGGTATTGTTGGAGTTGTAAATCTTGATAATTAGTTAAAGAACCTAAGTAAAGCTTTTAGTTCATGTGGGGAATAAGTATAAATGGTTAATGTTGATTTGTTGGGGCTGTTATGATGTGGTTTGGAGGGATGTTGGTTGTATGATTGATTTGGGGTTGAATTGTGGTTGGTTTTGAATGGTTTAAATTGGGAAATCGCGTAAACATAGCCGTCGTAACGTCCGATTTTCTTTAGACTGTTTTTGTGCATAACATTAGGACCCGAGAACCCCCTGCTAGATTATTACCATTGCCATTTCTAGATAGCTCATGTTACGAGCTTCGTTTTGATATGTAGTTCGTTCGATTCCGATGCACGGTTTAGGAGAAACGACCGTTTCAGGTAACGGCGTTTCGCGAACGAAACATTTCCCCTCGCCTTACTTTGAAACCTTGGTTAAGGACCTTAAATGACTAATTGGGGTAAGAAACATTTATGGTAAGTGTGTTAGGCAGTTGGTAAGACACTCGCGAAGGAATCGCCTTAAAACTCGTAAAGGTTAAATTATTAAAAATGGTGGAGCCGAGGGTACTCGAGTGACTTAAGAGAATCAATAAGCGCAAAACAAGCGTTAGAGTCTAAGTTAGTTAAAGTATAGATTTACAAGTGACTTTGGTTTAATTCCAACTTACTTGTTGCTTATAGGTTACCATACTCGTTCCGAGCCATTCGTAACCCCCAGTCGCTCAGGCAAGTTTTCTATCCGTTATACTGTTGTTGTGATGTATATATGTATATGCATTATCTTGCGATAGATGCATGTTGGTTAATTAGAAAATGTTGCGATATATTGAAGCATGCTGATATGGTATATATATGCATGCCTGTTTCGTATTCTTGCCATATATATCTATTGGTTCAGTTGATAATACCTATGCTAGAGAATAGCGGTAATTTGCATATACCCTTAGTATAGGGACCCAAAGGTGAAAACATTTTCTAAAACCGGGAGTCGAGGATCCCGAGTAGATTATATATATATATATTTATATATATATATATATGTGGTTATAGTTTTCAAAACTATTAATCGAATAAGGTTTATTCGATAACTTTATTTTATTAATGAATATTATCTTGAATATTCATTCGAGGACTTATGACTCCTTTATATTATTTATTGAATATTACTTGGATATTCATTTGAGGATGTATGACTCCTTTATTTTATTTAATGAATATTATTTATAATATTCATTCGAGGGCTTATGACTCAGCTTATTTTATTTATTGAATATTATTTGAATATTCATTTGAGGATCTATGACTCCGATTATTTGCTGAGATATGTTCTCTATTTTATTAAAGAATAAGGTGTCGATAATCAAACTCACTTTTGATTATTCAAATAAAGATAGTATTTTCGTATAGGTATATCTTTGGATATTTAATATTCATTTCAAGTATAAGTTTCAAAACTTCTACTTTAATTATTTTTATAAAGATTATTCTTTATGGGAATATTATTTAAATAATAATATTCAGACAGTTTCTAAATATATTGGGACTGATTTACTTCATTAAATCAGCTTTACTCCAAACACTCTTTAAAGTGTTTTCGAGTCTTCAAAATAATCTTTAAAAGTTAGAGCGGATCCCAAAACTCATTTTTATATTTAAGATCTTCCTTTTTAAGGGGATTTAAATACTCGCTCAAAACCTGAGGGATCCGGCTCTGTGGTGTATTTTATATTCGCAACAAGGTTGCAGTTTTGGTAAATGAATTGATTACTTACCCAACGTTCGGGAAGTAAGTCCATCTATTGAGTCGGCATAAGCAACATGGGCTCAGTGGGCGTCCATGATAGTGTAAGTGGCTCAGTGGGAGTCCATCAAATGCATAAGTGGCTGAGTGGCAGTCCAGCATAAGGTCCTATTGCGACCAGGGTGATGACCAGTGGGGAATTCGTCCATCTACTAGTAGAATAGGTTACTTATTGGTATCTTTGCCTGATCAGCAAGATATCAGGTTTATGCCAAAATTCTTTCCTTTCCAAATTTATTGGATATTGCAATTCTGTTCATACTTTACATGACAGAGGTTTTCAGGAAATGTATATATACATAGGTGTATATATATGTCGGGACTTAATGAAGTATCTCGTAACTTCATTATTTATAATGATATTCAAAGATTGAATCTATTCAAATCTTGTCTTGTAGTCTCATCTATGTGATGAACTTTTGAAACTGATTATAACTTGAACGGTGGTAGTTCAAGTAGTATTTGGGAAAGATATAAGTATATTGGGGTATCTTGTAACTTCGTCTTTTAAACTTATATCTAATTAATAATTGTCTTATGAATGACAAAGATTTTCAGAAAAATGTTGAGACAAGGTTAGATATATGAGATCCCTTGCAACGATATTTTTTATACAGTTATACACTGGGACTTTGTGTATATTATGCATGGAAGAAGACTTCCAATATTTTGAAAAGTATATATGTATATATATATACTGAATATTTTGCGACTTCATCGCATTAAGATATCAACTTGGTTCATTTCTTTTGACCAAGACTTTCATGAGTATTATGAGTAGGCTCATATATTGTTAATCATTATACATATTATTTTGGTGGGCTTGCTGATCACCCTTGCTTTCTTCTTTCATCACACAACATCAGATAGATAAGATGAACAGGACCAAGCTCCCAATTCGCAAGCAGATAGGAAACGTTCTGCAGCTTTCTGGAAGCGTTGAGGCCGCTGTAGCTGAGGTACAAATTACCAATAGGCTAAGTTTTCAACTAATAATGTACCAGACTTATGTATATTATGAATTGCAATAATGGCAAAGAAATGTAAATTTATTCAGAAACCTTTTTAAGGTGTATTGACATATAATTGTGGAATAAAACGACTTGTGATTATTTTTTTGATATTCATCTCTGAGACTATAACTTGTGGTGTGTGTGTTTATTGTGGGGTCACAGTTCAGAGTAGTTGATTGTGTATTAAGATTGGGTGTTATTAAGGGAAATGGAACTCGTGACAACCCGGATCCCCGACCCCAGATTTGGGGGTGTTACAGAAGTGGTATCAGAGCTAAGCGTTATAAACCTCAGAGATGATGTGACGTTAAGATAATAAGTTCACTAAGATAATAAGAACTCTTTCCAAGTTCATAGTCGGACTACCTAACGTAGTACTGACAGTTAAAACCCTTATGGGAACCCTTATAAATGTAGCGATAGAAGCGTAGTTCGTTATCGTATAGCGTAGCGGGACTCCGAACCCTGAGGTTGAGGAACATCAACGCGATGATGTTTTATTACTAATTGGAGATGGGATTGTGGATCCGATAGAGTGTCCTAACGCAGGACCGGATGATGTTGATATTAAGGATGTAGCGGTTTAGGATGTTATCCTAGAAGGGATTGTTGCTGAGGAGGATCCCGTGAAGGATCCTGACAAGAATGAATAAAGGACCACTGAGGAATTGATGACCATGGTTAGGTCGACTACCAGAGGTAGGATTGGTCGGTCACTACCGGAGGTTCGTTCAAGTTTATAAAGATAGGAGCCCCTTTAACGCGGCTTACTCGTAAGACTGAGAAGTTTGAAAGCACAGAGAAATGCGAGAACAGCTTTTAAGAACTAAAGAAAAGGTTGGTGACGGCCCCTATGTTGGCGTTGCCGGATAGAAAAAAGGAGATTTCGTGATGTGTAGTGACACTTCGTATAAGGAATTAAGGTGCTTCTTATACAGCACATCAAGGTAATCGTGTACGCGTCAAGACAATTAAGGGAATATAAAATTCGATATCCCCGCCCATGAGCTTGGGCTCGTGGCAATAGTTTTGCCCTAAAGATTTGAGGCACTACTTGTATGGAGAGAAGTGCGAGATTTACCTAAGCCATAAGTGCTCTAGTACATTTTCACGCAGAAAGAGCTCAACATGCGCCAAATGAGGTGGTTAGAGCTAATCAACGATTACGATTATGAGATTCTTTATCATTCGGGGAAAGCCAATGTGGTGGCTGATGCCCTTAGTAAAAAGGAGAGACTCAAGATGATAATGTCTTTGAGAGAGTTTATAAGAGGTTTTGAGAAAATGGAAATAGAAGTGAAGGTAACCGGAGCCGGTACCGAAAAGCTGTTTGAGATTGCAATACAGCCCGAATTATTGGAAGAGAACAGATTGTGCCAGAAAAAGTGATGAATGAAGGCAGAGAGCCAACAAATAGATAAGAGATTAATACCGAGAAAGATGATAAGGGAATAATGAGGTATTCCTACAGAATTTGGGTTCCAAATGTTCAAGAGCTTAAGGACTGGATCTTAGATGAAAGTCATAGTTCGAGGAATAAGATTTAGGGCAAACCCTGAATGTGATAGTCAGGGAGGTCGCCATCAAGATAGAAGGAGCCCATAACATAATGAAGTGGAAAATGAGGATTTTAACGTATAAGATAACCCCAAGTATGGGAGAAGGATGAAACATTTCTTACTAAGGAAACAGAAAGTCGAGTAAGGAAAGGAGACCCGAGACGGTACTCCTATACGACAATTTATGGACCTGTCTAGAAAGAACTTAGACTATTATCCCCAACCACCACCTTGAGGAAACAATGCGGTAGGAAATCCGTTCATGACCTTTAAGTCGCTAAGTTCTCGGATTTCCAAGGAACATGTTGACCCAGTCGAGGCAAGAGCCTGGCTAAAGGAAATATAGGAATCATTTGAGATTCTAAATGATTGACGAATCACAAAAGACTGTTTTTGTCACTTACCCTCCTAAGAGAGAGGCCACCCGCTGGTGAAAGGCCAAGGAAGGCACGGAGCAAGAGATTATAATAAACTGATTTAAGTTCAGTCAGTTGTTTTCAGGAAAGTACTTCCCAAGGTTATGGAGATAGTGTAAAAGCTTTAGAGCCAGAACAAAGGCAGACGAGTATGATGAATTATGAATCTAAGTTGTAAAAGTTGTCAAGATTCGTTCTGAGGACACGAATCCAGAATGATGGGATGTTTGAAATTAATGCTTATGTTGTGTTGGTTCATGAAATAATGATAAGAGAAAGGAAAATAAAAAGAAATTGAAGTGGAAAGGAATATAAAGGCAATAGAGATTGAGGAATGATAAGGAAGTTGGGTATGAGGAAACCCTAAAGACTCGTAGCAATAGAAATAGAAAAGTCTGTAATCGTCAGGATGAGGGTGAATCTCCATGAGTTAAATAGATGGGTGAAGGTATAAGAGATACATATATTTTATCCCCTGTAAGTTGGGAGGACTCAAGGAAACCTTGAGATAGTTCGAAGGATAAATAATGAGACGCGGATAGACTAAGGAGACAAGGAAGTAAGAAATTAGGAAAATCGGATGAAGGAAGTGACCTTCAAGAATGTAAAGTGTAAGATCGGTGGCTTGATACCCAGAAAGGGAGACGCCAGGTATGAGAGATATCCCAACATTCAGATGACTGTTGAGATAAACAACAAAAGTAAATAAGGAATTATTAAGAAGAAGTTCACGTTGAACACGACCAATATCTTCCAGAACATCCTTGTTATCGTTACCGAATTAGGCAAGACAAGCGGATAACCGTTGTTATCTTTTGGAGGCCATATTGATTGACCCCATTTTGAATACAGATGTTATTGTGAAATTAGACATGTACTATCGAGGTGGGAATGATTGAATAAGACACCCTTATCTGGGATATATGACTTGATTTATCCATGGAAGGATGCATGTACCTTTTAAAGGTGGAATTAAGGATAGAACATCGGTAACTTAAAATGAATCCTAGGGGAATGCATAAAAGTTGGCATTTCACCCTTAATAGGGACAGTATGAGTTTTGACAGTATGATTGGGAAAGGGTTAAGGTAACAACAACCTTTAAGAATCAGTGGAGAAATTTTTCAGAAGTATATAGATAATGGTTCTAGTATTAGTAAATGGTATTTTGATATGCCCTGTATCTAGGGAATACAGGAGGAACGATTGAAGGATAACCTTAGAGGTTTTACAAGGAAAAAGGTAATATTCAAAATTCTCAAGAATAGAAATGTGGATAAAGGAAATATGACGTAATTATAATGATGCCAAGTGGGGCACGTGTTAAACCACGAGAAAGTATGGATCGAACCAGTAAAGGTCGAAATTGTATGATTGAGAGTCAGTCGTGGCAATATTCACATCTAATGACTAAGGCAATGACTTATGGAAAAAAAATGGTGATTTTTTTTCTTCTCACCAGGACTTAAGAAAAGCATTTTCACATAAGCTGTGATTGAAATAAGGTAGAAATTTATTTGGAGGTGGTTAAAATGACATTGACTGTAAGGAAATTTTACTATCAGGAAAGGCCAAAGAGGTGGCTGACACTTTAAAGGTAAGAGGATAATTATAGGCGCTTGTGCCAAAGGAATACAGTGATGATGGTTAAAGCTATGCAGGTTGTATTATGGTTTGGAAGATTGACATTCCTTCTGATGACTGTGCAATACCCAACCGTAATAGTAGTTGGTAAAGGTTTAATTCGTGTAATCGCCATGAGCGGGCTATCTATCTCAGGAGATACTATCTTGAGATAAGCCAGGACCATGTTTCAAAAAGGACTAGACGAACCCTTGAGTTAAGTCTTCTATTTAAGGCATATGAGTAAGAATGGTATTAGCCTGCTATCGTTGCTTTGATTGAAACTCTTCTGCAATTTTATCTGCTTCATGTCATGTATGTATGTCAGGATCAGGAGTGTTCTTCATGAATCATGAATGGTGATTATGTTACCTCCTTAGAAGAATTTTATACGACATATATGGACTCCGTATGGTTAGATATTAAGATTTCATGGAAAGTGAATGATGACAGTAGGTCAGTGGTGGACCATAGTAAGGCAGCAATGATTATGCGAGTAATGAGCTGATTACAACCATGAGAGTTATATTGGAATGGATGTTGAGATTAAGTACCACTAATCGGGTCGTGGTAGTGTATAAATTATCATTGATAGACTAATTAAGTAGAGTATCTACCTATTGAATATTTACTCCTTCTTATCAATAGAGAGTCGTATTATTATACGAGGAAGGTTGCGATGCAAGCATAGAATTCTAGTAACGATGATGTCTAGAATGAGATCCCAGATTCGATTTTCAATGTCGAGGGAGTTTCAAAGGTAATTGTGTATAAGCTCGAGGAAGAGCATGGGTCCATAGAATGATGGATGGAATAACAAAAATATTTAGGCATGTGAAATACGATACTATAATACTTGATGTTGATATGTATACATATATGTTTTGTTCTCCTATGACAAACCTCTATAGTTCAGAGGTAGGTTCCAAGCCAGATATTTTGTGGCAGTATATTTTTTTTTTCAAATATACAATTCTCTTCAATTCGTTCTTTTCTCTTCTTTTCATTTCATGTAAGCTGAGAAGAACAACCCTTCCAGAAGGGGAGGTATTGCCGAATGACTATCTATATGTGTGATAGAAGCCTAGTAGGATACCATCTATTGTTTAACTGCTTGTCAAGTACTAAAGGCTGGCCACCTTCTGTACTAACTATGCGATATAACAAGTGTTCATGATCATAGTGATCTCTCAATAAATTCTTTTACTTCTATATGATTGATCAAACTTTGGGAAATAGAAACAGCTGAAAAAGGAGTAATAAAGTTGTGGTAGTATTCGGAATGGAAACACATTCGTGATACTAAGGTTGACGTGGTTATTAAAAGGTTATAAAACGCTAACGAGCAGAAGTATAACCAGTATAATATTAGGAACGGAAGGTAGTAGCGATTACGAACTAGAAAAGAATGGGTATTGAGAAGCAAAAGCTCTAATGCTAAAAGTTATAATGAGAGTCTGTGCAATAGACTTGAAAGAAATTGGAATGATCACTTAACACGGGTTGAGTTTCTTACGATAATAGATCATATGTCATTATCGAGATGTCGTCTTATGAGATCCTTGAGGGAAGATAATGTCGATCTCCCTTATGATTAGGATGAAGTTGTAGAGCGCAAGATGCTCGGACCCGCAGTAGTCCAAAGGACCAAGGATTTAATAGATTTAATCAGAGGATGGCTGGTAGAGCCCAAGATGGACATAAGAAGTATGTTGATTTGACACGAAAGGACAAAGAATAGGAAGTAGGGGACCTAGCGTTGCTAAAGGTATTCCCTTGGAAACCCTTGGAAAGGATTGATGAGATTCGGAAAGAAAGGAAAGCTAAGTCCACAAATTGTCGGACCCTTGGATATATTAAGAAGTATTGGGAAGTTAGCATATGAGCTAGCCTTACCCCAGAACATGTAGCAAGTCATAACGTGTTTCACGTATCAATGTTAAGAAAGTGTAATTCGGATGCCAGATAAATAGGGGCATATGAGCGCATAGACATGCAACCCGACGTAACCTATATGGAGCAACCAGGAAGGGTTATAGATTGAAAAGGAACAAGTGCTTAGGAGGAGGGTTATCAAACTAATCAGAGTTTGATGGAAGAACCACAATGTGGGAAAATTTACTTGAGAGTTAGAAAGTGTAATGCTAAGAAAGTATCCCCATTCATTTTCTATCTGATTTCGGGACGGAATCCTTTTAAGGAGGGGAGACTGTAATAACCCCAATTTTTGGGAAATTTTGAAACCCTTATGAATAGTGTTTTTTGCTGAATGAGAAAAATTTTCATGCCACACTATGTAGGGGTTCTGATATGGATATTCTGAGATTTTATTAGTACTTTATATGGGATATAAGTGTATGTAAAGATCGTCAGAATCCAAATCCGAACACTTTGATTTTTTCCCGGAAATCCAATAGATACGGAAAGAATTGAGTATAAGGTAACAGGATAAAAGGATTTAAATTAAAGGATTATAATAGAGGATCATAAAAAGGAATATAATGTATTGAGACAGGTTAAGGGAACCTAAGTAATAAGATCCCGGGTATGATCCCTCAAACGATAAACGAAAATGAAAGTTAAGCGAACCGTATAACAGATCAGCGGTCATTAAGCAAACAATTAGGAAGTTAATCAAAGGGATTAGAGAGGATGATGTCACCCAACCAATGAGAAGAGGACAAGGAGGGGAGGATGACATCATGAGGATGACACAAGCATGACATGGGAAGGAAGGAGGTGTGGTTGAATGAGAACCACACAAAGTCCAAGGTTAATTAGGTAATTAACTAAAACAAAAACAAAACCAAATCAACCAACCAAAAGCAAAACAAAGCAAAACACAAAAAAATCTCTCTTTCTTCTTCATGCTCTCGGCTTCTTTCTTAAAAAAATGAAGATCCAAGCTCCACCACTTACTATTTAGCAAGGTAATTATCTAAGCTTCCCCATGGATAGTTACATACTTCCTATAAGTTTAAGCTTCTAATTCCAAGCCAATCTTTTTCTATAAATCATGAAAGAAGATGGTGAATAGTGTTTTTCAAGAACTAAAATTTGTGTTCTTGAAGTTTTGTTTAGATTAAGCTTGGATAAGGACTTTAAGGGTGATTCCAAGCCATTCTCTTGATTCTCCACTCTCCAAGGAAGGTATAAACTACAAACCCTAGCTTTAGTTTTGAGTAATTAGGATTGAATATAATTGATATAGTATATGTGAAGCATGATGCTTGATTGTTTGAAATTTGGTTGAGTTGTAGAGATTAGTTGGTTTTGTGGTATTGTTGGAGTTGTAAATCTTGATAATTAGTTAAAGAACCTAAGTAAAGCTTTTAGTTCATGTGGGGAATAAGTATAAATGGTTAATGTAGATTTGTTGGGGCTGTTATGATGTGGTTTGGAGGGATGTTGGTTGTATGATTGATTTGGGGTTGAATTGTGGTTGGTTTTGAATGGTTTAAATTGGGAAATCGCGTAAACATAGTCGTCGTAACGTCCGAATTTCTTTAGACTGTTTTTGTGCATAACATTAGGACCCGAGAACCCCCTGCTAGATTATTACCATTGCTATTTCTAGATAGCTCGTGTTACGAGCTTCGTTTTGATATGTAGTTCGTTCGATTCCGATGCACGGTTTAGGAGAAACGACCGTTTCAGGTAACGGCGTTTCGCGAACGAAACATTTCCCCTCGCCTTACTTTGAAACCTTGGTTAAGGACCTTAAATGACTAATTGGGGTAAGAAACATTTATGGTAAGTGTGTTAGGCAGTTGGTAAGACACTCGTGAAGGAATCGCCTTAAAACTTGTAAAGGTTAAATTATTAAAAATGGTGGAGCCGAGGGTACTCGAGTGACTTAAGAGAATCAATAAGCGCAAAACAAGCGTTAGAGTCTAAGTTAGTTAAAGTATAGATTTACAAGTGACTTTGGTTTAATTCCAACTTACTTGTTGCTTATAGGTTACCAGACTCGTCCCGAGCCATTCGTAACCCCCAGTCGCTCAGGCAAGTTTTCTATCCGTTATACTGTTGTTGTGATGTATATATGTATATGCATTATCTTGCGATAGATGAATGTTGGTTAATTAGCAAATATTACGATATATTGAAGCATGCTGATATGGTATATATATGCATGCCTGTTTCGTATTCTTGCCATATATATCTGTTGGTTCAGTTGATAATACCTATGCTAGAGAATAGCGGTAATTTGCATATACCCTTAGTATAGGGACCCAAAGGTGAAAATATTTTCTAAAACCGGGAGTCGAGGATCCCGAGTAGATTTTATATATATATTTATATATATATGGTTATAGTTTTCAAAACTATTAATCGAATAAGGTTTATTCGATAACTTTATTTTATTAATGAATATTATCTTGAATATTCATTCGAGGACTTATGACTCCTTTATATTATTTATTGAATATTACTTGGATATTCATTTGAGGATGTATGACTCCTTTATTTTATTTAATGAATATTATTTATAATATTCATTCGAGGGCTTATGACTCAGCTTATTTTATTTATTGAATATTATTTGAATATTCATTTGAGGATCTATGACTCCGATTATTTGCTGAGATATGTTCTTTATTTTATTAAAGAATAAGGTGTCGATAATCAAACTCACTTTTGATTATTCAAATAAAGATAGTACTTTCGTATAGGTATATCTTTGGATATTTAATATTCATTTCAAGTATAAGTTTCAAAACTTCTACTTTAATTATTTTTATAAAGATTATTCTTTATGGGAATATTATTTAAATAATAATATTCAGACATTTTCTAAATATATTGGGACTGATTTACTTCATTAAATCAGCTTTACTCCAAACACTCTTTAAAGTGTTTTCGAGTCTTCAAAATAATCTTTAAAAGTTAGAGCGGATCCCAAAACTCATTTTTATATTTAAGATCTTCCTTTTTAAGGGGATTTAAATACTCGTTCAAAACCTGAGGGATCCGGCTCTGTGGTGTATTTTATATTCGCAACAAGGTTGCAGTTTTGGTAAATGAATTGATTACTTACCCAACGTTCGGGAAGTAAGTCCATCTATTGAGTCGGCATAAGCAACATGGGCTCAGTGGGCGTCCATGATAGTGTAAGTGACTCAGTGGGAGTCCATCAAATGCATAAGTGGCTGAGTGGCAGTCCAGCATAAGGTCCTATTACGACCAGGGTGATGACCAGTGGGGAATTCGTCCATCTACTAGTAGAAAAGGTGTAAGTCATATGTCATAGGCCTATTTGTATATTCGAGGATTCAACTCAACTCAAATAAGAATGTAATAAGTAAATAGTGGATCGACCGTCAGAGAGATCTCGCAAAGTAATATCTGTCAAAGGATTCAGAAACAAGGTTCATCTACAGACTTGAGGAGTTAATTCACTGGAAGAAGTTCAAGAAGTTGATCATGCCTCAGTGATATAAATCAAGATCGTGGATTTAATCAAGTGACAGAGATCTCGTCAGAGTATCATTAATTACAAGGATTTAATCTGAAGAAAATCAAAGTGTCAAAGTCAAGACATGAAGAAACGTCACGGAAGTTAGTCACTCATGAACCAGACAGTACATCGAGTGTCAACGTTGAAGTGGTGGAATTGATTCATAATTGACTGTGATTATCAGAAGATTTTCAGAAGAATGGATGCAGCTCAGGGTTAGTATTAATTCTCTATTAACTAATTAAGTCATTTAATTTAATTAAGAAAATAAATTATATCTGCAAAGATTAATTTATTGATTAATTGAATTAAATTGATTAATTAATTTAGAATTAATATTGAGGATTTACAAGATTTTAATTGGTTTAAAATCTGCTTAAATTCAAAACAAGACAATTCATTTGAACTAGTATGACAATCGGTATGACAATTGATAGTCATACCGAAAGTCATGCCAATACATTTAATTGTCTTATTAGAATTTCTATTTAGATTAAAATCTGTTATTAATTCAGCAAGATAATTTATTTGAACTAATATGACAATCGGTATGACAATCAATAGTCATACCGAAAGTCTTGCTAGTTCATTTTGATTGTCTTGCTAGTTGTAAATATTGTCATACCGAAAGTCTTGCTGGCCAAAGAGATTGTCATGCCAGTACATTTTTCAGTTCGGTGTTTGATAAAAGAAGCAGAAGACTTTTATTGATCAACACTTTTACAGAATCCAATCCAACAAACAAAAAAACAAGAACACAGCAGCCGCCAAGAAATATTTCATTGTTCTCTGCTGAAATTCAAAGATCAATTTCTAGATTGCAAAGTTAAATCCAATCAACTAGAAATCATTCTCTTGTTCTTGTGTAACAATCTAGCGGATCAAAATCCCTAGAACTTAATCTCAAATCGCGTTTAGCATTTGATTCTAATTATTGCAAAAATAGAAAAAGTCCATGTCGAATTTATTCTAGATTTGTGATAATTGATTTGAGATTAATACCTTGTAATCGATACAGTTGTTATAACACCTTTCAAGTTTAATAATATTTTTATTTAACTTGAATTTTGTTTCACATTTTTTATTCCGCATTTAATTCGATTATTCGGTACTGTTTGTATTCAACCCCCCTTCTACAAACACATTGGGACCTAACAATTGGTATCAGAGCCTTCTGATTAACGAACAAATCAAGATCCTAGACTTTTGTGATTTTTCAACTCCTTGAATTTTTATTTATTCAAAAATTCATAATGACTTCACATAAAGTTGGAACCGTTAATATTCCACAATTTGATAAAGAGAATTATATCATGTGGAAGAAGAAGATGCTATTATTTTTACAAGTTGCAAATCCCAAATATTCAAACTTGTTAAAGAAGGGTATAAAAACTCCGATGGTTATTGAACCGGAGGTAATAATAGATGGTGTGATGACTACTAACGCCAGAACCTATCCAAAAGAGCCCGAAGATTTTACTCCTGCTGAGAAGGAAGAAGCCTCCTTGGATGCCAGCCTTCAATTAATATTAATTGATTCCCTTGATCCCTTGATGAACAGACATGTGATGAACTGTAAAAATTCTAAACACATGTGGGAAACTATTGAGGTAATTAATGAAGGCACAGAGGAAGTTAGGGAGAACAAGTTGGAAATCCTAACCTCTGAATATGAACATTTCAAATCAAATCCAGGAGAAGGAATTACTGAAGTGTTTGAGAGGTACAATGCGTTGATCAACAACCTGAACATCAATGGAAAGTATTATTCAATCAGGGAGGTCAACAAAAAGTTCCTTTTAACACTGTCAGCTCATCTTGAACATAGAATCACTGCCATTAGAGAAGCTAGAGATCTGAGTGAGATTTCTTTGGACAGGCTCTATGGAGTGTTAAAAACCTATGAGTTGGAGCAGATTCAACAGAAGGAAGTCTATGGGAAGGATAGAATGGTCAGCACATCTACTGCACTTGTAGCTGAAGGTCAACAACAACAACAATCTCAACAATTAGAAAGAATGGTACAGTTTTCCAAGGGTGAGGAAAATGAGTTAGTAGCAGAATATGATCCTCCTACTACAAATCAATCTGGTGATGATTTTTATTCCTTGGAAGAGCTGGAGCAATTGGAAGATGAATCAATGGCCCAAATTGTCAAGAGATTCTCTAATGTCAGATTCAGGAGGAATCCCAAGCTTAAGTACAAGTCCAACTACAACAAATTCCAGAAAGGTGGATCTTCATCCTCTAACACCAGCAGTGGTGGATACAAAACAGGGATGGTTGATCGGGGCACCATTAGATGCTATAACTGCAATGAGTTGGGACACTTTGCCACAGAATGCAGGAAGCCAAAGCAAGTAAGGAAGAACTCTTATGATTCCAATCAGAAGAGTAACTCTGAAAGGGCTTATCTGGCAAAGGGAAGAAGCTGGGATGATACTGATAGTGAAGATGAAGAAGAAGGGAATCTTGCTCTTATGGCTATTGAGGGAAAAGCTTCATCGTCAAGAAAAGAGGTAAAATATACTGATGCTGAATTAGTATATCATCTAGGAGGCAACTTAGATAATGCACGTCGTGATAATGAACTGTTAAGTTTACAGATCAAAGACCTTGAGAAAGAGGTCAATGAATTAAGACTTGTGCATATTAATCAAGACAAGTTAAAAGAACAAGTATCTTTTCTAGAGAATAGAGTTGACTGTTATAGAAAACTCGAAACTATTCTCAAAGACAAGATCACCGATCTTGAGACTAAGGTTAGAGCCTACTTCAATTCTTGTTCGAAGGCTAAAGAGTTCTACAGTAAGCAAGCTGTTAATCAAACATCTGGAATAGGTTATGATTACAATGCTGCTATTGGAGAATTAGGCATAAACTCCCCTCCTCATGTCTGTGCTAAAGGGAGGGAAGTACCACATGTGCTTAAGGGTGTTGATGAACCCCTCTATAAAGCATCAATTGCTGAACCATTTGATGCGACCTCTTCTGTTATTCAAGAAGAAATACGTGCTGAGGATCATGCTTATGAGAAGATTGTTTCCAAGTCAAGTGAGTCGAAAGTTCCAGTCAAAGTTGTGAAAGCAACTGAGACTAACTCAGACACACATGAGTTGGATAACAATAATGCCATGTCTACCATGCATAAATTACCTGCTGTTAATCACTCTCATAAAGCATGTGGTGTTGCTAATTGTATGTCTTGTGCTTTTAATATGATGTATGCTTATTTTAATGGTAAGCATGTGTCTAATGATAAGACTACTCCCCGTCAGCATGTGAATTACAAGAAGCATGATAGGTCTAAGACTGTTAGTCCTTCTAAGGCTAGAAAGGAGACATTTGTGCCTAAGCTTAAACAGAAATTTGTTAAGGCTGTTTACAAGGTCAAATGTTCAGTCATTGAGAAAGTTGAGACAATTAAAATTAAAAATGTTGTTTTGTCTGACAAAGGACAGTTTTACAAGTATGTCGGGCCCAACCAAGTTTGGGTTCCGAAGAAGGTCTAATCCATTTGAAGTGCAGGGCAGTATACAGGTGTAACCGGTAGTGTGGATTCTTGACAAGTGGATCATCAAGACTTATGACCGGAGATAGAGCCCTGCTATCAAATGTGGATTGAGAAAGCTGGCCCCCTGATTACCTTTGGAGATAACAGCAAAGGTTTATCTGAGGGATATGGCTGTTTGCAAGCTGGGAATGTTATCATTGTAATTTTGTATATTGTGCTAGGTTATTATCAGGAAGCAGTATCCAACATATAGCACCAGTGACGAGACTTGGGAATATTACGACATATCAAGCACCTGCTGCACATTACACTTGGAATTGGACTCTAGTAAGATGTGTACAAGTGTACTCCTGGTTGGTAAGTCAAAAGAGGAAGTCAATGCACCACAGTTCATGGACTTTGCAGCTGCAGATCTATTAGACTATGCAATTTCTTCTTCACAATCTCACTTCAGGTTGGTATGAACTAGTATACTGCTCAAGCAATCGTCAAGGACATGGTATGGCACTCTAACAGAAGTTATAATTTTATATGAATACGTAGAGTCGTCATATTAATAACTATCTTATCACTAAGCACAATCATATTGCTTTATATGTGCAGTGGTATATTGATTATGCAACATAACAATTAGTATCTAAAGTACTTGACAAGTATCGGTCAATGATATGTTGTTAACATTATGTTGCAGATATTTGTAAGCTTTTGACATGAATGAGAATTACTTAGACTTTACCCTAAGTGATCAATGTTTTATCAAAAACTCATTCATTTTGAAAAACAAAAATTAAACTTCTTTCTACATTAGTGATTTCTTATTTCATGTAAAATCTTTTGAAATCACTATTGTAAATCATTTTCTCTCTATTACCATATATTCTGTGTTACAGGTTCAGTCTCCAATGACTTTCTTTCATTAACAGTCATGAGGTTGAAAACCCACAACGTCTATCCCAGACTGTAAAGACAAACACAAAAACAGAACCAACCAACACTCTCTTACCACTAAATGTAGTATGAATGAGCGTGAGGGAGATAGTGCCTAGTGCACCACATAAGAAAGGTTCTGTAGTCAACCCAGTAGCTCTGTCTCCTACATAGATTAGTAGTATTTAAACCGAGACAACTGCTAGCCCCCATACATCTTCTCAAAAAGATGTAATGGCTGAAAAGGCACAAAAACAGTTACTAGATTCATTCTCTCAACAGGGTGCGTCTATTGAATTTTGCATGTCGGCCAAGGTATCCGATGTAGTGTCACCACTTCAAACATAATCAATTCTTGATGCACAAGGAGAGGTTACACACACAAAGGATGAGTTGACGGAAACAAGAGTTTCGACCATTTTAAGGTCAGATTCGATTGTTCAAGGTTCGTTAGTGGACCAATTGCCTTTACAGGTGTTAGGAGAGGATACTGATCCAAAAGCCATAGGTCAGTGGTCAGTGTCTACCTCCCCAGGCTTAAATCCCCTGGATGCATCTGCGGATAGTGGATCAGACATAGGCGTAGATCGGCAACTTGTTGACAATGATTCAGATATTACCTGATAAGTCACAAGGAAATGTCTTCACAGACATTAAAAGGGAACTTTGATCTTTATGCTAAATTCGTTGGATCATTGTTTACCTTCCCAGAATTCAAATATGGAACCCTAAAAGGGAAACTAGCAACTTGTAGATTATGACTCAGATTTATCTGACGAGTTTAACAAGGATGGGGATTTGTGAACTCCCATTGCACCACCTGTGACCTCCTTAAGGATGGCTAAGGTGATTTTCCTTGCAGGTATAGCTGATTTTTGGAGCTATGAGAGGAGTGATACACTTGTGAGAATGAGTGTAAACACGAATGGAGAGAAGAGTGAAACACATGTGAGGTACACTAAAACACAATCACACACTCACAGTGAGGAAGAAAGAGAAACTACTTGTTATTTCTTTTCCAACCAAGTGAAATATGAGAACTCCTTCAGACGACGGCATACATTCCTTCTTTAAGGGGGAGATAAAAGCTTAAGTAATAGTTTGGAGGATTCCTCAACTAAGGGGGAGAAATAGCAGGGAGGAAGAAAAAGATCCTATATGTACACTACACCACACCATTGTTGTTTGTAACTACGGATCCTATTGTACGGGAGAGGTGGTAAACACAAGGTGATTTCCTAGTAAGGGAAGAAGCTGTTAGGGGAGTACCATTGGTTTTTATCTGCGGATCCTATTGTACGGGAGAGGTGGTAAAATGAAGGTGATCTTCTTTAATCAGTTGATTCTCATAGGGGGAGAAGCAAGAGATATGGGCTTCTCAACAAGAAATGTGGTTGTACAAATGAAGATGGAACTACTTGAAGATATGTTCAGTCTAGAGGAACATCTACTTGGAATCTGGAAAATGTTAAATCTCATCCAGAACTTTTCTGCTATTTACTTTGCATGTATGTTTATATCTTTTTCTTATTTGTTAGTTGAGTTATCCTCTAGGTATTTGTGTGTTATTGTCTAACAAACAAATAGGGGGAGATTGTAAGTCATATGTCATAGGCCTGTTTGTATATTCGAGGATTCAACTCAACTCAAATAAGAATGTAATAAGTAAATAGTGGATCGACCGTCAGAGAGATCTCGCAAAGTAATATCTGTCAAAGGATTCAGAAACAAGGTTCATCTACAGACTTGAGGAGTTAATTCACTGGAAGAAGTTCAAGAAGTTGATCATGCCTCAGTGATATAAATCAAGATCGTGGATTTAATCAAGTGACAGAGATCTCGTCAGAGTATCATTAATTACAAGGATTTAATCTGAAGAAAATCAAAGTGTCAAAGTCAAGACATGAAGAAACGTCACGGAAGTTAGTCACTCATGAACCAGACAGTACATCGAGTGTCAACGTTGAAGTGGTGGAATTGATTCATAATTGACTGTGATTATCAGAAGATTTTCAGAAGAATGGATGCAGCTCAGGGTTAGTATTAATTCTCTATTAACTAATTAAGTCATTTAATTTAATTAAGAAAATAAATTATATCTGCAAAGATTAATTTATTGATTAATTGAATTAAATTGATTAATTAATTTAGAATTAATATTGAGGATTTACAAGATTTTAATTGGTTTAAAATCTGCTTAAATTCAAAACAAGACAATTCATTTGAACTAGTATGACAATCGGTATGACAATTGATAGTCATACCGAAAGTCATGCCAATACATTTAATTGTCTTATTAGAATTTCTATTTAGATTAAAATCTGTTATTAATTCAGCAAGACAATTTATTTGAACTAATATGACAATCGGTATGACAATCAATAGTCATACCGAAAGTCTTGCTAGTTCATTTTGATTGTCTTGCTAGTTGTAAATATTGTCATACCGAAAGTCTTGCTGGCCAAAGAGATTGTCATGCCAGTACATTTTTCAGTTCGGTGTTTGATAAAAGAAGCAGAAGACTTTATTGATCAACACTTTTACAGAATCCAATCCAACAAACAAAAAAACAAGAACACAGCAGCCGCCAAGAAATATTTCATTGTTCTCTGCTGAAATTCAAAGATCAATTTCTAGATTGCAAAGTTAAATCCAATCAACTAGAAATCATTCTCTTGTTCTTGTGTAACAATCTAGCGGATCAAAATCCCTAGAACTTAATCTCAAATCGCGTTTAGCATTTGATTCTAATTATTGCAAAAATAGAAAAAGTTCATGTCGAATTTATTCTAGATTTGTGATAATTGATTAGAGATTAATACCTTGTAATCGATACAGTTGTTGTAACACCTTTCAAGTTTAATAATATTTTTATTTAACTTGAATTTTGTTTCACATTTTTTATTCCGCATTTAATTCGATTATTCGGTACTGTTTGTATTCAACCCCCCTTCTACAAACACATTGGGACCTAACAAAAGGTTACTTATTGGTATCTTTGCCTGATCAGTAAGATATCAGGTTTATGCCAAAATTCTTTCCTTTCCAAATTTATTGGATATTGCAATTCTGTTCATACTTTACATGACAGAGGTTTTCAAGAAATGTATATATATATAGGTGTATATATATGTCGGGACTTAATGAAGTATCTCGTAACTTCATTATTTATAATGATATTCAAAGATTGAATCTATTCAAATCTTGTCTTGTAGTCTCATCTATGTGATGAACTTTTGAAACTGATTATAACTTGAACGGTGGTAGTTCAAGTAGTATTTGGGAAAGATATAAGTATATTGGGGTATCTTGTAACTTCGTCTTTTAAACTTATATCTAATTAATAATTGTCTTATGAATGACAAAGATTTTCAGAAAAACGTTGAGACAAGGTTAGATATATGAGATCCCCTTGCAACGATATTTTTTATACAGTTATACACTGGGACTTTGTGTATATTATGCATGGAAGAAGACTTCCAATATTTTGAAAAGTATATATGTATATATATATATATACTGAATATTTTGCGACTTCATCGCATTAAGATATCAACTTGGTTCATTTCTTTTGACCAAGACTTTCATGAGTATTATGAGTAGGCTCATATATTGTTAATCATTATACATATTATTTTGGTGGGCTTGCTGCTCACCCTTGCTTTCTTCTTTCATCACACAACATCAGATAGATAAGATGAACAGGACCAAGCTCCCAATTCGCAAGCAGATAGGAAACGTTCCGCAGCTTTCTGGAAGCGTTGAGGCCGCTGTAGCTGAGGTAGAAATTACCAATAGGATAAGTTTTCAACTAATAATGTACCAGACTTATGTATATTATGAATTGTAATAATGGCAAAGAAATGTAAATTTATTCAGAAACCTTTTTAAGGTGTATTGACATATAATTGTGGAATAAAATGACTTGTGATTATTTTTTTGATATTCATCTCTGAGACTATAACTTGTGGTGTGTGTGTTTATTGTGGGGTCACAGTTCAGAGTAGTTGATTGTGTATTAAGATTGGGTGTTATTAAGGGAAATGGAACTCATGACAACCCGGATCCCCGACCCCGGATTTGGGGGTGTTACAATCTGGAATAATCAGTATGCTTTAATGTTATCCCAACATCACGAGTTATATCTAGGTATAGATATGTTAGATATATTTGTGATGTCATGTCTAATAATGATTTGTGTTTAGTTTTCAGATCTTAACTAACAGGACAAATCAGGACTTAACTGGAAATTAGTACTTATACTGAAGTCAGAACTTAAGATATCAGAACTTAAATTATCAGAACTTAAGATATCAGAAGATATTTATCAGGAGATAATATCAGGACTTACGAAGACGTTCAAATAAGGAAGGCCACTGATTGAAGTAAAGAAGATTAAGACAAACACAAGAAGATATATGCATGGAGAAGAATTCTATGAAGAACAGAATACTTGGAAGAAAAGATAACTAGTTGATATATTTTAGGATGCAGACTTATGTTCGATATCAATTAGAAGTTTATCTTGTAATTGTGTGTCTATATAAACACATCATAGGGTTTACACTATAAGTGTTATCTTAATCGAGAATATTATTCATTGTAACCCTAGCAGCTCTCGTGATATTTGTTCATCACTGAGAGAGAACGGTTCCATTGTAATACTGTTTTATTAGTAAGATTATTATGTGTTTCATACTTGTGTTCTTAATTCGATTTGATTGTAGTATACACTGTATTCAACCCCCCCCCCCCTTCTACAGTGTGTGTGACCTAACAAGTTGTATCAGAGCCTATCTGTTAACACATATACAGTAAAGATCCAAAACAATCATGTCTGAAGAAGAGAAAACTCCAACCAAGCCCACCAAAACTGAAGAAACTCCAAAGACTCAAATCCATAATCGATATGAGACTATTAGGGTTCCCATACTGAAACCTTCTGAGTATCCCATATGGAAAGTGATGATGACTATGTTTCTGGAAGCTACAGATCCAGAATACCTTGACAGACTTAATGAAGGACCACATAAGCCAACCAAGCTCTCTATTGTAGTTGCAGATCATTCAGCAATGACTGTACCAAAGGAGAAAAGTGAATATACAGCTGAAGATATCTCATCTATTGCCAAGGATGCAAAGGTAAGGCATTTGTTGCATAGTGCCATTGATAATGTCATGTCAAACAGGGTAATTAACTGCAAGACTGCAAAGGAGATATGGGATGCCTTGGAGACAAGATGCCAGGGAACTGATTCAATTAAGAAGAACAAGAGGACTATACTCACTCAAGATTATGAGCACTTTAACTCAATACCTGATGAGTCATTAACTGGTTTATATGACAGATTTGTCAAACTCTTGAATGATCTGTCACTGGTGGATAAGGAATATGATCTTGAAGATACTAATCTTAAATTCCTTTTAGCTCTTCCTGAAAGTTGGGATTTGAAGGCAACTATTATAAGAGACAACTATGCTCTTGATGAAATTTATGGTATGCTCAAAACTCATGAACTTGAGATGGATCAAAGAAGCAAGAGGCATGGGAGAAAGTCAAGAACAGTTACTCTTAAGGCTGAGGAGGAATCCCCCAAAGTGGTTGTGTAACACCCCAAATCCGGGGTCAAGATTTGGTGTCACTAAACAATCCTTACATATAATAAAGAAATAAATAAATAACCCCTTGAATCCGGATCGTTTACAGGTTATGGTATGAAACAAGAATCTAACCTTCTACAACTTACAACAACTAATATATAATTGTAAATACCTCTGAACTAATGCTTGAATCATATTCTTCTAACTTCTTCAACCTCTCGTGGCGGAGATTTCTCGATCTTCTGCTGTCTATCTAAGCTATTCATTTGTATCCTTATCTGTTTCTGGCAGAAATAAGAATTGACAAAGCAAGAGTGAGCCAAAAATGCCCAGCAAGTATATAATTTTAGTCTCAAACATTAATTTCAAAGAAAACTTTCAGACAAAATCTCTGAAATATTTTGAAGAGCGAAACACGAAATCATTTAAAGGATATACTTTATCAACTTAAAATCAATTTGATTTGCATTGCCATAAATCACATAGGACATAATGACATTTTTGTAAGAGCTTTAGAGATCACGTGTTTTCAAAATAGCTTCTGGTATCATTTCATAATTGAGCAATTGATGCAATAACTATGCATAAAACGACATTCAAGAAATTCCTAACTATTCAGTATCCATCATTATCGACTAAGTTTCCATAGACTTAGCCTGCTAAACCAGCCTGATAAGGACGGGTTGAATAATTAAGAAGATCTCAATTCATTCAAGATCCTCACTATCACTGAGCAACTAATGTTGCAGCAACAATCTGAACCTCGAATATATTTAGAAACATTGTAATTTCCCGAAACTGAGTGCTAAGAAAGAATAACTTTAAACCATAATCATGTTTTATTTCAAGAGGGAATGCCATTAATGGCGAACAACAATAAATTGGACTGAACACTAGAAACCAACATATGCACTATAACCTGCTGATCAGTCAGGAGATAGTGCGGATCTATACCCAACTGCATAGACCCAACCAACATATGGGGCACCCAGGCAACTACGGCCTAAAGGGTCCGGTCCATCTCCGGCCCATAGGATCCAGTTCATCACTGGTCCTTATAATAATCGTCCAGCCCGTAGAGTATTTTGATATCAAATCATTCTGATTTCAAAACATCCCAAATTAGGGTTCGCAAATAACCCGAACGAATGGGTATTTGCTCAAGAGAGCAATCGAATTATAGGAACAAGAATTTAAAAGAACTGGCATAATAAGAGTAATTGCAGCGAAATATAAAACAGTTAACTATTCTGAACTTAGAATAGGAGAGAATAAATATTTGTAGTATTTAAGGAGAAAGGTTAGGAATACTTGCAGTATTTAAAAGGAAAAATCCAGAATACTTGCCTCAATAAGCTTTAACCACTATTATCAGTTGACTTTGGTTTGACTTAGATCATTCGGCTTTATCATGCACCTACTATCCTATTCTCGATACGATCCCAACATTCAGACCCTTTGGTTGGAACTTCGTTGATCTCGACGTCTAATCACTAGATCGTTCCTAGTCCGATGTCATGTCTCGGGTCTTCCATCTAAACCTACAGGGTTGAAATACCCTAATTCAGATAATCGCTTAAGCTTACATCAAGTCACTATTCTATTTTACCCGTACGATTTCATAACCAAATTCATATTTATATGTATTATCGAAATACACATAGCAATTACGGTTCACATCTTCGAAAATCGGTTCGGTATTTAATTTCGGAAAATACGTATGTTTGTCGTTTTGAAAAATAGGGTAATCGATTATTCACAAAATATCTTGTCACATCACACAAGTCAGTTTCATAAAGTTCAATTATATCCTTGTTCGACGATTCCGATAATTACAGGTTACGTTCCCGTATTTTCAGAATTAATTTTCCCGAAAATCGGGCAGCGTTTCCTTTATTTATCGGCCTACCCGTCGAACATCCCGACGTCAGTCACAATATACCAACAACCAATCATTCAATTCATAATCCATACGCCAATCCCAATCATCAATACAATTCAGCTATTACTATTTTTATTCATTTTCGTTTCATAATCATTATCACGAACTAATTTTAATTTTAATTTATTTATGATTTAGGACTCAGATAGAAATCATCATCGCCCACCGTCGGCTCGCCGAGGCTCATCGCCGACGGCAGTAAAATTTTGCGGGTACCCGATAAATTTTCGGGTTTCCAACACAAAATCCTACCGATTAATTTACTTATTTCCGTATGAATAAGTTCATATCACGGATATTATTCAAAACAATTTCCTGCAGAAAAGAAAATAAAAGTTTAAGATTATAACAATTAAATCCACTGCACAAACTTGGCCCAACTAGGCCCAGCACAAGCCCAACAGAAAAGCTCAACCGAAAAAGCACAACAGATTAGTACAGCCACCACACGCGCGGCCACACGCCGCCCCTACACACCAACACAACCGACACACACACAATCACGAACACACACACACAATCACGAACACACACACACAACTCACACACGCGCACAGAGACACACGAATTACACACGCACGCGCCACCATCCTCACCGGAAAATGGTGAGGGGCGGCGACAAAATAAAACAAACACAACCCACACATATATGCACATATATACATCACATCGCATATACACACAACTGAAACAAGAACGAAACCAGGAAGCTCGCCGGAACCTCCGGCCGAAAACTCACCGGAGCAAAAAGGAAGAAAACTGGGAAGAAGGGAAGAGGAGGAGGGAATTGAGAAGAAGAAAGAGGGAAGAGAGAGTGCAGAAAGAGAGATTTTTGAGAGTAGAGATTAAGAGAGATTTCGATGGAGAGAGAGAGACCAAGAACAGGGCTTGTTCGGGAATAACCGAGAAGGAGGAATAGGCGGTGGCAATTGAGATTGGAGAGATAAGGAAGGGAAAATAAGGCAATTCTTACCTGATTTTTTTATTCCGCATTTACCCCGAATTGGATACCGTAATTACTAATTTAACGAACAATTTACGGGTAAGATAACCCAAAATTTTTATGAAAATACCTTTAAAATTTCAGGATAAATAAATACTAATAAGATAAAATGTTCAAAATTTTTAATCCAATTTTGGATCGCATATCCGACCCGCATTTTATGATTTAACGAACAGGCGGGCTGTTAAATAAAAAACCAGAAAATTGTCGGAATAGTTTTGAAATTCTCGAAATATTTAAAAGTTAATAAAATAAAATTTTCATGATTTTTGAAACATCTTGAAATTAGATATTGATTTCTAAATTTTATAAACTCCTAAAAATAATAAATAGAATTATAAAACAACAACAATAATTTTAGGAGCAATTTTAGCATTTATGAGAATAAATATTCAATAAAATCATTTTAAAATGAATTAAATGTATACAGCTCAGTAATTAATTATGAAATTAATCTTCGCGTCCAACGAATCACAAACAATTAACAATACAGCCACATGTAGCTGACAGACCCATCACTTATTTTATTTACTTAATAATTTGCTAATTACCTTTATAGATCGGTTCCGAAAATAGGTTACTTAGCCGCTAAGTAACTGAAAGGACGATACGATTTTAATATCAAAATTGGATAATTATCCAAACCGGGCTTTTTATAAAATACTTTATACGAAAATAATGTAATAATATCCCGTCTTTTAAAAATACGGGTTTCGTTGGTTCACCGAAATGATTATCGTATCGAAAAACTTGCGCCGGGCCGTGCACGGGTCAAACCGTAATCCAGATCGAAAAAGTCAAAACACGGAAAATGTCCGGAATTACCAGATTAGGTTAGGAAAGAGTTTTCGGAAGAGTTTCGGGTTGTAAAAACGTAAAAACGATTGAAGTCGGATGATTCCCGGCTTTATAAAATAATTTTATAATTATTCAGAAAATAATTAATAATTTCATAAATTATTATAAAATCATCTAACACTCCAAAAATTACCAGAAAAATAACTTAATTATCTATATTTTATTCTGGACATATTAAAATTAACATACTCACATTTTATTACATACAAACATCCAAATATTATTATCAAACACCAGATAATTCACCAAAAATTCATATAATATTCACATAATAATCATATATTGATATAAATAATTATACGATATTTCCCAGATGTTACATCCTTCCCCCCTTAAAAGGATTCTGTCCTCAGAATCATGCTAAGGAATAATACTAATATTTTTCAAGTATAAAATTTTCATTTCATATTTCTGAAGTTTTCCTTCACTCAATATCTCATTCCCACTGGGTTGTACGATACAGGACTTTTGACACCAGCTCGACTCATACAGTAACCGCCGAAAATTATTACCTCATTTCACGAGGTAACCTTGGTAAATCATTTGTTAGAATCTTCAGGGCTTAACTTTAATTATGGAGAACTCCGATATGAGATTCATTGTATCGTTCTTCTCTAATAGTTTGCCACGAATCCTGTTGTTTAATTTTTCCTACTTACGCGCATTCTTTGAATGAAATTCTTGTCTTCAACTTCCTATGTTTTACTTCATTCCCCTATTAGTTCTGGCATATCTGATGTTCACAACATATATCTTGGACTATTTTATAACATTTCTTTATCATCCTTTTGATTCCACTTCTTGTCTTGATTTATTCTCATTATTCATTATCTTCTTTATACATAACGAATTTCTTTTTCTTAGTAATATTACTCTGTTTATTATTGAATAGGTCATTCCTGGAATTCACACTGGAATGAAGGCTTTTATTTACACTATTTAAATTCTTACTAACAAAATTATCGAATTTCCTCGGTAGCTATTTTCTTAGCCTTACTTGACGTGTCACAAATCACGTGTTTGACTTCTCTTCATTGATTCTCATCTCTTTTCCTGAGTTCACATGCGGACTTCATCAATCTCCATCGTTCATTGGATGTTTGAATTTGTGAGCTTTCCATTATTCTACAGTCACTTCCATTCAATCGCCGTTCAAAAGAAGTGTACATTCAAATCTTTTATTAATTCGTCCTTCAATATGGGTATACATTCAAGTTCTTCCTGGAACGCTATATCGGATGATATAATCCCTTTGCTTTATCTTGAATCTTCAGATCTTAAAATATTCTTTTGAATCAAACCTTGCACCTGATTACAGTAACATCACACTAATTGAACTAGGCCTTTTTAATTTACGGTAATGCCATTACTTTTTCTCAAATTTCTATATCTTTCATTTCGGATCTGGAAATTATGTTAGAGCTTGACTCAATCTAATTGGAATCGATTTCCATTTAACTAACCATTAGTTGGCAAAGTGGATCAATCAATTCCTTTAAATGATCACTTAAACCAAGTGCTAACTAGCTAACTGAAATCAAAGACCAATTACATAAAGTCAGTTTGGTCATAACAACTTTCTCAAGAACCGAGATTGCAATTATCTGGAATACTGACGAGAATGACCATATACTTCTTTGTTCTTAACTATAGGGTAATTTCTGAAAATTTGGGCAGCACTTCCCCTACACCATTGACTACCAGTCGGACTCAAGCCGACACCATTAATCAACCAAATCATCAATTCCCACAATTCACCTTTGATCAGCATCTAACTAGTATAACATATCTCTTTTTAATTGGGATTGGATCTGAAACCCACAATGATTAATATAACCATACCTTTCTCAATTCTTTTTAGAATATTACGAATTGTCCTTAATGAATTTAAGGTTTGATTTCATGATTCTGTTAATTTATTTCTGACCATTATTAATCGGTTTATCTTTTAATAACTGCGCATGGTCTCCATTATTACCATCACAATCTGGTAGAAACTCAATCATTAGATCATTATTTCTTGAAAAGTTTCGCAATCGAGTCACCATTGCTTCATCTCCACTTATGGTTTCGTATCGAATTCTCGTCACTGACTCGGGTATGAGCATTGAATTTACAATCACTTATTTACGCAAGTTAGAGAACTTCATAATTTCTTGAAGAGCACATTTGAAGTTCGATTATATTTAAGATTTCTTTTATCTTGAATCTTTACGACAAATATCTTCTCGCGACGAAAGGATGTTTCATGTCATAATTACATGTTTGAGTCATGGTTCAGAATTTCCTTGATCTTTGATCGTCGTCCCGATACTCGTTTGCTCCGTTTGAAGCACACAACTTTACTTCCTTATTTCGTAATTAATGTACGATTCGCTAACCATTCGTTTCGCGTAGAAATCCTCTGGGTTGAACTGCATTACGTTAACGCAATCTACCATACTGATGAGATCTTCGTAACATGAATAACTGTCTGACTTGATATCTTTGCCATGTCCATATTTGTCGGTGCATCCATTTTTCCTCGCTCGCAAATATCCACCATTTATCGATTTGCAGTCGTCTCTATGTTCGTTGTACGGTTCCACGTATCACACTATTTCATTTCTTATGAAATCGTCAGAGAACAGACTTTACACAAAAAAGAGAGTTTGGGAATATGATTTTGATTAAACCTGAAATAATGAATAACCATGCAACAACCGATTGAAAGAATTTGTAAATCAGAAAATTAAAAGAAGAAAAATGAGTGAAGAATGAGACAACCATATTCGTATTCAAGATGGCCAGTCTTTCGTACTATATGGCATACAGCACATGATTAGGTGGCGTCCCACCCGACTCTTCATCATTTCAACAAAGCGTCACATCACAACACTGCTTGTCTCCATCAGAAATTAGTGATTTAAGGAGAGTAACAATTCAGAAGGAATACAAGAATGTTCTTTCGTTTCCGCCTCATATGATTTATTAACAGAAGAAGCTCATACATATTCAAAAATCAAGAAAAACACATACCACTGTATCAGAAGAAAGAATGTCAATGTCGATCGCTTTCCACGCTTCACTTACGTATGCCTTCAGGATCGTGCGGATACAGGTTCACGATTCAAGTCACATCACTGCTTCGAAATGCTTCCTGGAAATGTCTTCACAACAAATGCTTCAATAATTTAATCTTAATCGCGTCATTCCGAAGTTAAAATCACAGCTTCAGATTTCATCTGTTGTGTAAAATACCCATTGATCACGCAATGCCTCAGTTTTGTCAATATGATTCTTCTGCCTACCGTCTAGAAGATTCTGCCATTTCCTTCAATCATTCTCCGTCCATTCGAATCACGAATCTCGTTAAATTTTAATAATTTCATGAATTGGGATAAATAATATTTTTAATATGTTGATTTAATTATTGATTTTATTAAACAACGTTTACTTTCATTTTTCACAGTAAACCTTAAACCCTCTTCCTGCTGATGGGTCTACTTGGCCCTTTGAATATCAACACTGAGTCTAATTCCATTCGTTTTTTTTTTTTTTTTTTAGATCATTTTCCAGTTTATAATAACAGGAACATAAGTAGTAATTTGACAACCAATTTGTAAAACTCATTTCATGCAAAAATCCTCTGAAAGTTGATGAAGAAAATCTTTTCCGAAATCTCATTTTAAAGTTTTGGAAATCAAATATTTGGTCGTCATTACTATATACATTACTTGCTATTTTTTTTTTTTTTTTTTTTTTATGGTTTACCAATGACATGTCTAATTAAAATAATGTCCATATAAGGGTCTCTTCACTTTGGTACCTTTTCTATATTTCCTCGGATTCAGCTCACACTGATTAGTCGCCGAAACTTCATTCGCCATCGTAAATCATTGTATTCGCAATTCTATCGCAACACTGACGTTTAGTACTATCTTTGACATTCCTGTCATCGTCCTTGACGTTATGCTCACAACCACTCATGCGATTCGATGTTCTGTCTGCAGATAAGGGCGCATCTTCTTGCTAGTTGTACCTATACCTAGTAAGGTAAATATTGTTCCGTGCGCAGCTTCCGATGGGTGGTAAGAACCTTCTCGCAACGGTGGTGCCTTCAAAACGTGCAATGTTGGTTCTTCATCCGCTTCCATCAACTGGTTGCCCTCGACGTGGAACTCGTCCTAATACCTAATTCTAAGTTAAATCGTAACTTTTCTTACACAAATTCCCACAAGAATCGATCGCATAGTCTTCAAAACCATATGAAAAGTAGGGTAACATACCCAGTCTCCGTCGATCCGTCGATTTCTCATTATTGTATGATCTGAGGTTTCAATATACCTATGATGTTGTGATATTCACCTTACACTTTCTCATCAATCCTATCTTACCAACTCCTTATCGGATCTGCTAACCCTAATTCGCACTCAACTCAATTTGTCCTGAATATGCCTAGGGACTTTCCTATCTTGTACGACCTATCATTCCTATCCTACTCTCACCTATTCTTATTTCAGTGACCAATAACCTGCAGCTCTGATACCAACCTGTAACACCCCAAATCCGGGGTCAAGATTTGGTGTCACTAAACAATCCTTACATATAATAAAGAAATAAATAAATAACCCCTTGAATCCGGATCGTTTACAGGTTATGGTATGAAACAAGAATCTAACCTTCTACAACTTACAACAACTAATATATAATTGTAAATACCTCTGAACTAATGCTTGAATCATATTCTTCTAACTTCTTCAACCTCTCGTGGCGGAGATTTCTCGATCTTCTGCTGTCTATCTAAGCTATTCATTTGTATCCTTATCTGTTTCTGGCAGAAATAAGAATTGACAAAGCAAGAGTGAGCCAAAAATGCCCAGCAAGTATATAATTTTAGTCTCAAACATTAATTTCAAAGAAAACTTTCAGACAAAATCTCTGAAATATTTTGAAGAGCGAAACACGAAATCATTTAAAGGATATACTTTATCAACTTAAAATCAATTTGATTTGCATTGCCATAAATCACATAGGACATAATGACATTTTTGTAAGAGCTTTAGAGATCACGTGTTTTCAAAATAGCTTCTGGTATCATTTCATAATTGAGCAATTGATGCAATAACTATGCATAAAACGACGTTCAAGAAATTCCTAACTATTCAGTATCCATCATTATCGACTAAGTTTCCATAGACTTAGCCTGTTAAACCAGCCTGATAAGGACGGGTTGAATAATTAAGAAGATCTCAATTCATTCAAGATCCTCACTATCACTGAGCAACTAATGTTGCAGCAACAATCTGAACCTCGAATATATTTAGAAACATTGTAATTTCCCGAAACTGAGTGCTAAGAAAGAATAACTTTAAACCATAATCATGTTTTATTTCAAGAGGGAATGCCATTAATGGCGAACAACAATAAATTGGACTGAACACTAGAAACCAACATATGCACTATAACCTGCTGATCAGTCAGGAGATAGTGCGGATCTATACCCAACTGCATAGACCCAACCAACATATGGGGCACCCAGGCAACTACGGCCTAAAGGGTCCGGTCCATCTCCGGCCCATAGGATCCAGTTCATCACTGGTCCTTATAATAATCGTCCAGCCCGTAGAGTATTTTGATATCAAATCATTCTGATTTCAAAACATCCCAAATTAGGGTTCGCAAATAACCCGAACGAATGGGTATTTGCTCAAGAGAGCAATCGAATTATAGGAACAAGAATTTAAAAGAACTGGCATAATAAGAGTAATTGCAGCGAAATATAAAACAGTTAACTATTCTGAACTTAGAATAGGAGAGAATAAATATTTGTAGTATTTAAGGAGAAAGGTTAGGAATACTTGCAGTATTTAAAAGGAAAAATCCAGAATACTTGCCTCAATAAGCTTTAACCACTATTATCAGTTGACTTTGGTTTGACTTAGATCATTCGGCTTTATCATGCACCTACTATCCTATTCTCGATACGATCCCAACATTCAGACCCTTTGGTTGGAACTTCGTTGATCTCGACGTCTAATCACTAGATCGTTCCTAGTCCGATGTCATGTCTCGGGTCTTCCATCTAAACCTACAGGGTTGAAATACCCTAATTCAGATAATCGCTTAAGCTTACATCAAGTCACTATTCTATTTTACCCGTACGATTTCATAACCAAATTCATATTTATATGTATTATCGAAATACACATAGCAATTACGGTTCACATCTTCGAAAATCGGTTCGGTATTTAATTTCGGAAAATACGTATGTTTGTCGTTTTGAAAAATAGGGTAATCGATTATTCACAAAATATCTTGTCACATCACACAAGTCAGTTTCATAAAGTTCAATTATATCCTTGTTCGACGATTCCGATAATTACAGGTTACGTTCCCGTATTTTCAGAATTAATTTTCCCGAAAATCGGGCAGCGTTTCCTTTATTTATCGGCCTACCCGTCGAACATCCCGACGTCAGTCACAATATACCAACAACCAATCATTCAATTCATAATCCATACGCCAATCCCAATCATCAATACAATTCAGCTATTACTATTTTTATTCATTTTCGTTTCATAATCATTATCACGAACTAATTTTAATTTTAATTTATTTATGATTTAGGACTCAGATAGAAATCATCATCGCCCACCGTCGGCTCGCCGAGGCTCATCGCCGACGGCAGTAAAATTTTGCGGGTACCCGATAAATTTTCGGGTTTCCAACACAAAATCCTACCGATTAATTTACTTATTTCCGTATGAATAAGTTCATATCACGGATATTATTCAAAACAATTTCCTGCAGAAAAGAAAATAAAAGTTTAAGATTATAACAATTAAATCCACTGCACAAACTTGGCCCAACTAGGCCCAGCACAAGCCCAACAGAAAAGCTCAACCGAAAAAGCACAACAGATTAGTACAGCCACCACACGCGCGGCCACACGCCGCCCCTACACACCAACACAACCGACACACACACAATCACGAACACACACACACAATCACGAACACACACACACAACTCACACACGCGCACAGAGACACACGAATTACACACGCACGCGCCACCATCCTCACCGGAAAATGGTGAGGGGCGGCGACAAAATAAAACAAACACAACCCACACATATATGCACATATATACATCACATCGCATATACACACAACTGAAACAAGAACGAAACCAGGAAGCTCGCCGGAACCTCCGGCCGAAAACTCACCGGAGCAAAAAGGAAGAAAACTGGGAAGAAGGGAAGAGGAGGAGGGAATTGAGAAGAAGAAAGAGGGAAGAGAGAGTGCAGAAAGAGAGATTTTTGAGAGTAGAGATTAAGAGAGATTTCGATGGAGAGAGAGAGACCAAGAACAGGGCTTGTTCGGGAATAACCGAGAAGGAGGAATAGGCGGTGGCAATTGAGATTGGAGAGATAAGGAAGGGAAAATAAGGCAATTCTTACCTGATTTTTTTATTCCGCATTTACCCCGAATTGGATACCGTAATTACTAATTTAACGAACAATTTACGGGTAAGATAACCCAAAATTTTTATGAAAATACCTTTAAAATTTCAGGATAAATAAATACTAATAAGATAAAATGTTCAAAATTTTTAATCCAATTTTGGATCGCATATCCGACCCGCATTTTATGATTTAACGAACAGGCGGGCTGTTAAATAAAAAACCAGAATTTTGTCGGAATAGTTTTGAAATTCTCGAAATATTTAAAAGTTAATAAAATAAAATTTTCATGATTTTTGAAACATCTTGAAATTAGATATTGATTTCTAAATTTTATAAACTCCTAAAAATAATAAATAGAATTATAAAACAACAACAATAATTTTAGGAGCAATTTTAGCATTTATGAGAATAAATATTCAATAAAATCATTTTAAAATGAATTAAATGTATACAGCTCAGTAATTAATTATGAAATTAATCTTCGCGTCCAACGAATCACAAACAATTAACAATACAGCCACATGTAGCTGACAGACCCATCACTTATTTTATTTACTTAATAATTTGCTAATTACCTTTATAGATCGGTTCCGAAAATAGGTTACTTAGCCGCTAAGTAACTGAAAGGACGATACGATTTTAATATCAAAATTGGATAATTATCCAAACCGGGCTTTTTATAAAATACTTTATACGAAAATAATGTAATAATATCCCGTCTTTTAAAAATACGGGTTTCGTTGGTTCACCGAAATGATTATCGTATCGAAAAACTTGCGCCGGGCCGTGCACGGGTCAAACCGTAATCCAGATCGAAAAAGTCAAAACACGGAAAATGTCCGGAATTACCAGATTAGGTTAGGAAGGAGTTTTCGGAAGAGTTTCGGGTTGTAAAAACGTAAAAACGATTGAAGTCGGATGATTCCCGGCTTTATAAAATAATTTTATAATTATTCAGAAAATAATTAATAATTTCATAAATTATTATAAAATCATCTAACACTCCAAAAATTACCAGAAAAATAACTTAATTATCTATATTTTATTCTGGACATATTAAAATTAACATACTCACATTTTATTACATACAAACATCCAAATATTATTATCAAACACCAGATAATTCACCAAAAATTCATATAATATTCACATAATAATCATATATTGATATAAATAATTATACGATATTTCCCAGATGTTACAGGTTGTCTCAAAGAAAGGCAAAGGAAAGGCTCTCATCACAAAGTCTGATACTGAGTCATCAAGTTCTGATAATAATGAGGATTCAGAAACTGAAAGTCTATCTAAGATGGATGCTGATGAAGAGATGATGAGATTGTGTGCTCTTATGGTGAAGGACATCACAAAGATAGCCTACAGGAAATTCAGAAAGGGAAGGAAGTTTTCCAGGAAAAGTGGAAGTTCTGATAAGAAGGGATTCAGAAAATCTGAAAGCAAAGGAGGAAAGCCTAACAAAGGAGATTACTCAAATGTCAAATGCTACAACTGTGGTGAGAAAGGCCACATATCTCCTGATTGCAAGAAAGGAAAAGGTGACAAAGGCAAGGCACTTGTCACAAGAAGAAAAGCTGGACAGACACTTCAGATTCTGAACATGAGGTGAACTATGCCTTGATGGTAAATGCTGATAGCAGTTCTGAAGCTGCTGAGTTAAAGGTACCTGTAATAACCCTAATTTTTGGAATTTTTGAAACCCTTATGAATAGTAATATTGTTGATTATTTAAATAATAATATTCAGATTTTTTCTAATATATCGGGACTGATTTATTTCATTAAATCAGCTTTACTCCAAACATTCTTAAAAATGTTTTCGAGACTTCAAAATGATTTTAAAAGTTAGAGCGGATCCCAAAACTCGTTTTCAGATTTAAGATCTTCCTTTCGAAGGAGACTTGAATATTCGCTCATAAATCTTGGGGATCCGGCTCTGTGGTGTATTTTATATTCGCAACGAGGTTGCTGTTTTGAGAAAACAATTTGATTACTTGCCCAACGTTCAGGAAGTAAGTCCATCTAATTGAGTCGGCATAAGTGCCAGGCCGGGGTACGGTCTATGAAGGTGTAAGAGGCTGGGTGACAGTCCATCCATGCGTGAGTGGTCGGGTAACGGTCTAGCGCGAGGTCCTAATGCGGCCAGGGTAATGACCGGCGAGGAATTCATCCATCTACAGTAGAAAAGGTTACTTATTGGTATCTTTGCCTGATCAGCAAGATATCGGGTTTATGCCAAAATTCTTTTCTTTCCAAAATTCATTGGATATTGCAACTCTGTTCATACTTTACATGACAGAGGTTTTCAGGAAATGTATGAGAGATATATATGGATATATATATATATATATATATATCGGGACTTAATGAAGTATCTCATAACTTCATTTCATTCAATAATATTTCAAAGATTGAATCTATCCAAGTCTTTTCTTGTAGTCTCATCTATGTGATGAACTTTTGAAACTGATTATACCTTGAACGGTGGTAGTTCTAGTATTTGGGAAAGATATAAGTATATTGGAGTATCTTGTAACTTCATCTTTTAAACTTATATCTAGTAAATGATTATCTTATGCATGTCAAAGATTTTCAGAAAAACGTTGAGACAAGGTTAGATATATGAGATCACCTTGCAACGATATTTTTTATACAGTTATAAACTGGAACTCTGTGTATATTATACATGTCAGAGGATTTCGAAGATTATGAAAAGTGTATATGTATATATATACTGAATATTTTGCGACTTGGTCGCGTTAAGATATCAGCTTGGTTCATTTCTTCTTGACCAAGAATTTCATGAGTACTATGAGAATGCTCATATATTGTTAATTATTATACATATTATTTCGGTGGGCTTGTTGCTCACCCTTGCTTTCTTCTTTCATCACACAACAACAGATAGACATGATGAACAGGACCAAGCTCCCAATTTGTGAGCGGATAGGAAACGTTCCGCAGTTTCCTGTAGGCGTTGATGCTGTGTAGCTTAGGTAGGAATTACCAATAGGCTAGGCTTTCAACTTCTGTTGTATCAGACTTATGTATCTATATGAATTGTAATAATGGCAAAGAAATGTAAATTTATTCAGAAACCCTTTTGAGGTATAATGACTTATAATTGTAGAATAATGGTATTCATCTCTGAGACTATAATTTGTGGTGTGTGTGTTTATTGTGGGGTCACAGTACAGAGTAGTTGATTGTATATTAAGATTGGGTGCTATTAAGGGAAATGGAACTCGTGACAACCCGGATCCCCGACCCCAGATTTGGGGGTGTTACAGAAATGGTATCAGAGCCAAGCGTTATAAACCTCAGAGATGATGTGACGTTAAAATAATAAGTTCACTAAGATAATAAGAACTCTTGCCAAGTTCATAGTCGGACTACCTAACGTAGTACTGACAGTTAAAACCCTTATGGGAACTCTTATAAATATCGTGATAGGAGCGTAGTTCGTTATCATATATGGTAGCGGGACTCCGAACCCTGAGGTTGAGGAGCAACAACGCGATGATGTTTTAATACTTATTGGAGATCAGATTATGGATCCGATAGAGCGTCCTAATGCGGGACCGGATGATGTTCATATTGAGGATGTAGCGGTTGAGGATGTTATCCCAGAAGGGATTGTTGCTGAGAAGGATTCCGTGGAGGATCCTGACAAGAATGAATAAAGGACCACTAAGGAATTGATGACCATGGTCAGGGCGACTACCAGAGGTAGGATTGGCTGGTCACTACCGGAGGTTCGTTCAAGTTTGTAAAGATAGTAGCCCCTTCAACACGGCTTACTCGTAAGACTCAGAAGTTCGAATGGACAGAGAAATGCGAGAACTGCTTTTAAGAACTAAAGCAAAGGTTGGTGACGGCTACTATGTTGGCGTTGCCGGATGGAAAAGGAGATTTTGTGATGTGTAATGACACTTCGCATAAAGAATTAGGGTGCTTCTTATACACCACAACAAGGTAATCGCATACGCGTCAAGACAATTAAGGGAATATAAAATTCGATGTCCCCACCCATGAGCTTGGGCTCGTGGTAATAGTTTTGCCCTAAAGATTTGAGGCACTACTTGTATGGAGAGAAGTGCGAGATTTACACAAGCCATAAGTGCTCTAGTGTATTTTTACGCAGAAAGAGCTCAACATGCGCCAGAGGAGGTGGATAGAGCTAATCGAGGATAACGATTATGACATTCTTTATCATCCAGGTAAAGCCAAAATGGTGGCTAATGCCCTTAGTATAAAAGAGAGACTCGAGATGAAACTGTCTTTGGGAGAGTTGATAAGAGATTTTGAGAAAATGGAAATAGAAGTGAAGGTAACCGGAGCCGGTACCGAAAAGCTGTTTGAGATTGCAATACAGCCCGAATTATTGGAGAAGATCATATTGTGCCAAGAAAAAGTGATGAATGAAGGCAGGGAGCAAAAAAATAGAGAAGAGATTAATACCGAGAAAGATGATAATGGAATAATGAGGTGTTCCTACAGAATTTTGGTTCCAAATGTTCAAGAGCTTAAGGAAGGGATCTTAGATGAAAGTCATAGTTCGAGGAATAAGATTTAGGGCAAACCCTGAATGTGATAGTCAGGGAGGTCGCCATCAAAATAGAAGGAACCATAACATAATGAAATGAAAAACAAGGATTTTAACGTATAAGATAACCCTGATTATGAGAGAAGGATGAAACATTTCATACTGAGGAAACAGAAGTCGAGCAAGATGAGGAAACCCAAGACGCTACTCCTATACAGAAATTCATGGACCTGTCTAAACAGAACTTATACTCTTATTCCCAACCACCACATTGAGGAAACAATACGGTAGAAAATCCTTTCATGACCTTTAAGTCGCTAAGCTCTCAGAGTTCCAAGGAACAGGTTGACCCAGTCGAGTCAAGAGCTTGGCTAAAGGAAATAGAGGAATCATTTGAGATTCTAAATGATTGAAGAAGCGCAAACGACTATTTTTTTCACTTACCTTCCTAAGAGAGAAGCCACCCGTTGGTGAAAGGCCAAGAAAGGCACGGAGCCAGAGGTTATAATAAATTGATTAAAGTTCAGACAATTGTTTTCGGGAAAGTAATTTCCAAGGTTATGGAGATATAGTGTAAAAGCTTTAGAGCCGAAACAAAGGCGGACGAGTATGATAAATTATGAATCTAAGATTGTAAAAGTTGTCAAGATTCGTTCTGATCACAAGAATCCCAGAATAACGTGATGTTTGAAGTCAATGATTAGTGGGTTCGTGAAATGATTGTAAGAGAGAGGTAAATAAAAAGAAAATGAAGTGGAAAGGAATATAAAGGCAATAAAGTTTGAGGAATGATAAGGGAGTTGGGTATGAGGAAACCCTAAAGACTCGTAGCAATAAAATTAGAAAAGTATGTAATCGTCAGGATGAGGGTGATTCACCATGAGTTAAAGTTGATGGTTGAAGGCATAAGAGATACATATATTTTATCCCCTGTAAGTTGGGAGGATTCGAGGAAACCTTGAGATAGTTCGAAGGATAAATAATGAGACGCGGATAGACTGAGGAGACAAGAAAGTAAGAAATTAGGAAAATTGGATGAAGGAAGTGACCTTCAAGAATGTGAAATGTAAGTAACGTATGTCAATTGATACCCAAAAAGGGAGACATCAAGTATAGAAGATATCTCAACATTGAGATGACTGTTGAGATAAACGACAAAAGTAAATGAGGATTTAGTAAAAAGAAGTTCACGTTGAACACGACCAATATCTTCTAGAACATCCCTGTTATCATTACTAAATCAGGCAAGAAAAGTAAATAACCGTTGTTATCTTTTGGAGGCCATATTGATTGACCTCATTTTGAATACATATGTTATTGTGAAATTAGGCATATACTATCGAGATGAGATTGATTGAATAAGATACCCTTATCAGGGATATATGACTTGATTTATACATGTAAGGATGCATGTACCTTTTTAAAGGTGGAATTAAGGATAGAACATCGGTAACTTAAAATAAATCCTAGGGGAATGCATAAAGGATGGCATTTCACCCTTAATAGGGACATTATGAGTTGGGTAGTATGGAACGAAGGACTAAGGCAACAACAATCTTTAAAGATCAGTGGAGAAAGTTTTCAGAACTCTATAGATATTGATTCTAGTATTAGTAAATGGTATCATGATATGCCCTGTAACTAGGGAATACAGGAGGAACGATTCAAGGATGACCTTAGAGGTTTTACAAGAAGAAAGGTAATATTCAAAGTTCTGAAGAATAGAAATGTTGATAAAGGAAATATGGTGTAATTATAATAATGCCAGGTGGGCACGTGTTAAACCATAAGAAGTATAGATTGAACCAACGGAGGTCAGAATTGTTAAAGTAAGAAGGATGCAAGATAAAAGACGTCATAAGTATGATCGAGAGTCAGTCGTGACAATGTTCACATCTAAAGACTAAGGCAATGACTTATGGAAAAATGGTGATTTTATTTTCTCACTAGGACTTAAGAAAAGCATTTTCACATAAGCAGTGATTGAAATGAGGTAGAAAATTTATTTGGAGGTGGTTAAAACGACATTGATTGTAAGGAAATTTTACTATCGGGAAAGGCCAAAGAGGTGGCCAACACTTTAAGTGTAAGAGGACAATTATAGGCGCTCGTGCCAGAGGAATACAGTGATGATGGTTAAAGCCATGAAGGTTGTATTATGGTGTGAAAAATTGACATTCCTTCTGATGATTGTGCGATACTCAACCGTAATAGTAGTTTGGTAAAGATTTAATTCATGTAATCGCTGTGAGCGGGCTATCTATCTTAGAAGGTCCTATCTTGAGAATAATCCAGGACCATGTTTCAAAAAGGACTAAACGAACATTTGAGTTAAGTCTTCTATTGAAGGCATATGACTAAGAATGGTATTAACCTGCTATCGTTGCTTTGATTGAAACTCTTTTGCAATTTTATCTGCTTCATGTCATGAAAGTACGTCTGAATCTGGAGTGTTCTTCATGAATTATGAATGGTGACTATGTTAACTCCTTAGAAGAATTCTATACGACATGTATGGACTCCATATGGTTAGATATTAAGATTTCATGGAAAGTAAATGACGACAGTAGATCAGTGGTGGACCATAGTAATGCAGCAATGATTCTGCGAGTAATAAGTTGATTACAACCGTGAGAGTTGTATTGGAATGGATGTTGAGATTGAGTACCACTAATCGGGTCGTGTTAACATATAAGTTATCTTTGATAGAAAAACTAGGTCGATTATTTACCTATTGAATATTTATTCCTTCTTATCAATAGAGAGTCGTATTACTATACGAGGAAGGTTGCGGTGCAAGCATAGAATTCTAGTAACAATGATGTCTAGAATGAGATCCCAGATTCGATTTTCGATGTCGAGGGAGTTTCAAAGGTGATTGTGTATAAGCTCGAGCAAGAGCATGGGTCCATAGAATGATGGACAGAATATCAAAAATATTTAGGCATGTGAAATACGATGCTATAATACCTAATGTTGATATATATACGTATATGTTTTGTTCTCCTATGACAAACCTCTATAGTTTAGAGGTAGATTCCAAGCCAGATGTTTTATGGCAGTATATTTTATATATATACAATTCTCTTCCGTTCATTCTTTTCTCTTCTTTTCATTTCCTGTAAGCTGAGAAGAACAACCCTTCCAGAAGGGGAGGTATTGCCGAATGACTATCTATCTGTGTGATAGAAGCCTAGTAGGATACCACATGTTGTTTAATTGCTTGTCAAGTACTAAAGGCTGGCCACCTTCTGTACTAACTATGCAATAGAACAAGTGTTCATGATCATAGTGATCTCTCAATAAAATCTTTTACTTCTATACGATAGATCAAGCTTTCGAAGATGGAAGCAGCTAAAGGAAGTAGTATCAGTGCGGTGGTATTCCGAATCTAACGCGTTCATGATACTAAGGTTGACGCGGTTATTAAAAGGTTTTAGAATACTAACGAGCAAAAGTGTAACCAGTATAGTATTATGTACGGAAGATAGTAATGACTACGAACAAGAAAAGAAGGAGTATTGAGAAGCAAAAGCTATAGTGCTAGAAGCTATATGAGAGTCTGTGTAATAGACTTGAAAGAATTTGGAATGATCATTTATCGCGGATTGAGTTTTCTTACGAAAATAGATCATATGTCATTATCGAGATGTCGCCTTATGAGATCCTTGAGGGAAGACAATGTCGATCTCCCTTATGTTAGGATGAAGTTGTAGAGCGCAAGATGCTCGGACCAGCAGTAGTCCAAAGGACCAAGGATATAATAGATCTAATCAGAGGACGGCTGGTAGTAACCCAAGATGGACATAAGAAGTATGTTGAATTGACATGAAAGGACAAAGAATAGGAAGTAGGGGACCTAGTGTTGTTATAGGTATTCCCTTGGAAAGGATGAATGAGGTTCGGAAAGAAAGGAAAGCTAAGCCCACGAATTGTTGGCCCCTTTGAAGTATTAAGACATATTGGGAAGTTAGCATATGAGCTAGCCCTACCCCCGAAACTGTAGCAAGTTCATAACGTGTTCCACGTATCAATGTTAAGAAAGTGTAATCTGGATGCCAGACTAATAGGGGCATATGAGCGCATATGCATGCAACTAAACGTAACCTATATGGAGCAACCAGGAAGGGTTATAGATCGAAAAGGAACAAGTGCTTAGGAGAAGGGTTATCAAACTAGTCAGAGTTGGTGGTAGAACCACAGTGTGGGAAAATTAACTTGAGAATTAGAAAGTGCAAAGCTAAGAGAGTATCCCTATTCATTTTCTATCTGATTCCGGGACGGAATCCTTTTAAGGAGGGGAGACTATAATAACCCCAATTTTTGGAATTTTTGAAACCCTTATGAATAGTAATTTTGTTGATTATGCTGAATAAGAAAACTTTTCATACCACACTATGTAGGGGTTCTTTTATTGTTATTCTGAGATCTTATTAGTACTCTATATGGTATATAAGTGTATGTAAAGATCGTCAGAATCCAAATTCGAATACTTTGATTTTTCCCGAAAATCCACCAGATACCGAAAGAATTGAGTATAAGGTAACAGGATAAAAAGGATTTAAATTTAAGGATTATAAAAGAGGATCATAAAAGGAATATAATGTATTGAGAAAGGTTAAGGAGACCCAAGTAATAAGATCCCGGGTATGATCCCTCAAACGATAAATGAAAACGAAAGTTAAGAAAACCGTATAACAGATCAGCGGTCATTAGCCAAGTAATTAGGAACTAATCAAAGAGGTTAGTGATGATGATGTCACCACACCAACAAGAAGAGGACAAGTGTGGGTGGATGACATGGGAGGATGACATAAGCATGACAAAAAAGGAAGGAAGGTTGGTTGATTATAAACCACACAAAAATTCACCATGGTTAAAAGGTAATAAATCAAAACAAAAGTGGTGAAAGGAATATGTCCTAAGTCCAATCATGTATTGGGATTTAGGAATAACTTCATGTGTAATCTATTTTGATTTCATTGATATTAATAAAAGACTTGTTTTGTTTTTATTACGGGCTTTATCTATTTAAGTGTTTAAATAAGATATACCATAGTTTAGAGTAAAGCTTTTTATGGATTATGATGAGATCATAATAGTGAGACCTAAAAGATGATAACTCTAAACTTAAATAGTTCCTGGTCATAGGATTACTAACTGGTAATTAATAATCCGCAAAGATCGGTACATACTATGCTTGCTTCATTATGAAGGATGTCTGTTCTCATAGACATTTGTGTGGTGACACTATAGCTAGTATGTAGGTGCTTATTATAGAATAAGTTCACTGAACATGACTCGCACAGCTGAACAACTGATGGAGTTCACTCACGTGTCAGCAGTTGTTCACATAGTGATAGTTGTACCAGTATCCTTAGACTTGAGGTCATCATAGTCATCTTGTGTACACTGAACTATGCTTTGGTTTAGTTCTTAGTCTCCAGGGACAATTATTAGGGCTCTACTGGGTATAGGAATTTGTACATGAAGATAGTGTATGATCAATAAAGGATCTACCCCTTCCAGTGAAGGAAGCGAATGTTCAAGGCTGATCCACTTATGCTAGTTCAGGAATCTCTGGCCAGAGTGAATGAAATTAGAAAGGAGTTTCTAATTTGCATAGAACTAAGCATAGTAAATGGTAAGCAAGTGATTAAATTAGATAGGCTTGACACGAGATCCATGCCTTGTATTTAATTGGGACATTGTAGGGTAGAAGGAGTTTATTGTACGGTAACTATTCACTGAATAGGTTCTTGGTATTCTAAGCAGTAAATTCGTATTATCCGGATAGTCGCGATATGCTGAGAAGTATCCCTCACGATGTAGAAAAAATATGATTAATTAATTAATCATATTTAATAAATTAGAGAATTTATATAAATAATGATAAAATAGTTTTATTATTATTTATTTCTACTACCGGCTTAATATTGAACCTACAGGGTCACACCATAAAAAGAGAATGATTTAATGGTGGAGGAATTAATTAATAATGGCTAATAATTATTTATTTATGAAATAAATAATTAATTGGCAAATTTAATAATTGATTAAATGAGATTTAATTGATTATAAATTAATTAACAAAAGTTCTTAATATTATTAGTTAAAGGATTTAATTTTTGGAAATTAAATCAAGAGAGAGAATTATTTCTAAAGTATTTAGAAAAAGGATTAATAATTAAAAGGTGTTTTAATTATTAATGAGAATAATAAATGGGATAATAATAATAATAATATTTATGGGAAAATTTCAGCTGAAAATTTTGCCTATAAATATACTATTATAAACCCTATTTTTATGCTGACCCGAAACCCAAAAGTTTTTAGAAAACCTAATTCTCTCCACCTCCTCCTCCTCCTTAACGTCGTTTTCATGGTGGATACCGGTGGAGTGCTTCACGTTTGAGGAGCAACTGCTAAGGATCTCCGATCGTTGCTTTTGGATCGCATATTAAAGGTTAGTATTCGATTCATATGTTTTTACCACGATTTATATGCTTTTATTTGGATTTTATATGTGTAAAAGTGCTTTTACATGCTTCCGCTGCGATTAAAATCCAAAAAGTGGATCAACCAAGCCAAACAAATCAAAAACACCAAAAACACAATATGACTCCCATTTTCTTCAAGAAGCTCTCGGCTCCTTTCTTAAGAAATGGGAAGTCCAAGCTCCTCCACTTGCTAATTTACAAGGTAATTATCCTAGCTTCTCCTAGTTAAGTTACATACTTCCTAGGAATCTTAGCTTCAAAATCCTTTCCTTGCATTTCCTATAAATCATTCAAGAAGATGGTGAATAGTACTTTCTTGAAATTAATTTTTGTGTTCTTGATTTCTTTGAAAGATCAAGCTTGTAGGAGGTTAGATCAAGGCTTCTTAAGGCTTCCTAGCTACTCTAATCACTCCAAGGAAGGTATAACCCCTCCAAACCCTAACTTTACTTTGAGCATTAGGTTTGGTTTTGTTTGTTATGGTTCATGAGAGGCATGGTTGTTGTGTATTTAGAGATTGGTTGGTTTTGTGATGTTTTTGGAATGGTAAATCTTGGTAATTAGTTAATGAACTTAAGTAAGCTTTTAGTTCATGATTGAGAAGTAGTATAAAGTGGAAACCTTGAGATGTTGGGGCTTTTGTAGTAGTATATGGATGAAGTTTGGTTGTAACAATGATTGTGGGTTGATTGTGGATTGAATTGGAGTAGTATAAAATTTGGTAATCGCGTAAACATAGTCGTCGTAATGCCCGATTTACTCTAGACTGTTTTTGTTCTTAACATCAGGACCCGTGAACTCACTGTTAGGTTTATACCATTGCCATGATTAGATAGTTCATGTTACGAGCTTCGTTTTGATATGTGGTTCGTTTGAATCCGATGTACGGTTTAGGAGAAACGACCGTTTTAAGTAACGGCATTTCGCGAACGAACCATTACCCCTCGCCTTACTTTAAAACATTGGTTAAGGACCTTAAATGACTAATTGGAGTATGAAACATTTATGTAAAGTGGATTAGGCAGTTGGTAAGGTACTCACGAAAGAATCGCCTTAAAACTCTTAATGGTTAATTTATTAAAAATGGTGGAGCCGAGGGTACTCGAGCGACTTAAGAGAATCATTAAGCGCAAAGCGAGCGTTAGAGTCTAACTGGTTAAAGTATAGATTCTTAAGCGACTTTGGTTTAATTCCAACTTATATGTGGTTTATAGGTTACCAGACTCATCCCAGGAATTTTACCACCCCCAGTCGCTCAGGAAAGTTTTCTACCCGTTATACTGTTGTTGTGATGTTCCCGAGTATAATATATATATATATATATTGATATAGTTTTCAAAACTATTAATCGAATAAGGTTTATTCGATAACTTTATTTTATTTAATGAATATTATTCTGAATATTCATTCGAGGACTTATGACTCCGCTTACTTTATTTAATGAATATTATTTTGAATATTCATTCGAGGACTTAAGACTCCGTTTATTTTATTTAATGAATATTATTTTGAATATTCATTTGAGGACTTATGACTCCGCTTATTTATTAAATAATATTCTTTATTTTATTAAAGAATAATGTTTCGATAATCAAACTTATTTTCGATTATTCAAATAAAGATCGTACTTTCGTATAAGTATATCTTTGGTTATTTATTATTCATTTCAAGTATAAGTTTTAAAACTTTTACTTCAATTATTTTTATAAGGATTATCCTTATGGGGAATATTATTTAAATAATAATATTCAGATATTTTCTAATATATCGGGACTGATTTATTTCATTAAATCAGCTTTACTCCAAACATTCTTAAAAATGTTTTCGAGTCTTCAAAATGATTTTAAAAGTTAGAGCAGATCCCAAAACTCGTTTTCAGATTTAAGATCTTCCTTTCGAAGAAGACTTGAATATTCGCTCAAAAATCTTGGGGATCCGGCTCTGTGGTGTATTTTATATTCGTAACGAGGTTACTGTTTTGAGAAAACAATTTGATTACTTGTCCAACGTTCGGGAAGTAAGTCCATCTAATTGAGTCGGCATAAGCGACAGGCCGGGGTACGGTCTATGAAGGTGTAAGAGGCTGGGTGACAGTCCATCCACGCGTGAGTGGCCGGGTAACGGTCTAGCGCGAGGTCCTAATGCGGCCAGGGTGATGACTAGCGAGGAATTCATCCATCTACAGTAGAAAAGGTTACTTATTGGTATCTTTGCCTGATCAGCAAGATATCGAGTTTATGCCAAAATTCTTTTCTTTCCAAAATTCATTGGATATTGCAACTCTGTTCATACTTTACATGACAGAGGTTTTCAGGAAATGTATGAGAGATATATATGGATATATATATATATATGTATATATATATCGGGACTTAATGAAGTATCTCGTAACTTCATTTCATTCAATAATATTTCAAAGATTGAATCTATCCAAGTCTTTTCTTGTAGTCTCATCTATGTGATGAACTTTTGAAACTGATTATACCTTGAACGCTGGTAGTTCAAGTAGTATTCGGGAAAGATATAAGTATATTGGAGTATCTTGTAACTTCATCTTTTAAACTTATATCTAGTAAATGATTATCTTATGCATGTCAAAGATTTTCAGAAAAACGTTGAGACAAGGTTAGATATATGAGATCACCTTGCAACGATATTTTTTATACAGTTATAAAATGGAACTCTGTGTATATTATACATGTCAGAGGATTTCGAAGATTGTGAAAAGTATATATGTATATATATATACTGAATATTTTGCGACTTGGTAGCTTGGTTCATTTCTTCTTGACCAAGACTTTCATGAGTACTATGAGAATGCTCATATATTGTTAATTATTATAAATATTATTTCGGTGGGATTGTTGCTCACCCTTGCTTTCTTCTTTCATCACACAACAACAGATAGACATGATGAACAGGACCAAGCTCCCAATTCATGAGCGGCTAGGAAACGTTCCGTAGTTTCCTGTAGGCGTTGATGCCGTGTAGCTGAGGTAGGAATTACCAATAGGCTAGGCTTTTAACTTCTGTTGTATCAGACTTATGTATCTATATGAATTGTAACAATGGCAAAGAAATGTAAATTTATTCAGAAACTCTTTTGAGGTATAATGACTTATAATTGTGGAATAAAATGACTTGTGTTATTTTGGTATTCATCTCTGAGACTATAACTTGTGGTGTGTGTGTTTATTGTGGGGTCACAGTACAGAGTAGTTGATTGTTTATTAAGATTGGGTGTTATTAAGGGAAATGGAACTCGTGACAACCCGGATCCTCGACCCCGGATTTGGGGGTGTTACAGTACCTCAAACAACTTATGCTTTTCATACTAATGATATTACTGATGATATTACTGAGTTAAGATCTTATCTTAAAACCATATTCATTAGCTATAGAGATCAGACTTTAACATGTGATAGGTTAACTTCTGAAAATCTGGCTTTTAAGAAAAAGAATAACTATTTAGAAAAGGAGTGAGTTATGTTCCATCAAACTCAGAAAGAAAGAGATGATGCTTTTTATGTTAGAGATGAAGTGTTAAAATTGAATCAATCTCTAAAAACTGAGTTAGAAAAGGAAAGAGAGATTATCAGGACTTGGACTAACTCTGGCAGAACAACTCAGAATTTACTAAGTAGTGGAAACTGGAAATAGGGCTTAGGTTATGGAGATGATAAAAGTGAAACAGGAACTGAACAAATTAAGCCAATTATTGTTAAACAGACTAATAAGCCAAAGGTAAATCCTGTTAAGTTTGTAGCTAAAACTGTAAAGTCTGATTCTGAAAAGATGAAAGATAGTGAGACAGAAGTTAAGGCAGAGTCAACTTCTGATAAGTTAAAACAGGATAAACTAGCTGAAATTAACATAGGCTTAATGACAAAGAAGAAGCTTAAGTACAAGCTGAAAGAGATTAAGGATGTAAACAAGGTAAAGCCACCTAGGAAAAATAGGAATGGAAAGGAAGGTGTGAATAAAAATAATAATTATATGCCTATTCCTAATGCTCCTAGAAAGAAATGTTATAACTGTGGAAATTCTAACCATCTGGCTTCTTTTTGCAGGAAGAATAAGAAAATAAACTCCTTACCTTCTAAGTCAGGAGTTAAGAGTCAGTCTGTTAGGTTTAAGCCACAAAATCCTTGTTTTCATTGTGGTAGTTTATGGAATTCCATTTATACTTGTAAGGAATATCATAGTTTGTACTATGATTATTATCAAATAAAACCTTCTTTAAAGAAATTTAGCATTATTCCTTCTAGAGTAAGTTCTGATGCAAAGTCTGATACTGTAAACTCTTATAAGAAAAATGTTGACATAAACTCTGATATTAAATCCGCTGCAAATGTTAACAAACTTAATAAGGCCAAAGGATCCAAGCAAGTCTGGGTCCTTAAAACTAATCATTAGTGGTCTTTGTGATTGCAGGGCAACAGGAAAAACATCCTAGTTCTGGACAGTAAATATTCAGGACATATGACTGGAAATAAAGCCCTGCTATCAGACTTTGTGGAGAAAGCTGGCCCAGGAGTTTCTTATAGAGATGGCAACATGGGAAAAACTCTAGGATATGGCAATATCAATCTTGGGAATGTCATCATTGAAAAAGTAGCTCTAGTATCAGGACTTAAACACAATCTGCTAAGTGTTAGTCAAATCTGTGACAGAGGTTATCATGTGGATTTCTTTGAAGAACACTGTGAAGTCAAATCTACAGGCAAAGTTGTTCTAAAGGGATACATGCATGGTAACATTTATGAAGCCAAGCTTTCAACAAGTTCTGATGGTTCTGCAATCTATCTGTTAAGCAGAGCATCAATTGAAGAAAGCTGGGATTGGCACAAGAAACTCTCTCATTTAAATTTCAACAATATAAATGAACTAGTCAAGAAAGATCTTGTGAGAGGACTGCCAAAATCAGTATTTGCTCATGATGGCCTTTGTGATTCATGTCAAAAAGAAAAACAAAGAAAATCTTCATTCAAGAGCAAGACTGAATCTTCAATTCTTGAGCCTTATCACCTAATATATGTTGATCTATTTGGTCCAGTGAATGTCATGTCTATTGCAAAGAAGAAATATGCTATGGTCATAGTAGATGAGTTTACCAGATACACATGGGTGTATTTCTTGCACACAAAAAGTGAAACTGCATCTATCTTGATTGATCATGTCAAACAACTCGATAAGTTGGTCAAAGACACTATGAAAATCATCAGAAGTGATAATGGCACTGAGTTCAAGAATTTGATTATGGAAGAGTTCTACAAAGACCATGGAATAAAGCAGGAATTTTCTGCTCCTAGAACTCCACAGCAAAATGGAGTTGTTGAAATAAAGAATAGAACTCTTATTGAAGCTGCACGAACTATGCTTGATGAAGAAAAGTTACCAACCTACTTTTGGGCTGAAGCTGTGCAGACTGCTTGTTTTACTCAGAATGCAACACTTATCAACAAGCATGAAAAGACATCATATGAGATGGTAAAGAAAAAGAAGCCAAATCTGAAGTACTTTCATGTATTTGGATGCAAGTGTTTTGTTCTTAAGACTCATCCTGAACAGCTATCCAAATTTGATCTAAAAGTTGATAAAGGAATTTTTGTTGGATATCTACTTTCCACAAAAGACTTCAGAGTCTACAATTTAAGAACAAGGGTTGTCATGGAATCTATCAATGTCTCTTTTGATGATAAGAAGATTACTGGACTTGAAGATTTCAATGATCAAGATCAGCTGAGATTTGAGAATGAAGCTTTAAATTCTGATTCTGTAAATTCTGATAGTCTAAATCCTGATACTGCAAACTCTGATGAGTTAAACTCTGATGTTATTGAAACTGTAGTGACTATGCCAAAGGAAAATGCAACTGTGCAGGGGGAGTATATTGAAGATCCAACCACATCTCAAGAAGCATCAGAATTTAGAACAGGCTCTTCAAGTTCTGATTCATCAAGTTCTGATGGGCCAAGTTCCAATAATTCTGGAAACTCAAATTCTGATTCATCAAGTTCTGATGGGCCAAGTTTTGATAATTCTGTAAACTCAAATTCTGAAGGATCCAACTCATAGAGCATAATTTCAGGGGCAGCATCAGAAAATGTTGATGGAGATAGCATGGATCATGGGGGAGCATCCAGTTCTAGAGATAACCTTCCATCTGCAAGGAAGTGGACTAAAGCACATACACCTGACTTGATTATTGGAGATCCTGAAGCAGGTATTAGAACTAGAACAACAACATCAAATGAATGTCTCTATCATTCTTTTCTTTCTCAGGCTGAACCAAAGAAAGTGGAAGAAGCTCTTCAAGATGCTGATTGGGTGTAAGCAATGCAGGAAGAGTTAAATGAATTTGAAAGAAATAAAGTCTAGATCCTAGTGCCAAGACTAAAGAATAGATCTGTTGTTGGTACAAAATGTGTGTTCAGAAACAAAACTGATAGTGATGGCATAATTACAAAGAATAAAGCAAGGTTGGTTGCAAAAGGATATTCTCAACAAGAGGGAATTAATTATGATGAAACATTTGAACCAGTTGCTAGATTGGAAGCCATAAGGATATTTTTGGCTTATGCTGCTCACAAAAATTTTACAGTCTTTCAAATGGATTTAAAAAGTGCTTTTCTTAATGGAGAATTGGAAGAAGAAGTATATATTGAACAACCTCCAGGTTTTGTAGATTCAAAATTTCCTCATCATGTCTACAGATTTGATAAAGCACTTTATGCCCTTAAGCACGCTCCAAGAGCATGGTATGATACTTTATCTCAGTTTCTTCTAGAAAGTGGATTTAATAGAGGGACAATTGACAAAACTTTATTCTATCTCAACCATGGAAAGGACTTACTTTTGGTACAGATATATGTTGATGATATCATTTTTTGTTCTACAAATGACAGACTTTGTAAAAGGTTTGCCAAGCTAATGCAGTCAAGATATCAAATGAGTATGATGGGAGAACTTAGCTATTTTCTGGGCCTTCAAGTCAAGCAGAATGAAGAAGGAACTTTTATTTATCAATCTAAGTACACCAGAAATTTGTTGAAGAAATTTGGAATGCAAGACTGTTCAAGTGCATCCACTCCTATGGCCACTGTAACAAAATTGGATAAGGATACTGGTATATCAGTAGATATTACTGATTACAGAGGTATGATTGGCTCACTACTCTATCTAACTGCAAGTAGACCTGATATCATGTATGCTACCTGTCTTTGTGCAAGATTTCAAGCAGATCCAAGAGAACCTCACATAACAACCATGAAAAGAATTTTCAAGTACCTTAAGTGTACAGCTGATCTAGGATTGTGGTATCCTAGGTAATTAGACTTTAAGCTAATAGGTTACTCAGATGCAGATTTTGCAGGGTGCAAAATTGACAGGAAAAACACTAGTGGAAGCTGCCAATTTCTTGGAGGCAGATTAGTTTCTTTGTTTAGCAAGAAACAAAAGTCAATTTCCACATCAACTGCAGAGGCAGAATACATTGCTGCAGGAAGCTATTGTGCACAGATTTTTTGGATGAAGAATCAGTTACTGGATTATGGGTTAGAATTTTCTAAAATTCCTATTTATTGTGATAATCAAAGTGCTATTTCTATGACAGGTAATCCAGTTCAGCACTCTATGACAAAGCACATCAGCATAAGGTACCATTTCATAAGGGAACATGTGATGGAAGGTACAGTGGAATTGCATTTGTTCCAACAGAACAACAACTAGCAGATATCTTCACAAAACCACTATGTGAAGCTACTTTTACAAGATTGGTAAATGAACTTGGGACGGTTTCAGGTTCTTTCTCTAAATCTGTTTAGTTCATGTTCTGATACATCAGACTTTATGATCAGTATTTACATATATTACTCTCTTTATGTAATCTGTGCTTAAATTGAAATTTACCTAAGTGCTGATTGTTGTCTGATGTGAATTTCTAAACTCTGATAGTGATATGAATGTTTCTGTGACTATTTAATCCAATGAGGATAACTTTGCTAAATGCTGACCTAGTAGTCTCTAATATACTAATGATCCCATGTTTGAAGTAATTATTTATGTGGAAATCTTTTAACACAAGCAAATTCTGATATTGAGCTTGGTTAGGTTTACTTTGTGTATCTTATTACTAAGTCAAAAACTAGAATGGTGCTTCTTATCTGTTAAGTTATGATGTTTGTTAATCTTATGGGTGTATTAAGTGCTGATAAGCCTCACTTATTAAAAGAAAAAGAAAAGAAAAAAAAATATCAGGTACTCCTTTGAGATCTAGAGAAAAATGTATGTGAAAGGGAAGACCCAAGTGCATTGCTGGTATTAAGTAATATGCATTAGAAAAGCAAAATAAATTTTCTTGGTGACTTTTCACATTCTCTGATTACTGGAGAAATACTCTGATAATGGCATAAATTCTGATAAGCAGTCGTGACTCACTTACACTGAGAAGCCACTGTAAAAAGGAATTTCAAAAGTTGCATAAAATGAGCACAAAACAGTTGAGGTGGACTCATGCATGAACTAATTCTATAGTAGACTTCAGACTAATACCAGATTTTAAGCAAAGTTCTTAGTTATGCCTTATTTCTAAGATGTACTGAAGTGAATCAGACTTTACTCTTTGTCTGATATTTATCTTAATGTACACACTTACACTCCATATGAATGATGAAAATTACTGTGGTGATTAATGTTGTTTTAGATGAACAGTTTAAGTGTCAGTTGCATAAATTCTGAGGATAAGTTATGATGGAAGTTCTGATGATTAAGTTCTGTTGAAACCATATCAGTATTTGTGTGAAGAATTACAGAAATTATTGTGTATATGTTGTGTACTTAATGATTTCATGAACAAAACACCTTGGTAGATTTTACTTAGTGAAAATATGTAGCACTTGACGGATAAGGTTTATAGTCCCGATGGATAACTCATTTTAGTCCTGACGGATGATGACTTATTATCCAGCGAGTGAGTAGCTTATGTAACAATAAGTCTGTAGCACATTTCTGCATACACATTGTTTAGAATCTGTAGTAGTACTTAAGTCATGTTGACTTTAGCTAGATATGCAGAATAGGTTGATTAATTATACATAGATGATGTCTTGTAATTCTGCATAAATGAAATGAAGTCAAGTACCTGATTGCTACCCAACGGATAAACAACAATGAATTCGATGGATGGTCAACAACCCGACGGATGATCAATAACTCGACGGATGATCATAAACCCGATGGATAAAGAATTTTAAATATCTGTTGACAGTGACAACACAGTCACATGCGTCGAGTGTATGTAAATGGAATGTGGTAGCCTATTCAACTGGGTTTTCGTGAACAAAGAAGCATTGCCATTTCCATGCTATTATGAAGATATTCAAAGATGTTGGAACAGAGTAATGAAGTAGCATTGTAATAGACTAGATAGTTTTTGTTTTATTATCATGTTTTATTACTTTGTAATCTTGGTGATATATAAACCAAGAAGTAGCAACTAAGGAACAATCTGAGATACAAGCAGAGTAACATTTGTAAGATGAACTCTTAGCATTTCTCTGCATTCTTAGTTATTCAATATTTGTAAGCAGCTGTGAGCTTTTTGCACACAGAGTTCTCTCGATATATATTATATATCTCTGGTGGAATCATTCAAATCCACCAGAAAGTTTTTAAAGACTCTTGTTTTTAATTACTTGTGTTTTGATTCATTTAAGTAACTATTCTGCATTCTGCTAATCAATTCACACTTATATATATGCGAGTTAGAACATTTTTATTCAAGAAAAAGTTTTAAGAATTCCATTCAACCCCCCTTCTGTAATTCTTGTTACATTGTTAAGGGACTCACATAAATAAACATTCACTTTTTGAGTAAAGAAGCCATATTCTGATGACTTTTAAATTCTGATAACAATCAAGTTCTGATGTTGACGTAGCAGTATTTATTTCCTTGATTTTTTTTAAGTCAATACTTGAACGGTTATATTTTATCAGAATATTGGTTTATGTGAGATAAAGACAGTCATAATCATTTGTTTAGTGGGAACAATTTTTTTTTTGAAAAACTGCATGTGCATAGTAATCATTACCTATTTCCCGTGCCCATTAACTACTGTCTTAACTGCTGCATGCCTGACAGGTGTAACGTCTGTTCCACTTCTCAATAACTGTTGTCACGTGGGGTGTCTAAGTAAAAGAGATAAAAGATTTTCAAATCTTTTATTTACATTTCTATTCTATTTGCTTTCACTCTTTTTCTTATTCTCTCATATTTTCTGACGGTTTACTATACAGACATTTTCTGAAACACTTTTCAGGCATTCTAACTTCTCACCTATTTTCAATGGCACCCAAGGATATAATCTTTAATGGAGCAAAGTTCGTCCCCAACAACTATGCTGCCATTCTCACTAAGAGTGAAGCTCCTTCGGAACTTCATTTTATTCAGGATATCTTATCTCATAGTGAAATTGGGTTCGCATTGACACAACCATCCAGTATATCTGGAACTCAAGTTCTGACATTCTGGCGTACTGGACATTATGATGATGGTGGTAAGCATGGGACTCCAAGCATCGTATTTACAGCAAATGAGGTTGAGTATGTTGTTACTTCGGGAGTAGTTCGAAAAGCTCTACACCTACCTGAATCCTGTTAATTCAGTTTTGCTGTGGAGGAGCCCTTGCTACAGCAAATGATGGCTAATCTTGGGTATGAACAGAGTTTGGCTAAGTTGGGTCAACTCAAACGCCCACATATTCGAAAGGAATGGAGCTTCTTCTTCGATTGCATCACGAAGACGTTTGCCAACAAGTGCTCAAATTTTGATGTCATTCCTATTCTGACACAACATATTGGGTATGCACTCCTAAACCAGTCTCATTTTGATTATGCAAAGACTGTGTTATGTTTAATAGGAGATAGAATGAAAGAGGACAGGAATGTAGTTTACTTTGCTAGGTTCTGTCAGTTAATTTACAATTACTGTACAGAAGATGAACCAAAACTAGCAGGTAAACTCATAGAACCTTTTAGGTTAGCAAAAAGGGCTTTTACTGATCTTTTCACTGCTAACAACAAGAAGGGAGTTTTGAGACCCCTTAGCATTCCTTTATCAGTAAAGCAAGCTCTTGTAAATGCTGATGCTGCTACATATTCATTGATATATCCTGATGTCCAACCTACCAACACATAACAGCCATCAGCACCTACTCCTGTCACTCCACAAACATAAACATCAGCACATACCAATCAACCATCAGCACCTACAGTGAAGCCTTCTTCTTCTAGAGCAAAGAGGGAAAAGATTGTACCTCAGACACAACAGAAGAGAAGGAGGATGATTCTGAGAGATGAATCAGAAGATGAGGCACAGGTTCAAACATCAGAACATGTTGCAAAAGCAGCTGAGGAAGTGTCTCGTCAGAAAACAAAGGAAACTGGGAGTTCTAGGCCCCTCAAGAGGCTTAGAAAGATAAATTCTGATGATAAAGCTCCCACAGTCTCTCCACCCTTGAAGAGATGGAAGAAACAAAGAGCTAACAGGGACACAGTTGAGTCAGATTCAGAGGATGTGAAAGCAGCAGCTAAGGAAGGGGATCGGGAATCTCTGATCCCAAAGGAGCCAATTGTGATTGAATCCCTTCCATCTAAACAACCAGAATTTTCTGAAGCCACTGCATCTACACCTCCACTGTCACCAATTCAAGCTTAAGAAACTGCTCAAGACAGAGTGACTATACCTCATGTGTCTCCTATCATTGAACAAGTACATGTTGAAGAACCAGTTACAAGTGCTGAAATAGACATTCACAACTTGAATGTGCCTGAGGTTATGTACTTAGAAGCTCCAACCATTCTTCAACATACTCCACCAACAACACCATTTTTAGATGCTGATTTCAATGCAGATATTCCAACAACACCTCTTCTGAATCTAGATGATGAAGATCAGATATTAGGTGAGCATCAGAATTTGGATGTTGATTAGAACGTAGAGGATGATTTTGAAACCTCTATAGCCTCACACACTATCATTTTATCAGAGGAAGCTGATTCTGTAGGCTCTGTAGGTTCTGATGCTGTAAATATTGACAATACTGGTGAAGCTGCTACAAATCTAAATGCTGATGCAGCTGGTCCTTCAGGACATGCACCTCAACAAGTTTTAGGCAAAGCTGATCTAATCAAGAACTTTGTTAGAGAGGATGCACCAGTACCTTGGAGTGAAACTTCAAGAGGAAAAGAATGGATCAAGGAGTGGAACAAAGTTGACTTTGTTCCTACTGAAAATATTCTTGCTGAGCACCTGGCTAAAGCTGATGAGATGCTGGTTAATGATGATTTCAAAGCACAATTCAGAGTTACTGCATTGAGTACAAGGCACCTTCAAGGTCAACACTTAATAACTCAAGCCAAGGTGAACAAAATTCAAGAAACCCTGATTCAGCAAGACATGAATGTCAAATTGGAAAAGAACGGGTTTTTTTAAGCCAGCCTTTGACCGCATTGGGTATATAGAAAAGACTCAAGAAAAGCAGCGAGCTCAAATATCTGATATTTTAAAGAATCAAGCTGCTCAACAAGATCAAGTCAATGAAATCCAAAACTCTGTGGAATTGCTTGTCTCTCTCCTATTACCTGATGATGCCAAAAAGGGGGAGAAAGTGATTAAGTCCAAATGCAAATCTGATCAACCACTGAAGGGTAAGGATGATGATAATGAAGACCAGGGAAACTCTGAAAAGGGTCGAGGTCATGGTCAAGGCAAAGGCTTTTCATCCAGGAAAGCAGGAACTTCTACACAGAGATCAAGTTCTGATGCTGATAGAAGAAAAAGTTCTGATAAACAAGTTCTGACTAAGCCTGATGTTCTGATACAGGATGAAAGTCAAGAATCACAGAAGTTTATACATACACTGAAGCTTAAGGGGAAGGAAATATCAGTTTACCATCAAGACCCCGAGTTACAGAAGCTGGATGAAGAAATTTCAAAAAGACTATTTCTCAAAGATAATCCAGGAATGGACCTTGAAAGTCTGAAGGAAGAAGAAGCCAGACTTAAAGCAGAAAATGTCAAATCCAAGTTTAAAGCTTCTATTACTGTAAAGAAACCTCCTAAGCCTAAGCGCATTATGATTAAAGAGAAGACAAACTCTGAGGCAACCAAAATTGAATCTAAAGCCAAATCACAAGTAGAGGTAGATCCAAGATTCAAGGGCAAAGCTAAAGTTGATGAACCCGTAAAGATATATATGCCAATCATGGATCTGGAAGCAAAATCTGATGAAGATACTAGTCTGATTTTGAAGAAGAAGAATATTCAAATAACCTCTGACAGAGCTCATGTTGTTCAAGATCAGGTTTTAGTAAATTCTGATATTACAATGAAGCAAGCAACCTCTGACAGAGCTCAAGTTGGCTTGATATTAGAAGATAAAGAAAAGGAAACCTCTGACATTGCTCATGTTAAACCTTCAAAAATTCTACTACCTGGGTTTACTAAAGCTCAACCGTCTACTCAACCTTTGAATACTACATCAAGTGGTTTTGAAGCAAGAGTTATTCGAGGAAAGGAAGCTAGAGACAAATCAGGATTATGTAGTTCTAAAGAAAAGAGAGTAAATAATACTACCTCTGATCCAACTTCTTTGAGTGAACCAGGAGTAGGAACAACTCCTGAAAGATTGAATCAACTAGAGTCTGTACAAATGGTCTACCACTCTGTGCTAAAAGAAGATATCATGCTATACTTCATGATAGATGGGAAGGTATTCCAGATTAGGAAGGATGCTATTCGGTTGAAGTACTTTGAAGAATTGTAACATGTTTTGTTTCTACTTTAAGTGAAGAACAGGTCAACAGATGGTGCTGCCAGTTACTTAAAATCTAATATTCAAAGGCAGAAGAAACTTTACTCTGTAAAGTCTGACATGCCATATTATCCTAAGTACAGAGCTCACAATGGTGATATAGTTGAGATGAAGCCTAATACCGCCAAAATCATCACTATATTTCTTGGTATTAAAGGTCTTGAATTCAATCTAGAGTCTGATAAAGCCTATGTCATTAGACTGGATCGGGATATAAGGAAAGCAAAAATAAAGATCTCAGGGCTGTTATCTTTCAAACAGGTGAAGATACAGTTGAACTTAAAGATGCAAAAAGGAAGATGCAGAATGAACTTGAATATGCTGAGAGAACTCTTTTGAAGAACTATCTCAGAACAACTCCTGACATTAGAGAGATCACACACTGAAGCCAAGTCAAGAACTACAACTGATAAATTTTGAAGTATATAGCTAAAGCTGATATCAGACTTTAAGGATGGTAAAAGATACAAGGACTGTGAGTTGTAGTTACTTAGTCAAATTCTCATATGCATTTGTACTTAATGTTTTTGACATCATCAAATATCTATTGAACTTGTATATTATGCTAATTTACAAGTTAGGGGAGATTGTTAGATATATTTGTGATGTCATGTTTAATAATGATTTGTGTTTAGTTTTCAGATCTTAACTAACAGGACAAATCAGGACTAAACTAGAAATCAGTACTTATACTGAAGTCAGAATTTAAGTTATCAGAACTTAAGATATCAGAAGATATATATCAGGAGATAATATCAGGATTTAAGAAGACGTTCAGATAAGGAAGGCGGCTGATTGAAGGAAAGAAGATTAAGGCAAACACAAGAAGAGATATGCATAGAGAAGAATTCTATGAAGAATAGAATACTTGGAAGAAAAGATAACTAATTGATATATTTTAGGATGCAGACTTATGTTCGATATCAATTAGAAGTTTATCTTGTAACTGTGTGTCTATATAAACACAACATAGGGTTTACACTATAAGTGTTATCTTAATCGAGAATATTATTCATTGTAACCCTAGCAGCTCTTGTGATATTTGTTCATCACTGAGAGAGAACGGTTTCATTGTAATACTGTTTTATTAATAAGATTATTTTGTGTTTCATACTTGTGTTCTTAATTCGATTTGATTATAGTATACACTGTATTCAACCCCCCTTCTACAGTGTGTGTGACCTAACAAGATAAGGTGTAATCTATTGGAATATGAATAGAGGTATTCAATATTCCAGGATCATCAGAATTATTGTAAAGGAATTATCAAAAGAATAATAATTGATTTGTAATGAACCTGAATGAAGGTTATATGTTCAGTGTATCAAGAACTTGTAATCAGGTATAGGAATAAGTATAGCAGTTCACTATTCTAAATTTAGAATAGGGGAGAAAACTTTCCTGGTATGCGATCTATTCCCAATCTACTACTGTTATCTAGCACTATTTGTACTACATTGCTCGATTCATACCTATAAAGAAAATATACTAATTCAATTGACGTGTACCTTATTTGTACATCAATTCGAATCCATGTAACCCTTATTGTCTACCCGTATGATAATAATGAACTCGTATAATAATTAAAACTAGCATTTAAGACTCAATTAACCACATAAATCACATAGCACATAAGTCACATAGCCACTCAGGTCATTAAAATATTTTTAGGATTGAAATCGAGACATTACACGAATTATTGAATAATATATGACTCATTTCCTAATTTTTAGAAATTATTTAACCCATATTCCTAATTAATTGGGCCTATAAATAAATAAATGTCAAAAGCCGACTTGTTTCCGAAAGAAATTAGGATTTAAAACTATTTTTATCGGAAACATGTCATTTTTTTTAATTTTATAAGCGTTCGTTTTATTTAAAACAGACAAACGGTTCAATTAATATCCAATTAATAAGAATAATTTACTTATAAATCATTATAATTGTTTATTTGAATTAATTAAATATTAATTAGATTATTAAATAATTATTTAGGAAAAATCAGAATTAAAAATGATTTTTCCATAATTTTTGGAATTTAAATGAAGATAATATAAATTATTTAAATAAACTGATTAATTAGCAAAATAATTAATCAGTTTAATTAAATAATAAATAAATAATAAAATTTTGTATTTTAGAAAATATTTGAAAATTAATCAAATTTATTTAGTAAATAAATCAGTTGATTAATCTAAATTAATTAATCAATTTATTTAATTAAATAAACTGATTTTATATTTATTTTAAAAATAAAAATCCAAAAACACAATCAAGGAAAGGAATTGGGATATTTAAGATCAAAACCGGGTTTTATCACTGGGTTAACGGGTCGTCAAGAACAGGGTTGATCTGCCAGAATCTGGTAAAAATCCGGCGGCCCTTCTCTTGTTCCGACGAGCTCCGATTCGAGCCCCAACATCACGATTTCTTCCGATTTTTCCTTCGACTGGACTCCCAGCTACGCAGCAACACAACCGTCGCATCAACGACGTCCGGCCACCGCCCAAACGTCATCTCCGGCCAAAATTTAAGGTTTTTCCGATGGGTTAATCAGAAAAACGAGTTCACTCAAAATTGAACCAAAACTCGATGAACCGTATGTTAAATTAAAACCTAAGATTCCTAGAATTTAACCTAGTCATCCATATCAGCCCCCAATTAACAACAAGTTCAGAAAATTAATATAAAAAATTATAAAATTGAAAAACTCGATTAACACTAACTAGCAATCGTTTGGTGCAAGTAGATACATAAATCGATTGTAATAATCAAAAGTAAGCTAAACCAAGCATCAAAAACGTTGAATAACCCCTAAAACTAAAAGCCCTAATTCGAGGTATAAACCCTAATAATCGAATAAGACTATCTAGGAATCATTTGATGTAATTGATAACATAAATCGACTATACACAATCATATGAAGGTATTCCAATCTTCAAATTAATTAAATAACACTAGAATAAAAAAACCCTAATTTCAGTCAAGAACCCTATAAATTAAAATAAAAAATCTGTGAATCTAAGCATGAAATTGATGGCATAATCATGTAGAACAGATCAAGAGTTTCGATTTGGATACTTACATGATAGTATTTGGATCTCAAAATCACTAGAAATCACAGTTTGATTCTCCAAGTTATCAAGAACCCTAACCCCCAATTTTTAGAGATTTTTCTGATTTTTTATATTTTTTATATAATTAATTAATAAAAATTAATCTATTTATAATTACAAATTAATAGCTCTAATTATAATTTAGGCATTAATTATATCTCCTAATAAAATTAATTGGGCCTTAATTAATAATTTATGGGAAATAATTTTTAATTTCAAATAATTACAAAATATGTGCCAAAATTTTCCAAAATTTGTGAATAATTCAAAAATGCAAAGATATGAAATATTTTAAAGTCCCGTAATTTTATAAAAATAAAATATAATTTTTGTGGGATTCTGAGTACCCCCCGTAGGGGCCCGAAAAAATCATTTTTCACGAAATAAGATATTTCTAAATTAACTAGATGTTCGGAAAGTCAATATGGTATACGCCATATTAGGCAAAATAAGGCCAATTGCTCTATACAAAATAACAGTTATTAAAACGAAACCTAAATTATATAACTTTTAATATAAAAGCATTAAACACATAATAAAATACCTGAAAAATACCTCGAACCACACGGAACACATATAGTACATAACAACTAATATTTTATGATCAACATTTATTTATGACATAATAAAATATATAATACTCACTTAATATCTTACAAAACAGTCATAATTTCCCAGTTGTTACACTGAGTTTACCATTAAAGTATTTTTAAGTCAATCAAATAATTATTTTGAAAAGAGGTATGTATCACTAGGAAAAGTTACTTTAAACAAACATATATCCATATACAGAATCAGATATGAATTTCTTATACAGTTTTTTCATACTGCACATTATTATGTTGGGTATTATATCTCACACTTATTTTCTTAAAATGACACAACACAACAGTGAACTAAGATGCTGGTCATAAAGCTCACAGCCCGGAAGCGAGTAGGAAATGGCCAGTTTATCCGTAGATTATTTGGTGCGGTGCCATAGGTAAACCGTATAAGCTGGACTGGGTTTCAGTTGTTTTAAGTTCGGCTTCTATATAAGTATGATTTATGTAAGGTAGTAATGAAGAAACTTATGTTTGGTCGCCGGTCTAACCTTAAATAAAGGACCCCGGGATAAGACTTAATTACTTTTGGTCTATAATAACTATTACCTTGAGAATTTAATAACTCTAGTAATGTATTGTTCGTTTCCAAAACAATAACCTGTAAGTGTGTGTTGATAAGTGTGGGGTTGTAAACGTGTGAGTATATATTTAATGTTGTGCAAGATAAGTGTTTAAATAGGATTTAAGATGGTGGGACCTCGTAAATCCCTGATCCCGAATTTGGGGCATCACATATATGTGTTGGTTGGCCATTTTACAAGGGAAAAAAATGTGGTACACTGTTTAATACAATATCATGTGGGACCTACACTTAACAAATTACGTTTCTAATTTTAATTTAATAGAATACCACACCTTAACATGCGTATCCTTAACTAAAAAATAGTTTTAATTTATAATTTTAATTTTTTTTAAGATTCAATAAGTTCTTTTTAGGTTTGAGTAATATTAAAAAATTAAATAAAAGACACAACTAATTAAATAATTTTTAACATTTTAGCGTTCACCAATTTTTTTTGCTAAATTAAATTTGAGTTTTACAAAAATTTAAAATTAAATGAATTAAAGATACACCGATTTAGGTTTTAGGATGTAAGCCCCGAATCCTAGAGCCTAAAACCTAATTTAATCTGGGGCCTAGTAACCAAACTCTAATTTAAGTATTTGATCGATATTTTATAGTTTTTAATTTATTTAGAGTTAAGTAATCTCCTTTTGAATTTTAGAAATATTACAAAATTTACTAAAAGACGCAGTGACTTAGGATTTTATTTCAATAACAATTTATATATTAACCTTATTTATAATAAAATATATAACTAAAAAGATATATATTACATTAATGACGAATACGTATTAAGCATTATTATTTACTAAGATACTCCACTCGGCTATGCGTAACTTGTTTTAGAAAATAAAAAATGAAAATACTCCTACTCCTGATGCATAACCTAATTAATAAATTAAAAAATAAATAAATTACATAGATGATGATTGTGTATTCACCTCTATACTAGTGCCGAATGCGTAACCTATAAGCTAAACATGGCCAGAAAATCCGAATAGACTATTTTCGTTACTCTATCGATTTTTGTTAGGTTTCCCGTGTTTACTCTATCAGTGTTTGTAACGCATCTACTATAATTGTAAAATGCATGCTAGTCGGGGGCCAACCTCCTGCATAGTGCTATTTTGGACAATTAGTTCAATTTTTGTGTCATTTTATTATCTCTTTAAAACATGAAATGAGTTTGGGAATTTATATAATATATCCCAAATTAATGGACTACTTCATGAACATGTCCCTTTTTATTTGATAATTATAAATATGTTCCATGATTAACTTTTAACTCAAGTATATCTCATAAATATATAATTAATTTATATTTATGAATACTGTTTATTAAATATGACTAAAATGTCCTCAACAAAATGCAAGTAAGATAGATACCGGAAATTAGTTTGAAGAGATCACATAAAATCACCGGAAATTAGTTTGAAGAGATCACATAAAATCACCTGTAATAAGTACACTCCCGCCCATACATCGTTCTTTTAATTATGAAAAAGGAAAAGAAGCAAGAAATTATATCATCTAATCGTAAGGGCTAATAGTTTTCAATTGTTTAATATATTATTATGGAGCTTTGTAAGGGCTAATAATTTCCGATTGTTTTATATATCATGGAATTTTGTGTGTTGTTTTTGTATGTTGCTTCTTTAAGTGGGCCTCGGAGAGTAGTTGTGTATGAGTTATATAGAGGTGACTAAAGATTCAAGCCCAATATGTGTGCTATCTTGATTTTTACAAATTTAGATGAATATAAAGTTTCGCCCCTCTATCTAAGTATTGATTTTATTATTTATGGTTGATTCTGCCAAATGATATTAATGTATATATCTAAACCTAACTTTGAATTAGCAAATTTCTATCTGGTTGCGCTTTAACATAGTTTTATATAAATATAATATTTAAGTAAAATTGAAATAGAAAGGTTATAAATGTCAAAAAAAAAGTAAAAGAATGAAGTTAACTATAATTAATATAAAATAATAAAAAACATTGAATATGGGATATATTTATAATTATAATCATAAAAGAGGTATATTTATAAATGAGTTTTTAAGATGCAACTTTGTACTCGAGTCTTTGAAGTATTCTTTTTTTAATTTCCCTAAAGGGCAGAGAGAAATGCAAGCCCTAATTTGGAAGCCTCGTGTACTGACAAACTGCTACTCATGGCCAAGAACAACCTCGTTACTCACCAAAACAACCACCAGATTGTTTTCCTCTGTATGTAGTAATGATACTAATAATGCTTACACCACTTCCCAATCTCGAGGTGGTCTTCCTCGCTTCTACTCTCTAGTCCTACCTCCTTCCCAGGTACCCCACTTTTTCGATAAATTAATAATCTCGATAAAATAATTTTTCGTATCCTTTTAGGTACAATTAGAGACTTGAATGTATTGAAAAAGAATTGTAATGGTGTGTTGTAATGTTCAGGGGAATATTCTTCGTGTAGTGGGCGATGAGTTTTGGCATATGACTAAGGTTCTGAGGCTTAATACCAATGATAGGTACTCTTATGTGTTATTTTCGATGTATGCTAGTTTGTGTGTTTTTGTACTTTTATTTTATGTTGGATTGTCATGGTGAAGACAGAGTTTAAGTTCTTAATAGGTGTCATTAGAAATGAGACGGATTAAGATGCTTTATGAATCTATGTTAAGAATGTGTATTCGATTAATCCTCAGACCTAACATTTAGAGTTATTCATTGAACTTGAACTAAACAAGAGTTATTAAAGAACCATTCATATATGAGATTCTTTATTCCCCTTTCTTAAGCCAGCAATGTTGAATTGTTAGCCAGAACATCAAGACATATGCAGCAGGAATGGGCAGAGTTTCCTTTCTCTGTTTTTTTTCCTTAGTGCATCCAAGCTCCTCGGGTGGACGTGTATATTTGTGAAGGTCTAGGCACAAATCTAATTATCCTACTGCGGAAAATAAAGTAAATGCCTGAACAGAATAGGAGAAACCCCTTTTCTGAAAAAATACAGTTTTCTGAAAAGAGGCAAATGCAGTATAACATATTCTGTTGTAGTTATCCAATAATCTTTTATTTAGTTGGCCCCACAGGAATATGGTCTACATCGAAATCTCCATGCCAAATAGCATAAAGCATCTATTTTTAACGTTTGATTAGGCTTACAAATTAGTAGATTACAATGCCGACCACCAACTTGAATCCCCGTTTACAGTAGCACCTCCACTAACCTTGGCCTTTATTGTAAATAAAACATTGCCCGCAGCTTGGCTAAGTGTTACAATAAAAGAATACGAAGCTTTTGTTTACGACTCAAATTTGACCCCAGCAAATTTTGAGTAAAGAAAGTTTATCAATGATATTCGATATTATTGCAGTTGTGTGTTCTGTTCTGTATATTCAACCTTCTCATGAGTAATTAAGACCTTTGTGAGTAAAAGGCTTGTAACTTTAGTAATAACGTTCATATTTCAATTGGTATGAATAATCTGGTTAGGTAAAAAAAAAGAGGTCTAAAACTTGGTTAGCGTATAGTAATAAACAGGTTTAGGCTATGAAATTGCATTCAAAAGGTTTAGGAGTATAGGAGAGTGAAATTCTAAAGGATAATAAAAGAAATTGAATATCGCTCTGTCAAATAAAGATATATGATAAAATTATAAATCTAAATTAAGCTGAACTAGGACTGTGACAATCAAATTCTTTAACAGCCAAAATTTTCCACATCAGTGTCAAAGTCAACATCGTTTCAGGACATCGTCAAAACAAATGGGGCTAGCAATATGGTCTTTCATTAGGTCAAAATGTCCACATTTCAGTTAAAGGATCTAAAATATGTGTGACGGCATAAAGCAAAGAGTCCGAAGCTCCTCTGCAAATGTTGATATTACCGACAAAATGAGACATCAAAGTTTAATTTTAGAATCCTAAACACTGATGGAATAGATTAGTCTGAGCTATGGATCAAACAGATTATTTCTTGCAGAGACTTAATTAATTGGTACTAACTGAATTCTTGGTTTGAAAAACTAAAGGATAGAGCTTTTTGATGGGAAAGGAGGTATAGTTAGAGGCTTCATAAAGAGTGTTGACCGTGGTGGACTAGACTTTGTGGCATTGGAGGATCCGAAGGTAGTGTCTCCCCCCTCTGGTGAATGGCATGTGTTTGCTGCTTTTGGTGAGATTTCTTCATTGTTTTGTGATCTGATGTACTCCTGCCTTCAGTATATGATCTTTTTTCCTGACTTGTAAGTTAGGAAAAGTTGTGAGAAGTACATTTTAGCTAAGTTTGCTAACTTATAATGTTGAAAATCAGGGAAGTCAAACAGAGTACAGTATATAATTTGTGTATAATTGAGTCGACAGTCAACTTTAGTGTTTGTGTTAGTAGTTTAAACGTTTATCTTTTCTTTGTAGCTTTGTCCTCTTGGCTAATAATGCACCAAATGCTCATTCTGCAGGTACTTTAAAGGGTGGTCGTGCTGACTGGCTTGTAGAAAAATGCACAGTAAGATATCTCCGTTAGTTACTTTTCCAGTGAGATTCTGCTTTGGAAATGTAGTTTTAGCTACAGGTTAATTGCTCTATTATGTTTCTCTATTTTAGGAGCTCGGTGCCAAAAGCTTAACGCCTCTGCTGACTGAGCGTTCTAATTCTTTTTCAGAAAATCGCTTCAACAGAATGCAACGTGTAATTGTATCTGCAACCAAACAATGTAAACTTTTAATTTCTCTCCTCTTCTGCAATGCATCTAAGCGCACGGCCGTAATCCAACTGCCTCAATATTGATTTGATTTCTTATGCCAATAATACTATTTATATATTTGTTTTGGTGTTGGAATAGATATATTGACTACAGTTTCTGGCAGGTCAACGTCTGCATGAAATGACTATAAATCCTCCTGCAAATATCAAAGCCCTTTTACCTATTGTAAGTATACTTCTATACTTCTATAGGCTTGTCAATTTCTCTCGTTTTGTGATTGAGATAATACCAGAATACTTATATAGGCTTTTCTCCAAGTTTTTTTAAACGTGTCATTTGTCCTATGACAGTTATCGCAGTACAATATAGTTAAAGTCTAAGAAGCAGGGGTGCGCCAACCCCCTGGAGCACTGCGCACTAAAAGCTTCGGGGGTGCGGGTGCGTTCGGGGGTGTGCCACGCGGCGTATCCCCGTATTTGGCAGCTGGGATTCGCTGGGGTGCGGGAAGGGTATATTTCGTAATTTTTTATTTTTTATTTTTTTACTTTCAATTACATAAAAATCACTTACGGGCTTCATCTCGTGAGAGGAGCAACCCTTATTAGACTTGTGAGGCGAGAGAGGAGAGGCAACTGGGCGACTTCATCTTCATCGTCGTGTTCTCCGTCACAAATCCGGCACCGTCATCTGGTGAATCACGAACTCCGGCAGAGTTTTCTACTTTTATGACTTCCTAGTTGTATGTATATATAATATGCTGTGTTTTGTTTGTGTGTGTCTACGTGAGGTGTTTGTGTGTGTCCACGTGAGCTGCTCTGCTACCAAGGAATAAGATCACTGTTACTTTTTTAATTATATTTGTTGAATCAATTTTTGTTTATTTGTTTATTAATTAATATTATTATACTGCTTTGTTTGTATATACTGTTTTGTTTGTACAATTGTGTAAACATGATTGACTGTGTATTGTTTGGCAACTTGTTTGCTTATTTTTTTAGTTATTTGTCTTTTAATTATTTTAATTATTAAGGATGTTGAATTCTGTATTGCTATTTAGGATGTTAAACTTGTTTATTTGACTATTTTGTTTAATTAAAATGCAATTTTTGGATCATAGATATCTCTATAATATTATATATAATATATATTATTTTATTTTTTTTGCTGTATCCCCCCGCACCCGAATTCCCATATTTTTATTTTCGCCGAATTCCTGTATCCCCGCATTGCGCACCCGCGCACCCGCACCCTTGCTTCCTAGGTTAAAGTGCTTTCTCTTTTGCTCCAGGTTGCAAAGTCAAAGCTATCTTTGGTGGCTGTAGCAGAGGGAACTCCTGTTATCAATGTGTTAACTTCCTCTAAATTGGAATCTCCCAATCTGATGATAATTGGACCAGAAGGGGGTTAGTACCTAACTACTAGCTATGTTTTGAATTACTTTCTTCTTTATACATATTGGACCCAATAACATATGTTTAATATTGAATTTTCTATTTTCGACATGGGAACCTGCCTCCTTGATTTATATAGAAAGAAAAGAAAATAAAAGAAAAAAAGCGAAAGACCTTAAACAACTTATAACTCTATCATGTGAGTGGAACTTGCTCTTATTCTTGTGAAGCCTAGACTTTTAGTTTAAATATATATGTCTTATCAAGATGGTTATCAATGATTCAGTTACTCGCCAATCATTATTTCAGACTTCACGGAGAAAGAATTGAATATGATTATAGAGGCTGGAGCAACCGCTGTTGGTCTTGGTCCGCATCGCCTTCGAGTTGAAACTGCTACAATGACACTTTTGGCAACCCTAATGTTGTGGTCTGATAGTCAACATATATCCACTCGGTAAATCAGCTGGTTTTACATCTAGGTAGCACACTAGTTTGTTGCATCAGTAATTTTTTCTTACTGCATCATTATTACGCCCGCGGCACCATTTCATGCCTTGCCTGAAGGTTTTTGTACTATGTAAAGACCTTTAATTACTGAACATGGACAGTTAATTATATTTCAGCTCAGCTCCTTGTAGAGAAATACATGACATTTAAGTCGGAGGTTAATTGATATATAACTTAATCGTAATATCAAATGTGATATTACAAATTCAAACTTCTTGCTTTTTATTAGAGCTGACAATTCGTTCCTTTCGTGTACTTTCGTGTCGTGTATTTTCGTGTTTTGTGTTATGAATGCTAACCCAAACCCGAACGGTTAAGAATTTGTTTCGTTTCGTGTTCGTGTACCTTCATTTCGTGTACGTTTTGTGTCGTGTTTCGTGTAATTTAAAATTAATAATAAAGATAAAGATAAATAAAATATATTTTTAAATATTAAGTTTGTACAAGTCGAGTCTTAAGTCGATAAGTCATAAAGACTTAAGTGCAGTCAAATTTTATGAAATTTAAATTTGAATCTATTTTCTGTAAATATTATATGTAAAATATTATTATAAAGTATATGTATTCATATAATTTTGATAAAATTATTTAAATATATATTTATTTCGTGTACTTTCGTTTCGTGTCGTGTAAATTAGTGTAAAACCAAAACCGACATTAAATTCATCCGTGTACTTTCGTGTTCGTGTACTTTCGTGTTTGTGTACCAAAAATGTCAAACCAAACCTGTTATTTTCGCGTCGTTTTTGTGTCGTGTTATCGTGTTGTGTACCAAATTGCCGGCTCTACTTTTTATGTTACACCCTTGAGTTTTTTTTTGTGTTAGACGGAAAAGTTCTTGTAATCCCTTTTAACATTTTGTGTTAGACGGAAAAGTTCTTATAATAACTTTCTTTTAGATACTATTCATTGATTTTATGTATATTAATTATCTCTTAGACTTGTTAACCTCATTGTAATCCCTTTTAACATTTTAAAGTCCTATTGTCATTTAGATTGTATCTTGAGCATTCCATGTATTTATTTTATTTATTATTTTTTTCTGTAAGCAATTGAAAATGATTAATTGCAATTTTGTTTCTAATTCATCTGCAAATATTGTAATACTCAAACACTGTTATCTACCGAAGTCTGAATGTAACTTGACTAATAAACGAACTAAGGCTAATTATATATGTTCCCCGTGCAACCAAATTTGCAAAAATCGCAAGTCTCAAGCACTCGTGTTGCTCTTATTTTCATCAAATTCGGCATATTTGTGGTCTGACGAAATCTCCCCTTTATTATATCTGTTCTCTTGATTTTATGTTAGGTTCATAGAAACATTTAAATGCTTTTGAGTTTTGACTATGGTTGCTCCCTCACGCTTTCGTCGATAATATAAAAAATTCAAAAGAAGGCTAGATTGAGGAAACAAGTTTACAATCCCAGAAAGTTTAATTCTATGCTGTATTTTTTTCGTTCTTATTCGTTTCCTATATATTATATGTATAGTTGAACCTCATTGAAATAATTTTTGATAAAATAATATTTTTTTCCGATCACAATATTATGAACATAATATAATTTTGCTCCTGATAAAATTATAAATTTTCTTTAACCATATACGTTTATGTAATACTCATGAATTTTATTTTATTTAATAATAATAATAATAATAATAAAATTTGGATTAAAATTAAAATAAGTGCTTTTAATATTAGCTAATTAGAAAAGAACAAGAACTCGTATTAGATGTTTGGTTGATTATTAAATTTTCAATTTTAAAAGTTGTAGGACATTTGGTGTGCTATAAATTAACTTACACCGTTATTATTGAGTACGTAAGTCTATTGATAAAACCCTAAATTAATAGAAGGCTGTGCATAGAGAAATAAGACAAAACAGAGAAGGGTCAATTGGAACAGAGAGGAGAGGAATTGTCCGACTTTAGCCTGCTCAAAAGAAGGTATTATTTATTATATGGTCCTTTTGTTCATACTTATTCTTATGCAAAGATTTATATATACAAACCTAGTTAATTTAATAATTGAATATTAGTTTAATATAGTTTGTTTATATCATGTATATTATATCTATCCTCTTGTTAGTTTTATTTTCTGATTTAAGATTGTGAACTATATACGAAGCCATGAATCTGTAACTTACTGGTCATGTTAATCATATATCATATTATGTTTATAAGTATCGTTCATATTGTGATTGATAATTTTTATTGTTATAATATATTTCATGAGTTCATTAATTTATTTAGAAATTGTTACTTGTAATTATATAATAGAGATCATGTTCTATATTTACCAATTTTATTATTAATTATAATAACTTTCTTTTAGATACTATTCATTGATTTTATGTATATTAATTATCTCTTAGACTTGTTAATCCTCGTATGTGTTAATATGCACGTGTACACGTTTATTAGTACTAATATATTTCGAGGTGATCTAAGTTTCCCTGTACTAGAATTAAGTCAATTAGATTAGATGAATGTAATGATAAATATGTATAAATATGAGTTAACAAGTAATGTTGTTTGTATAATATTTTAATATTATTAAAGTCAGGTTGCATGCATCTAATTTAGTAGTACAAATCTTTTAACTTGTGTTGGCAATTTTTTGTAATACATGTGATTTCAAGTTCCCGGAAAGGCTATACATCCAAGCTATTATGTAATATTTATGTTGCATAGAAAAAGTCTGGCCTCCGGTCTTGTTCCTCTTGCCTACAAATTAATTGGTCATTATATTAACTAATTGAATATACTACTGATAATAAAATCAAGAGAATCAGATTATAAAATTTTAATTGAAAAAGAAATTTGCCGATTAAAGAAATATATAAATAATTTTAATAATAAATTATAATTTTGTAATTAGGTCGGGAGCCTAGAGATTAGAGGATTGTTTGCAGATTTCGTGAGTGTTAGAGTTTGCGATATCTAAGGTACGGATTCTTTCCCATTTTTATTCAATACTCCTCTTCTTAGAAATTAAATATCTCCTGATTTGTTGAATTTCGTATTTATTCACTCCGTCAATATTGTTTGGTTATTTTGACTTCCGAAAATTATTTTAAAAATTGATTTATGATACCCTCTGTTTTGGAGACCTGAATTATTTGTTTCAGGTGATTTATAAATTTTGCGAGAAATATTATTTTTCATTTGGACCCTTAGTGTGATTTAGGGTATACCGAGTTAACTAGCTGTAGGGGTACTACAACCATGTCATTGCGGCACCAGTGACATGACACTTCCGTGACAGTGTGATTGCTCACGGCGTATACTTCTGTTAGCTCTTGGGAGGAGCTTTTGCGCATTTGATATTTGTTCAGGATACGTGGGTGCACCCAGAGTTTGATTTGTGATTTGATTTATGGTGACGTTGTATATGCCGTACACGTTATCCATTCTGTTGCACGCATTAGGTACCCTATGATGTGTGTATATGTATCTGTTCTCATCTCGGTATGAAATATCCTAATCCCTCGTTGCTTCAACCTTACTTATTTTTAAAATTGTTGTTTTATTATAAAGTGCAGATTATTTATTTCTGATCTCTTTGTTTTATAAACTGTATTCCAAATCCGTACTGGGCGTTTGGCTCATGCCGTATTCTTTTTCTGGCGGGTGCTTAGGGGGATCTGGGATTATGTTATGGAGAGCTACCCCATTTCGTTGATTGGGATTTCTGACTTTATCATTATCAAGATTTAATTATTTAGAGATTCGACATTTATATATTTGTTTTAGACAATTAGGAGATTTAATATTATTTTTAAAGATTTTTAGACTATTTAATTATTGTTTAGAAATATATTAGTGCTCTGTTTGCAGGTTTATGGATTTTAAATAATATCTCCTTTTATTATAAAAAGGGGGTGTTACAGAGATGATATCAGAGCTTAGGTTCTTTCTTGTAGAAAACCTATTTAGGTTGACCTGTGAGTTTGGGTAGATGATAGGATGGGTGTTCTATTTAATTTCGTTTCATTCTGCTCTTTATCATTTCATTCTGATTCATTATTTTGAAATTTGTTTGTAACTGCTTCGTCATATTTATTCTCGTAATCTTCATTCATTCACTATCTTATATTGTAGATGCCTCCTAGACGTGATCCTTTTCACATTGACCCCGCTCAGCTTATTGAGATGATAGGGCAAGTAGTGGCTCAGGCTGTACAGCAGGCTATGGCAAACCAAGGAAATCAGAATGGAGAGCGAAATCAAAATGGAGAAGGAAATCAGAATGGCGAGGGAAATCAAAATGGACAAGGAAATCAGATTGGCAATGGGAATCAGAATCAGAACGGTCATGGCCATCAGTTGGAGCCGTTTGTATGGTTGGAGAGGTTTGTGAAGCAGAAACCAGACTCTTTTAGTGCAGCACCAACTCCTATTGATGCTGAAAATTGGATTGTTCATCTCGAAAAGATTTTTGATGCACTGGGTTGTGATGAGATTCAGAAGGTCAGGTTAGCTGTGTATAAGTTGGAGGGGGATGCTTAAAGGTGGTGGAGAGGATGAAAGCTACTAAGGGGGAGCAGTATGCAGAGGCTTTAGAATGGATTGGATTCAAGGAAGTATTCTATGAGCAGTACTTCTCTAATGCTGATAGGGAGGCTTATTTAAGGGAGTTTCATTCTATTGTGCAGCACCATGATGAGAGCATTATAGATTATATGGTGAGGTTCATATGGTTCGCTGGATTTGCTGGGACAGTTGCAGGGACTGCTGCACAGCAGGCTGATAAATTTAAATGGGAGTTGAAGTCTTATCTGAGGGGTTCCATAATTTCCTTTAAATTTGATAATGTGGCAGAGGTGGCTGATGCAGCAAAGGACGTTGAGAAGGAGCGCATAGATTTCAGGACTTCTAGGTCTAACAGTGAGAGTAAGAGGACTAGGGATGATCAGGGTTTTGTACAGGGTAGACAGTGGTATGGAGGTCAGAGTGGTCAACAGGGACAGTGGCGCGGATAGAATCAGAATAGGGATGGTCAGTCATTCCACGACCGGAATCAATATGTTGGTCAGAATCAGAATCAGCAGTTTCAGCGACAGAAACAGCCTAGGCAGTGGCAGAATCGTTAGCAGGGGCAAAGCCGTTACTCAGTATATGGGGGAAACCCCAATATGATTCCAGTGGCTCCTTGTGCTACATGTGGTGGACATCATCCAGGTAGAGCTTGTTACAGACAGACCGAGGCCTGTTTCTTATGTGGTAGCATGTCCCATAGGGCAAAGGATTGTACAATGTCACGCAACACTGGTGGAGGAGGAGATGTCGGTGGTAGTGGTAGTCAGCAGAATCCTACAGCCAGAGTATTTGCATTGACCGCAAATCACGCAGCAACTAATTCAGGTACCGTTTCAGGAACACTTCTTGTTGTTAGACGTGATGCTTATGTGTTATTTGATACTGGTTCGACCCATTCTGTTGTGTCTTTATCGTTTGTTCGTCATCTTGGCGTTGCACCTTCATTATTATATCTTTATATGTATATTGCTACCCCGATGGGGAATTCTGTTATTATATTTGATATATATCCAGAGTGTCTGATAGTTGTTGGAGATAGAAATTATAAGGTTAACTTGCTTCCGATGGAGATGCATGACTTTGATGTTATCTTGGGTATGGATTGGTTGAGTGAACATCGTGCCACAATTGATTGTCAAGGAAAATGGGTGATCTTTAGGGATGCAGATAAACCAGAATTTGTATACCAAGGGTCTCAGCCGAAGGGGGATGTTAAGTTAATTTCTGCTCTAAAGGCGAGTAAATTATTGTCTAAGGGTTGTGATGGCTACCTTGCTTTCGTGATGGATACATCGATGGATGAACCTCACATCGAGGATTATCCAGTTGTGAGAGAGTATGAAGATGTGTTCCCCGATGAGCTACCAGGTTTGCCACCACATAGAGGGGTGGAGTTTACTATTGAACTAGTTCCAGGTGCTGAGGCTATTTCTAAGGCGCCTTACCGGATGGCACCACTTGAGTTGCAGGAATTGAAGGAGCAGTTGCAAGAATTGTTGGATAGGGGATTTATCAGGCCAAGTGTGTCTCCGTGGGGAGCTCCTGTATTGTTTGTGAAGAAGAAGGATGGTTCCATGAGATTGTGCATTGACTGTAGGGAGTTGAATAAGGTGACTATCAGAAACATGTATCCTTTACCACGGATTGATGACTTGTTTGATCAGTTACAAGGGGAGAAGTACTTTTCGAAGATAGATTTGAGATCTGGTTACCATCAGTTACGAGTTAGGGAGGAAGACATTCCGAAGACTGCATTTCGCACTCGTTATGGTCATTATGAGTTTCTCGTGATGTCCTTTGGGTTGACGAATGCACCAGCGGTATTTATGGATTTGATGAATCAGGTCTTTCATGATTATCTGGATAAATTTGTGGTGGTCTTCATCGATGATATCTTGATAAACTCTAGGAGCAGAGAGGAGCATTTACGTACTGTACTTGAAATTTTGAGGGAGAAGAAGTTGTTTGCGAAATTTTCCAAGTGTGAATTCTGGTTGGAGGAAGTGGCATTCTTGGGGCATATTGTGTCTGGTAGGGGCATTGAGTTGGATCATGCGAAAGTCGAGGCTATTACTAATTAGCCCAGACCTAGCAATGTGACGGAGGTGAGGAGTTTCTTGGGTTTGGCAGGTTAGTACAGGTGTTTTGTGGAAGGTTTCTCTTCCATAGCTTTGCCATTGACTCAGCTAATGAGGAAGGGCATTAAGTTTGAGTGAAATGATGGTCGTGAGAAGAGCTTTCAAGAGTTAAAGAAGAGATTGGTGTATGCTCCAATACTTGTGTTGCCATCAGGAAGTGGAGGGTTTCAGGTTTATAGTGATGCTTCTAAGAGAGAATTGGGGTGTGTTCTTATGCAGCATGGGAAAGTGATTTCTTACGCCTCTAGGCAACTTAAACCTTATGAGGTGAACTATCCTACCCATGACTTGGAGTTAGCAGATGTCGTATTTACTTTGAAGATCTGGAGACACTATATTTATGGAGAGACTTGTGACATCTTTACTGATCACAAGAGTCTCAAATACATCTTTACTCAGAAGGAGCTTAACATGAGGCAGCGGAGGTGGCTTGAACTTCTTAAGGATTATGATGCAAATATTCAGTACCATCCAGGGAAGGCGAATGTAGTGGCGGACGTTCTTAGTATGAAGAACTTGGGGAGTGTTACATCTCTCATTACTCAGCCGAACCTTATTTCAGATTTGGAGTGATTGGGTGTTGAATTATATGTCAGAGGGTCGGGAGGTAGCATTGCAAGTTTGAAAGTGGAACCAAATATTATTTCAAGGGTTAAGGAAGCTCAGAAGAGTGATACAAGTTTGAAAGCTATTAGAGCTGAGGTGGAAGGTGGAAAGCAAACACATTTTCGTGTTGATGAGGAAGGTGTGATATGGTTGGGTGAAAAATTGTGTGTTCCTGCAGACCCGATAATTCGCGAGGAAATTTTAAAGGAGGCTCATAGTTCTTCATTCTCTATCCATCCAGGTTCCACCAAAATATATAGGGATTTGAAGAAGCACTTTTGGTGGAGTGGAATGAAGGGAGATATAGCAGAATTTGTGGGAAAATGTCTTACATGTCAAAAAGTAAAGATAGACCATCAGAGGCCTAGTGGATTGTTGCAGCAGCTAGATATTTCAGTTTGGAAGTGGAAAAACATTACTATGGATTTTGTGACTCATTTGCCGAAGACTTTCAAGAAGAATGATGTCATATGGGTGGTGGTTGATAGACTTGCTAAGTCCGCTCACTTTTTACCTATTAGAGAGACTACTCCTGTTCATGAGTTGGCAGAGATTTTTCAGCGTGATATTATTAGACTTCATGGTGTGCCTGTGTCGATAGTTTCTGACAGAGATACGAGATTTATATCACGTTTTTGGAAAGGATTCCAACAAGCTTGGGGTACGACCAGCAAGCTTGGGGTACAACTTATCATCCGCAGACCGATGGACAGTCAGAGCGGACGATCCAAACATTGGAGGATATGTTGAGAGCATCTGCTTTGGAGTGGATAGGTGATTGGGATAAGTAATTGTATCTTGTTGAGTTTATGTACAATAATAGTTGGCACACGAATATTGGTATGCCACCATTTGAGGCTTTGTATGGTAGAAGGTGTAGGGCACCATCTTGTTGGGATGAGGTTGGTGAGAGAGTCATTGAAGGGTCGGAGTTGGTTTGAATCACAAATGAGAAGGTAGAGAAAGTTAAAGAAAGTTTGAAGGAAGCTCGATCTCGTCAAAAGAGTTACACGGATCAACATCGGAAGTTTGGTGGATTTAAGCCAGGTGATCATGTGTTCTTGAAAGTGTCGCCTTGTAAGGGTGTTAAGCGTTTTGGTATGAAGGGAAAGCTTAGTCCGAGATATGTTGGACCTTTTGATGTTATGGAGAAAGTTGGGAAAGTATCTTATAGAGTTGCATTGCCGCCACGACTATCTCATGTGCATAATATGATTCATGTGTCTGTTTTGAGGGGCTATAAATATCATCCATTACACGTTGTTCAGTATCCGTTACATAAGATTAGAGAGGATCTTTCTTGTGAGGAAGATGTCGAGGCTATCTTAGCTCGAGAGGAGCGAGTTTTGAGGAAGAATACCATTCCATTTGTGAAAATTTTGTGGAAAAATTATTCTGAGAGAGAGGCTACTTGGGAATTAGAAGAATCTATTCGTGAGAAATATCCACATTTATTCAATTCAGGTACGAGTATTTAGTTTCGTTTGATTCCGAGGACGGAATCCTTTTTAAGGGGGTATATATGTAATACTCGTGAATTTTATTTTATTTAATAATAATAATAATAATTGGATTAGAATTAAAATAAGTGCTTTTAATATTAGCTAATTAGAAAAGAACAAGAACTCGTATTAGATGTTTGGTTGATTATTAAAGTTTCAATTTTAAAAGTTGTAGGACATTTGGTGTGCTATAAATTAACTTATACTGTTATTATTGAGTACGTAAGTCTATTAATAAAACCCTAAATTAATAGAAGGCTGCGCATAGAGAAATAAGACGAAACAGAGAAGGGTCAATTAAAACAGAGAGGAGAGGGATTGTTCGACTTTAGCCTGCTCAGTAATCGTAAAAGAAGGTATTATTTATTATATGGTCCTTTTGTTCATACTTATTCTTATGCAAAGATTTATATGTACAGGCCTAGTTAAGTTAATAATTGAATATTAGTTTAATTTAGTTTTCTTATATCATGTATATTATATCTATCCTTTGGTTAGTTTTATTTTCTGATTTTAGATTGTGAACTATATACGAAGCCATGAATCTGTAACTTACGGGTCATGTTAATCATATATCATATTATGTTTATAAGTATCGTTCTTATTGTGATTGATAATTTTTATTGTTATAATATATTTCATGAGTTCATTAATTTATTTAGAAATTGTTACTTGTAATTATATAATAGAGATCATGTTCTATATTAACCAATTTTATTATTAATTATAATAACTTTCTTTTAGATACTATTCATTGATTTTATGTGTATTAATTATCTCTTAGACTTGTTAATCCTCGTATGTGTTAATATGCACGTGTACATGTTTATTAGTACTAATATATTTCGAGGTGATCTAAGTTTCCCTGTACTAGAATTAAGTCAATTAGATTAGATAAATGTAATGATAAATGTGTACAAATATGAGTTAACAAGTAATGTTGTTTGTATAATATTTTAATATTATTAAAGTCAGGTTGCATGCATCTAATTTAGTAGTACAAATCTTCTTAACTTGTGTTGGTAACTTTTTGTAATACATGTTTTGTTCGGTGAATTTAGCGTATTCGGTGACTTATGTTTTTCTAATTTAGCGTATTCGGTGACCTTTTGCCCAGGTCCTCCCTTCTTGGGGGTTGAATCAGGGTTTTGTTCGGTTCTAGGATACTTGTCCTTGGCGATATACACCAGATCAGTTTTTCGCTTCTTGCCTCCAGTGGACTCATTACTTACTACGGTCTTCCTCATGCTTTCTTTAACCTTGATGTACTTCCCTGCCCTCTCTTGGAGCTGCAACATGCTTTCAGGGGGACGTTTGGCCAAGGACATCTTGAAAAACTCATCCTTAGTTCCTTGTTGCAGTGCTATCATGGCTACCTTATCATCAAGGTCTGGGACTTTTAAAGCCTCCTTTGTAAAACAATTCAGGTAATCTCTTAAAGATTCCTTAGCTCCCTGCACAATACTCATAAGAGATGCTGAACTTTTCTCATGGACTTTCCCACTGATGAACTGCTTAATAAAATCCTGAACTTAACTCTCTAAATGATCCAATAGAGTTTGGGGGCAAGCGACTGTACCATCTTTGAGCCATACCCGACAGGGTTTGAGGGAAGGCCCGACACTTTATAGCATCTTTCACGGGTTGCAGCAGCAGTGCATTAGAGAATGTCCTAACATGATTAGCGGGGTCTCCCGTGCCATCATAGGCTTTGATAGTGGGCATCTTGAATTTCCTTGAGATATGGGCATTCATTATATCTTCTGTGAAAGGTGGAGTTGGATCATCAGGATCTCCAAGGGGAAGGAGATTGCTTGGATCAGTTCTTGGGACGACAGCCCTTCTTCGTACCGGACCATCCAGGTCTATGATAGGAGGAGGATTTCTCTCCCAGGAGGTATCTGGGGTCTGGTGGCCTGGTGAGCCTCCAAATCACGCCTCAGCCTTTGGATCTCAGCCTCATGAGCCCTGATCCTTTCCTGCACTTCTTGGAGATTCGCCCCTTGGGTGCTTTGAGGGCGTTGACTTCCATCGGCCATTGGCTCTTTACCAGGACTCCTCCTTCTTGGGGCCACTTCATCATCCGAAGATTCGGAGTCTCTCTCAATGTAAGGACCAGAAAATTCCCGATCCTCGGGGATAGGAGCCAAACCTCGTATATAGGGGGGCGATTACCCTCGTGCTTCACTTCGCCCAACATATCCACTTCCTCCAACCTCGGGGTGAAGGGGCATCCCATAAGGGGGGGTTAGTAGTAACAACAGTTGAATATTTGTACCCGACGGGTCGAGAATTCACAGGTATATGTACTTGTTGAACTTGAGGATTCGTACCTTGAATAGTCGGGGGAGTCGTCCCTTGTGGCTGAGGTTGAGTTGCCCCTATCTGGGTTTCCACCTGAGTAGATGCATAAGTTAAATGGGGAGGTATCTCCACGATGGACGAAATCATCTGGGTTGTTCCCGACGGTGTTCCTTCCTTCAGAGCTCTAGTTGTTCTCCGTGTTCTCGCCATGGTTGTTGTTGTGTTTCCCACAGACGGCGCCAAATGTTATGGATTAAAACTAATATATATAATTGATGTATCTAATAATAAGGAACGTGAGCTTCAAGGCTCGATTTTGACTGCTCTTGTGTTTCGTGACTCAAACTGCCTTAACAAGATGCCTACATGCCTTGCTGATTGCCAAGGATCAAGTAAAAAAACGTAGTTCTTGGTCTGTGGGGTGAGGCCCCTTATATAGATGTGGGAGTCCTTGAATTGGACTTGGTATAGGAGACTTGGTGGTCAAGTCTCTGAATTAGGATAGACTTAGGAGTCCTAGGGAGTACGAAGTTGATTCCTTATCCCATGAGGTTCCTTGGAGGCCAATCTACAAGGATTTATATCCTCACTAGGACTTATCTTAATAGCTGTTTTTCTCCCTTATTTATTAATTACGAAATTAATAAATAATCAGGGTTTTTGGGCCTTTTTTGTTCCATCAGGCCTGATCTGGTCTATCAGGCCTGATCGACATGTTAACCTTTCTGGTCTGAATGTCATACATCTTCTTATTGGGCCTAGGAGCCCATACCTTGTACAATTAATGCAATTTATACAATCAGGATTTATTTATCCCTATTAGTTGGGTAAGTAATCAATTCATTTATCAAAATAGCAACCTCGTTGCAAATATAAAATACACCACAGAGCCGGATCCTTTAGATTTTTGAGCGAGTATTCAAGTCCCCTTCAAAAAGGAAGATCTTAAATTTGAAAACGAGTTTTGGGATCCGCTCTAACCTTTAAAAATCATTTTGAAGACTCGAAAACATTTTTAAGAATGTTTGGAGTAATGCTGATTTAATGAAATAAATCAGTCCCGATATATTAGAATATATCTGAATATTATTATTTAAATAATATTCCCATAAGGATAATCTTTATAAAATAATTGAAGTAGAAGTTTTAAAACTCATACTTGAAATGAATAATAAATAACCAAAGATATACTTATACGAAAGTACGATCTTTATTTGAATAATCGAAAATAAGTTTGATTATCGAAACATTATTCTTTAATAAAATAAAGAATATTATTTAATAAAATAAGCAGAGTCATAATTCCTCGAATGAATATTCAAAATAATATTCATTAAATAAAATAAAGGGAGTCATAAGCCCTCGAATGAATATTCAAACTAATATTCATTAATTAAAATAAAGTTATCGAATAAACCTTATTCGATTAATAGTTTTAAAAACTATATCTATATATATATAAATATATATATATATATATAATATACTCGGGAACATCGACTCCCGGTTTAGAAAATGTTCACCTTTGGGTCCCCTACACTAAGGTTATACGCAATTACTGCTTATCTCTAGCATAGGTATTATGCAACTTATAAGCATTTGAATCAACAGTTAGATATCAATATTATAAAACATGCATGCATATAAACCATATCAGCATGCTCCAATATATCGCAAGATTTTCTAATAACAATCATGCATCTATCACAAGATAATGCATATACATATATACATCACCACAACAGTATAACGGGTAGAAAACTTGTCTGAGTGCTCCGGGGTAGACTTAAGCTTAGAGTGGGTCCGGTAACCTATGAATAATAACATAAGCCGAAATTAAACCACGGTCGCTTAAGAAACTAGCTTTAATCAATTGAACCCTAACGTTTGCTTATGGTCATCTCTAAGCTTAACAAATCACATAAGTCGTTCGAGTACCCTCAGCTCCACCATTTTTAATAAATTAACCGTTACGAATTTTAAGGCGACGCTTTTGCGAATACCCTACCAACTGCCTAGTCCACTTTACATAATTGTTTCATACTCCAATTAGTCATTTAATGGCCTTAACCAAGGTTTCAAAGTAAGGTGAGGGGTAATGGTTCGTTCGCGAAACGCCGTTACTTAAGACGGTCGTTTCTCCTAAACCGTACATCGGATTCAAGCGAACCACATATCAAAACGAAGCTCGTAACATGAACTATCTAAACATGGCAAAGGTTAGAATCTTTCAGTGAGTTCACGAGTCCTAAAGTTAAGAATAGAACAGTTAAGGAAAATCGGGCATTATGACGTTTATGTTTACGCGATTTCCAATTTTTAAACCACTCCAAACAACCACCATTCAACTCACAACCAACAATACAACCAACCCTCATCCAAACCTTACTACATCAGTCCCCAAACCTCAAGATTTTCCAATTTATACAACCCCACACATGAACTACTAGCTATACTTAAGTTTCATTAACTATAAACAAGATTTCCACATCCAAATCACTACAAATCCAATCCAAACTCTAAACACACAAGCATCATGCTTCTCATTTACTATAACCATCAAAACCATCATAATACTCAAAGTAAAGTTAGGGTTTGGAGGTGTTATACCTTCCTTGGAGTGATTAGAGTAGCTAGGAAGTCTTAGGGAGCCTCCTACAAGCTTGATCTTTCCAAAGAAATCAAGAACACAAAGTTAGGTTTTGAAGTTTTTAAAAGTCAGATTCAAAGAACTGTCAAAACGAGGGTCTTAACATGCTTATTTGGACGAGACTTGTGAACAAGAGTTGTAGGCCATCTCAATACCTTTCCAAAGAGCTATAGAACATACTATTTGAATGAGTATTGAAGGAGATATGGTAGTTTGAAGATGCTGCTCTGGTTTTGGCCGAGAGCTTTTTAAAGGAAATGAAAGTCAACTTGTATTTTGTGTTTTTGATTTGTTTTGGCTTGGTTGCTTTGTTTTGTTTTGTTTTGTTAATTATCCTTTTACCATGGTAAAAAATGAATGGCTTAAAATCAACCAACCAATCCCTCCATTTGTCATGCTTATGTCACCATGCCTAAGTCATCCATTTGCCACATGTCTCTTCCTTGTGGTTTGATGATGTCACAATCCTTGGCTTCTTGTACAAGCTTGTCTCTTGGTCGCTTATTTGTTTTACGGTTCGCTTAACTTTCGTTCTCGTTCGTCGTTTGAGGGATCATATCCGGGATCTTATTACTTGGGTTCCCCTAAACCTTTCTCAATATTTTGTATTCCTTTTATGATCCTTTCTTATAATCCTTGAATTTAAATCCTTTTAATCATGTTACCTTATACTCAATTCTTTCGGTATCTGGTGGATTTTCCGGAAAAATCAAAGTGTTCGAATTTGGATTCTGACGATCTTTACATACACTTATTTACTTTATGGAGTACTAATACGATCTTAGAATTTCCATAACAGTACTCCTATATAGCGTGTTCTGATAATTTTCCTTAATAGGCATCATCAGCAAAAGTTACTATTCATCCGTGTTTCAAAAATTTCCAAAAGTTGGGGTTATTACAGTTTCTCTTCCGCATTCCTCAGGACTTGAGCTAGTGTAGCTTTGACTTGCTTCATTTCTTCACACTGACTTCCAATCTGGTAGATTGCAGTCCTAAGTGCTGAGATATTATTTCTTTCGAAACCATCACCAAGTCTGATTACTCTTGGATGAGTTGAATCTTCATTATAGCACATACATTTCTCTTTCAGAATAACTTCAAGTTTAGCAGAATCCTTCTTCATTGGAATCAAACTTCCATCATCTTCAACTATATTTGGAATGAATTCTATAATTCTTGATCCAAAAATTCTTGCTTTATCCCTTATGGTCTTCATTATCAAATTTGTCCATCTCCTAGTAATCTCATACTTTATCTCCAAAAGATAATGAAAGAATTGAAGTTCTTTCAGAGATTTGTTCAGCACATCTGATTCTGACATCCTGTATATTCTTCCATCTTCAAGAAACAGAATCAACTTTTTTTTGACATTACTTTTATCATGAGCATCCAGTACCACTTGAAAAGATATAACCTTATCAAGGTATTTCTATGTAACTTCTTCAAGAGGTTTGTCAGTCAATAAGAATGGATCTCTTGTAATTACTTTAACTCCTGTCTTGATCTTGGCTTCTTCAGAACCTAATCCAGCTCTGTCTCTTGCTTCCCTGGCTTTCAATCCAACAGTCATGAAATCAGATAGCAGCTGGCTTTTCTTAGGATCTGATGGATTAACATTCTTCCATAGGATTTTTCTCTTATCAGTAACTGTCAATTTGTTCAAATCAACTTGAGCACTGTCAGAGGTTGATGTCTTGATGACTTGATCAAAATTTGTTATTTCTTCTGTAGCTTGTTGTTCTTCACTCTGAACAACTTGAGCTATGTTAGAGGTTGTCTTGGATTCTTCAGTTATCTTCCTTCTTTTCAGAGTTTCAACAGTTTCATCTATAGCAGCTGTATCATCATAAACTTGAACCATTTTGCATACTGGTTTCATCAGGATTTGAGGAATCTTCATCTCCTGTATCTTTGTTGGTTCATGTTAGATATATTTGATAATGTCATGGCTAATGTGATTTATGTTTAGTTTTCAGATCTTACTTAAACAGGATAAATCAGTACTTCCTGGAAGTCAGGACTTAAGGATATCAGTACTTATATTATCAGGAGATAATCATCAGAAGATGGATATCAGAACTTAAGTACTGAAGGACGTTCAGATAAGGACAACAGCTGATTAAAGAAAAGAAGATCGAGACAAACATAAGAAGAGATATGCATGAAGAAGGAATTCTATGAAGAATAGAATACTTGAAAGAAAAGATATCTGATTGATATATTTTAGGAAGCAAAATTATATTCCATATCAATTAGCGATTATCTTGTAACTGTGTAGTATATAAACACAGACATAGGGTTTACACTATACGTGTTATCATATTTCGAGAAGATTATTCATTGTAACCCTAACAGCTCTCGTGATATTTGTTCATCACTGAGAGGTAACAGTTCCATACTGTAACAGAGTTTATTGTTTCAATAAAGTTTGTTTTCTGTTACTTGAGTTATAAAAGTTCGATTTGATTGTATTATACATTGTATTCACTCCCTCTACAGTGTGTGTGTGACCTAACAAGTGGTATCAGAGCCTATCTGTTAACGCACAAACAATTTAAGATCCAAACACAATCATGTCTGAAACAGAAACTCCAATTAAGCCCACCAAAACTGAAGAACCTCCTAAGACACAAATTCAAAACCGATATGAGACCATCAAAGTTCCCATATTGAGACCATCTGAATATCCCATATGGAAGGTGAGGATGACCATGTTTTGGAAGCAACAGATCCAGAATATCTTGATAGAATCAAGGAAGGGCCTCACAAACCAACCAAGCTCGCGGTTGCAGTTGCAGGTGAAGCAGCAAAGACTGTACCAAAGGAGAAGAGTGATTACACTGCTGAAGATATCGCATCAATTGCTAAGAATGCTAAGGTACAACACTTACTGCATAGTGCCATTGATAATGTAATGTCAAACAGGGTAATAAACTGCAAGACAGCAAAGGAGATATGGGATGCCCTGGAAACAAGGTGTTAGGGAACTGATACGATTAAGAAGAACAGGAAGACAATACTCACTCAAGAGTATGAACATTTTGACTCAAAGGCTAATGAGTCATTGACTGATTTATATGATAGATTTGTCAAACTCTTGAATGATCTGTCACTGGTTGATAAGGAGTATGATCTTGAAGATTGAAACCTTAAATTCCTGTTAGCTCTTCCTGAATGTTGGGATTTGAAGGCAACAACAATAAGAGACAACTACAATCTTGATGAAACAACTCTTGATGAAATTTATGGAATGCTCAAGACTCATGAACATGAGATGGAATAAAGAAGCAAGAGGATAGGTGGAAAGTCAAGGACAGTTGTTCTTAAGGCTGAAGAAGAATCCCCCAAGGCAGCTACCTCAAGGAAAGACATGGGTAAAGCTCTTTTCACAAAGTCTGATACTGAGTCATCAAGTTCTGAAAGTGATGATGACTCAGAATCTGAAAGTTTTCCTGAGACGGATGCTGATGAGGAGATGATGAAGCTGTGTGCTCTTATGGTGAAAGGGATCACAAAGATTGCATAAAGGAAGTTCAGGAAGGGAAAGAAGTTTTCCAGGAAAGGCACAAGTTCTGATAAGAAGAATTTCAGAAGATCTGAGAGCAGAGGAGGAAAGTCTGACAGAGGAGATTATACAAATGTCAAATGCTACAACTGTGGTGAGAAAGGCCACATATCTCCAGATTGCAAGAAAAGGAAGAGTGACAAAGGCAAGGCTCTTGTCATAAAGAAGAAAAGCTGGACAGACACCTCAAATTCTGAAAGTGAGGAGAATTATGCCTTGATGGCAAATGTTGATAAGGCAAGTGCTGAAAGCAGTTCTGAAGCTGCTGAATCAAAGGTACCTCAAACTACTTATGCTTTTCATACTGATGATATTAATGAGTCGAGAAGATATCTTAAAACCATGTTTGTTAGTTATAGAGATCAAACTTTAACATGTGAAAGATTAACTTCTGAAAATCTTGCTTTTAAGAAAAGAAATGATTTCTTAGAAAAGGAGTTAGTTATGTTCCATCAAACTCAGAAAGATAGAGATGATGCTTTTTATGTTAGGGATGAAGTGCTAAAAATAAATGAATCTCTAAAAACTGAGTTAGAAAAGGAAAGAGAGGTTATCAGGATTTGGACTAACTCTGGCGGAACAACTCAGAATTTATTAAGTAATGAAAACTGGAAAGAGGGCTTAGGTTATGGAGAGGATAAAAATGATAAAGGAACTGAAGGTATTAAGCCTGTAGTTGTTAAACAAAAGCCAAAGTTAAAACCTGTCAAGTTTGTAGCTGTAAAGTCTGATAATGAGAAATCAGAAGTTAAAAAGGAATTAACTTCTGACAAACTAAAATAGGAAAAGACAGCTGAAGTAAACATAGGCTTAATGACTAAGAAGCAGCTTAAGTATAACACCCTCCAAATCCGGGGTATAGATTTGGGGCATTATTAACAACAATTACCAACTAAACCTGCACAAGCGGAATATAAATATAATAATTACCCCGAACTATCACTACTCAGGATCTTTTAAGGCCTGAGTTGAAAATAAGAACCACATACTACACTTTATTATAAACCCAACTAAATAAAACCTGTCTCAAGAACTCTCTTTGTTACAAAACTTTATTCTATCTACAATCTCACTACACAACTTTTATTCAATTACACAAGACTTTTATTCAACCCAATATTACTAATTATCCTGCTACACCTGATCTGGCAATTCAAAGCTCTCTTCGGGAATAGGAAGGAACACTCTTAGTATAAGAGGGTCCCGCTGCTTGACTCGCTTCTTGACTATGCGGGTCCTGATGGGTTTTATTCTCTACCTTAACTGTAAAACAATAGGAGTAACAATAAAAAGGAATGAGCCAAAATTGCTCAACAAGCCTGCAACAAAATATATAGTATAAAGAAAGAGAAATGAGTGAACCAATAAGCTGCTGGTTGGAACAACCATCTGAATCTGTATAGGATAGTAATTTGCCAATGCTGGCGAGTACCAAATGAACAAGACTGGAAAAAAGAACCAACATATGCACTATAACCTGCTGATCAGTCAGAATATAGTGCGGATCTATACCCAACTGCATAGACCCAACCAACATAAGGAGTACTCAGGCAACTATGGCCTATTAAATAATGGTTTGGGTAAAACCCAGCCTGTATAGTAACCATCCAGTCCAAGGCTTAGCATCCGGAACAATCGAAATGCTATTGATATATCCCAATATCAGGATATACCAGAGTATATGTAATAAGGGTAAAGGAACTGAAATATGAACAGAGAATTCAATAAATTGGGTGAATCAAGAATTGAAATGAAATTGGAAACAAGCAATAATAAATGGGTAACAGTGTATATGAACAATGATTATCAAAGAGAACTAATACGATAGAAAAGAAATATAAATCACTATTCTGAATTTAGAATAGGGGAAAAACTTGCCTTGCACGTACTTAACCTGGTTTAACTCACCGCCTTCTGACCCTAGCTTGCTTTGCCTTGCTAACACTGAACAAATCATGGAAAGATAGGCGTTTAGATAACTTACTATATATGTGTATCTAGAATTAATATCACGCAACCTTATCAGTCTACCCATGCGTTTCTATCTGACTCGCATATATACACATACATTTATACAACACATCTATTCACATAATCACGTAAAGCACGTAGCACATAAAGCACATAATCAATTTCTAGACTTATAATTATTTTTAGAATCAATTCTGGACTCATATCTGCATTACTAGTCTTATCTGATTTTATTATAATTTTTCGAGATTTATTCGGCTCAATTATACCCCTATTAGGACCTACGAACTATCAATTATCACCCAACCACTCTCTTTTCAGAAGAAATTATAACTTACAACTATTTTTATTGGATTCGTCTCATTTTTCTGAGTCTAGAGGTCTTCGTTTCACTCAAATCGGACTAACGGTTGAATTATTATGAATTAAACAAGATTTAATTAATTGATAATTAATTATAAATAATTAATTATAATTAAACAATCCTTAATTATATTTTTAAATAATTAATTAATAATTATTATATTTTAAAATAATTAATCCCTAATTCTTAGGAATTATTATTATTTATTACAAATTATTATTACTTATTCGATCACATCGATTATTTACAAATAATCAATCAACTTAATTAACCGATACGCTATTTATCGAATAACTACGAATTACTCAAATTATAAATCACTTAACGATTAATCACTCGTATAACTACGAGCTACTCGCGATTCTCGCCTAATTATCGAACTATTCTATTATTATTGAAACTCATACGATTCGCTAAACAGATAATTACCGATAACAATTATACGATACGAATAATTATCACAATATTATTCGAATAACTAATGCTCTAATAATAATTCTAATTATCTAATCATTATTCGCACTATTAACTAATTATTAGATTATTAATCACCTCACTTAATTATTTCTAATCCTTATTTACTAATTAATTACCTAATTGTTAATTAATTACCCAATTATTAATTAATTAGATAATTAATAAATAATTAGATAAATAATTAAATAATTATTTAAATAATTAAATTCAAATTTATAATTTAATAAAATAATTCAAAAATTATAAATTTTATTTTTTTCAGAATATAAAACTAATTTTTAATTAATTATTAGAATTATTAAAACTGATTTTTAATTACTAAAATATAAATAAATCATTAATTTAATCAGAAACACAAAATCAGGAACAGGTTTTGGGTTGCAAGGATCAAACCCGGGTCGAAACCGGGTTGCAACCGGGTCGTCCCCAACCCAAACGGGTCGGGAAGAACACCGGCCAAAAACCCAGAACCCGACGCCGGCGTTTGATTCCGGTGAGCACGAAACGCTTGATTCCAGGCTCGATTCTTCTATGGTTTCGAAGCACAGCAATACCACGACGTCCCCTCAGCCTTTCTCCTTCGTTTTCGTCGACCACAACGGCCGGAAACGCGATGAACACGGCGGCGGCGGCTAAACTCCGGCGAGCTCGAAACGGACTCCAACAATCACAAACCCGGTACCAAACGATAGGAAAAACGACGATCTACACGACTATGCTAACAGAATCATCAAACAATCAACAGAAATCAAAACCCGAATTCAAAGATTAAACCCGAAATAACAAATCAAAAATCAAGAAATCAATCAACAAAAACGTTGACCATAATCATAAACTACGAATCACCAACTTCAATTTGACTACTTACATGAACGATTTGGACTCCGGAATCACCTTCAAATTCACGATTGATTCTGCTGCCCTGTTCTTCACCAAAAACCCTAACCCTAATTCCTTATCTGATTTTCTTTTTATTTTCTGATTTTTAAGTATAATTAACTGATTTAATTACTAATAAATCAGGCATTTATATTTATGAAAATAATACCCCTAAGTAAAATTAAGGGTCTAATTACACTCCTAATAAAAATATTTGGCCCCAATTTTTATAATTTTTGGGTATTAATATTGAATTTTTAAATATCCAATAAATACTAAATAAATACTAAAAATTCCCAAAAATTGTGAAAATTACAAAAATACAAAGAAAAATGATATATGATAATTTCATGATCATATAAAAATAAAAATATAATTTTTGTGGGGTTTTTGATACACGAAGGGGTCCGGAAAAGTCGTTTTTCGGGAAAAAGGTCAATTTATAAAACGTCTAGGGGTTCAGAATAGCGATATGGTATAGGGCATTTTTAATAAAATAGAGCCAATGATTTTGTTTGAAATATGGGCTTTTAAAACATAATTTTGAGCTGTACATGTTTTGATATAGTATATATAACTGACGATAAAACGCTCAATAAATATCCAAAACACATTTGGATCAAAACAGCCAACACATAGCACATAGCAGTTAGGGTTTAATGACTTACCACATTTAATCACATAATAATACACATAATTTATTATTATTATAACATAATACAAGCGTAATTCCTCGGTCGTTACATTCTCCCCCCCTTAACAAGATTCTGTCCTCAGAATCACACTATGCAAATAACTGAGGATACCTTTCTAACATTTCACTCTCAAGCTCCCAGGTTGATTTTTCAATCACTGGGTTTCTCCACAAGACTCTTACTAATGACACAGACTTATTTCTTAATACCCTCTCTTGCCGATCTAAAATCCTTATCGGCTGCTCTATATACGACAAATCTGCCTGAAGTTCTACTGGTTCATATTCTATTACATGCCTTGTATCAGGATTGTACTTCTGAAGCATAGATACATGAAATACGTTGTGAATGTGCTGCATATGGGGTGGTAGAGCTAACTCGTACGCAACCTTCCCAATTTTCTTCAAAATTTCAAATGGCCCAACATATCGTGGCTTCAATTTCCATTTATTGCCAAATCTGGTCAATCCTTTCCATGGCGATATTTTGAGCAATACGTGTTCTCCTTCCTGATAGTCCATATCCTTCCTTGTTTGGTCTGCATATCTGCTTTGCCTGTTTTGCGCTACCTCGATTCGTTTTCGAATAAGTTCAATCTTTTCTTTTGTCTGCCGAATTAATTCTGGACCCAAAATCTTGTATTCTCCAACTTCATCCCAATGCACTGGTGATCTGCATTTCTTCCCATATAGTGCTTCATACGGTGGCATTCCAATACTGGTGTGATAGCTGTTATTATAAGAAAATTCCACTAGGGGTAAATGTTCATCCCAACTGCCTTCAAAATCGATCGCACAAACTCGTAGCATGTCTTCAATCATTTGAATTGTCCTTTCACTTTGACCGTCGGTTTGCGGATGATAGGCTGTACTCATACTCAACTTCGTTCCTAGACATTCTTGGAATTGTCTCCAAAATCTTGAATTGAAACGAGGATCTCGATCCGATACAATCGATACTGGTACTCCATGACGCATCACAATTTCTTTAAGATATAAGTGCACTAACTTGTCCAGTGAAAACCTCTCATTAATTGGAAGAAAATGTGCTGATTTCGTCAATCGATCAACAATAACCCAAATTGCATCGTGATTTGCTTTCGTCCTTGGAAGTCCCACTACGAAATCCATCACTAGATGTTCCCATTTCCATTCTGGAATGTCTAATGGTTGCAATAACCCACTCGGACGTTGATGCTCTGCTTTAACTCGCTGGCATGTGTAGCATTTACTCACCCATTCTGCTATCTCCTTCTTCATATTCGGCCACCAAAAGTTTTCCTTCAAATCGCGATACATTTTCGTGCTTCCTGGATGAATGGAATACTTCGAATTGTGCGCATCTCGCATAATTTCTTCTTTTAATTCTGCCACATTAGGGATCCAGATTCTTGAGGCAAAACATAAAATTCCTTCATTATCTTTCTGAGTTGTCATCTCCTCTCCCATTAAGTTGTCGTCTTGACTTATCACTTCATCTTGACAACGGCGAATCTTTTCTAGCAACCCTGGTTGAAAAGTCATAGCGTAGATAGTTCCTGCAGATTCATGGGGAATACGAATCTCAATTTCCAATTTGCCGAATTCTTTACCAAATTCTTCACATGAAGTTAACCGATTCAACCTTTCTTTTCTACTCAACGCATCTGCTACAACATTTGCTTTCCCTGGATGATAACTGATTGTAACATCATAATCTTTAATCAATTCCATCCATCGACATTGTCGCATGTTCAGTTCCTTTTGCGTGAAGATATACTTCAGACTTTTATGAACCGTGTAGATTTCGCATCTTTCACCGTACAGATAATGTCTCCAAAGCTTCAATACAAATACAATTGCTGCCAATTCCAGATCATGCATAGGATATTTCTGCTCATGAGGTTTAAGTTGTCTCGAAGCATATGCAATGATGTTACCATGTTGCATCAACACACATCCTATCCCGCGATACGAAGCGTCACTGTAAATAACAAAATTTCCTTGCTCGTCTGGCAGTACTAATACTGGTGCAGTCACCAACCGATTCTTCAACTCTTGAAAACTTTCTTCACACTTACTATTCCATTCGAACTTTTCACTTTGTCGAGTTAACTTGGTCAGTGGTGTTGCTATCTTCGCAAAATCTTTGACAAATCTTCGATAATATCCTGCCAATCCTAAGAAACTTCGAACCTCTGTCGGCGTCCTTGGTCTTTCCCAATTCAACACAGCTTCAATCTTTGCTGGATCAACTTGAATGCCTTCTCTACTGATGATATGCCCTAGAAACTGCACTTCTTTCAACCAAAATTCACATTTTGAAAATTTTGCATAAAGCTGCTCCTTTCGTAATATCTCCAATGTCGTTCTTAAATGCGCTGCATGTTCTTCTTCTGTCTTTGAGTAGATCAAGATGTCATCAATAAATACAATGATAAACTTATCCAAATACTTCTTGAATATTCGATTCATCAAATCCATAAATGCTGCAGGTGCATTTGTCAATCCAAAAGCCATCACAAGAAATTCGTAGTGTCCGTACCTCATTCTGAACGCTGTCTTAGGAATATCTTCGGCCTTGATCTTTAACTGATGATAGCCTGATCGTAAGTCGATTTTCGAAAACCATGCTGCTCCTTTTAGTTGATCAAAGAAATCATCGGTGCGAGGTAAAGGATATTTATTCTTGATAGTTAACTTGTTCAGCTCACGATAATCAATATACAGTCACATACTACCATCTTTCTTTTTCACGAACAATACTGGTGCGCCCCATGGGGATACACTTGGCCTTATAATTCCTTTGTCGAGAAGTTCTTGCAACTACTTTGCTAATTCCCTCATTTCAACAGGTGCCATTCGATATGGAGCTTTTGAAATTGGTTCAGTCCCTGGCATCAAGTCAATAGTGAACTCGATTTCTCGATCTGGTGGAAGTCCTGGTAATTCGTCTGGAAAAACATCAAGAAATTCACAAACTACAGGAATATCTTCAATCTTCGGATTACCCTTATCAGCATCCCGTACATAGGCTAAATAAGCTTGACATCCTTGGCGTAGAAATCTTCTCGTCTGCACTATTGATAGGAATTTCTGCTTTTGCTTCTCACCTTTAAATATTACCGTTTCATTTTCTTCAGTTTGTAATTTCACTCTTTTATTCGCACAGTCAATCTGAGCATTATTACTAGATAGCCAATCCATTCTTATAAAATAACATCAAACTCCCCTAGCCTAAAAGGTATCAAATCAACTGAAAAATGACATCTCCCTATCTCAATATCACAACTCAGACATACTTTATCTACTACAACTTGATCATCATTTGCTAATTTTATGACTAACACTTTATCTAACCACTGGATCTCACAATCTATCTTAGAGATAAAATCTTCAGAAATAAAAGATCTAGTAGCTCCTGAATCAATCAATACTAAAGCATTTACGGAATTTACAGGGAGTGTACCTGCAACCACATTCGGACTCTATACCGCTTCCTTCATTGACATGTTGAAAGTCCTTGCTCTAGGCGGATTTTGCTGTGGTAGTGGAGGTGGAGGTAATGCTAAAACTCTTGGAATACTAGCGGCCATTGTAATTCCTCTGCAGTCTCTGGCGATATGTCCTTTTCTCCTACATTGGAAACAAGTAACTTCTGCTTTTCCCGTCGGACATTCTCCACAATAGTGTCCCCTTTGCTTGCACTTAAAACACGTGACATTTGGCTTGTTGTAAATCCCCGTATGCTTTCTACCACACTTTCTGCAATCAGGTATAGGCGGTCGAATAAGCCTTTGCTGAGTTGGGGCAGGTAGTCGATTACCCATCCTCTGGTTGTTTGGTTCTGGCCTCCTAAAGTTTACTTTTCCTCGAGCTTGAAATCCCGGCCTTTTGTTGAAACGATTCTGAAAATTTCCTGGTCCTTTCTCTTTCTGAGCTGCTTCACTTTCACCTTCAATAATCATAGCCTTCTGAACAACAGCCGTATAAGTTGTCAGTTCAAACACAGCTACCCTGCTACGAATCCATGGTTTCAGTCCTTGTTGGAATCTCTTGGCCCGCTTCTCATCCGTATCCACTTGCTCTGGAACAAATCTTGCCAATTCAGTAAACTTGGTCTCATAATCCGCAACCGATAAGTTGTCTTGCTTCAGCTCCAGGAACCTGATCTCCATCTGGTTCTTCATAAAACGAGGAAAATATTTCTCCAAGAAAAGATCAGTGAATCTATCCCAGGTCACTACATCTTCTCCTTCCAAAGCTTTCTTCGATTCCCACCAGTAATTAGTTTCGCCTTTCAGAAAGTAGCTAGCGAAATCCGTCTTCTGTTCTTCCTCAACCTTTACCAACGAAAAAGCCTTTTCCATCTCTTTCATCCAAGCTCTCACTTTTATAGGATCCGTGGAACCCATAAATTCTGGTGGCTTCACCGACTGAAATTGCTTGAAGGTGACCGTAGGTGCTGCTGGTGGTACTTGACGTCCTGGATGAGCGGCTTGATGTAACATCTGTTGCTGGAACTGCTGTTGTTGCTGCTGCATTTGTTGTTGCATCATCAACATCTGCTGTTGCATGAGATTAAATATCTGATCCATCTGGTTATTATTGTTTTGGCCCTCGGTGTTTCCATTCGATAAGTCGGGTTGTGCTTTTCTTTTGGGTGCCATCTTTCTGGTAAATAAACAATGGGTCTTCTTTAATAACAATATATTAAACGTATATTAAAACAGTCGATTTGAGAAAATAAAACAGCTTATTAAATAACTGAATAGATAAAATAGTATGATGTGCTTTAAATTTTTTTTTTTTTTAAAACATAAGGGTACAACATGATCGTAAATAAAACGACATTTGTAAATATGCAATGGTACTGAAATAAATGTAAATGCTTAAATAACTGGAAATAAAATAAAGAAAACGTGCAAAAGATTATCTCATATATATATATATAGGTAGAACACCAGCTACAGGTGTCAGTGCTTGATACAAAAACCTATGATATAACAGTCATACTGCTACTACTATCAGTCAAAATCAGTAGCTACACTCATACAAACTAGTCATACAATACTATGCTACCTCTATCTACAAAATATACATAATACCACATTCATCGATCTGCTAGTCTCAAAATCCTGGTGGCACGTGGCTCAACTCCTCCTGCAATGCCTCTAGCACTGCCTCGGTAAGTCCCAATGCTCTGCGATATGCTGTCTCCGCACTAAGATCCTGCTGTCTCAAATCAGTAAGCTGCTGAGAACTAATCCGGTGAATCTGATGTAGCCTCTCTCTCAGTATATAATCTGGTCGTAATGCTCTGACAGGTCCATCTGCCTGCGTCTCATACAATCCAAGGATCTCTCTACACTGGTTCTGCCATCTAATCCTCTCCTCCCTCTCTGCCTGAAAGCGCTGGTAAGTCACTGTATGATGCTCACGAAGATCAGTGCTGGAACCTCGAGAAGGTAACGGTCCATCTACCATGATCTTATCCATAAAATCTGGCTGAGGAAACTGATAAACTCCCGGAACAGGGGCATAAATGGCTAATGAGGCAGGGAATAAGACAGGCTGCTCCATAGGTGCATACACTGGCGGCTCTGCCTCTGGCTCCATCTGTGGCATCTCTGGAATCTCGACTGGTGGCATAGGAATCTGAGGCTCTAAATCCTCCCACTGCGGAAGATCAACACTACTAGAAAATCAGCATTAGACATCGCACATTAGACATCAGTCAGAAAAGTCACTGATGTTAAAAGCGTTTTTTACATCACATAAAAAATAAGTGATGTCTTTTTGGTATGTTTACATCAGCTTTTCAGTATAACGATGTCTAAGTTGTTCTTTTAAAAACTACGTTACATCAGTTAACATATAAACCGATGTCCAATTCACTTTTAACATCGGTTGACATATAAACCGATGTCTAAGCTCAATTTTAAAAAATTAGAGCCCGCTACTTCTCCCTTTTGCTCCCGCCCTTAGCCAAATATTTTTCTTTCCCCCCTTAGTATATTTCCCCCTCCCGCCTATCACTCATTCACTTTAATAAGATTATAACATAAAATTAAAAATAAATCAAAATCAAAACAAAAACAAAAAATTACAAAACAAAATGGATTTTGCATTTTCAGACAAAACACTCACCTCATTCCCCCTTTCTCTCGACTGCTCATAGCTAAACCTAGAACTCTCAAATGTATTCAATTTCCGATTAGACCTTCAATCTCCAATTAAAGCTCTCAATTTCTTCAACTCATCTCTTACTTTCTTACTGTCTTTCTTTCAAATGTTCTTTTTTCTCATTTGTTTCAATTTTTGTGACAGATTCGAAGATTAAGGAGTGAAGTGTGTTCATTGAAGTTTAAGGTGAGGAGTTGAGTTTGTTGGAGCTTAAATCTTGGAGCTAAGGGTTTGTTAAAGCTTAAAGCTCGGAGCTTGGAGTTAAGTTGGATTTTGGGCTTCGGAGTTAGTTTTTTGGGATTTTGGAGCTTGCTTTGTTAGGTATATTCTTCTTTACATATCTATTTATATTTGTTTGGGCTGTATGTATATATTTGTGTAGTTGTATGTATGCATGTGAAATTGAAATGTGTATTTGTTGCATGTGTAGTTGTATGTGTAGTTATTTGTCTAAAACTGTTTGCAAATTGTCCTCTTAGAAATTTTTATATTTTTTTATGTTTTATAGACCCCTGTGAAGTTAAAATACGGATTTACATGTAATAACAAGTGCTTTTATATATTTATGTTTGTGTAGTTTGTAAATATATAGAGGTATTATGTGTTTCATATTGTTTGTTTTAGGTCTAAATTAGAGATTACAAAAGCCACTGAACGCCATCGAAGGAGGTGTTTGGGGCTTGTCGTTGTAAGTAGCATGGTTTATGAGTGAATTCTAGATGAAATCTTAAGACTGAGCTATTGTTTCTACATTTTTTTCCTAATTAGAGTGAATTTAGGAATTAAAAAAATACAGAATAAAGAGATATCAGAGTTTTTTCGGTTAGATAGGGGCATTAATAATGAAGTTATGGGCTCTCTCTCCCTTGGTAAAGTAGTTGGGAGGAATCAGTCAAAGCTTAGATGTCGCAATACCTAACTTAAAGTGTTAATAGTATAATCTTAAAGCTAAGTGAGACTTGGTTATAGCTGGTCATAAAATTAATTAATTAATTCTATAATTATTATTGTGTGAAATTATGTTGGGCAGGAGGATTGTATCGGATCATATATGCAGCCAAATATACTTGTTTTTTCAGTGATGATCTAAGGGGTTATGAAGTATAGTGGTTCACTCTAGTTTCTTCTACTAGTTTATCACAGATAGTCTAAACAGACAATTTATTTGTTAGCTTCAGTACTTAGCTCATTTCTATGAGAGGAGATTTAAGTTTTTTCTGTGTTATAGTCAGAGGTTTTTCTGAACCTGAATAAACTCAGATGAAGTGTTTTTTTAAGATTTGTAGCTACCTTCTTTCTGTCTTTTTTTTAATAATAATAATTTTTGAGCTTTTTTTTGTGGACTACATGATTTTGGCTCTCTAGAAGTTTTCTTCACAGCCTGACATGTTACTTCCTCGAATAGCAGTGCTCCCAAGTCCAGAGTCTGTTTTATATAAATTTACAAGTGTATGACTTTGCTGATCGTAACAACTTCTTACTGGCTGTGCATCTTGTTTTCTTAGATTATAATGGAAGCTTCAGGCGATGAGGACTTATCCCCAGAGCAAGATAAAATTGGACCAGATTATTTTGGTTACTATACACGTGAAGTTGCATACCTGCTTTCGCTAGAAGAAGGGTACTTCCCATGTGCATCTCAGACTTTTGAATTGGCTTATAGAAATCGTGGAATCATCAGCGGGATAGATTCTTCTAAACATATTTACACAGGAAAAGACGAAAGTAGTTCTGGGATCAGTGCCTTGTTTTGTAATGCTCTAGGAGCAAGCTTTTCTGATTTTAAGAAGGAAAGATTAAATGCATTGCTTCGACAGAGTGTGCCTCTTCTCACACAGGAAGTTAAAGAGGTATTTGTTCTTCTTTCTATTCAGTTTTCTTTACTTTGTAAAACTAAGTTGTATAATATGCATTACAGAATTAGTGATACACACTTTAGGAGTCTCTTTAGGTTTTGTTATGCATTGGTTTTAAATATTTAAGTTGAAATGAATATAGACTACCAAGCGTTACAGCAGCTCAAGTATAAGGATATAAAATAACTTGGTGAGATTATCTTTCTCTTTTTAATATGTTAGCAGAATGAGTATAAAAGTTGTGAAGTTGTAATCTATGACAAAAGGATAATTCAGTAACTAATGTGGTGCTTTGTATCTATTGAAGGAAATGTGTATTTTCATTAACTGGATATTGGTAATTGATGATCGATGAAGCATTATGTAAAATAAAGTTATGGTCTATTTAGATGTTGGGACTGGTTTTACAGATAAAGCCAGCTCGAGCTTCGCTGAATCCCTCAAGCTTGTTTATTAAACCCAGATTAAATAATTTATTTTGTTTATTTAATAACAGTTTAAGCTTTGGCCTAGACTCGCTTAACTTATTTGATGGTAAACGAAGCTCTATTCAAGTAGTTGGACGATGTTTGTTTATCTATCTCCGGTTCAAGATTCGATAAGTTTGAGCAATGAGAACGGTGGATGTGAAACCACATCTGACGTGCTATATTCAAGCTCAAGCACCATGTTTGACAAGTTTATTAGTTAAAACTTGCATCAGCTTGAATATCGTTAGGTGATTGTTTGCTTCAAGTGTTTTATTAGTTGATGGAAATAATTGTTTTGTAATCATCAACCAAATCAGTTAATATTCAAGTAAATTAACAAAAAGATGTATGTATTCATAATCTTGCTTGTTACTGCTTTGATTTTAAATTTTTGTTTATGTCGTGGACCTTGAATAATTTTTTAATCTAGATTGAAGACCCATTCATTGCTTTGCATCGAATACAAAGATATAAGGAGAAAGTTTCAACCTCTCCTGTGGCGAATGGTGGAAATCCTCGTAAAAAACTCAAGCTGTGTTCTTCATCATCTTCTATCTGTTCCATTAGTCCTACTAGTTCCAATCATAGTATAGAGGTATGTTCCTACTACCTCTCTTTATTCAATTGTACATGTTTTTTACCTAGACTGATTCATATTTTTTTAATCCCGACAAAGTGTTATCCTTAATTAGGAAAATAGACCATATGCAACAGATATCAGCACATACAACATTCTGATCAACAGATATCAGAGTTTTTTCGGTTAGATAGGGGTATTAATTTACTTATTAATTGGTCTGAGTTTTTTTTATTAAATAGGGATGCCCCAAACAGCCCGGTGGAACTGAATGCGGCTATGTTGTTATGTGGTATATGAAAGAAATTGCCATGGATAATGAAATGACATTTGTCAAAAAGGTATATTTTTTTGCTTAATTCATTCTTGATATAATTGGTGTACATATAATTTGTGGTAGAATTCATTGTTACTAATTTCTGTGTGTTACACTTTTCAGTGATCGACGAAGAATCGAAAGGTGACTGTTCCCAAGGCTGAGCTGGACGAGGTTCGATGTGAGACTCTTAGCCTTATCGAATCCTTCCTATAAAAAGGCCTAATTTGCAGCTCCTTTATGTGGACTGAATTTGTAAGAGCTACTAGTGGTTTTTGTTGATAAATGGGGGAACTTTAGTTGGTAAATTTCTGTTTGGGATGAACTATGTAAATGATCGATGGTGGAAATGTCTAGTACTTGATTTTGCAGTTATGTAGTTTGTTTGGATTATGTAGTTTGGTTTGTGGTGGATATATGTACGTACTTGGTATAATCTATGGTAAATTAATGAATGCATGTTTGGTTTTGCGTTTGTTTTTGCGTTTGTTTTGGTTTGGTTAGTTTTGGAATGGTAATATGGCAGTTGGTATGTTTTTGGATGACTCTTGTTTGGGTTTTGGGCATTTGATTGAAACATGGGATTAATGAATAAAAAAAATAAACAAACATCACTTCATGAACAAAATAACTGATGTAAAATGTAGCCAATAAGACATTTCATACAATAAATTGATGTCATAAGCAGGCACATATATCAGCTAACAAGAAATGACTGATGTAAAACAATATAATAGATATCACATTTTGAAAGAACTGATATTAAGAACACACAAAGACATCGGTTTCATTAAAAAAAGAAAGGTACGACATCGTTTCTGATAAAAGACTGATGTAAAATGTTAAGTTACACATCAGTTTAACAAGTTTTTCGATGTTAATGTATCATATTGCTTTATATGTGATAAGTTTAAAATGATATACATGACATATGAATGAATAACTGAAACCATAGTGAAGGTATACATTGAAGAAAAATACATCACATTGTTAAGGAAAAGGATGTCTAAACTGTGTATAGACATCGGCTAATAAGTGATGTGTAATGCACCTACCTTTCTCATCGCATGCAAAGACATCGCTCGGATTTTAAATAGACATCGGCTAATAAGCGATGTCTATTGACAAATTTCTAGTAGTGTCAACCATGTCAGGAATATTGAACATCGAAAACTCTAATGGTGGAAAATCTGGTATCTCTGGCTCAAAATATGGAAAATAATCTGCAAAACCTGGTACCTCTGGGGGAAGTGGTATCTCTGGTGGTGGTCCAGGTGGAAATGGTGGAGGTAGTGGCAATGGAGGTAAGATCTGCTCTGACACTGGGGCTAATACCGGTGCATCCACTGGATCTGTCTCGGTCCTCTCCGTAGACGATGATAAAGAAGCCATCTAATATACATAAAAATAATAACACAAAAACAATCAAAACGCAATCCTAAAACTCATAACTTCTAATCACATAAACAAACAATCCTAACACTCTTACTCTCATCCTATCTCATTTTCCTATCTTATCTTAGCCCTAACGTTCTTATTTTCAAAGGTCAAACCTAAGCTCTGATGCCAACTATAACACCCTCCAAATCCGGGGTATAGATTTGGGGCATTATTAACAACAATTACCAACTAAACTTGCACAAGCGGAATATAAATATAATAATTACCCCGAACTATCACTACTCAGGATCTTTTAAGGTCTGAGTTGAAAACAAGAACCACATACTACACTTTATTACAAACCCAACTAAATAAAACCTGTCTCAAGAACTCTCTTTGTTACAAAACTTTATTCTATCTACAATCTCACTACACAACTTTTATTCAACTACACAAGACTTTTATTCAACCCAACATTACTAATTATCCTGCTACACCTGATCTGGCAATTCAAAGCTCTCTTCGGGAATAGGAAGGAACACTCTTGGTATAAGAGGGTCCCGCTGCTTGACTCGCTTCTTGACTATGCGGGTCCTGATGGGTTTCATTCTCTACCTTAACAGTAAAACAATAGGAGTAACAATAAAAAGGAATGAGCCAAAATTGCTCAACAAGCCTGCAACAAAATATATAGTATAAAGAAAGAGAAATGAGTGAACCAATAAGCTGCTGGTTGGAACAACCATCTGAATCTGTGTAGGATAGTAATTTGCCAATGCTGGCGAGTACCAAATGAACAAGACTGGAAACAAGAACCAACATATGCACTATAACCTGCTGATCAGTCAGAATATAGTGCGGATCTATACCCAACTGCATAGACCCAACCAACATAAGGAGTACTCAGGCAACTATGGCCTATTAAATAATGGTCTGGGTAAAACCCAGCCTGTATAGTAACCATCCGGAACAATCGGAATGCTATTGATATATCCCAACATCAGGATATACCAGAGTATATGTAACAAGGGTAAAGGAATTGAAATATGAACAGGGAATTCAATAAATTGGGTGAATCAAGAATTGAAATGAAATTGGAAACAAGCAATAATAAATGGGTAACAGTGTATATGAACAATGATTATCAAAGAGAACTAATACGATAGAAAAGAAATATAAATCACTATTCTGAATTTAGAATAGGGGAAAAACTTGCCTTGCGCGTACTTAACCTGGTTTAACTCACCGCCTTCTGACCCTAGCTTGCTTTGCCTTGCTAACACTGAACAAATCATGGAAAGATAGGCGTTTAGATAACTTACTATATACGTGTATCTTGAATTGATATCACGCAACCTTATCAGTCTACCCATGCATTTCTATCTGACTCGCATATATACACATACATTTATACAGCACATTTATTCACATAATCACGTAAAGCACGTAGCACATAAAGCACATAATCAATTTCTAGACTTATAATTATTTTTAGAATCAATTCTGGACTCATATCTGCATTACTAGTCTTATCTGATTTTATTATAATTTTTCGGGATTTATTCGGCTCAATTATACCCCTATTAGGACCTCCGAACTATCAATTATCACCCAACCACTCTCTTTTCGGAAGAAATTATAACTTACACTATTTTTATTGGATTCGCCTCATTTTTCTGAGTCTAGAGATCTTCGTTTCACTCAAATCGGACTAACGGTTGAATTATTATGAATTAAACAAGATTTAATTAATTAATAATTAATTATAAATAATTAATTATAATTAAACAATCCTTAATTATAATTTTAAATAATTAATTAATAATTATTATATTTTAAAATAATTAATCCCTAATTATTAGGAATTATTATTATTTATTACAAATTATTATTACTTATTCGATCAGATCGATTATTTACAAATAATCAATCAACTTAATTAACCGATACGCTATTTATCGAATAACTACGAATTACTCGAATTATAAATCACTTAACGATTAATCACTCGTATAACTACGAGCTACTCGCGATTCTCGCCTAATTATCGAACTATTCTATAATTATTGAAACTCATACGATTCGCTAAACAGATAATTACCGATAACTATTATACGATACGAATAATTATCACAATATTATTCGAATAAATAACGCTCGATTAATATTTCTAATTATCGAATCATTATTCGCACTATTAACTAATTATTAGATTATTAATCACCTCACTTAATTATTTCTAATCCTTATTTACTAATTAATTACCTAATTATTAATTAATTACCTAATTATTAATTAATTACCCAATTATTAATTAATTAGATAATTAATAAATAATTAGATAAATAATTAAATAATTAATTAAATAATTAAATTCAAATTTATAATTTAATAAAATAATTCAGAAATTATAAATACTATTTTTTTCAGAATATAAAACTAATTTTTAATTAATTATTATAATTATTAAAACTGATTTTTAATTACTAAAATAAAAATAAATCATTAATTTAATCAGAAACACAAAATCAGGAACAAGTTTTGGGTTGCAAGGATCAAACCCGGGTCGAAACCGGGTTGCAACCGGGTCGTCCGCAGCCCAAACGGGTCGGGAAGAACACCGGCCAAAAACCCAGAACCCGACGCCGGCGTTTGATTCCGGTGAGCACGAAACGCTTGATTCCAGGCTCGATTCTTCTGTGGTTTCGAAGCACAGCAATACCACGACGTCCCCCCAGCCTTTCTCCTTCGTTTTCGTCGACCACAACGGCCGGAAACGCGATGAACACGGCGGCGGCGGCTAAACTCCGACGAGCTCAAAACGGACTCCAACAATCACAAACCCGGTACCAAACGACAGGAAAAACGACTATCTACACGACTATGCTAACAGAATCATCAAACAATCAACAGAAATCAAAACCCGAATTCAAAGATTAAACCCGAAATAACAAATCAAAAATCAAGAAATCAATCAACAAAAACGTTGACATAATCATAAACTACGAATCACCAGCTTCAATTTGACTACTTACATGAACGATTTGGACTCCGGAATCACCTTCAAATTCACGATTGATTCTGCTGCCCTATTCTTCACCAAAAACCCTAACCCTAATTCCTTTTCTGATTTTCTTTTTATTTTCTGATTTTTAAGTATAATTAACTGATTAATTACTAATAAATCAGGTATTTATATTTATGAAAATAATACCCCTAAGTAAAATTAAGGGTCTAATTACACTCCTAATAAAATATTTGGCCCCAATTTTTATAATTTTTGGGTATTAATATTGAATTTTTAAATATCCAATAAATACTAAATAAATACTAAAAATTCCCAAAAATTGTGAAAATTACAAAAATACAAAGAAAAATGATATATGATAATTTCATGATCATATAAAATAAAATATAATTTTTGTGGGGTTTTTGATACCCGAAGGGGTCCGGAAAAGTCATTTTTCGCGAAAAAGGTCAATTTGTAAAACGTCTAGGGGTTCAGAATAGCGATATGGTATAGGGCATTTTTAATAAAATAGAGCCAATGATTTTGTTTGAAATAGGGGCTTTTAAAACATAGTTTTGAGCTGTACAGGTTTTGATATAATATATATAACTGACGATAAAACGCTCAATAAATATCCAAAACACGTTTGGATCAAAATAGCCAACACATAGCACATAGCAGTTGGGGTTTAACGACTTAACACATTTAATCACATAATAATACACATAATTTATCATTATTATAATATAATACAAGCGTAATTCCTCGGTCGTTACATTAAGCATAAGCTGAAAGATGTTAAGAATGCAAACAAGGTAAAGTCACCTAGGAAAAATAGGAATGGAAAGGAAGGTGTGAAGAAAAGCAATGATTATAAGCCTGTTCCTGAAGCTCCTAGGAAAATATGTCATAATTGTGGAAGTTCTAACCATCTGGCTTCTTTTTGCAGGAAGAATAAGAACATAAACTCCTTACCTTCAAAGTTAGGAGTTAAGAGTCAGTCTTTTAGATATAAGCCACAAAATCCTTGTTTTCATTGTGGTAGTTTATGGCATTCCATTTATACTTGTAAGGAATATCATAGTTTGTACTATGATTATTATCAAATAAAACCTTCTTTAAAGAAAGTTTCCGTTGTTCCTTCTAGTGTAAGTTCTGATTCAAAGTCTGATAGTATAAATTCTAATAAGAAAAATGTTAACATAAACTCTGATGCTAATCCGCTGTAAATGTTAACAAACTTAATAAGGCCAAAGGATCCAAGCAAGTCTGGGTCCTTAAAACTAATCACTACTGGTCTTTGTGATTACAGGGCAACAGGAAAAACATCCTAGTTCTGGACAGTGGATGTTCAGGACATATGACTGGAAATAAAGCCCTGCTATCAGACTTTGTGGAGAAAGCTGGCCCAAGTGTTTCTTATGGAGATGGCAACATTGGAAAAATATTGGGATATGGCAATATCAATCTTGAGAATGTCATCATTAAAGAAGTAGCTCTGGTCTCAGGACTTAAACACAATCTGCTGAGTATAAGTCAAATCTGTGACAGAGGTTATCATATGGATTTCTTTGAAGAACACTGTGAAGTTGTAAGTAAATCTAAAGGCAAAGTTGTTCTGAAAGGATACAGACGTGGTAACATTTATGAAGCTAAGCTTTCAACAAGTACTGATGGTTC